>NC_137472.1:9303938-9934771 GCF_918807975.1 Aplidium turbinatum
GGCGATCAGCAACAAGCGGCGCAGAAAACTTTGAAGGGGGCAAAGCATTACTGCTAATGGCGGCCCCGTGACCTGTACGCTCTGGGGGAGGAGTTCGGTTGTAATTTGCAGACCTTGGCTCTACAGCCTTCGGAAGACCCTTAGCCGCGGCCCCGAGACCTCCTGAAACAGCTGGAAAACATGTGGATTGTACAGGTCCACTTACAGATTGAACAGGCGTCTGGAAAAGGTTAGGTAAATTAAACTGCGATTGATGTTCACTTCTGGAATGCCTAGAAGAGCCCTTCCTAGAGCTACGCCGGGAGCCCAACTCAGAACGATATTCAGCTAAAGCTACCTCCTTACGTTGTTCAGCCCTCAACTGTGCGTCTTTGAGTGCGAACTCAGCAGCTCTCGCTTCGGCTTTCGCGGCAGCCTCAGCTCGTACGGCCTCAGCTCTCGCGGCGGCCTCAGCAGCTCTCGCTTCGGCCTCAACTCGTATGGTCTCAGCTCTCGCGGCGGCCTCAGCAGCTCTCGCTTCGGCCTCAACTCGTATGGTCTCAGCTCTCGCGGCGGCCTCAGCAGCTCTCGCTTCGGCCTCAGCAGCTCTTGCTTCGGCCTCGGCTTGGATCTGGAGCTCCTCTCGTCTTAGCTGTAGGTTAATTTGTGCAACTATCCGTGACGAGCTCTCAGACATCCTAGTGCTTACATTTGAGGCGCTATCCTCAGGATGTATGTCAGCATCTAACCTATCTGAGAAATCACTTTCTTTTTGTTCGAAGTTATTTTTTAACGAGTTAAATTCGGGATCTACCCTATCACGAAGTTCTGCCAAGATTGCAGAGTTAACAATTTTACTCAAAAGAGCATGGAAATGCCTTAATTCCTCTTCTAAAGTAGATAAGTTAGATCTAAAAATTAACAGTTCCTGCTTATCACTCAAAGAACCTAGGGCCACAGAAAGTTTCCCAATTTGAGTCAAAATATCCCGTCTAAGATGCCGGGCCTCTCGAACTGACTTAGCCTCATCGTTAATGGGTCCCTCCCCAGAATGGCCTGCCCGACCGCAAAGAACATCATCAGGCTTAAACTCAGTCGAGTCGACGGCGGTCGAGTCCCTGTCACCACCGAGTGTAGACATATTAAATGTTAGGGCTAAATTTAACAATTAAAAAATTAAGTTACACAAACACACAAAATTACAGTAGTTATAAAAAACTTAACTGCAAAGACCGTAAAAATACAAAAAAGAATTTAAATGCACGATACCGTAGCTGTACGAGTATGTGAAGTCCAAACGTCCACAAAACTTGCTTGGATTCTTCCACTTGAATCTTCAAGCACAGATGGATTGCCTTTAATCTTCTTTCTTGCCAATAAATGTCAAAGTTATTTTTCTTCTGTACCAAACTGAGAAGAAATGTCTTTACTTTTTAGCTTAAAGTTCTTCAGTTGCCTACCGAGAAGAAATGTCTTTAATTTTCTTTGCTTCTTTAGACTACCAACCAATAAGATCTTCTTTTATTATTTCTTTGCTTCTAAGTGCTTCTGTGCCAAACACTAGACAGAGAATAGTCTTTTATTTTTTATGGTCACAGCGGTAAACCATAATTTCTTCGTGGGAAAATTGTAACTTAAAGTTCCCGGATCCTTTCGTCTGCATATAATGACCGAAGAAACACACACTTGAACTTCTTTTCAAACAGTGTATTTCTGTAAAAATTAGCCCACGGCTACCAAAACGAGGGGGTGCAACGCGTACACCACTGAAAACTGTCACTACAGAACAGATTACTTGGATAAAAGACGGAACCTTTGTCCAGCTAGCAAGCACTAAGCCAACAGTTAAATGTGCGGCCAACTTTCAAACAATCATTTTACGAATGACCAGAATAGATATCAATATCTCAAATTCACGTAGAAAGTAACTGTGACGCAATAAATGAAAGACAATTATGAAGTCATTCCAACAGGTGTTTAAAGCTGATGTAATATTTCCTGTTTAAACAGGCCCAAACAAGTCCAAACAAGTTTGACACAAGTCTATGAACGATGGTGCAATTTTGGCACATTTTCTAGCAACTTCCATGACGTAATATTCAGTAGACTTGAACGGTTTTATATGACGTTTGATTTGTACAGAGATTGGCCGTAACACCATGTAACTCCTGCTTTATTACAACCCAGCTTAATGCTTCATAACCTGAGATGCAAACCCCTGCAACGGAATTCTGTTCGCTTTTACCTCTCTTTTCTGCACTAGCTTTAAACCTAAAATCTTACAAATTACCATCCTCTTGTGTTCGTGCAGAGTGCCTTGGTTTTCTCAAACTCATTGCAATTGCCTAAATCAGTGGTTCTTAAACTGGAGGGTGTGAAAATTCTCCAAGGGGGAGGGAGGGGCGAAGATGGTAGGCTGTTGCACTAGTATGCTATTAAATTCTACACGTAGTAAACAGAAACGAATGTTGGTAATACCGTACCCGTCCTTGTGTCATGGTGATTGACTAGAAATGTGACGTAGTTTTAACTTTAGCTCTCCAGGTATTCTCGCGGTTGTTGGTTAGTCCATTGTTCGATAACAATGGATGTTTGTGACGTTTTTTATGTGAAAATGGCTGTTTAGAGCAGGGGCGTCCAACCCGTGGCCCGCGAGAAGGTTCTGAGTGGCCCGCGTGATATTTTTCGAAATGACATATAGCCTATTATATAATCAACTCAATCGCCAACGTAATTTATGGCGAACTTACATTCCGATAAATTGGCATTTATTGTTTTCTTTCTTTCTCTATTACTCTATAACCCCTAGTGCATGGGGCGCGCAACTGTTCAAGTTAATTTTATTGTATCACAATGCACATTGTTACGCATCACATTTTCCACATTGTTACGTCCACCCTTTTCCACACAATAGTACTGGTGCTTCAAGAGTCAGTCAATCAGCCATATTTCTTGCTTTTAGCGAGAGAAGTTCAAAACTTTCTATTGCTAGAATTTCGCAAAAAAAAAGGTTTCTTATTAAAAAGATCAGAGGATTCATAGATTGGCAGTTTTCGTGACATCAATATTCGACAGCACTTACTTGTACGAGCAAGTTTTTCGTGGATGAACCTAGGTACAGCCGGACAATACATTACGGGACGCGCAACTCCGCTGTTCCGTCAACATCAGAAGGGTCAATTGCCAATTTGACATTTTTTACGCTTTGCTGCTGGCTTGCTTTCAACTAAAAACCTTAAACCACTTTAAAACCTACTTCACTCTTTTTATATAACCCATAAAATGTACAAACACATTTCTAAGATTAGAATTTGGGTGTGAGGGTTTTAATAAGAAATTATCAGACAGTCATTTTTAAATAAAGTAAACAATATCACACCAAATCAGAAGAATCGGTTTATTTAAATACAGAGCTTTCGCCACACAAGTGTGGCTTCATCAGTATAAACTGCAACAATAATAAAGAATGATATACTATTAAGATGGTTATAAAATTTAATGAAAGTGTTAAAAAAGTAGATAATATAGTAAAAAAATAGAAAAGATCAAATATTATACATAACTATAAGACTTTAGGTCAATACACTAGATAATAAGATGATAATCAACATGTAAAAATTCAAATCTATTAAAATTGTAATTGGAGAGAACTTGAAACTATAAAACTAGTTTCTACGTATTGTAGCTCCTATCATTTGTCTGACTTCTAACGATGACATAACCTACACTATTTATTATCGTGATAGCAAGGAATAAAAACAAACTGAACTGCTAATTCAAAGAATGTTGAGATGCAAACAAACTGAACCGCTAATTTAAACAGAACTAAATTCTAAGAATGTTGAGATGCAATGACATTGGCATAGCAACGATAGGTTAAAAGTAAAAATGCATTTCAATAATGATGTCATAATGAAAATTTTATATTAGAAATGAATTAAAAATGAACAAGGTAGTAGTAAAGAAAAAAACGTATTGAAATGTTTAAATCAATTAGTGAAAGAAAAGAACATCTAAATCTAAAACGAGAAAATTAGGAAAATAGACAAAACAAGAAGGTCTAAAAAGTAGTTAGTAAAAGGATCGTTAGTAAAAGAGTGATAAGATTGTTTATTCTCTAATGTTTATCCCAGTAGGTTCTTGTGAGTGAAGTGTTTTAATCCAAAATTGTTCTTTAGTTTTTCTATATTCACACGTTTTGTTAAGTTTATCAATGGCAATGGCGTGAAAATCAACAGTGGTATGATTTTGTTTGTTGAAATGTAAAGCTACAGCTGTGTTTTTATTGTTCTTGATGTCTCGTAAGTGTTCACTAATTCTGATTTTAAATTTGCGTCCAGTTTCTCCAACGTATTGTTGGAAACATTTTTGGCAAGTAATTAAATAAATGATGTTAGAAGAATCACAATTAACTGACTGGAAAATATTAAACTGTTTATTTGTAACACTGCTGGAAAAGTTTTCGCAAGGATTAGAATGAGCACAAGTGGAACAACTTTTTCTGTTACAATGGGTGAAACCAGGTGGGGTCAAGGTGGAATGTAAAGGTTTAAGGTTAGTTTTGACTAGAAGATCACGAAGAGTAGGGCATCTTTTGTAAGCAGGAAGTGGAGGATCCGGAAATAAAGTTTTCAAATTTTCATCAATTTTTAAAATGTAATCAAATTTGTTAAATACTTTTTTGATGTTAGAAAGTGAGGGATGATATGTGGTGACGAATGGTATACGTTTAGAGTTAGTGGTTTTTATAAGACTTTGTTGCTCAAGAAGACTTTCACGATTCATTGCTTTAGCTTTATTAATGGCATCAGTTATGATTTTAGTTTTGTAATTTCGTGTTTTGAGATGAATGCTTAAAATTTGGCTGTGTTTATCAAAAAATTGAGTTGTCGAGCATATTCTGCGAAGGCGTAGTGCTAAACTGTATGGAATATTTTTAGTGACGTGAGATGGATGGCATGAGGTGGGTAAAAGGTATTGATGTGCATCTGTAGGTTTACAATAAAGTTCTGTTTCAATTTTGTTATTAATAATGTGTACAGTTGTGTCTAGAAAGTTTATTTCATTTGAAGAGTAGTTTAATGTGAAGCGAATAGTGGGGTGAAGTGAATTGGCAAAATTAAAGAAGTCTAAAAGTGATTGTTCTCCCGTTGTCCAAATGATAAAGATGTCATCAATGTATCTTAAGTAACAGAGTGGCTTGTGTTTTGTAGATTGAAGTAGCTGGTTTTCAAAGTTTGCCATGAAAATGTTAGCATATTTCGGAGCCATTTTAGTGCCCATGGCTGTGCCTTGAAGTTGTAAGTAGTTTTTAGAATCGAAGGTGAAGTAATTGTTTTTTAAAATGCAATTAACAGATTCTTTTAATAATGTAATGAAATCATTAATGTAATGAAAGTACTAGTCATTTTTAAGATTACAAATTAGCAGTAAATATTCAAGTGGCCCGCGCAACCATTCGTAAACTACATGTGGCCTTTTGGCCAAAAAGGTTGGACACCCCTGGTTTAGAGTTTGCAAGTGTGAAGACTAGGGTTGTAAAAATACTTTTTGTGTAAAATACATGTAAAATACAAGAAAAATACATCGACGGAAAAATACATGTATTTTTCGTATTAAATTAAAACTTATTAAAAGCTCGCGTCATGCTCCGGCAACAGCGTAATGGCAGGGAGCATCCGCTCGCTACGCGAAGTTCTTGGTCCTTGTAGTTCAGTGGTTCCCAAACTCATTGTCGCGACCCAAACGAGGATCGCGAGGATGCTTCTGAGGGTCGCGGAATGGTAGGCCTACATAACAACGTATACAAATGAGGACTTTTACACAACCCAACCATTCCAACTGCGGATTTTAGAGCCCTGTATATTCTTTTTTATCAACGTTTAGTGATTGTACTTAATACCTTACTTGCAATGGCCTTATAGTCTTCTACAGATATTATATATTGTGATGTCACAGGCGATCTAGGTCACAATTAGGTCATTGTTCTATTGCGGACATGTGTAACCGCCCACCACGTTGTTCTGAGTGGCCCGCGTGGTAGGCTACTCAGCATAATGTTAGTTCACTTACATCAAAGCAAGTTTAAGGTTTAGGGGGTTTATGTAGAGCGGAAGCTTTGTTATGTAAGAATACTGCCTTGCAATTTCGTAATGCGAGGATAGCACTTAGAAGCTGTATGGAGTTGTACAGTACCTACAAAACTGTACAGTACGTAGCTAGAGATTTGTTGGTGCTAATTGCTAAATAGGTGCTGTTGGATTTGATTTCAGCTTAAGTCTCGTAGGCTACTCGCAAGTAGACATAATTTTCACTGTAAGTAAAAGCATCATCACGGTAAGCAGACAAAATTTTCGGTTTATTTAGTTATAAAATACGAAAAATACAGAAAAAAATACGAAAAATACATGTATTTTACATTTGTATTTTACGCACAACCAAAAATACAGTATTTTTACAACCCTAGTGAAGACACATAAAGCTTGGAACAAAGTTAACTGTAAACATGTGATACGCTTTGTCTTTAACTAAGCCACTTTTGGCTTCGGAAAGCTGCCACATCCTTCTCGTCAATGCGAGAAAAGGCAGATTGCTATCCACTTAATCTTTTGATTTTTGTATGATGAAAAATAAACTTTGTTGTAGAATCTTAAACATATGAAATTTATGTAGTTCGAGTTGGATTTACAACTTAAACTGGAAAATGGGGTCACAAGATTTTACAAGTGATGTCAAAGAGGCGCAGCCAATCACGTTAAAAAAATCTTCTAAAAATGTAGGTCTCACACTGAACAATAGAAAAAGTTCACTGTCTGCCATTAGATTTGTACGCGATTTTCGATCAATGGATAGCATTGCAAAGTAACAAGGATACAAGGGCTTCAATAGTTTCTGTTTCGTCTGTACAAGGTGACCAAGGCCTAGAAGCGCGGGATTAATACCGGCAGGAGTTATGCATTCAGGGATTGCAGGAGCTGTATTGATTTTGGGTTGAGATGAAAAAACGAATAAGGTGCTCGCTTTCTGCAGTAGACATGCATTCCCAGTTCGACTCCCAACTTAAGCTGGTTGTTGAAGAAACACTGCTCACTTCTAACTACTATTGTAATAGGTCAGGCAGGCGGAGTTTCTAAATAAAAGTCAAGAAAAATGATTGTGGACTCTGCACTCTTATTATGCTGAAGGCTTAGTATAATGGGGATCTTATCTTCTCGTCCGTTTATTTCATTAAAGAAGGCACTGCTAAAATTAAAGTTTCTGTAATTCTAAAATAAGGTCAAGAGCAAGAGATAGCTCACCAGCACCACTGAAAGTGTACTCGATAGCGCAATGTTCGCCCTCTCTGCACGTCACTGCTCTCCAAGAAGACACCTTTTCCACACAGTCTAAGTTTGCTCGGTTTTTGTAGAAGTGGTTTGCAAAGCAGGTATAGCACTGTATACGTTCTCCTGAAACAATTAATATTTCATATTAGAAAGACTCAAGCTTTCATTTAACTAAAACAACGGATGATAGCATTTTGAGATCTATGTTTATTGGAGTTCAGAAGTTTGTCCTAATTTGTGTTTTTATTTATCAAAACAACAGGTACATGTCCAACGTAAGTAAACCAGTGACATGTAATAGCGCAATACAAGAGTCTACCTTGATTTTAGCCTGTGCACAAACACATACAATACACCGTGTGTGGCAGAGCATTTTTTAGAACAACATTTTGGGTATTGGTTTGCACTAGTATTTGCTTGTTCTGTAGTTCTCATATTCTTCTTCTGAAGATAAAAAAATTTCCATGATGTTCGCTTAGAATGTTGACTGCGAACGTCTATAATTCAACGGTTGGCAAACTGCGGCTCGCGAGCCGCATGCGGCTCTTCAACATAAATTTTGTGGCTCTTGCATTGAATCGTAATATTACAAAAAAATTAGGATTATACTTTATAAATGTTATCTCGCGCTGTCAACCAAGCATTGGCGTACTTAGGGTATGGCAGGCCTGGCTCGAGCCATGGGCACCACATTGATATCGGGCGCAAAAATCGGTTGGCATAAATTAAAATCTTCAAAATCTAATTTGCGCCCAATACAACACAAAGATCAAAAAGGAGTCTCTCTTTTACTGTAGCCATTGTTAAACAATGGAATTGTGACGTTGCAAAAGCAACATTGTGCTTCTCCTGGCTCATTTTGCGTTCACTCAGCAACAATTGGAAGTTTAGTAACGTTGCTAAGCAGCGATTAGTTGAAGCCTAGAAGTAGCACCAGAACTTACTTATTCATTTTTCTACAAATTTATAACTTTGTAAAATGAAAACATCGTGCAACCTTGACAAATGAACACTTGGAAGAATTAATTCGCACAGCATTAACAACTTATCGTCCAAGTTTTCAGAGATTAGCGAGTCAAGTACAAAACTGATATGGATCATTGCGTTTTTATTGCTGTTATGTTATTTTGTGTCAACTGATTTTGCTGCTCGCTGGTGTTTATGGTTTACCTGCAAGAGGCTCTTTCTTTGAACAACTTTGCCCACCCCTTGTCTATATTGTGAGATATTTTCCGATAACAATAAGACTGTGCCATTAATTCTAACCAATAAGTTACTGCTGGTGTAAATTAGCCGTGTTTCAATGTGTTTAACTGGTTTTATGCATGTAAAATCAAGGCTGTGGAATCGGAGTCGTGGAGTCGAAGGGATTTTAGCGTGTCCGGAGTCGGAGTCGTTGAAAGCAAGGTCGACTCCGACTTCATACGATAAACTAAAATTTTTTAGCTTGTAATCTTTTTTTCAAATAATATTGCTTGTTTACTGAATTGTGTTCTAAATATTTTCCAGAAAATTGAAGTATCGCATTTGTTTTTGTTAAATTTTGTAAACTTGCTGCTTAATTTACGATTACAGCTTGAACGAAATTGAATTAAACAAAATTAAAAAAGCAAAGTTAAAATAATCTGGCAACACTAAAGTCAGAGTCAGACTCGGAGTTGGCCAGTTATAAACTGAGGAGTCGGAGCCATATATTTTTAAATAAAACAAGCAGGTTTTGCAACTAAAAAAAAAATATTTGTAGAGATTTCGCTGCCGTAAAGGTGGTTACATTAGTATTTTTATTTAATTAACATTAGTGCAAAATAACAGTGCAAGAGAAACTATTCAAGCCTATCTCTCAGACTAAGTCAAGCAAAGTGAAAAAACAAATTAAAAACCTAGCTAACCTGACACAGGAAGTGAACCAACTCGGATTGCGACAAAACCGTGCAAGTTGATGAAAGTTTGCAAATGGTTGCAATCAAGTAAAATAAAAACAATGAAATTGAAAAAAACATGAAATAGTAATGAACTGTGCAATGTACCTGTAGTTATCGATGATCTACTTACCTGATGCAGGAAGTAATCCAATTAGGGAGACAAAAACTGATAAAATTTGAGAAGGCAACATGACGGATAGACCACAAAACGTCAAATTAGTTTATTGTTTTTACAAGAAAACAGAGCTAACTTTGTCTATGTTCTGTCAAAATCAGCTGCATAGTTCATCAAGGAGCAATACCAAACTCTGAAATCCACTTCCTCTAGTCCAGATCTGGTCAGATCCGTACCTGATTTTGTAAAGATCTGGACCAGAGAAAGTAGTTGTCTAGGAAGTGACCAACTTACTCAAAAGTAGAAAAATATATTAAAAAGAGATCAAGTCAAGTTTTTGAAAATGATAAATGCTTTGAAATGATAAAAGTTATAAATACACCACCCATTGGTAAGAACAAGCTTAAATTAAAAAGTATTCAAAGCTATGCGCATGCAAACGAATCTACATCATGTGGCCAGTAATTTTGAACAAACGTTAGCCACACGTCTTGTGGCAAATCGTAATTTTCGGGTATTTTTGAGTCATACGTCTTATATTAATTAATACTCAGCATGATCCATCCTGGCATAGATCATATTTTCATCAAACTTAACAGCAAAAATCGATTAAATGATTTATCTCTCACTTGGGATTTACTAGCAGAAAAGGTTAGCTAAATCTACAAATAAGTTTTCACCCTTGGTTACAATTCAACCAAAAGAATCATGGGAAGCTATAGTTAAATCTTGGAAAATATGCATTTTGCGATGTTAAACAGACTCGCATCTCCCAATTTGAAAAGTTTTAGTCTTCAGAATAAATGTTTGACAATCCTGAATTACTACACGGCATGCAACAACTCAGCAAGTGTTTCAACTAAGCAACTAGGCTACATTTCAACTACTGCAAAAAGCAGTGATGTACGCGCATACAAAAAATATTGACGCCGTCAGCGTAAACGCAAACGTTCGAAAATGCATACGCCGTATGCGTCAACGTAACTTGTATAAAAAAGTTGGCGGCGTCAGCTTCAGCGCATACACTAGCGTAAACTCATTTTGTTTCCTAGGTTCCAAGTATTCACACGGTATAAACTACTCGAAACAAACAAGTTTTATTTTGAATTTCCACGAAGAAACACAAGCACCTGAAAGTGTTCATCTGACATTTTGCTGCGCTTTGGTTTCAATATGTGTTTGCCCATTGAAAACATTTTTCAACTTATTCAAAATTTGGAAAGTTTGATAAAAAAAAATGCAAACAACAGCTAAGACATTAAAAAGTATGCGTTGACGCTATGCGCTAAAAAACCGCGAAAACTTTACGGCGTAGCCTCAAGGGACAACTATCCAAAAAATGTGGCCGCAAGCGTTAGCGCAAACAAAAAGTCTACGCCGCAAGTCTAGGGCGTAGAATTTGCGGCATACACGTACATCTCTGGCAAAAAGTCATCAAATAAGATTTGCTTTTTCATCGCTTGCTAAATTGAATTTGCTCACTTGTGGTTGTGCCATGCCATGCTTCGGCTTGTTCATTTGTTACTTTCTTAGTTTCATCATTTGCGCACTTCAGTCACTTGCTAAAATGTTGCTGTTCAGTTGTTACTTGCTCAACTGCAATTTGCTCAGTTCACAACTGCTGACTTGTAGGAGACATGCATGTGGTTATGACGTGTCAAAGGAAAAAACATAAAAAGCATATTTTTGAATATCTGATAGAGATGATTACCATTTGCACCAACTGCCTGATAGAATTCTCTGTTTCTAACCGAATTTCATTTCAGTAATTAAATTTACTGAAAAATGCCTGAAGCAGAATAAATTTTAATCTCCCTGTTTCAGCTTCAACAAACAAGTTTTTCTCAACTACAGGCCATCAAAACAAAATTTAAAATATTCCATTTAAAAGCTTTCAACGTTTACTTTTATTACAAGAAAACGCATGAGTAATTTTAATCTTAAGCTTGATTATCTGATGACTGCAGCATAGCTGATACTTTATTGAACGTTCAAAGATATGTAACAAGCTTTGTTTATAACACTTCTGGTGACAACAAACCTGACTTTATCAAGGAAGTTGATTTATAGAAGTGCAAAGGTAAAGGTGGTAAGGTGGTTCCACACTTGATTACAAGTGACGGAGATAAGAAGATGATGTTCTTATTGTACTAAGCCTTCGGCACAAACGAGAGTAGGGTGGCCAGTTCCTTTTTATCCGCAGTCTTTCCTTCAGCCATTATATATGCCCACCCAGTTTATTACACATTAGTATTACACCCTTGGTGTTTTCAACAATCAAGTTAAGCCAGAAGTCGCATCAGGTTTGCATAATTGGACAACCAAGGCGTTGCAGACAACGCCATCCCATCGCTGTAGAAACGTATAAGTATCGAAAAAAGATGCACTTCATATGTTTCCAAGTTAAATATGAAATATTGTATAGCAGTTCAGTTCAGCAGGTTATAGCCTTAGGAAGGGCCGTAGGCATTTGTCTCTAGAGCAGAGTTCTGTTCTTCAACATCAGAAAACTCAAGAGCTACAGCTAGTCGAAGAGGAGCCACTGAGCAATCGACGGCATGCTTTTAACCCTTAGAAGGTTGGGCTCCTGGAATCTTGCTCAGTTTGGGGGGAGGGGTCTGTCGATTCTTCTTATGCTTTAGGAGTGATATCTCTGTTATTGTTTAAGGCACGGTTTCAAAATTTGGGATTCATTTTGTAAAATTATTCACACTGAGCATATCCGAAAATTAAAACTATGTAAATTTTAGAACTGCTCATATACGTTTAAATATTGAGGTGACTTATGACTGTAATTGTAGCGTGAGTTCACATATTATTTTTTGGTAGAATAGGCTAATGAAGAACATGCTTTGCAATGTTGTGATTAATTTTTTTTTACATAATTTTACGTACAGCCAATACCCTTCACGCTGTGAAACAGTTAAGAGGGCCAAATTAATTACTTTCATCCAGAGGATGTGCTGAAAAATGCCTTATATCTCTCAATTTATAACCTTTATTCGCTCAAAGTTTCAGCTCAATAGAAGTGACTAAAAGTTAGGAAAAGTCAAGAAATCTCGTAGTCGAAGCTTCAGTGGATTTAGAGATACAACTGTTGATACAAAAAAGTTAAATTGACAGCCCCCCCAACCTTCAAAGGGTTAAGTGTCTTGCCAAAGACACATGCTCTTGAGCGGTGTCGAACCGGTGTCTTTTCGAACGTCGAACCAAGACATTCACCACTCGTCCATTTAAAGGAAGCAATGTTACAAAAAAAATGCTAAAATAGTGTGTTCTGAATTTGCCACGACGTTATTTTGACATAGCCTAAAGAAAGAAAAGATAAGAATAGCTATTTTCCTAAAACTAAAAAATAGTGGGGAAAGATTTGTTTCCCTTTGTGCATTTCGTTATCCAATACGAGTTATGAAAAAGTTATTGCGTAAAGAATGTTGATTGATTGATTAGCATCACGTCATAATTTTTTAATCTGACTGTCAGTCTGGTCATAGCAATAACATGTAACAGGTTGAGTGACAACATGAAAATACCAATTGATATGCCGTATAGACTATTGCAGATTGTTTCAAATGTTGACAATTGTTGCAAGTACACTACAAACTTTCAAAATTCATACTTTCTCAGGTGCTAAGTAACAAGCCGGTTACACTATCTCTTTTCCAAGCATTTAAAATAAGAATATATTCTTATTTGAAGAGGTTTCAATCAAACTGTCAATTAAGAGAACGTTATTTTGACTAAGCCTACATTACCTACCATTAAAATAGTGCTTCCAGCAGAATCTCAATGGTTGCAAGACCGGATGTGATATTGGAATACCACCACCTCATTCAAAAGAAGAGATACATTCAAAAAAAATTTAAAGTATATTTAAGTTAAAATTAGGCTACATCTACATAATAACAAAATGTTTCATGAAGTCATGCTATACAGAGTTAAAAAATGCAAAGAACCATCGGTTTAGCCTGATATATAGAAAATGAATCTATCCGATAATCATGCTCTCTGATGTATTTACAGCGCAATTTGACAGTATTTGAAACTTTGTTTCTTTTAGCCATGACATATTCATTGGCTTTATCAATGCTTGTTTCTATAGTTGGCGCACTAGCTGTGTTAGGTGAGTTTGTTTTAGCATAATTTTAATTTCTGTTGTATCGTTGTTGCATAACAGCATAATATCCAACTCAATGCAACCTTAACGCCTATGTGGGTCGCTAACGACCGGAACACTAATTTGCAAGCATGGAGCTCACATACAATACACCCAACTATCGTCACACTCCTTGCATTCCTCAATCTAATATTTACTTTAGTTTTCTTTAACGTCAATTGTTTTGATTTGTCCAATAACTCCCTAAAGAATAACTAAACTTTTCTCTGGTAAGCATGCTGTTGTAAACATGCTCTCTAGTTCCTATAGTATTCATGATCAACCAGATATTGGTGCATACTCGAATAAAAGAAGCCTGCTGTTATCTTGCTTTGTAACAAAACCATAAGCGGAATCGACATTGTTAAAAACAAATGGTGAAAACTTATAGCGTCAAGAGAATGAGTAGATGATGGTTTTCAACACCTTTTCCAACATGGTTGGGGTTGACGTGTTTGCTCCCAATGCGTTCATTTGTGGCAAGAACTTAATGGCAGGGATAGTGAAGTAACCGTCAAAAAAACAAGATTTTTTCTAAGAAAGCTTGTCAAGAAGTTGGCAGATTTTTTACCCAAAATTTGCACTAAAGCAAGTAGTCTTTGTACAAGTAACCCTCAACAAAATGCCAGAAAACGATAGTCTATGTAGATTGCACAGAAAGTGGAGATGTTTCCCTTAAAATACAAGCAAGTTGTTGCATTGGTGAGATATGTAGCGATCAAAAATGCAAAACGATCTGTTGCAAGTGTCTGAAGAATATCTTTGGAGATCACTTTAACGACATCGTCATACTAGTTTGCTTCTGTGATGGCGTGAAATGAATTCAATTTCCAAGATATTTTCAGTGATGAGTTGATATTTGTTCATTGAAAGTGTAAACATTATTAAAAAAAAAGCAAAAAAATAACAAAGATTGATGTGTTTCACAATGCTATGTACTAAAAAATATTTCTGATGTAATCTGGTGAAATTTTCTAATATTGCATCTTTGGGGTACAACGGACCCCAATAGTAAACAAGGCAAGTTTTTTTCTTCAGTGATCTAAGGGTTTACACTGGTATCCTTTAAAATTGTTTCAAATGGAAAAGCTGAAGTTTCTTTGTTTTAAATTATTCGACTTTTAAGGTAAATGCTGAAAAATTTTTTAAACAACATGGGCAAACTTTGAGAACAATAAAATGACTGAAACGTAAAAAAGGAATGAAGAGGTCTTCACAGCACAGCATCCAAATTTTTGCGATGTTTCTCTGATAGCAATGCTCTTCCAACGATTGACATTCAAGAGGACATAGATTTTTTGGTTTCTCAATGGTAACCTGGCATTAGCCTGGTAAAAAATGAAGAAGAAGGAGAGTGAAAAGACAACACGAGTGTTGTCATGTTTCTTTGCGTATTATAAAAAAATAATAATGATTTTTATAACTTTACCAAAACCAGCTTCTAACCGCTTTTTTAGTGGTGACTTGAAAAACTGTAGCTAAAAAAATGAAAATAGCTCCGGCATAAGCAAAGAGAAACTACTGATTTGTTGATTTGGTTTAGTTAGTTTTGAAGTTTTATCCTCAGAATAATAAAGCTTCTGAAAAGTAATATCTGGAAGTTTTACATCCTTGCATCAGAAGCTTTTAACACTGACCTGTTGTTGTGTCTGAGTAATTTTATCCACCACGTGCCGTTCAATGAGGATCATTTCTGAAAATGAGTTGCTTAAGCGCACACCCAGAGAGCCAAACTGGTGCAGCTTGAGCTTAAGTTTTTTTTGCGCTTAAAGTCGGGTTCTCAACCTATTTAGACACTCTTGCTTTCCTTACCAAAAAATATAAGTTTAAGCAAATGGGTTAAAATGTTTCCCACCAGATTTTCATCTATCATTGTTTTCTACAGTAGAATTCGCCTATATTGACACCTGAAGGGACCGCGGAAAAAGTGTCACCATAACCGAAGTGTCACTATAGCCGAATGCTACTCAACTGTTGCATATGCAAACGGGACTTTGCAACAGGTGTCACTATAGGCGAAGTGTCACTATAGCCAAAGTCACTAGCCTATAGGCGAATTCTACTGTATTACCAAGTCATGGCAACGTAGTAAAAAACTACTTGAGGTTTCTGGCACATACCAGCAATAATGCATCGAAGAAATAAAACAATTAACATTGCTTTCATCAAAAGCTTCTGACCAACGCTTGAGTTGTTACCACTCCACTGAACAGTACGCCCTCAGAAACTATCGAGGAAACTATTACTCCATGGTCAGGCCGGGGACTGTTCCAGTGAGGCATTGCTCAACAGGACAGGCTTGTGTAACAGAAGTGCACTTTAGAAATGGTGAGTTTCAATTAACAATCTTGCAATTGCTTGTTTTGTTTGTGTTAGTTTATGCATTACAATATATACTGCACATACTACGTAGGCAGGCCCGGATTTAGGGGGACAGAAGGAGCAGGTGGCCCGGGCCCCCCAACTTTTGAAGGCCCCCCTACGTGGAAAAAATATTTCAGGCCTTTGAATGTAAAACAACTCCAAAACATCTTCTTTGGGGGATGTTTTGGAGCTTGGTCAAAATGTGAAGCATTTAAGGGTTATCCTGCACTTCGCCTCACATATAGCGATCTGTAGCCATGCACTTCAAAATGGCTTTCATCTGAAAAAATAACTTTGCGCCACTCTTCTTTCCCCATTTTTACATTTATTGGCCCATGCCAGTCGCTTCTGCTTCATAGCAGTTGTAGGCTATAACTACTGCTTCATAACTATATACAACTATATAACTACTTCATAACTACTGCTTCTTTTGAGGTCTTCTGGCTTTCCTTTCTGCTTGAAAAAATCTTCTTCTTACTGTTGATGAGTCAACGTTGACTCCTGCGGATGCCAAATTTTGCAGAAGATCTTTGCTAGTTTTTTTTAGAGTCTTTAACCCTTAGGCGGTTGGGCTCCTGGAGTCTTGCTCAGTTTGAGGGGGGGGGGCTGTCGATTCTTCTTATGCTTTAGGAGTGATATCTCTGTTATTTTTTAAGGCACGGTTTCAAAATTTGGGATTCACTTTGTAAAACTATTCACGCAGAGCATATCCGAAAATTAAAACTATGTAAATTTTAGAACTGCTTATATACGTTGAAATAATGATGTGACTTATGACATTTGAATTATTTGGTATTTTTTGATAGAGTAATGAAAAACATGCATTGCAATGTTGTGATTACATTTTTTTTACATAATCTCAATTTAAATCATTTGATTAATGAGACATGGGCCAAATTAATTACTTTCATCCAGCTGGTGGGAAAATTTTGAACAATAGAATATGAAATGTTTCAGAGGATGTGCTGAGAAATGCCTTATATCTCTCAATTTATAACCTTTATTCGCTCAAAATTTTAGCTCAATAGAAGTGAATAAAAGTTAGGAAAAGTCAAGAAATCTTGTAGTCGCAGCCTCAGTAGTTTTAGAGATACAACTGTTGATACAAAAAAGTTGAATTGACAGCCCCCCCCCCAACCTTCAAAGGGTTAATGCTGTTTCGCAAAATCACTTTGTCATCATGAGCAGTAGTTTTTTGCTTTCTACCACATCGACCTTTTCTTTTGGTAGTGGTGGTGTCACGACCATTTTCGCTCATCTTCAAAAACCGCCCAGCACTTGATTTTGACAAATTTAGTTGGTCTCCTATTTTTTTGATTGACATGTTGGTATGCTGTCGCAAAGCAACAGCCTGAGCTTGTTTTCTTGGAGTGACATCCATGGTTGAGAACCAAGTAGTCTACTGTAAACTTGAGAACCAAGTAGCCTACCGTAAACTTGAGAATCAAGTAGTCTACCGTAAACTTGAGAACCAAGTAGCGTACCGTAAACTTGAGAACCAAGTAGCCTACCGTAAACTTGAGAACCAAGCAGCCTACCGTAAACTTGAGAACCAATAGCGTACCGTAAACTTGAGAACCAAGTAGCCTACCGTAAAAATACTGTGAGAAGTTTCGGGTTTTGTAGCCTACAATGGAAAATACAGCCAGAGTTTTTAAGTTTTCTTTTTAAATTTGAAGAACCAACACAAAAGGATCTTGTGAGAAAATTTCGCCGAGAAACGACTGGATAATTGGAAATTATTGACAAATGGGTTTCCGACGTTTTTTTCGTAAACAGCTGTTCGTAAAACAATTGTTCGTAAACAATTGTTCGTAAACATTGAAAACAATTGTTCGTAAACGGTCTTGAAATACTTTAAAATGACTCTCACCTTTTGTGCCCAAATTTTTTTGTTGGCCTGTGTTATAATTAGGCTAAAAGCGAATAACAGAAATTGTTATATTGCAAAATGTGCAGTAGCTTACATGACTTTAAAATAGCACCATTTCCTCCCTGTCCCTTCATGATGCCTCCCTGCCCCCGCTTCCGCCGCCTCTGAGTAACAACTGAAAATTGTTTACAAACAATTGACCTATACGAACTATTGATGTATACGAAGAAATGATTTCGGAAGAATTGTTTCACGAAGAATTAATTTTACGAACAACTGTTTAATAACAATTGTTTTACAAGCCACTGTTTACGAACAATTCACCTATAACCGACAAACAACCGACATACCACTATGGGTTACATGAAAGGGACTAAAAATATGTGAAAATTTCTCTTTGTCTCATTTAATTTGCACACTACTGTAACTTCTAAGAAGCTCATGAAACTAAGATGCTTTCTGCTTGGGTCATCTCTCGAATAATTTCATTACTAACTTTATCCAAGGTTTCTTACACATCTCTCTAAGCATTCCAATTTCTATTGCTTCTTCAGATATTTTACAAAGGCAGGAAATTTGCATTTTAGACACAAGAACAAACCTAATGCTAAGTCTTAGTCCTGATAGCCCAGTAGGCCTTGTGATGAGAGCCTTGGAACGGCAATCGAAAGGTCGCCGGTTCGACACCGCTCAAGAGCATGTGGCTGTGTCTTTGGTAGGACACTAAAAGGCATGCCTGAAGGTGGACACGAAGATTGGCTTCCTTGGCTTCCCGTCCACTTAATCTAAATCTTCAACAACCGGGTGTAAGCCTGGATACGACAAAAGTAGGCCTAAAGGTTTCTTCAACTGTTCAATATATATTCAGGATGCACTGTTAGGGTTTTGGGTTCAAGTTATTGTGGTGCTCTTCATACATAAGCATTAGATTTTGTGTAACGGTTGGGTGTAAGGTAACGAGTTACTGTAGCTTTATAAGGAGCAGTGAAATGGCTACTGCACGTGCATGCAGTTGGACTGTAGGCTACACTAGGTAGGCTACTCCGGGTAATTTCTAAGCCTAGTCAAACAGTACTAACATTTATTTCCTGTCAATATTTCCTGTCAATAATAATAAGTGCAACGACAATGATTATTTTCTTTTTCTGTTGCTTATTCAACTGAGTACAAATATGTATGGCAACCCAGTAAAACTTACGAAACACGATTTCGTTTGTAAACCCATAACTGCTACAGTTGTATCATAATCAGTATCAATACATCAACAAATTTATTTTTTTGAGATTGTTGCAAAAAGTAAATAGAAATACTTCAACGTATGTAATTTCAGTAATACCAGTAACTTTAACCTTAATTAACGCGTTAACCGAAGAAAATGAGAAAAAAGCAAGATAAGCAAAATCATTGCTTTATCAGCTATAATAGGTTAACAATTAAATTAACACTAAAATGCCAATTCTTTCTTTTTTCTTTTTAAAATGTCCAACAATTGTCATGTTGGTGTGAAGTAAAAACAAATTTTAAATGTGCTATTCCTTTTTTTGCAACTTGTACTTAGTATAGTGAAATGGAAATCGAATAGTTTGAATTGGAATTCCATTCACGTGTTGGTGCGTCAGGTTTTACAGTAAAATCAGATTTTGCATGCTAACTCTACAAATTTCTGGCCTGAGTCCTTAATGGATAAGTTCTCCGATATGCAACAACCTAGATTAGAAAGTTGGATAAGCACTCAGGTTTTATGCATTTTGCGTCGAATTATTGAAGCACAAATATGGCGTTTGACCTTTCAATATGTCAATTCAAATGCTTTTTCATTCTCATTAGCAGTAAGCTGCTTAAATATGACAATTTTTGTAAAGCTTGCTCTGTAGTTACGGTGTCCGACAAATTGTTCGTAAGCAATTGTTCGTAAAGCAATTGTTCGTAAGTAATTGTTCGTAAAACAATTGTTCGTAAAATTAATTCTTCGTAAAACAATTCTTCCTAAAGCATTTTTTAGTGCATGCAGTTAAATTTGATGTATACGAAGAAATGCTTTACGAAGAATTGTTTTACGGATTTTCTTTTACGAAAAACAGTTTACGAACAATTGCTTGCGAACAATTGCTTTACGAACAATTGCTTACGAACAATTTGCCTATAATCGTAGTTACATAAAGAACGTTTACAGCATATTGAAAAACAAGTACACTACAAAGGAGCCTTAGATTTCAACTCAAAATAAATACAAATGAACCACCTTGATCTTTGATTACACATTTGTGTTGAAATCAGCTGAATCTAAACACTCCACCACTATGGGTTGCTTTGAACTTATTTTTTGTTGTGTTTAGACAACGCATATAAAAGTTTGTTTTGTTTTGAGAAATGCGAGCTCCACATACAATCGATGTCGTAGCGACATTTAGCCACAGGAATGAAGGAGCATTTGCATTGATCTAATTAGTTACACTTTAAATTGTCAATCCTGCTTAAACATTAAATCGCTTATGGTCTATTTTGGTTTGAGATGATATTCGTATGCTTTTCCGAAATAGCAACCAACATAAATTATTAGCAACCATAATTATTAGCATGAACAGCAACCAACAATCAACATAAACCAACATAAAACTTTTGCTTTGAATCTGATTATCTTCTGGATTTCAAACTAAATCACCGTGTTTAGAATTGCTTTGGCATTTTAATTTTTTGTTTAACCTATTCTATAGCATTTTTTTTTATATCAGACAGCTACATGATAAATCATCAAAAATTCTCTCACAATTTTGCAACCCGATGAATACTGAATTGTTGCTTAGTGTTTTGTAATTGTTGGGTATGTTTATGATGTTATTGAATCAATTTTTTGAGGTGATATCATTTCAGGTGAGCTAGCCTACATCAGAAGAGCTTGTTCGCCCCGTCACAAAATCCGTTTCCACCCTTCAGAAGAACATGTTGCAAATGGTGGCTGTCAATCACATCATTATCCAAACGACGTCAGGGGATCTACCAGATGTATATATTATTGTTCAAACAACACTTGCAACAATCAATATCCTGGTCAGCATAAACCTAAATTTATTTGCATTTTACCAAATCGATTCTCAAAGGAAGACATAAATTAATCAATCAAAATGCTGTGGCTAAAAAAATATATGAAGTAAAGGAGAACTGGCCATTCCACTAGTGATTATGCAATATAACATGTTCAGTCGGAAACTTGAACAATCTCTGCTTGCTTTTTGGAATTTTGTGTTTACGTTATCTTGAATATGTTTTTTGGTGCGTTTCTTGAAGCGCGGAATGTTTTAACGTTTTAATTTTCATTTTTTCTCTTGTATTTTAAATGGCAAAATCGTCATTTCCGTAGGGTGGCAATTGGCTAGTAGACCGTATGGTCGTCTCGTTGTCTCCCTGTCGGTATGGGAACTTGTGTAACTTTTGCATTGTGTATATTACTTGCATATTTCAAACATATAGTAGGCCTATGTTCCTGTTACTGAAAAATAAACCATTGATTGATTGATTAAAATTAACTGGCCATTTCACTCTTGAACCTCATTCTCGTTAATTCAGAAGGTCTAGTGCAGAGGTTCTCAACCTTTTTGCACCGTGGCCCCCTTTGAAATTTTGAAAAATCAATGACCCTCCTATTTTTTTCAACGTTTTGAAAAAATTAAGAAACGTTATAACAACCAAGAATTAAAGACTATTTCATAAAGATTTGGGGCAAAATGTACCAGTATTTTTATTAATTTTAAGTTATTTCTTTTGTTATATAATGTTGGAGTGGACTTAGAGATGATAACTTTAAAAAAATATCATTTTTTGCCATTCCCCCTTGAAAAAAACTGATGGCTCACTAGGAAGCCATGGCCCCCAGGTAGGGAACCCCTGGTCTAGTATAATGATAATATTAAGTTTTCTTTCCCGAAAGCTTAGTAACTGGTTATTAACTAGGTAAGCTTAGTACCTTTACTTCCTTTTTTTCCATCTCTCACTACTCTGCCACACAGTCCACAAATGTAACTTATAAGCATAAAATATATAACATGTATTGTACAATTGTACAAGCAAAATTGTTTGTAATTTATTTACAGACTCCTTTAGAAAATGCTTACAGGAATGCTCGGGAAATTGCGATTTCTTTACCGGACAATGCCACAACAGTAAGTGATTACCTTGCAGCAGACATGTGCAACCAGCAGTCCGCGTGGTACTGAGAATAATACTGAAATTGTATTTTGTATACGCCTGCTGACTATCACAAACTATATCTTATTGCTTCCAGCATTGACCCAAAAATAATCGGATTGAAGGAGGAAAGCAATGACTCGAAAAACTTTGTAAATTACACCTAATCTTCACATCAAGAGTAAATTTTCGCGCGCTATTGATATTGCGCTGAAGCTTTGTGATACAATAATGCTGCTTTGCAATTTCACAATGCAAGTTTAGCGTTTAGATGCGTGTGGAACAGTGTTGCCAACCTTGTGGTTTTTCCGTAAACTTGGGCTTGTATTTTTTTTAGTTGGCATTTTTTTTAGATTTGCAGGTTGCTTGTTTTATTTTTCAACTAGCTTTTTTAGTTTTTGAGCTTGATTTCGAAACTGAGATTGAGAATGTCTTGCTGTTGTCAATATTCCGCCATTTTCTTTTTTTTTCTTGTTTTCATAATAGGCTAATGGTTTCGTGGAAACAGTGAGTATAGAGAGTAGGCTAAGTGAGCTCACTAAATTCACGGTGTAAACACGTCGCAGTATTGCTGACCAATTCTATACCAAAAGGGTCTCGTTTTCGCCTCTGTTGCTGGTAGATCTGAGATCGATTTCAGGTCTGAGTTCGACTCTCGGGGTGTGCGTTTGAGCAACGCATTCCAGGACTGCTCTCCATTCAGCGGCACCTAGTGAATGGCATAATTCTCCGCATAATTCTTCGGCAACAACACTTCAACAATCGGAAACTTCACTCTGTCAATCTTGTTAACCGGTGCTGTGTCAAAAGCCTCTACAAATATGCAAAACTACCAGGAATAATCTACCAAGCCTTTGTCAGTCCGAGGATAAAGATTCAAAACCAACCAACCAGGTCGGGTCAAACCGAAGACTTTAAAAACAGTATCGATTGTGTTTTTCATGTATAACGAAGTGAGAAAAAGTCAGGTAATACTGTCATGATATATCTTAAATCTGATATACAATTAAAAATACAGTAAGTTCTGTCGCTAAAAGACCTTAGCTGTTGTAGAGCGACAATAAATAAAACCATAACATTTTTATTATTACAGTATTGCTATTGCAGTGCAGAAAGCATGACAACCACCGTTTTAGGAAAGTTTTCTGGTCTTTGAGAACAAAAATTATGGCAAAGCAAGGTGTACATAAAACCTTTTCCGAAGGCGAAGAACTACAGCTTGTTCATTTGTGTGGACGTAGAAGTCGCAATAGATTACTTTACAACCGTTCATACACGTAAAAATGACGTTGGTAAAATCTGCTTTTCAGTGATTATTTTTGCATTTGCAAAAATTACCAATTTCTTTTGAGCTGCGTATTTTAGGTTAGTTTTCTCTGATCTACTTGCTAGTTTTTATGCAAATGCCTATAGCCTTTCATAAGAAAATTACTCTAAATTTTCCTTTAAAGTTGATGCGGCCGGCGTTATCACTCGAAGTTTCGCATTTGGCTCGCTAGTGTAAATAGTTGCACATGACTGACTTACAGTAACCTAATTCTATTGCATATCTCCAATTCCATAATAATCAACAAATTCCTAATCTGCGAAGATACTTTTCGATTTCCTTTCTCATTTGATGGTTGAAAGAAAGTTGAGGAAACACAAACAAGAATACGGTAACACCATCACCGGTTTCTTGTACCGGTCACACTTGCAAGCACCATGGCTACCTAGAGATACGGCCTGGTTTGTCATAATCTGCAAAATTTTCAGATTTTGCCATCTTTTGGTAAATGTCTGAACGAAGTTTCACAGCTTCAGGTGGCTATACAGATACCAATGGGGATTAGCCTTTCTTTCTTTCTTTCTTTTTACTTCAGTGGCGTCTTAAACCATATCATCTATTACTGCACAATTCCCCATTTACCAAACTAAACAGAAGATGTGCGTGTATGAGATAATACAGACAAGAACTTCCTTCTCTCTCTTACCTTCTCTTTGTAGCCAAGAAAAACATCAGTAGTCACGTGATAAATTCTCGATTTAAGAGATTTTAATATCTCAAATTATAACAGTACTTTATGCAAAATTGTTGTCTAAATTTTAAACAAAATTGCTGTAACTTCCATTTCTAACAACCGTATAATAATTGACACGCTAGCATGCAAAATTTAAACCGCTTTTTTGAATTTTGTCAAAGTCTTCGTCATTTAAGCATAAAGTTGTTGGCAATTACTTTTGCATACTGTCTGTCTTTTTTTCTTGGACTGCTACTGTAGTCAGCGTATTATTTTTTATTGCATATTATACACAGGTGGCCAACGATGTGTGCAATGCCATAGTAAAGAAAACGAAAATTGTGAAAGCAAAACGGAAGCAACATTGTGTCCTCGCTACGCAAGCCATTGCTTCATCCATGAATTTGCGCGTTTCGGTCACGGTAAAAGTACCCTTGTAAAGGTGTTATACTAAGTTTACTGATTTTGTTTTATATATACATTGTACAGTATACATTGTTCTACAAAAAAACTAAATTGGCAAAGTCATGCGCTGCCTGAGGTTTCATGCTAGGTGGCCTAACAATCATCAAGCGCACCAATAAAAAGTAAGCAGGAAAAAGTAAAAATGCAACTAACTGATGGAAAGCAATCAAGTAAAAGAAGCCTTTTTCATGCAATTGCGCAACTGCATGTAATTTCGCTTCCAAGAAGCTGTTTTCATGAGTAAACAGAGTCCAAAGATGAACAATCGTGCCAAAAGGGAAGAGTTACATCAATTAATCTATATTAATCAACTGATTCGACAAAGTTTACAATGACATCGCCTGACAACACATAAACTCAACAGACAACAATCCAGACAGCAGCCTCAAGCCGAATTAAAGAACCGCATAAGAGAACAACATACTAACTCCAACATCATTTGTCATAGCACATGACTAGGGAATTGTGATCTGAAAGCTAGTTCAAACCGCTATTATCACAGCGAACTCGCAGGATCAGGCTAAAACAAGTCGTTAGTATTTTATTAAATCTATTAGTGTTTAGTGAAATCTATTTCTGTGCCTGCACTTGTAACAGATATGGAGAATAGACGTGGTTCCCAATAAACTGTTAAATTGAGGCAGCGGAAGGAAGTTGATGGATATCTTCTGCTGACTAACTAAATTGCATGGAGATTCCTAGCTGATTGACCATTATGGAATGCGAGTGGCCTTTCTGATTAAACTGGAACAGTGGTTGAGATCAAAAATCCATTTTGTATTGTTTCAAAGTGTGACTTTAGTATCTTAGTATCTTGACTTTAGTATCTGACTTTAGTATCTTGACTTTTGTTTCTTAGTGTGACTTTTAAAGTATATTGTTAGTAGCCTATATAGTTAGACTTTCGTGACTTTAGTATAACCTTAACTTTACAAACACAAAAACATAAATTAAAACAGTTACACTACAGTGTAGACATCATAGTTTCACACATTATGGTATACCAAATTTTACATGAGATGCACAGCTGGTTAACCAATTAGACCAGATGTAAATAAAAATGAAAATCATATTTATCGGTTGTTGACAACCCTCTTTTCCAGAATTCATGTAGCCTACAAGGTAGAATGACTATAAGCATTATATCTCGACTAAATAGAAACATTTATAATATAATTAACAAATATTCCAGAAAAATCTAACTAACATCTAATAGCCTACGTCACGCTGTTAATAGGCAAAAATTCGTGTATGTTGATGTGATATAGCTGGAGTCAAACTTTTCCCCAGGCAAATTTCTTAATGCAGAAGAGCCTGCGGGCGAACAATATCTGATAACTTTTCGTATAACAAATCATTATGCAGGTTTAAGTATTTTGTTATAGGCCTATATCACCGGATGTAATAAGTTAAAATATAAATCATCTGCTTTTCCAATATAAATTGAAGCATCTATAAATTTTGTAAAACACAGGCTGCTGACGTCTTGATTCCAATACCCAGGTTAAATTTGGTTCGAGCTTAGTGTTGGACAAGCAGAAACATATTGAGCCGAACAAACTTAGCTGCTGTTTCTTTGTAAACGTTCGTATTTCTGGATTTTTTATATCCAGCTGCTGGTAAAAAAACACAAGGCAAATACGTTGCATTGTTGCTGTCGACTTCAGCGTTGCAGTGAAGCCGAGTTTGATGCAAGTGAGCTGGAGTCTCATCAAGGTTGACGTAAAAAGAGGTAAACAGCAATAAATCCTTTTCAATAGCAGCAAAGTCCCGAAAGCGGTCGTTGAGTTCGCTAGCAAGGAAATGAATAAATACTCGCACATCACTCATTAATCATTATTATACTCTTCTTGACAACAATAGTTGATGTCACAATTAGGCTATGACGCATTGATGCTTTATCTTTTTTCGCCAGCTTTTCTCTTGTCTGAGAAAATGCTATCTTAATTAATTTTCTTAAAAATGCAAGCTTAATTGCTATGATTTCTGTTTGTCTGTGTGGAGAAAATAACACATTTTGAAACAACAAGCGCGGCCATACAAAAAACGTATCGCGTGCCGGACTTTGGACACCCTTGTAATAAATGCATGCGTTGTTTCACAGATCTGAATGTGGAGTGGAAAGGTGTCATCAAAGGCTGCGCTTCAATTAAGCGCTCACAGATTCCATCTCAAAGATGCCACTTTGATATTAAAGACGACAGCGGGCAGCCTAAAAGCGTTTATTTTTGTACGGAATTCTGCATTAAAAATGGCTGCAACAAAGGTGGCTTTGTCATTTGACTTTACAACACTACAGTAGGGGTGGATGGGCTTTTTTTTCAAATCCAACTTTAGCCCTAATTTCAGAATACAACAGGACATTTTAAGACCTGTCATTTTTTTAATTTCTATCCAAACCCCCTACCCTAAAAATTACTTTTCGCGTTTTATTTGCTAACAGTGTATGGACGTCACTGTTTTTTTTATGGCATTTAAAGTTCAAATATTATTTGCTACTGTACTCATCATCATTAAGTTCTTTTCTCTCGTCTAGGGTTGTAGGCAATGAAGCACCAAGTTTTTATTTTTGACGCTCATCGTATTCTATAGAGAAAATACTTATAATATTTGAACTTTAAATGCCTCAAACAAAAAGTGACGTCAATGCATTGGGCTACAAAGCAATTTTAAGGGAAAAGAAATTTTAGAGTAGCGGGATTTATGAACGAAAATTTCAATTTTTTTTTATAGAGGTCTTAAAATGTATTATTGTATACTGAAGTCAGGGTTAAAATTAACCCTTTTCCCCATCTGCAGTCAATCAACTTTACAACTAAACAACATTCTATGCAAATACCTGTACTTAGGGTTTCTTGTTTGTGTGCCATGCCTGTTTCAAGCTTAGACGTTCATGCACAGCTCTTTCTATTTGAGAATATTAAAAGTTGGTGTTTTCCACGAGCTAGTTTTCCTTTTGATCTTTTCAAAAAAAGTAGTGTGTTCTAACTTTTCTTTATTCGATGACGTGGCCAAAAAAAGCTGTCAGTCATTTTATGATGTTCTTCAAGAGAGTTCTGGTTTGATTGGTTGTACTTAGTCCATTTCCATTTACGTTAGGGTACTGCAACTGCGAAATAAAATATAGCAGACTTTTCAGAATGGCTGCTTTCATGATCACAACGTAGTAGCCTACTGACAATTCACAAAGAATAAAAAGCTATTGAAATATATGTCGGTTGCATTGCCGAGTGGTGAGAGTCATGGAATGACGTTCGAAAGGGCGCCGGTTTCGACACCGCTCATGAGCATGCGGCCGTGTCTTTGGCAGAACACTTAAAGGTATGCCTGAAGGTGGACACGAAGATTGGCTTCCTTGCCTTCCCGTCCACTTAATCTAAATCTTCAACCAACCGCCTGGATACGACAAAAATTAAAATATTTCATTTTTACGTTATATGTCTTTCTTGCTTATATTTTAGTGGTTGCTAAACGTCCTATAAAACAACCGTTTCTTGTTTCAGCCATACGAAAGGTCACCAAAAATGCATTACAGTGTGTCGTGTGTTCGGAGTTTGTTTCAACAGATAATTGCGAGAAAAAGAGCCAGACAACTGTTTGTCCGAGCAAATCTACTCATTGCAAATCGACTGTAACATATTATGTTTCACAGGATCAAGGTATACTGCACATGGGCGTAGAAAAAGTTTTTTTTTATTGTTGCCACACAGTCCGAGTATGCTATTACGAACTAAATAGCCTACAGATAATAGATTTTAAGATAATTGTATGCCTAATAGATCAACTAAAATGGTGGAAACCTTATTTTGAAAAAGATGACAGAAAAACGAACAATTTTCTAGATGAAACGTTCTTTTCAGTATCTCAACACAAGATAGCCAGCATAAAACGAGAATGTTCTTCTGAGCGTGTAAAACCGTCATGTACCACGAAGACTCTTGATGAGGCTGGATTGAACGTTGTGACTTGTGTAGAGACATGCGCCACATCTGGATGCAATACTGGATGGCGTGAGTTGTGCTATCCTGTAGGTTATTTAATTGTTTGATCACTTTTTCTAATTTGGTTAAATTTTACTGTTTTTTTTTACAATTTTTGACACGGATATTTATCTTTCACAAAATACGATCTGTCTGTTTCTCAAGCGCTAAACAATGGACCATTTTCATGTGTCCTCTCAGCTTACCACCCAGTCTAAAAGTAAGAACTTTCAAAATTCAGTTACATCGCAAACTATTGCTTCAAGAAACTCTCAAAAAGGCCTTTGAGAGGATTGTGTCAGCATACGTTGTGACACCTTGTTCAATTTTTGAGTTTTTCTGTATAGCTTGCAGTTTTCTGTATAGATTCACATACAAGACACTCTGAAAGACCTTCTATCTTGTAAAAGCTTCCAAAATGTTCGGAATAGTGATCAGCTACATCACCAACTTGTGTCCGAAGAAGTATTCTTTTGCACTCGTTTTTTTCCACTAGTTGGAGCTCAATACAGTGCACGAGTGTTCCAATACCTAGGATACACTAGATCTTCAAACTCTAAGATTGACAAAAAAAAATAGAGTGCAGACTGACCAAAGCGAACTTAACATTTTTAAGAGCTCACAAACCAATTTACAACAACCACCATGTGCAAAAACAAAGATCATGGTATTATTATGGTGCAGTTGTTTTAATAACTATTCTTGAAAAATTGTACGATTTTTGGAACGATTTCACCAGCGTGGTCTTAGAAGATTCGTTTTGAACATATCCACTGGGGACAGCATGTCCTACTGAAGTTTTTAACAAGGATCTAGTTCTTGCTTCTAAAAATAATTACTTTGGGTCAGCCATGTCTCCAGAAAGGACATTGGACAATCATGCACTCTATAACTTTCTTTTATTCTATTACTTAAACTTCTTGAGTTGTACAATATTAATTCAGCTCTGAGAGTATTCCTCAAGCAACACTAACTGTAAATTGCTGTCAAGGTTAAACGACGCAACATCTGCTCTAGTACAGTGATCAGAAAGCAAATGCTTTGCACGACTTTGCCGAGTTCAACGATAGAGCAAGAGCTTGCTAGATGCTCTGATAGATTGAATCTTTATCCTTGGACTGAGAAAGCTTCTTTGATAGCTCAATCCTGGCAGTTTTGCATACTTGCACTATAAATGCTATTTAACCCCTGACGCAAACCCGGTTATCGAGATTGACAGAGTAAAGTTTTTCGATAGTTGTTAAATGTTGTTGCAGGGAAATTGTTTTACTTACTAGGTGCCGCTGAATAGAAATCAGTCCTGAAATGCATTGCTCAACCAGAAAGCCGAACCAGCACCCCTTGATCTTGAGTCACACGCGTAATCACTGAGCTAATGGGGTGGATGGTAAAGCTAGGATATGATGAACAAATGTATAATCCTGCCTGATGTATTTCGTGACACCTTCCAGTTCAATGTTAGCCCATGTTTTAATTAGTCACTTCCTTTACTTCACATTTGATTAAAAAACAACAATCTGCTGTCAAGATTGAAATATTCCGGTATTTGCTTTTTTAATGTAGATATAATTTTGCAGTTTTTGACTGACTTGTTGTTTTATTAGTTTATTTGTTTTATTCAATACTGCTTTGTTTTGAAATTAGGCTATAGCTGTTTCATGTTTCACTCATATGATCATATCAGTTTGTACAAAGCTTTATGTCGGGTATTTAGGCTATCTAGTGAATTATTAATACCACTTATGTGCCCGCAACAAAAGCAAGTGAAAACTGTGCTTCAATTTGTTTCAATAGTTCACACGCAGTTTGATAAAATTTTCTGTGAAAAGCATTTTAATTTATTAGTTTATTATTATTATTTATATTTATTATTTTATATTTTATTATTTATTACTATTGATTATTATTTAATTTATTATATTTGTTAGTTTTATTATTATGATTATTATTTATTGGCATCAGTCAATAATGTCTAATGATTATATTTGAATAAAAAAAAATACACAATAAAATACAAAAACAGTTGTAGCCTACACAAACAGTTGCGGCATGAACGTAACCAGAAAACATTTAGCACAATCAAAAATCGATACAATGCATTATTTTCTAATGTTCAAATGTTTTGACGTATCTTCACTCTTGATAAACGTATACGCTAATATTCCGATGGTATTTTTGGATAATGATCTGATGGTATTTTTGGTGCCAACAGCTGGTAGACCAAAATGTTCGCGTTGCATGAGTAGTACAGCGACTGGAAGCGAACGTTGCAGAGTCAGTCCACCACCGCCTTCACAATGCCAGTCGCCCCTCCACGATTATTGCTTCACAAAAGTCATGAACATTGGTATACGCTGATTGTTAGATTATGTATAAGTTGTATTTTAACTGTCAAGTGTATTCATATGTAGGCTATTAGGCTACTTGCTTTTTTAGTGTAATCTTCTTAGCAGTTTTACTATAGGCTACATTATGCTTTGATTTATCGTACAATTTTGTTTCTTTTCGTAGCATTCAATAAGTTTCTATCTAGCTCTCTTGGCTCCAATTTCAAATATTTCATTAACGTTGTATAGTATAGCAGGCATTAGAGCTTTAGCTGACATGAATAACGGCATTATTGCAATTCATGTCAAGTAGCCTACATAGGATAGGAAATGTTTGAGAAAATATTTCTGCACAGTGTAATCTGTTGATAAGTGGATATTTTTGAGTAATTAACGATCAAACTGCTGTATAGTAAATGTAAATATTGCGAGTGTTTAAACACTATTGTGTTATGCATAATAGCAACCTATCCATTGTCACCTTTCGTCATCAGTTTATTGAAAAATTTGTTTAATATATTTGACAAAACATCGTTTTTTTATTTTCACGATCGCTTCACAAAACAACGTTATTTCACGTTTTTCAGAGAAAGAAAATTCATGTTCTTAAAACAAACATCTTGAAAACGATACTGTCATCATCTTCAGTGCTATAAAGTGTTTGCTGAATTTGAGTTTAGTTTCTACATTTTTGGCTCTTTATTTTTTGACCAGACTAACCAGACGTTCCAACCACTTTGCTTTTAAATTTTTAAAATTATTTTGAATTATTTGAAACGTTACATTCAAAACCCAGTGTTGTTAGTTTTTCTGTACATTTTATTTTAGAAAGAACCAATATTCAATGAATCAAGAAAAAAATATTCGCATTCTTTCAAGGGCACCAAGGTTATCATTTCCCATAGCTATGTTTTCGAAATATTTTGAAGTAAATATTTCTCCATTCTTTTACTCTCTTTGTTTTAATCCCTAGAAAATGTTCCTGGATTCTCCGCCACTGTGTCGCGAGGCTGCAGCATTTCTGACATTGGAACGTCGTGTACTGATGAGAGGTTTGGTGACACAACAATCCGCAATTGTCAAACGTCATGTCATTCCAGTGGTTGCAATCAAGGTAAGCAAACTAAAGATTTATACAGCTCCGAACAGGAAATACAACCGTATATAGTAGATGCCTTTTTTTAAAGTTGTTTTCGATAGAATGTTGAATTTCATTTTGCACGTTTAGTTGACTTACAGCAACATGGTTCAGTTGTTGTTAAAAATTGTTGCAAAATGTTATTATCTTTCAATTGATTAAACAGTAGCCGTTGCCTTTTTCAGGTCTGTTACCTCACACTGCTGCATGAAATCGACTCTCCTGCATGGACAAATTAGCAATTGCATTTGTAGTCAATTAGTATTGAGTAATAAAAACGATTTGTTTATGTGTTGCATTATGACGAATGACAATAAGAAAACCTCTATGTTTTGATTTTTGTCGTTTTTAAAGGGATACTAAAGGAAAAACCTGACTTGGCGATTTTCCACGTTCTTTCTGTTTAACATGCTACCATAAAACGATTTTCACTAAAATTTCCCTTGTGTAGGCTTCTTCCACACACAAGCAACCAGTGCCGGTCTTAGGGTATTTCGGGCCCTGGGTGGAATATGCTTTGCAGGCCCCAATGACAATGATCCAATTCAGTAGAGTAGTTGGGTATTTTGAAAGGGAAGGGGGTGGTTTGACGGTCGGCGAGCAAAGCCTAACGGCGTGATCGCTGATGGCGACACCCAGCGGCGGGGAGTCTGGGGGCTTTCCCCCAGAAAATTTTAAAACATTACTTTGAATTTGGGGCATTCTGAGAGCATGTTCAAAAAAAATTAGGTGTAAATACTACTGTAAAATGGTGCCGTCCGGTGGCATAGCAAAAGGATATAAGATCATGCATTATTTGGCATTTTTCGGAAATTAAGCTATGTCTCTATGTTGAGTCTGGATGCAACCTATTTTGTCCCCCGATTTCATACCTTAAAATCGGAGTAACAAAATCAAAGTTCGACCTATTTCGTCCCCTGAAAAGATCAAGAAAATTTTGAAATGTTTGTGGCAACTCCGATCAGCAACTTCCGCTCTGTTGTTTTTTTTCTCGATCTTTTCAGGGTACGAAATGTTCAGGGGACGAATTAGGTTGCACCCGTTGAGTCTCTATGTTTTCTTGTTGCTAATTACTTTTATGAATTCACTTGTTGAATTTTTCCATTGGAAATGACAAAATTACTGCATTTTCTGAGTAAATTGCGGGCCCCCTAATTTGCGGGCCCCGTGCGATCGCACGGTTTGCACACCCCAAAGACCGGCACTGCAACCATATCTTAGCCACAATAAAAAAAAGTTGTTGTTGCAACTGACATGGTAAGAGAAACCAAACTTAACTAAAATACTGTATTGGTTGTTTCTGCCTACCAGGTTTCTTTATTCTATTAAACATTTGCATCTTAAAATAGTCAATCAAGACAACACAAGGATTATAGAATCTTACAGACTACTTTATAGCAAATGTCACGATGATTTAAATACATTTTTGGACAACACTTTAATCTTTTGTTATGTTTAACATCATTAATGTCGTAACATATTTTTTTTACTTCTTTGTTTAAACTATAGGACTTCAAATTGTCCTAAAAATATTTTTGTTGCATAAAATTGTTACAGAAAAGAAACTTGTTTGTTTTTCGATACCAACAAAGCGGTGGAAATCTCAATTCAATTGAGCTTTTTTTTACCATGATCAATTGATCATGCTTCAGTGTAACCAAGAAAGAAAGACTTGCGTGGGTCCGGCTTAACCGCCTACGAACCGGCGTCGGTCGCTTTCGTTCAGACATGTGCAGATGGGGCCTGGCTCCTTCACCGGGATGCGAGTGTGGCGCCACATACCAGACAGTAGATCATGTCGTCCATGACTGCCCAATCCATCAACCACCACATGGAACGCTTGGACTGAAGGCCCTGGATGACGAGACTGTCGAGTGGCTGATGACATCATGCCCAAACATATAGTCCGGAAGAACAGCTCATACGACGAAGAAGAAGTGTAACCAACACGCATCAAGTTATATAATTGTACTTCAAGAAAGAAAGAAATATCTTTGAACAGGTGTCAACCCACAACAATGCTTGACATGAACGAGTCGGTTACATGTCTCATAAGGCAAAGTTATTTTCAAGCGAGTCAGCAGTAAATAATCGAGTTTCATCTGCTAGTTCAGTTTATCAAGCAATAGTCAAGAAAAGTTCTGTAGGCATTTCTCTCTAGAATAATGTACTCCTATAATCATGAGAGAAGTCAATAACTATAATCGAAGAGGCATCACTCCGCAATCGACGGCATTCCTTCGATAGTCTTGCCAAAGATAACAGTCACATGCTTCGTGAGCGGCGTCGAATCGGCACCAATTCGAACTTGGATCAGATGTTCTCAAACTGTGTGTCGCGACGCTATGATGCATCTTTTTAATTTTCCGAGGGTATTGTACAACGTTTTCGCTTCTCATCAAAACAATGGCAATATTAAATGCGCACATATATTAGCTGACATGTGCATTCAAAGTCATTATTCCGAGACTGTAGCAATTGAATGTGATTTATATATAGTAGCCTGCAACTATAATTCACTTAGCTGCATGGCAATTGAAAGCTGGTGACATAAATAACGAAGCTACTGAAACTCTTATCAGTGGGTGCGTGGTAAGTTCAGATGTTTTTTCAAAAGGCGTCACAAAGGAAAAAAGTTTGAGAACCACTCGTGGCCTTCGAAAATAGACGTAACCTAGACACCGTGTACAAGCCTTCAGAACTGAAGGTTGAAGATGATTGCAGATAAAATTGTACTCGGGTTTTACGTCTGCCTACAATGTTTCTTCAAATGTTTCAGTGTTCAATTGCTTTAGTGTTTTGTGGTTGTTTTCATCTTGCAATCATAATGTTAGTATATTGATAACTGATATAATAATAGTCGCCAATAAAAACTGTTGAATCAACATACAAAGAATTTCATTCAATATTTGAACTGTTGAATTGTGTTTAGATATTGCTTGATAAAGTACTTCTTTCTCATGTTAAAGTTTCTCATAATTAAAAAGCACTTGAATACTGAAACAATTGAGTAATTGTTTTTCGCATCAACCTAGTTTATTTTTTGGGTCAGTTGTAACTTTTGAAGTTATCCGAAACGATTTTTTGGTCGAAACGAAATCCAAACTTCAGAAATGAAAACAAACCGAGCTGAAACTTGAAATCAAATAAAGACAAAATATTTTCATACCGACAAAACCAAATTTAATAAAAAACCCTTGACATTTTTTTAGGCAAATCTAGGACACCAAAGTAGGCCTACATGTTTTTCTGCAATCGACTTCAGCCTTCAGTTCTGAAGACGGTTGTGCACGGTGTCTATGCCATCTATTTTGTATGTCACGGAACCACTGCATTTCAACCGTTTGACGGCATTGCAGACTGCTACCGGAAGAAACTAGAGTAGGCTACTTTGCTTACACGATAAAAGTAATAAAAATAAATTGTTTTTAATAAAAAAGTCAAGTCTACTCATTCTAATAGTATGTAAAATGTGAAAATGTTGCCAGAAAAACGCAAGAAAATATGTTATTGCAAAACTTCGTCATTTGACTCGAAATGTGGGTATATATGTTTTAAGCATTCGTCATCAAAATTATTTTGCAAAGTTTACTATCTGAAAATTATTTTGTTATTGTTATTTTGTGTCATTATTAAGTGTTATTTTGACTCAAAATTGGTGTTGAACAATATTGAAGAATAGGCATTATATCTGTTTAATTTTTCCTATTTAGCAGATAAGCTGACTGCAACTACCCTGTACTTTATTTCCACTGATTTATTTGAAGGCGTTACTTGTATTTTGGCAATTTATATTACAATGGCATGAGAAACGCAAACTTAATTGACTGTAATAGTTTGAGATTGCTTATTACAACCAATGGCATTCATAAATTAAACATGCACTTTGCACTGAGTTCATAAAGTAAGGTACATTTCACAATGTACAATAACTTGTTAAGTTTCTTGGTTGTCATTACCAGGTCGTATCAGTGACAGGTCTACAACTTGAGCAATGTGATCAGATGGTGCGATTACACTTGGCATGGAGGTGTACTTTGTTACCAACTCGTGAGACGGTGCTTTCAGTACCTAATCAAAATTCGACAAAGCAAATTAAATCATAAAAGCAATAAAACAGTCATTTATTACGCGTATCGCGGTACGTATTGGACAAAGATATGCAAATGTATCCTGCGTATTTTTCATAAATTATTAAAACGATTAATGCTGTACAATGTCCATACACAAAAAAACTATTAGACAACATAAATGTTGGTTGGAGCCAGATTATTCTGAATTCACTCTTAGCATGACTGCTGACAAATCAGTGACGAAGAAAATGTGTTTAAAGAAAAGTAATCTGCCACTCTAGTCACGTTGAAGCTGTAGAACCAGAAAGTGCATAAGCAAGTACAAATCTTTCCTTTTAAGTGTAAAATTACAAGGTTTTTCCATCCCGTGCAAAAGTATTCAAGTTCTCATTCCTAGTTTAGTTTTCAAATACAGTATATACTATATATACAAAGAAAATTATATTTTTGGCATAACCATGGTTGCCAATTCTCGCGGATTTTCAGCGGAATTCGGCAACTTTTGTTTCGGTGTCGAGGGAAACATTTATCAGTCGTGGGTTGTGCTGATGATTTCGTTTTACCGTATTTCAAAAGCAAACTTCAGAAAATAAATACCACTTCTAATCATAATTCGTTTTTGACTGTAATTTATGAAAAACTTTCACGTTTTAGCAACCTAATGGGCTTACTTCAGCTTGTAAATGTTTGGGCTACTATTTAGTGGCAATTGAGCTGAAAATATAAGAAATATCTGGTAACTTTGGAATAACCCCTAAGCTATGCACTTTCATTACTTATAATAACAATAAAAATTTTCTTAAAAAAAAAAGTATTTACCTTGTCCACTTTCACTGTGTTTGGACTAACGAAGATATAGTCCACACAGTCGATATAATCCTCTGCGTGGAAGGAGTATGTGTGGTAGTCACTTGAAAGTGAAAATGGTAAGCTGTGTGACAGTGTGATGTTTGTTCCGTGGAATTCTTTTAATCCAGCTGTTTCAATAATGAAAATAAAAATTGAAGAGATTTGGTACAAAAACAGCATTAGGAATTATAACAAATGCTCGTTACATTTTACTACAACTTGCTGTAAACAATAACTTGAAACTAACAATTGAAGGCATGGTTGAACAACTATTTAGGTCACATTTAATTTAAAGTTATACATTAACTTTTGGGCTAATGCTAAAATTATGTAGAGTATTCTCCTCATTTCAAGGTTATAGAAAGAAATTGGATTCAATTTGATTAATGTAACGATAAATCTAACATTTGAGAACTTTTCTAGGTGTCGATAGTGATAAAAAATTAAACGAAATGCTATGAAACAGCTATATATTGGTGTTCTGCTTACTGAAAATACCATCGTCTTAGGTATAGTTTATCGAGGTGAATGAAGTCCATGATCAAAGCATCTGTTCATGACTAAGTTTATTCCGTAAATGAATTAATTCATACTCATACAATAACATTCAATGCATTGCTTTCTGTTGCTTTTCAAAACATTAACATGAAATTCTTTTTTGTAACTCGATACAATCAAGTTTTCTTCTATTTCATTTTCTCTCTTGAGCTTTACACAACCAAAAAAATCAGTCATCACCTGAAAACCAGTCTTTATGGTTTGGTGCCACTTTTCCAGACAGAATATAGTCTACTACTGCAGTACGTGGAGGAGCATTAAAATCGCCAGAAAAAACATAAGATACAATAGAACTTTGATTTAAAGTCTTGCGTAGCTCGAGTAATTTTCTTTGAAGGAAATTGATAATGACTGCTGTCTAAAGTGATACAAAAAATGTGGTAAAAAACAAAAACATATTAAAAATACAGACAAGAAACACGTTAGTTAGGGTTGCGCTAAACATTTGAGGCTTAATTTTTTGGTGATCATAGATGAATTTAGTTGATATCTTTTGTGGTTCTATGCATTATGCAAATCTAGAGACGTTCCTTCAGATTTGAGTACAGACAATCACGAAGGCAGTTGGCCCAAGGCCATTGAGAGGATAGTTCAGTTCAGTTCTATTCATTTCTGACCATCACAGCAAAAACAATACACGTTAACATAACAAAAGTCGAGAAAAAGTTAGAAGCGTCAAAACGCGAACGTTAAAACGTGGTTGTGACCGAAGTTAGTTATTAAGTTGAAAGACATTTGGCACGGTCGCAACACCTTCAGAAAATTGTCTTCTTGTGTTTTGGAACGATAAAAAGCTTCTGAACAACTTCAAGCATGACTGCGTAAAAACATGGCCATTGCACAAACAAGATGTTGCCAAACATATAAAAAAATTAATATAACCATATAAAATTTTGTAACTACTCACTAAAAACCTTAACAACCTGTTTCACCCCTATTATGATTAATTATCGGAAGGTTCTTATATTCCCATAGAATTCTAAATAAGTTATACAGTCTTTAAATAGGTACTTTCTGATGATAAAGGTGAAACGAGCTGTTACAGTTTTAATGAGCAGCAACTGAATTTGATTTGTTAGCATCTAATGTGTAATACTCTAATAATGTTTAATAAAATAATAATAGTATTTTACGTCAACAGTACTAAATATTTAAAAGTAAAACCGAAAGAAAATTAATTAAACACTATAAAAACAACATGGAACGTTTAATTATTGTATTTATTATACAGTACACAATTACACATTACAAATAGTGTTATAACATTTACTATATTAAACACATTAGCATGTAAAGTATTTACCTGTACAATTCTTGCATGATCAGCATTAACTGGAGCATGCAGGTGTGTATTAACAACAATGATGTAATGAGATGGGTCTTCCACAGATTGAACAACTACAAGCTAAAGTTATACAAATATATGAATTTAAAGATTAGGCCTACTGTAAATTTTTCAAGAAAAGCTAATGACGATTGTTATACAAATTACCCATAAACAGAAGAGAAAATTTCATTTTTTGGCAAAAAAATGTGTCTTTATGTTGTTAGTATGGAAGAAATGTTCTAAATTTGGAAAGTTATATCACCAATCAGCAATAAAGATTCTGTAGAGGTAGATCAGAGTACAGCCCCGGAAGCAGAACAAACAGCACAAACATGATGGCTAACAGATTTGGTAATCACCTTTCAAAGATTTCAAATTCTTCATTACAAAACAGATAATGTATAATGTATTAATGTAGGCTATAATAATAAGTAGCTCGTCATCGTCGTGTGAGCCACTGGGGGTGAGTGTCCATTCTTTTACCAATCCAGATTCACGCTGTTCCCGGACTACAATGAAAAACTGCTAGAGAGTAGCCAGTATTTGGTGTCATCATCCAAGACAAGCAGGCCTTCCACTTCATTCGGTGGCTTAAAGATGGTACAGTCTTTGATGATGTGGTCTGTTCCTCAGCACCACACTCACAAGAAGAAGAGGCCATTCCCCATTGGTGCATGGTTGAGCGGAAAAGCCCGACGCCCGTACGGAGACGGCTGAGGAGCACTCACGCCTGTCTTTGTAGGACAGGTGTTGGCATCGAGGATGAACGAATGGAGTCTGGTGGTGCTTGACTTCCATTGAGAACTCCATTTATGGTCCGCCCAAGCAGCCGTAGAGATGTTTTGTCCATAAGGTTAGTTGAGTAGAAGTTGAGCGGCTGGCACGAATAGATGTTTTGATTTCAGTCGACGGGGTTGATCGCTTGGTGAATCAGAGATCTAAGTACAGTAGCTTCCATACAATAATTATGAGACATAGAAGAAGTGTTGCTTGCAAAGCGGATTCAGTTCAGTTTGCCATTGCTTTAAGTAGGGCCGTAGGCATTTCTGTTTAGAGCAGTGTACTGTTCATTAATACGAGAAATCAAGTGTAATGTTCGAAGAGGCGCCATTCCACTATCGACCGCGTGCTTTCACATGTTTTGCCAAGGACACAGCCACATGCTCTTGAGTGGTGTCGAACTGGCGGTCGTTCGATCGTCAAACCATGGCTCTCACCACTCGGCTATGCAGCAGATATTACGATACAAAAGCCTACTTACTAACACCACAGCGTCGTGTCTCAGTAGCCGCCGCTTGAAGACGTGATTATGAAAAGCCAGTTTGGCTACTGGTTGATTCGCGTCGTCTACCTCAAGCAACTTCTTCAAAAACTCTCTTTCAGAAGAAATAAGTCTGAAATAAAATTAAAAATCTTTGTTTTACAATGGAAAAAAAAACTTCAAAAATAAACAGCTTTGGTCACCTTGATAAATTATCTGGAATACATTATAAAATTTCGGAAAAGTCAAGGAGCATAACGATGTAACTTTAAAAAAATTACAAAAAAACACAAAAATGCCCACTGTCCCATAGAACAAGGTGGTAACTGGTAATCCTAGAGTCAAGTCCACAGAACTGGGAGCGAAAACCCTGCATTTGTTGCTTTCTGCCAAACACCATTGGTCGGTTGCATACCGGGTGGTGAAATCCTTGATTTGACGTCCGATACAGCGCTGGTTCGATATCACTCAAGAGTATGTGGGTCTGTTATAGGCAATAAATTAAAGGCATTCTTAATAGTATACTGGAAGATTGGCTTCCTTTATCGTCCACTTATCTAATCTTTACCAAAAAGGCTCTATTTAACTCTTATGTAATATGGTTCAAGCACATGAATCAAAATAATCCGTTCGACTCATTTCAAAACATATTTTCATGGCGAATACTTTCTGTTGATATAAAGATGAACAAATTGTAAAACTTACTTAAATTTTTGTTTGTTGAAAAATAATGCTAGACCCATTGTTCTATTAGCCCTGTTGCAATATGTAGATCCATAATTGATCTTTAACTCGGACAAATGGTCATTGAAAACAAATTGCTCCACTTCTTGCAAGGAAAGGATATCGGCATGATAACCTAGAAATATTGCGGTATGAAAAATATATAAATTTTGTCAGCCGATGATGAGTTGTTTAATAAAAAATATTGTCTTATAAGTAAAACTTATGATAAGATACAATATTTTTTATTCTGAATCGTTTTAGTGCTATGTGGCAGCTTGCATCAAATGTGATATGTAGTAAAGGACCAGACGGTGTGATTTTTAACCGTCCGGTGGCATAAGTAGGCCTACAGTATGGAACTTTTGCGTTTTTACATTGTGATAACTGGAAACCGAATTGAGATGAAATGTCCTAAAATCTCTACATTTTTGAGTTAGATTTCGAAGTCAAAATTTCAGATGAAAACCTTTACACGTTCCTAGGATAAAGAGCCAAGTTGTTTTTACATCCTTAACAGGCGGCATGGGTACAATTGTGCCTTCGCATCGGTATTTTGTATGGGCTTATTGCAAGAAAAAAAACATAACTTTTTTTGTATAAAACACCTTCCTTTCAATTTCAACGATAAATTAAGAAGCTATTTTATTCATTTCCACAAATAACACACGTTGCCTTTGCATGTGAATGTTCTTCGCAAACAGGTTGGGCGTAAACCACACAGCTTTTTCCTAGTTTTAGGTCGTTTCTGTTTGTGGTCTGGGCAGACACAGCAACTTCCAACAATCATAGTAAGATATGTCTGAGTGGTTTATTGAAACTGATACAGTTCAGTAACGTTAGTTTTAAGTTACGATTATTGCCTTAGTGCAAGTCCATTGCACCGAGTCAGATGTCTTGATTACGTCTTGCCGCCCTGTGGCTGTGAGTAGTTTGTAAATATTGCAGTAGGACTTGGTACCTACTACACAGTGATTTGTCCGTGTACACATAGCTCTACTCATGTTAAGACCTCTTTTCAATTTCTTTACGTTTGTGTGTATCTGTAGCTATTCTGCAGTAGGCCTACCTACAAGCGTAACAGAAACGTTCGGACCAAACAAAACCATCCATAAAGTGCATCTACGCTAATTCTCATGCAACATGTATGAAGATGCAATTGTACCTATGCAGCCTGTTAGCGTTATAAAGTTATGACACGTGACAAAGGTTAAAGCATTATGTCAAACTATTAGTCAGTAGCCAAGAATCTGACTGAAAAATTATAAAATCAAATTTCCTCTATTTTCGACTGCTTTGTAAAGCAAAAATCAATTGAGGTGTTATAGTCGTCATTTTATTTACGTTGATTTTATGTAAACTTGTGACCTGCCTCACTACATAATAACATTCAGCGTTTTCTGGTACAGACGCTGGAATTGATTACCACCGCACAACGCCTGTAATCAATGGGGTTGTGCGACAGGATACCACGAAACCACTAGCGGCGGTACAACTGGGTCCTTCTAGACGAGAACTAGCCTTGCGCAGCATATAGACGATGCGTTGTACAGCGCTTGGTTATGCGTGGGCGAAAGAATAACTTAAAATATGATTCGGATATGCATTGTAGTTATCAAAACATGTTTGTTTTTAGAAGGTTGGAACGCAGAGTGATACAAAAATAAGAAAAACATCTCATAAAGTTACAGAATTCTCATAAAGTTGCAAAAGTGCTTGTAATTAACTAAGTGTACAGTAGAAGGTTGACACAGCTTACAGGTTAAAGTTGTGAAGTCAGTTTCCGCACAGCACATGTTTTGAATACCATAGTGTACACATGTTGACCCATAAACTGGCGATGTTGTAGCTACCATGACGTAACTGTAACCTTGCATCTACCTAGTCATCATAGTAAGACGGGAAACTACGATCAATTTGTTGTCGCAATAAATTTCGTTTGTTACTTAAGTTTGCACTAACACTTGTTTCATATTTGTTGTTGCTTGTTTTATTCCCGTTATCGAGTACGACATGCTAGTTATACAATAAATAACAAAAATTAATTTAAGTCCACAATTTGGCTACATCTAAGTCATAAGCAAAAGATAATTTTCACTTTAACTCAAGCAGCGTAACATGAGAACGGAAAAGGGAAGATGCGGCAAAACGAGCTAGCGTTATAACATGCATTATAAAACAGCTTACAGTCAGAAAAAATAATTATAAAAACACATGGCCGCATCACCAGCAATGGTGCAAGGCCAGCTACGTTAGGTGAGGAGGAACGCTGCTGCGGTAGTATAAAAAAAGAGAAAGCCGGTAGGCAAAGAAAACCTCCCGAAGAGATTTTGCTAAGAAAGAAAGTAATCACAAAATCAACTAACAATAGGTTTACGAAAGTTACACAGCATGAAACATACAAACACGATACGTGATGCCATTGGGACATACTGGTAAGTTACCAGTATGTCCCAATGGCAGTGGTAAGGCAGTGGGTTAGTCAAAATTTTATATGTATTGCTCAGTCCAATAACACGCTCGACATGTATGCGTGATGATGCAATGCGTCTATCCGAGACAACCACATATGCATCAAGTTGGTGCTTCCCTTTCAGCATGGTAGGCGTGTTGACTGCAATATCATAAGGTGCAAAATGATCCTGCACAAGAATACCTCTGTCAGCCATGATGCTATCCCCCTGTGAATAGTGTTCATTAGCTTGCTTGTAGAGAGCACTTTGCTCGATAAGTTAGCAATCACTTGAACATCCACCTGTTGATGGGCCTACGTACGATAGGCTACCAGCCCATTTGGAGTGATGCCAATCATAATTTTTAATGTGTTCTTATTCTTGGAAGTGGAGAACGTCATGCTTTGAGCATCAACTTTTCTTGGCTTATTGATTGGTATTTCAGTTGCATCTAAAATGACACGTGTTGTGGGGAATGAATTTTGAAATTGTGTGGGCATGTGTTCATCCACAACAGCTCGAGATGGCCAAATATTAAGTTCCTTCAGCTGAAAATACATAAAGTTGATCCATACCCTGAAAATTAATGAAACTGTGCTTTCACTAATGTGAAAGAGAAAACTCAGCTCTTTAGTTTCCTTTGATTGTCTTAGCTTCATTAGAGTAAGAAAGAGCTGGTTTGGTGGGTCAAGTTTGCTGCTGGTATAGTTCAAGTCATATGCAGCTGGCTCCAAGCAACGCAAGAATAACATAAAGTTATCATAATCATCGAAGCCAGTGTAGTAGTTTATGACTTGCTTATTTTCATTGTAATGTTCGATTCTCATTCCAGTTGAAACGCTTCCTCCGCTATTGTCGTTGCTATCCAGGCTGCACTGAAGTGCAACTGAAGTCGCTTTCCTTCTCTTGCTATGAGGTTCCGTTGTATATTGAGCAGGATCAACAACCTCTCCTTCATGCTCCCAATCTTCAATGTTACAAAGCTTTTCTAATCTTCGTTTCAAACGCGCTCCTCTTCCTGAGGTAGCAAGTGTTGGTTTGAAAGTGAACACTGATGGCACACTGTTTGCTTTCAAGCAATGTGTTGTCATGCAATGTGTTCGAAAACGCCTGTTTACTTATTTGCTTTTATAGCCACAGCAACGTTAAATCAAGCCTAAAATGTATCAAGCTTTGTAATATGCACCTTCTTACCCTCACATCAACACAACGCTGCACTCCCATCCCACCCATATCAGCTGTACGCGCGTTACGCAAAGCGTGCTAAAGCTTGAAGCGATCACTGCGAGCGTGTTGCTAGGACCCAGTTGTAGCGCCACCGAGTGGATCGCACAACCCCACGTTCTGTACCACGTTCCTTAGTTGATTGTTTTGCGTTTCTTTCTTACTATATATTGCGTTGCTTTTATACACTGAATTAGTAAGTACAAAACCAGCTGAGTGGCCGAGTGGTTTCGCCTTCGGTTCTGGTGCTGGTAGATCTGAGATCGATTCCAGCTCGGGTCAAACCGAAGACTTTAAAAACGGTACCGATTGTGTTCTATCCTGCGTAGCGCAGTGAGAATGAGTCGGGTAATAATGTGATAAACATCGTAAACTTGATATAAATTAAAAATGAGCCCTGTCGCTAAAAGACCTTAGCTGTTGTAGAGCGACAATAAATAAAACCATAACATTATTATTAGTAAGTACAAGAGGTAAATGGTTTTCTCACTTGGTTGGCTACTACTATTATTATTGCTTATTTTATATTAAACGTCTGGAAATACTACATGACGAAAAGAGTAATAAGATTTTTTTATGATCTTTAAAAATAAGTTAATTATACTCTGCCATATTTGCAAACTTTTATCAAGCATGACAATTCAGAAGACGTATCACAGGTTAGCCACGATTTCACTTATTCTACTTGAACTGGCGAACCATAAAGGCCACATGAATAATCATGAATCTAATTCACCAGTTTGCAAAGATGCTGAAGAGATGCAAATGCTAAATAACCTTGCAGTTCTTTACGAATGGTTGGAAGTCGATACTCCATGGTTAGTGCGTGTCTTGGGCAGTAATCGTACCGTTTTGCTCCATTTTTCATTTTTCGAGAGAAGACGTCGTAAAGAATGTTATAAGTTACTAGTCGGAAACTAAAAAACAAATTATGAGATAACCTTGATAAATTGAGTATGGACACCTTTGTGATAGTTTGGGAGAGATATAATTCTGCAATACTATAGACATATGACAGACTAGAACTTAATTAATTGGATTGAATAACCTTATTTAAAAAACACTATAATAAACTAACACAATAACCTAGCATATAAAATTCTGACGTTCTGGGAAAAACTCGTCGGGAAATCACATAACCTCACAACGCCAACATTGTGATTTGCTTGCAAAAAATATTCGCAGTTACAATTTGCTACGTCTCTTTCTATGTAGAAATAAGAGGTTTTGTTTTGTTTGTCGTATCCAGGCGTACGCCCGATGATTGAAGAGTTAGAAGACGGGAAGCCAATCTTCAGGCATGCCTTTAAGTGTCTTACCAAAGACACAGCGGCATGCTTTTGAGCGGTGTCGAACCGACGCCCTTTCGAACGTCGTTCCAGGGCTCTCACCACTCGGAAATGCAGCCAATAAGAGGTTAATACATCTGAACAAAAAACATATAACTTTGAAATAAAACTAAGTGAGAAAATACAATATGCAAAGAGCTAAGTACAGACAAAAGGAAAAAAGTAGATACCAAAAGATGTTAACATTCTGTTGTAAAGCAAAGAAGAGTGCAGTCACAAGACAAGGATGCGAGTTAGCCAACAATAACAATATCAAGACAATCCGAAGACACGACTAAAAATCATTATACCAACGTAATCCAAATTAAGAAGAAATGATACCTCACCAGCAAACAAATAAATTACTTGTTGAGCTTGGTGTTACGTCGTTTTGTTTGAAGTGCCTCGTGAATTTTGATTTCAATTTTCGATTGACTAATTCAATTTTTTTTAACACTGTCCTACTTAAAAGATGGGGCCAGATCTTCCCCCTCGTGGTTTGTTTGATTACTAGAAGCGCAGCAATGCCATGTAGGCTACTTGTTGTTTTTTAATATTCGCAAAATTGCTTTTTTTTTGTCAATTTAAACTTTTGGTAAATTGTTGCTTTTTCTGACCCTTTATAACCTATGTGAAATTGATTCCATTACGTTTACAAAAGGTCAGCTCATAATTGCTTCGTACATCAACTTACGCAAGGAGAGAGGCCCAACGCCACGTTTCCCATTGTTTGCTATACCTTCAATAACACAAAGCATATTAATTTATTGTGCTACTATATGTACTTAAGTTCCTTGCAAGTGAAAGCAAAGTTGTTGAATTGAAGGATCATACGCTTTTTTGCGTTGTTAGCTCCACGAGGAACAGCAATCCACGATCAAAAAAGCAAATACAAACTATTAAAAATAGTGTTTCAACGAGCAAAATATTCATTGATGTATGAAAAAGTAACAATACGAAACCTTACATCGAACAACGACATGAAAAGCTAGTATGTTCTGACAAAAATTGCAGTTCGGGAAGTGTATTACAACAAATGCTTTTGGGAAGAACTAGAAAAATGACAGTTTTCCATTCTTTTGGCTCGAAGACAAACAATAGAAGACAAACAAACAATATAAGTCTGTTTGCTGCCTACAACTACATGTTTTGTTTAGTTGTTTGCATTATTCATGCACAGCTTAGGTCTACTGCACTGCATGTTGTCGCAATGAGAGCAAAATAAAAAGATCTTATGTGAGGAGTGACATACGACAATCAATGTTACTTTTCAAAACTATATTGCAACAATATTTAATGACTGAAAATCTATCCTGACTATGTCATGCGCTATCTAAGGTTTTATGCTGGGTTGGTTAACGATCGTCAAGCGCAACACTTATTCAAATAGAAAAACATTTAACCTACTTCAGGAAGCTTAAATATTTATCTCCAATTTAATGCGGCTGGTTGTAATATTTCTAAGTCTGATTGGATTATACCTTACCTATTTTTACCAGCAAGAAAGAAGGAAGTAGATTCTTGTCTAGGTTCAAATATAAATCTCTCTCTTTCCATTACTTCCAGACAGCGCATGGTTTGATTCCCCGTGGTTTCATTGTTAAGCCTGAACAATGCATTGAAACAGGCAAAAGAATAAGAGTATGGTTCACTCTGTGCCTCAGCACAACAGAGTCTAGCACGGCCTGCCAGAACACCACCGATTATGTTGCTATTAGGGAAACTTTTTGAGTCTGAATTGTTACAATCACTAACAATCTTAGAATTTTTCTACAAAGGAACATACTCGGTTGTGCTTTCTTAGACAGTGCTTTTAGTTAGTGAGATCCGGACTGTATTCTGTATCAAATGAGTAAGATTTCCGTTTCCCGTGTAATACCGTACCTTGGCATCACTTAAAATACCTTAATTTATTCAGATAAAGTAGTATTTTACAAAGAGAATGAGTGGCTATCTAATGTGTAACCAGACAGCCTCTTAATATGGTGAAGATCTTAACCCTACCTGGCATCGTCAGGCAAATATAACTTGGTTCTAACGTGGCATTAAATCATGCCTGCTCAGGGGTGGGCCGATAGGACGTGTTTATTTTTGCCCTCTAGGGGTTAGGGATCAGATCATGCCTAAATACGATCATAACCAGATTTAGTGGTTGTCTAGGTACTTATTTAATTAATAACCGTACTTGAAGATGTCAGTCTTGTGTGACTGACGAAACGTGAAAACAAACATGAATAATCTTGTAAATGCTAACATAAAAAGCGATAAAGGTTCTTTACTCAATTTGGATTTGTCCAACTTTCACTTATCAAAAGTGGGAAAATGTGCTTAAAAATCTTTCATACAGTTTGAAGTTACACAACCATTTAAATTGAATAACGCCCAAACTTAACAAAATACAAATTGTAGCTTTTAAATAGGATTAGCCCACTATTTGAATAAATAATTATGCATACCGTACTTACTTTCTTGTAGTATGCAAAGCCTGTTTATTGCAATTGACTGAGGTAAGTGGTAAGACTTGGCTGATGAACAGTAACAGCATGCAACATAGTTGAAATGGAGTAGAAAAGAGAGCTGCCCACAGAGCCATTGAAGCTAAATCACTTGTCAGAAAGTTTTTTTTTATTATAAGCTTAATGTTAACCAACCAAAGACAAATAGTACATAGTGGTCAGAGGCTCAATTGGTTAATATGCAGCATGGCGATGTATATAGATCGCAATGATATGTAGGCCTAGTACCTTAGTACGTTATCAACGAGTTTCAGGCTTTTAATCTACTACTCTTTATGAGCGGTTCTGTAGTAGCAACAATTGCCTTAATAAATATTATTAAGAAAAGCAATTCGTTTGTTTTATTTTTCGTGCGTTTATTCTGCCAAGATACAATTTGTACGGTTGCAATTCAGTGACAATGGTATGGTCAACTACATTTCTTCTAGCAAATTTTACGTGGCACTGTTGTCAACAAAACATGTGATCTTTACATGGTATCAAGATGAGCAGAAAATAAAAGAGGAGTGACATACAGAAGTGAGTTCTCAAAGAAAAACATCTCAGACAGCCACTTTATCTGGTCCAGATATTTACCAGATCGGATACGGATCTGACCAGATTTTTACCAGATCCGGACCATATAAAGTGGCTGTCTGGGATAACTGCTTTGAAAAAGAATTCCAAGTACAGTCCAGCTCAAAACTGTAAGCTCACTCTCGATTTTTTTTTCACTCCAGTGGTATTATTACTCTTTCTAGTACCTCATTTGTTTTCACTCTTTCCCGCTTAACGTGTTACAGTATCTGTTTGTTAACTTTTAATCAGCAAATGCTGAACTGTTTTTGTTTGCTTGTTTGTTTTTTCATATATTTACCCTGCATTGCGGGGAAGCGGACTTGAGCGCTATGCATCGGTGTACGCCTTCCGACGTACACCTGACCCACGCTGCAGCCGACAGCAATGTCTGTTTCCGATTGTCTACTCTACTTATAACTTAAATTTGGTACAACCCATTACTCGAAATCGATCACTAGGTAGAGGCAATTATCGTAAATTTTCTTGCCCAGAGAAACAACAGCAAGTGGGGGTGGCTGGAGTCGAACATGCAGGCTCTCGACTGCGAGCCCAACGCGCTAACCACTCGGTCATTGCTGCCGACTATACACATTGCTGCCGACTATACATACACATAACTCAACACATCTTTAAAACAAATACAAACAAGTTCATTTTTTCAATCTTTTGTATGACCTCATATATTTTTCAGCACTGCAGCTATTGTACCAGGCATGCTATCAACAAAGTTGCTGCAAGATTCAGAGGTAATTTTGAAGCCACGTTAGTTTGATTGCTGCTTTTTGTGATATTATGCTGGTAGGATTTTGTTCTGTCACTTTTTTCTTCATTCAGTGCCATAAGTTTTCAATAGGGTACAAGTTTGGACTATTACCTGGCCGATTTAGGCTTACAACATTTTTCTTCTGCAGATAGTTAACACTACAATCATGCACGTCATGTGAATGTCTAACTAGACCTTGAGAATATTCCGATATTTATTATCATTCATCGTGGTCCCTGGTTGTAGGAACTACATTACCTCCCAGATCGTGATGCTGAAGGGATGTTTATTGTTTGGACCGTATAACCATCCTTATGGCCACAACCAACTTGTCTTCAAACGAGACGCTTTTAACTCCTTCTCACGGAGCGAATTCAATGCTGCCCTTAAACACATAAAACCTGGAAAGACTCTTAGTCCAGATGCACGCTGGTTGCGCTTTAAAATTCTGGTTATGCAATTTCCTAGCGTCCTGCTTGCGCCGCCTAAAAATTCTGAATGTATGGAAAAGATCTCTTTTCTCCGCATCCCAAAGCCAAATAAACCACTAGCTAGAAGATGCAAGGAGCTGCCACCTCATCTCCTTGCTCTGCATTCCTTTCTAGATCCTTGAGAGACTGATTTATGCTCGTGTCGAACCAATGATTGACCCATTGCTTTCCAAAGAACAAGCTGAGTTCCGACACTAGGGGTCAACTGTAGATCAAGTCACATCATTAACTCAGGACATTGAGGAGAGTTTTTCGAAAAGAAAAGCTGTGCTGTGTTTGCTGACCTAACATCAGCCTATGACACCGTCTGGCACCGTGGCCTAGTCTACAAACTACTCCGCCTAGTCCCTGATAGACATATGATCATGGAAGTCATCCACAGCAAGAGTGTTATCCTTACTACCAGAAATGGAAAACCTAGTAGACTACGGCGTCTTAAAAACGATGTCCCACAGAAATCAGTCTTGGCACCCCTTCTTTTCAACGTCTATATGTATGACCTACCATCTACAATATCTGACAAATATGCATACACTGATGACTTGGACATCTTGTACTTTGCGAAAGACTGGCAATCATTAGAAACGACGTCGAGCCAAGACATGATGGCCATATAAGGATACATCCATCAATGGAAACTGAAGCTCAGCGAAAGTAAAACGGTGACGCAGCCTTCCATCTTAACAACAGGGAGGCTCAACGTGACCTGAAAATGACCATCAATGGCAAGATCTTGCCTTCTTGACCAGAGCCGACATACCTTGGGGCTAGGCCGGATTTAGGAGGGGAAGAGGGTGCAGTTACCCCGGCCCCTTTTTTGAAGGGCTTCCGAGGTGGAAAAATGTGATTTTGTGTTATTATTATTATTTTCTCTAAGTCTTTGAAGTTTCTACAAAATGCCTCCTTTTTCCTTCAAGGTTAATTTTTAATCACAAGGTGGCGACTGAGCTTGACGTCAAGGCATTAGCAACGGTGTGGGTGAGTTTCAAGTTACTTTGTAAAGTTTTTCGCGCCTTCTATGCGAAAAAATTTTTTGTACGGGAGACCCCTAATCTAAAAGTGCCCCGGGCCCCACCATCAGCCTCTATTTGGGGCTACACTTGGCAGGTCACTCACATACCGTCACCATTTACAGTCACTACGCACAAAACTAAAATCTCGCGTCGCCTTGCTAAAACGCTTGGCAAACACAACGTGGGGTTCAGGCACTGACACCTTGGCCACTGAAACCCTTGCTCTGGTTCACTTCGATGCTGAATATTGTGCCGTGCCTGGTGCCGCGGCCGCACCCGCCTCATCGGCCGGCCAATCAATGACCCATTGTTAACTGTAACTGGATGCCTGCTTCCAACTGCAATAAACTACCTACCAATCCTTCCAAGCATCCAACCTGCTGAGCTTTGCCGAAAGGGAGTCTTTATACATCTAGCTTGTCGGGCAGAAGATCCCAACCAACCTACTTCACTCAAAACTCGACGTCCCACCTCAGGAACCCTCCCGACAGCTAAAGTCAAGACAGCCCTTTGCACCAGCTGCCGCTGAATTATTACAACCATTCAGTGATCATACCATCAGCGCAGCACATTATATGGAAGACACCTAGAATGCAGCATGACATCACCACTCCACGGTTTTATACCCCATCCAATGGCACACCCCCCTGGTATGGACCATTGGACCTGCCCCGACCGACATAGGTTAAGCTTAACAGAATCCGAACAGGAATCAGCCGCTTTCATTCCAACATGTATACAAGTGAGGTTTGGCTTCCTCATCGGCCTGCGAATGCGGCGCGGAGAAACAAACTGCTGACCATGTCATTCTTGAATGTCCAATTTACAAGGCACCAAGTTGAATGCATGGTATAGCAACACTGGACGAAGCTACAATTACCTGGCTTTCCATCACATGGTCTGAAATCTGAACTATTCTGTCTCGCACAAAAGAAGAAGAATCTGTTACTATGCATAGCATTGTAATTGCGACATAAAGCGCAATATAACATACCATTTAGAATAATTTTCTGAGTTTATTGTAAGTATCCAAAAATTTGATAGGAGGTCTTAAACTTTCAAACGCAACTGTAGCTTCGTGCTGTTTCAAGCACGCTATCCATTTCACTTTTTCGAACCAGATGTTGAGAATGAATTACGAAGAACTAATGATTATTGGCAAACCCGTAAATTAAGTCTGGCTGAGCCTGCTGAAGAAAAATACATTTACTGCAGCTGAAATGTAAAGCCTTGTCTGAAAGCTCTTTCGATTTAACCAAACAAGATCCATTGAAATTTAATCCTTTTAATCAATGAAACCAATTAAATGGAACTAGGAAGGTTCAAATAGCCTAAGGCGGTTTCTCCGCAAAAAAAAAAACGTTAGTCATCAAGATAACACAAAAGCTCATAAATAGATATATCAATTAGATCAATTAGATCCCATTGACCCAGTCTACATAGCATGTTTAGTTTTCAATTTACTCTTGAATAGACAGTGCAAGGAAGGACGACCAGGACTAACTTACTAAGTTTTCTACAACTTGTAATACTGTGACGTTAGATATCTGTAATACTCGACATCTTGGAGACCCTGTTCGTTTGTTAACTGGAACTCGAAAATGGTTTCACCCTGAGCACAGACCTTTTGTGCTTTAATAAATAATTTAGAGGGGAAACTTAAGTGTTGTCCTTTTGGTTTAGAAACATTTAGAAACGTCAAGGTTGAGTTATTTACATTCATCCAATTGCTTTGTGTGGCTTTGATAAACAGAACTTGATAAGTGAAGGGAAGAAATGGCAATTTAATCTTTATAAAAATGCTGACCAGGCAGAAGTGTTGAGGAAAGTGTTGTAACATATTTGTAACTTAGTTGACAAACCAAATACTTCTCCTGCAGCAATATTTTATACAACCTACAATTTTCTGTTTTTTTTTGCATTATTGAGTATGTTAGAAGGCGTATGAGGTGTCGCAGCGCATAATGCTTTCGAGATGACTATAAAACTTGTAATTTTTTTAAATTTATATTTGCTGTTAATTTTGTAAATTTCTCAAGGTGTTGCGACGTGCCAAAATCCTTGTATTTAGTAGATCAGTTCTCTCTGGAGCACAATTTAACGTTCGCGTTTTGTCGTTTCTCCCTTTCTCTAGACCCCTCTGTTGCTGTGCTATGGCAAGTGATATTGTTTTTTTTTACTTTGGTGTTAAAAAAACAAAACAAAAACATGATGATGATGATGAGACGTAGTAGTAAAACCCACGAACGTGTCACCATTGTCACGCACGAAAACAAAATTATTGTGCCTCTGTGTGTGCGTGTACATTATTGGAAAAGTGTCATAGAGTTTTGTTAAGTTTGCAGTGTCATTTGCCTGTGAAGAGATAGCAACATTTCTTGAAGGTATGAATGAGGATGTTTCACGTTTTTCAGAACCACTTTGGCATCTCAGATTTTTGGTAACGACTAGAACAGCACACAACTAAGACGAAAGAGAAAATTGAAAAAAGAAAACTAATCGGAAAGTAGTTAAAACATCGCACTCTCGAGTTTTTTGGCGCTAAAAGTAACTACTTTTAATTCTCTCATTTTCGCAAACCATCATTTTTCCCGATTAGTTTTCTTTTTACAATTTTTTCTTTCGCCTGAGTTGTGTGATGTTCTAGCCGTTACCGAGATTTTTGGCTGATATTAACACACAGTTAACCCTATTCGGACTAAGCTATTTTTGTGAGGTAATGGCCTAACGTGTGGACTTATTCCATCCACACTTTCATTTGCTAATAAATGTTGATATAAAAACGTTACGAGGTTGCTTTTTTCGCAAAGTTAAAGCAAAATTATTGACAAACTAGTTAAAATTTTAAGTGGATACACATACTCTACCAGTTATTTGCTACTGCTTTTTTGCTAAAAGTAGTCATTTTTTTAAATAAATTTCTGATGTCTCCGTCATAATCTCCTGAAATCGCTAATATCTTCGTTAAAGGCACGCGGTCCAGTCATGCATGTAATCCGAAATGGTCAGTAGTCATGTAGGTCACGCAGTAAATCTTGGAAGGCACAAAACAATACAAATGTTTACTAACTTGCTTGTACAAGATGATAAAGTTTTTCAGATGACCTGGCAATTTTAGGAGTAGGGTGTCAAAAACTGCTGATAACTAAAAAAACTATACCACATAAAAATGTCATTTTATTACTAAAACAAAGATGAATAATTTTTAGGAAAAGTCATAAAACTTCAGCTAATTTGAGCCATTAACTTTTATGTAATCGATGAAAGTTTTAGGTATGGACGGAACCCGTCCACCCGTTAGTCCGAATAGGGTTAAACGATGTGACCTTGGTACGGCGGTGGGATGGCGCAACGGATAAGGCGTTGGCTTTCCAATTATGCAAACCTGGTTCGACTCCCGGCTTCATCTGGTTGTTGAAAAACACCGCTCACCTCTACCCAGGGTGTAATAAATTGGGTGGGCGTAGTTGCTGAAGTAAAGGCGGCCGAGAGAAAGGAACTGGCCACCCTACTCTCCATAGTGCCGAAGGCTTAGTATAATGAGAACCTTATCTTCTCATTCCCCAAAGCTCAGTATCTGAGTATGGGACCTTTACCTTTACAGAAGAAAAAAGAGCAGTAGCAGTTGTGAGAATCGAACCAACGTCAATGAAATGACTACTTTCTAACCCTAACCCCAAAAAAGCCAACCAGCTGCCAACTTAGTCGGCAGCAGTGGCCGAGTGGTTAGCGCGTTGGGCTCGCAGTCGAGAGCCTGCATGTTCGACTCCACCCCCCCCCGCACTTGCTGTTGTTTCTCTGGGGAAGAAACTTCACTATGAGTATAATTGCCTCTACTCAGTGATCGATTTCGAGTAATGGGTAGTACCAAATTTAAGTCATAAGTAGAGTAGACAACCGGAAACAGACATTGCTGTCGGCTGCAGCGTGGGTCAGGTGTACGTCGGAAGGCGTACACCGATGCATAGCGCTCAAGTCCGCTTTCTCGTAATGCAGGGTAAAAATATGAAAAATAAATAAACAAACAAACAAACAGCTGATAGAAAATCCAGCACTTGATTTGCTTTGTATCATCATCTTTTCGCCCTTTTTCACGTCTCGGAAAACGTAGTTTATGATTGGTTCGAGTTTTCATTTGCAGTGCCAGAAATATTTCTTGTTAAGTGACTACCAGTTTGCTTACCCAAAAATGGCTTTTCCGAAACGTACTTTGTGAAACGACTTGGAAATCCTATGCTTCGATCAGAAAGAAGCCGATGCTGCAATGGGGGGTCTGGGGGGCTGCGCCCCCAGAAGTTGAAATGACTATGACGATTTTAGCCCACTGTCCAAAATCACCCCCCCAAATTCTAAAAGTGGATAGAGCCCCTGGATGATACTAAGGGTCCGTAACATTTTCATAGCGGCCCGAAAACTTGAAGACACCACTACGGACTGTTTAGATAACATGCATTTTTCTTAAAAGTGTTTTAATTTGGGCCCAAGGATCTCACCGGGCCCAAATTATTTTTTCAACTGCCCTGTGCAGTGTGCAGTGTAACAAATTGTTAAATAAATTGATGCTTCTGGTGCGTCTTTGATGAGTTTTACAGGAAATGTGATGGCTTATCGTGGCGGAAATAGCTTCCAATAATGCAAACCTGGTTTGGCATCTGCTTTCACTTGATTGTCGATAAACAACGCTCACATCTACCCGAAATGGTCAGTAGAGCGCTACTTTTGTAGCTCCGCTACTACTGCGCTAGATTTTCAGTAGCGTTAGCATGTCAAATGCTAGTTAGAGTAGAGGCTGCAGTAGTTATTTTTTCTCAAAGTAGCGAAGATGCAAGACATTTGTTTCAGTCGTACTTCCGCTACTTTCCAATTTAAAGTAGAAAAATTTTCAAAGTAGCGTGTGTGCGCTACTTTTATAGATGCACACATCTGCCTATGCTCAAAGTGCAACAATTTGAGTGGGCGTAATTTCTGAAGCAAAGGCAGACGAGAGAAAGGAAATGGCCTTCCTGCTCTCGTTAGTGCAGAAGACTTATTGCAATGAGGGCCTTATCTTCTGATTCACTATCCAATTTCCCAATGATGATGACAGGGCTGGAGATTAAGCCATCACTGGTAAATTGATTAGCAATTAAAGAACCGTGTTTTGTCTTGGAACATACAATTTTCTATTCTTTTGTGTTTGTTTATGTTTTCACTGTATCGCTACTACGTCGCTCTTACGTAGGCGTAATTCGTTAAGCAAATTTAAGTTGAAGTTGTCCTTAGATCAAGACGGACTATATAGAGGCCATGACAACGTACAATGGGATTGTTAAAACTGGGGGCAGATAGTGACATCATAGTGCCATTGTCTTCAATTGAACCGACATCAAACGTTAATATTTATAACACTGAAACGAAAACTGTGTCAGCTTTAAAAAACTAATATGTTGTTACAGAACCGTTGCCTACTGAAAGTTGAAATAAATCGCCAAGTAGCCTACGCTACTCGTCTTGTAAACAATTTATATATTTTTTAATCTCGTATCAAACGGGCCCACCACAAACTTGTAAATGTAAAATACAATTAAATCGTTCGTTATACTGATATTGTACCACACCAACCTTGAAAATTGCGATGGATCAGCCATGACAACACTGAGATATTTAAAACAGTAGGCTAACATCACTAGCAAAAAGTATCTAAAAAAAAACAATGCATCAGCTAATCGTAGCCTAGACTCGCTTAGTTAAAAGATTATATAATTGTTAACGTGTAAAAAGTAAGCCATCATTCACTAAGCCTTATAAACAAGTCAATATCGAGACAAGGCTGATACGCATCATCTTTAGTATATAATTAAGCCATCATTCACTAAGCCTTATAAACAAGTCAATATCGAGACAAGGCTGATACGCATCATCTTTAGTATATAATTTGACTAATATGCTAACCCGACTTATAGTAGTACTAGTATTAATGAGAACACTCAACAAAAAAATTGATAAATATCCAGAAAAGCTCATAAACTAACCTTAACTATAGTCTATGATAATTCTCAAGCTTGAGAATTGTAAGTCTTGTAAGTGTTCTAGTAGGCTACTGGGCAACTTGAAATCCCGTCTCAGTCGGTTGTATGAGCTTCTGGACAAAGAAAAATATTCGAAGGACGTAACGATCGTTTCCACGGTGTATTTCTTTTCTATAGCCGGCATAAAATTCATAGATTTCATCTGTTGCAAAAGAATACTTTGTTGATGAGAGAATTCCATATAATGCAAGAATCTCACAGCTTCTTGAATTTGTGACCATCTGGAACATTTACTTGCTGATTGAGACGTTATAGAGCATTTTACTCCAGAATGAAATGCTTCAAAGCTCAGATTGTCATCAATTCTTAACACAAACAAGGAGCCTAATCATCTTCTCCACCACAAGATCTCTGCCTTCCCAAACGGGCACCCCCGCCGACTGAAATCAAGACACCCATTCGTGCCAGCCGCTCGGCTTCTGATCAACGAAGCTGATGAACAAGACATCTCTGCGGCTACTTGGGCGGACCATAAATGGAATTCTGAATGGAGGTCAAGCACCACCAGACTCCATTCATTCATCCCCGACGCCGACACACGCCCCATCGGCCTGACACTACAGAGACAGGCGTGGGTGCGCCTCAACCGTCTCCGTACGGGCGTCGGCCTTTTCCGCTCAACCATGCACCAATGGGGAATGGCTTCTTCCTCCTCCTGTGAATGTGGTGCCGAGGAACAGACCGCAGACCACATCATCAATGACTGTACCATCTTCAAGCCACCTAACGGAGTGGAAGGTCTGCGCGTCATGGATGATGAAACTAAAGACTGGCTGCTCTCTAGCAGCCTTCCAGTGTAGTCCGGGAACATCGTGAATCTGGGGTGGTAAAAGGATAGACCCTCGGCCCCAGAAGCTCAGACGACGACGAATACAAACTTGGGTATGCCAGAATCTTGCATAAATTCTTTGCATTGAAAAACAAGCGTCTGATGAGCCCGAAATACTGACATCATCACCTGCTAAAAAAGGAAATTGGACACTAAAAGCATTAGCTAGGAGATTTTTAAAGCTCACAATAATGTCACTTTTGTCAAAACTTGGTAATTCATCAACAGGCTGATTGCGTGTTCCACTTAACGCCATTTGAGTACTTCTAGGAAGAAATGGTGGTGAAGGTACTAAACTCAAAGGGACACAGGTAAACATAGATGGTGGATACAAAGGTCTTACTTTCCCATACTTGATAGCGGTAAGATAGTTTTCTGGCCAATGGCGTTCACAAACGACGGTGTCCTTTGAATTAGGAATATGATCCCTTGAGATAGTGGCAAGCCATCTATCACGTTCCAGTTGGCATTTACTCAGTCTAAACACTGCAACTTTATTTTCTTCACTATAATTTCCATTGCAATTAAAGACACAGCACTTCTTAACCATATTTACAAGTGTACTAATATATCACAAACAATGCTTCACAACGTAAAACAAATCAAATATAAGATTGAATCAAATATAGACGTATTGTATTAGGACGTTACATAGCCTATCCATCAAGGCTGTTTGAAACAAACATAGCCTAACTTATTTCGAAATGCGGGTACTTAGGTGCATCCTGATTCCTGACTCATTACTAGTACCGGTAAGGTAACCGGGTTGCTCAATGGTAGACCCTTCGTCCTAATAGTTCAAATGACGACCGGCAATTTAATTAGGCTCTGCTGTTTCGAATCAAATCATCCATGAACGTAAAAACAATCATTGTATTACAACCGGAAAAGCAGCTTACCATGCAATAGCACTGGAGGTGAGAAAACTTTTTGACTGATGATTTCAATTTGTTTATTTCAAAAATTTCCGAAATATGGATTAAGTTGAAGCCAAGAAAAGTATCATTTGCTTCAAATCAAAATGAAATGATAAAAAAAAAACACTCCGGAAAAGGCAAAAGTAAATTATTCCTTTTCTACCTCACCGAAACTGACAGGCCTATTTGAGATTCTCAAACTATAGTAGCCTAGCCTAGTAGTTTTGTATGGCAGTTTCATACACTCAGCTGGTGATCTCTAGAAATGCTGACTTGTAGGAGACTCTCTCATTCATCGATAAATCACATTCCTACCAAGTTTAGAGTTCTAACTTAAGTAGGCTACTGTACCGGTATTCATTAAAGTAAAATAATTCCTGACTACCCTGAACTAATCGCACTGCAAAATGGAAGCATCTGTAGAGAAATTTCATTGAAGACAATGGCGCTATGACGTCACTATCTGCCCCCAGTTTTAACAATCACATTGTACGTTGTCATGGCCTCTATATAGTCCGTCTTGCCTTAGATACAAAACAACAGAAATACAGTTGCGACATTTCTTTGTTATGATTAAACAAGTCTGATGCAAGAATAGGTTTTATACCAGTTAAACAAATACGGGTTCAAATACTTGAAGGTAATTTTGCCTGCACTTGTGTTATTGAACGAGTATCGTTGCGACCCACTTCGGCATTATCATTATTGTGCTTTATGTGGCCCGTGCATGTAAAAAGATTGCCCACCCCTGCTTTATCCGTTCTCTGTTTTGTGTTGTGTGTTCTCGTGAGCTGCATATATTTTAATGTATTTTACACCAGTTGGGTGCCAAATAGCGTTGATAATAAGTTTCTCTGTATGCTATCGAGGAACTAGTGAAACTAGTAAGGCCAATAATCACCCACTAGTGGAGAACTAGGCTACTAACTACGAAACGATAAACGAAACAACTGGATTAGTGGTCGGCACCCCGTAGTAACCACATTGTTATGACGTCTGTGCATGAAAACTGTCAAGGAGGTGTACAGACCGAATCGAGACGAAGAAAGCAACTACCTACTCTTATCTTATCGACATTCAAAATGTAAGTTACTGAAACCTGTTCAAGTAAAAGTCTCTGTTCATTCTTACCTCAAATTGAGTAACTCTGGTTTTCAATGCAAATTGTGGTCTTGTTCAGGGGCGGCTCGCTAGTGTGTGCTGCGGTGCTGCAGCACTCCCATAAAAGTTTTCACAAAAAGTTACTCAAATATCTTAGCGTTTCTTCTGCCCAAAATGTATTTTATGTTCTCTGTTCACAGAATTGCTGACTGTTATAAGTGTAACTTATACTTGGAAACTCTGCGCGCTAGGAAATATGTGCTGTTTTGAAACAGCACACAAGCAGAACGTCGTAGAGGCGTCGATCGTGACGTCGTACAGCCGCGTGTTTTCTTGACTTGCCTGTACAAACGAATTGCAAAGCGATGTGCTGTCTTCAGGACAGCACATCGCGCAGAACGAGAAGAAAGGAAAAAACCACAGAGTGAAAAGTCGATTCACTGTGTCTGGCTTCGTGGTGACGTCAAAAGTAGTTTACGACGCAATAGCGACACCAGTTTGAATCCACCTTTACGCTGTGAAATTAGGCATTGTTAAATATTACGCAATAAACCAATTAGTAGTTTACATTTTCGCTGATTAGCATAGTTTTAGTTAAAGAAGAACGCAAATACGAAAGCACTAGAAAAACTGATACTTTTTAGGATAGATCTACTGTACTTCCCATCCGTGGAAAACACTGCTTAAATTTAATATGTCATGCAACAAGCAATGTGTCTACATCCAAAATGTAAAGTGACATAGGCCACGGGAGAATTTTTTGTCGAGTAGGTAATGAAAAAAAACAAGTATTTCTCTTTTATCATTAAGAACGTGTTATTCACATATGTTTGTTGATCGTCCCCTTCAAAATATTACACATTTGAAAAACCTATAAGCCAAGTTTTACCTTAAACTTCTATCACAATTTAGAGCTAAAATATACTCAGAATGCACCAAATCAAATGTAATTTTCTGAAGGAGACTCCCCCGCTGTTGTAGGCTATTCGCCTTCGGCAGACACGCGGACGAGCGAAGCCCGGCCGCAGCACCCCCATTTCTAGGACTCACCAGCCGCCACTGGTCCTGTTTCATTTTGCCAATTCAAGGTTTACAATAACGCTGCTTTTTAGGTTAAGCACAAACAGTCTGAGCCTAAAAGCCTGATACTGGGGATGGAATCATACTATAAATAACAATACAAAAATAATCTGTGCCAGGCACGTAGCCACGGAGGGGGATTAAGGGAGCAATTATCCCCCAAATTTTATCTTTCTACTCCAAAAAAAAAACGGTTTTTAATTTTATTACAACGTTGTAATAACGTTGAATTACATGTTGAATGATGCATCACAATTGATTGGTTGTATTCGGTGGCTATATTTTTAAACAAACTTTTCATTTCAAATAGCCTATGCAAATATTTGCTCTCCAACAGTTGATTTTCCCACCTAAAAACTTCTTTGTAGCTACGTCATGGGTCCCTGTGGAAAAACGCTTTGCTCAGTCTTAAACAACTCTCAGTACTTTTCGTGCCTAGTGAATTAGTGGTACGTTTGGATTACTTTTATTTTCATTGCTTACTTACATTTTACTTTGTTAGCTACATAGGCAAATGGAGACAGGTGAGATTCTTTCTACGACTTTTGAAAGGCCGTCAGTTCGACACCGCTCCAGACCATACAGTCGTGTCTTTAGCTGAACGTTTAAGACATACATGAAGGTGTTGGCCATAGAACGATTGGGCTCCTTACCTTTCCATTTACATAATTTAAATTTTCAACCATCGGGCTAATGCCGTAAAACAACGTCATCTGCCGAGTGGTTAGCTCTCAGCACTATGCCTGCTTTGTTTGCTTTGTGTTTTATTTTATTTATTTAGGAAAACGTCAATTTTCATTTAAATTTACATGTAAAACGAGGACGACGCGTTCGACAGATGTTTGGAGTTGGCAAGCTCTGCACAACGAGATTTCCGCTTTCACGTTGTTTTTATACTGCGGCATGGTTGTATAGTATCGGGCTCTGGCTGCACTCTAGCTGATTTGTCGATTTTGTTGTTGAAGATAAACTGCGACTTGTTTTTCAGCAATTTGACAAAGTCGTACATTTCTGCTCGTAAGAATATTGAGAACACATCGTTGAAAAACCTGATAAAGCTAGCATATAATATAATCAAACACAATCAGGCATACAATCCCACCATTGACCAAACTCGTCTGTAAAACATGGCAGCCCAAAAAGGAATTCGTAGAAGGATATAGGCCTAGAATAGATCTACCAGAAGCGACTTTTGAAAAGTATCACTAAAATCATTTTCAGTTTAAACAAGCTGTAGATAATGAATTACATGTAAGAGTAAATAGATCCAAATCCCACTAAAGATAAGCAGTGGCGTACGCAGGGGGGGGGGGGGGCATTGGGCCATGCCCCCCCCCTCCCTTAAAAATGTTTTAGTAGTTAACGACGTAGATTAAGGCATTTAATATGTTTTGCATTGCTCTGTCAAAGCAATGGGGTTGTGCGATCCACTCGGTGGCGCTACAACTGGGTCCTAGCAACACGCTCGCAGTGATTGCTTCAAGCTTTAGCACGCTTTGCGTAACGCGCGTACAGCTGGTATGGGTGGGATGGGAGTGCAGTGTTGTGTTGATGTGAGGGTAAGAAGGTGCATATTACAAAGCTTGATACATTTTAGGCTTGATTTAACGTTGCTGTGGCTATAAAAGCAAATAAGTAAACAGGCGTTTTCGAACACATTGCATGACAACACATTGCTTGAAAGCAAACAGTGTGCCATCAGTGTTCACTTTCAAACCAACACTTGCTACCTCAGGAAGAGGAGCGCGTTTGAAACGAAGATTAGAAAAGCTTTGTAACATTGAAGATTGGGAGCATGAAGGAGAGGTTGTTGATCCTGCTCAATATACAACGGAACCTCATAGCAAGAGAAGGAAAGCGACTTCAGTTGCACTTCAGTGCAGCCTGGATAGCAACGACAATAGCGGAGGAAGCGCTTCAACTGGAATGAGAATTGAACATTACAATGAAAATAAGCAAGTCATAAACTACTACACTGGCTTCGATGATTATGATAACTTTATGTTATTCTTGCGTTGCTTGGAGCCAGCTGCATATGACTTGAACTATACCAGCAGCAAACTTGACCCACCAAACCAGCTCTTTCTTACTCTAATGAAGCTAAGACAATCAAAGGAAACTAAAGAGCTGAGTTTTCTCTTTCACGTTAGTGAAAGCACAGTTTCATTAATTTTCAGGGTATGGATCAACTTTATGTATTTTCAGCTGAAGGAACTTAATATTTGGCCATCTCGAGCTGTTGTGGATGAACACATACCCACACAATTTCAAAATTCATTCTCCACAACACGTGTCATTTTAGATGCAACTGAAATACCAATCAATAAGCCAAGAAAAGTTGATGCTCAAAGCATGACGTTCTCCACTTACAAGAATAAGAACACACTAAAAATTATGATTGGCATCACTCCAAATGGGCTGGTATCGTACGTAGGCCCATCAACTGGTGGATGTTCAAGTGATCGCCAACTTATCGAGCAAAGTGCTCTCTACAAGCAAGCTAATGAACACTTTTCACAAGGGGATAGCATCATGGCTGACAGAGGTATTCTTGTGCAGGATCTTTTGCACCTTATGATGTTGCAGTCAACACGCCTACCATGCTGAAAGGGAAGCACCAACTTGATGCAGACGTGGTTGTCTCGGATAGACGCATTGCATCATCACGCTTACATGTCGAACGTGTTATTGGACTGAGCAAGACATATAAAATTTTGACTAACCCACTGCATTACCAGTATGTCCCAAGGTATCACGTATCGTGTTTGTATGTTTCATGCTGTGTGACTTTCGTAAACCTATTGTTAGTTGATTTTGTGATTACTTTCTTTCTTAGCAAAATCTTCGGGAGGTTTTCTTTGCCTACCGGCTTTCTCTTTTTTTATACTACCGCAGCAGCGTTCCTCCTCACATAACGTAGCCGGCCTTGCACCATTGCTGGTGATGCGGCCATGTGTTTTTATAATTATTTTTTCTGACTGTAAGCTGTTTTATAATGCATGTTATAACGCTAGCTCGTTTTGCCGCATCTTCCCTTTTCCGTTCTCGTGTTACGCTGCTTGAGTTAAAAAGAAAATTATCTTTTGCTTATGACTTGAATGTAGCCAAATTGTGGACTTAAATTAATTTTTGTTATTTATTGTATAACCAGCATGTCGTACTCGATAACGGGAATAAAACAAGCAACAACAAATATGAAACAAGTGTTAGTGCAAACTTAAGTTACAAACTAAATTTATTGCGACAGCAAATTGATCGTAGTTTCCCGTCTTACTATGATGACTGGGTAGATGCAAGGCTACAGTTACGTCATGATAGCTACAACATCGCCAGTTTATGGGTCAACATGTGTACACTATGGTATTCAAAACATGTGTTGTGCGGAAACTGACTCCACAACTTTAACCTGTAAGCTGTGTCAACCTTCTACTGTACACTTAGTTAATTACAAGCACTTTTGCAACTTTATGAGAATTCTGTAACTTTATGAGATGTTTTTCTTATTTTTGTATCACTCTGCGTTCCAACCTTCTAAAAACAAACATGTTTTGATAACTACAATGCATATCCGAATCACATTTTAAGTTATTCTTTCGCCCACGCATAACCAAGCGCTGTACAACGCATCGTCTATATGCTGCGCAAGGCTAGTTCTCGTCTAGAAGGACCCAGTTGTACCGCCGCTAGTGGTTTCGTGGTATCCTGTCGCACAACCCCATTACTGTAACAATGTTGTTTTATAGACTAAGCCAATACGAAATACATAGCCCAATCCACCTACCCACCCCAGGTATGCCAATGTAGCATAGTGTTCTGTAAGCCTACTATAGTGATTAGTGAGAGAGAAATGGATAAAGTCTAAACTAGGGATATCAATGGCCAGTGGCATAGCCAAGGGGGGGTTGGGCCTTGGGGGTTACAACCCCACTTTGGCACGCCTGTGACGTCACGATATTGAGAATGATGCTTTCAGTCTCTTTATGCTTGAGAATGATGGTTTCAGTCTAAAAAAAACTTGCCTAATTTTTAACAAAACTGCATTAAAAGAGCGAGGTTTGCCAATACCAAACATCTCAGCCAGGAATTAACAACAAGAAAACATAGAGACTTAGCTTTATTTCCGAAAAATGCCGAAGAAAACATGATCTTATCCTTTTGCTATGCCACCTGACAGCACCATTTTACAGGAATATTCATACCCACATTTTTGTTGAAAATGCTCTCAGAATGCACCAAATTCAAAGTAATTTTTCAAATTTTTCTGGGGGAGGCCCCCCAGACCCCCCGCTGCTGGGTGTTGTCTTAAGCGAAAATGCCGTCGGGCTTCGCCCGCCGGTCGTCAAAACCCCCCCTTTCAAAATTCTTGGCTACGCTACTCTCAATGCCCCCCCCCCCCCCCCCCTTGACAAAATCCTGCGTACGCCACTGAAGATAGGGTTATTGCTTCAGGCTATTTTCTACCTGATACGAAATGGAACAGAAACTACATTAAAAACTAAGCTGTAGTTTCGCTGCATGTCATTTTAAAGTGATAGAATTTGTCACAACGGACAAAAACACAGAAAACTATACTTTTTGATACCAAAGCAATCGTATCGAGCATCCTCAGACATCACTTCAAGCAACAACTAATGTAGAGCGGGCTTCATTTGCTTATAACCAGTCAACCGTAGTAGCCTATGGCTCTATTAGCTATGAAAAAGCTCTATTACCTATAGAAAGTCTGATCAACACCGCACTTCTATCGACACAAAGTTTTAGTTGTTGTTGTTTTGTTTTTATATCAAATTTTGAAAAATAACCTTCAAATTTTGTTACGTCAACAAAATTGTTTTATTCTTGTCACGGCATTGATGGAATTGTTACTTGCTTCACATTTAGCCTACGGTCTTTCGATTACTTGGTTTTCCTGTTTTAAAACGGAAACCTTTTATATCATGAGGAGTCAGCAAAAAGCAAAAAAATCTCAAGAAAATGTCACTCAAACACTAGCAGTAGCAGTAATCAAAATCTGCAAAATGTGACAAACCAGGCCGCATCTCCAGGTGGCCATGTTTTGTGTTGTGTGTTCTGGTGAGCAGCATGTATATTTAATATATTTTACACCAGTTGGGTGCCAAATAGCGTTGATAACAAATTTCTCTGTATGCTATCGAGGAACTGGTGAAACTAGTAGGGCCAATAATCACCCACTAGTGGAGAACTAGGCTACTAACCACGAAACGATAAACGAAACAACTGGATTAGTGATCGGAACCTCGTAGTAACCACATTGTTATGACGTCTGTGCATGAAAACTGTCAAGGAGGTGTACAGACCGAATCGAGACGAAGAAAGCAACTACCTACTCTTATCTTATCGACATTCAAAATGTAAGTTACTGAAACCTGTTCAAGTAAAAGTCTCTGTTCATTCTTACCTCAAATTGAGTAACTCTGGTTTTTAATACAAATTGTAGTCCTGTTTCATTCTGCCTATTCAAGGTTTGCAATAACTTCGCTTTGCACAAACAGTCTGAGCCTAAAAGCCTGATACTGGAGATGGAATCATACTACAAATAACAATACTAAAATAATCTGTGCCAGGGACGTAGCCAAGGAGTGGGATTGAGGGAGCAATTGTCTCTTAAATTTTTATCTTTACACTCCCTCCAAAAAAACGGTTTTTAATTTTATTACAACGTTGTAATAACGTTGAATTACATGTTGAATGATGCATCACAATTGTTTGGTTGTATTCGGTGGCTATATTTTTAAACAAACTTTTCAGTTCAAATATTCAAATATTTGCTCTCCAACAGTTGATTTTCCCACCTAAAAACTTCTTTGTAGCTACGTCACAGGTATGTGTGCCTTGCGGAAAAACGCTTTGCTCAATCTTAAACAACTTTCAGTACTTTACGTGCCTAGTGAATTACTGGTAGGCTACGTTTGCATTACTTTATTTTTATTGCTTACTTATATTTTAATTTGTTAGCTACATGGGCGAATAAAGACTGGATAGATCCTTTCTCGACGTTCGAAAGAGCGCCAGTTCGACACCGCTCCCGACCATACAGTCGTGTCTTTAGCTGAACGTTTAAAACAGGGGTGACGAACCTTTTTGCGGTCGCGGGCCACTTTGTCAATGACACATACGTCATCGGGCCACACTACTTTTTAATCGTGACGCCATAGATTGGAATCAACCAAAAATACAAGGTGAAGTTGTTGAATAGTGTTTTCACAACTTTACCTCATAACTTCCTATTTTCTAACTTTAAATCCTGAACGTTAGTGTTTAGGGCAAGAAAATAGCAAAGGAAAGGTGTACCAGAGAAGGCATAACAACAGCTTTGAGATGTCTTTTGTCTTTAATGCATGAGCGATTGTCAAATTGCTTTGGCGGCCGCACAAAAATCTTTGAAGAGCCGCAGGTTCGTCATCTCTGGTTTAAAACATACATGAAGGTGTAGGCCATAGAACGATTGGACTCCTTACCTTTCCATTTACATAATTTATACGTTCAACCATCGGCTAATGCCGTAAAACACGTCATCTGCCGAGTGGTCAGCTCTCAGCGCTATGCCTACTATTGTTTGCTTTCTGTTAAGTTTATTTTATTTATTTAAAAAACGTCCATTTTCATTTAAATTTACATACAAAACGAGGACGACACGTTCAATGTTTAGACTTTAGAGCTAGCAAGCTCTGCACAACGAGATTTCCGTTTTCACGTTGTTGTTATACTGCGGCATGGTTGTATAGCATCGGGCTCTGGCTGCACTCTAGCTGATTTGTCGATTCTGTTGCTGAAGATAAACTGCGATTTGTTTTTCAGCAATTTGATAAAGTTGAACATTTCTTCTCGTAAGAATATTGAGAACACATGGTTGAAAAACCTGACAATGCTAGCATATAATCAAACACAATCAGGCATGCAATCCCGCAATTGACCAAACTCATCTGTAACAAATGGCAGCCCAAAAACGAATAAACGAATTCGTAGAAGGATATGGCCATAGAATAGATCTACTAAAAGCGAATTTTGATAAAGTGTCACTAAAACCATTTTCAGTTTAATAAGCTTTTGGTTATGACATAGATTTCAGAGTAACTAGATCCACATCCCACAAAACAGTTAGGGTTATTGCTTCAGGCTATTTTCTACCTGATACGAAATGGAACAGAAATTTCGTTAAAAACTGAGCTGTACTTTCGCTGCATGTGATTTTAAAGCCATTGAATTTGTCACAACGGACGACAACAAAGAAAACTATACTTTTTGATACCAAAGCAATCGTATCGAGCATCTTCAGACATCACTTCAAACAACAACTACTGTAGAGCGGGCTTCATTTGCTTATAACCTGTCAACTGTAGTAGCCTATGGCTCTATTAGCTATAGAAAGGATCTGATCAACACCGCACTTGTATCGACCACACTAGATATCAAATCCCCTCTTAATATTATGAAAGCAAACAATGAAACGTCTTCGCTAACGACGCAATGTTTGAGCCGCCTTTCGTAACTGGTAACGCAATGCATTTTGAGCACGTAGCAACCAGTAAGTAGCCTTAATTAACCAAGTAGCCTAATTCAGCACTGTGCAAACCGATGGTTGTGACGAGAATCACAACAGGCTTGCTCGGCAGCAGTGGCCGAGGGGTTAGCGAGTCGGGCTCGCAGTCGAGAGCCTGCATGTTCGACTCCAGCCACCCGCACTTGCTATTGTTTCAAGAAACTTTACGATAATTGCCTTTACCCAGTGATCGATTTCGAGTAATGGGTAGTACCACATTTAAGTCATACGTAGAGTAGACAACCGGAAACAGACATTGCCGTCGGCTGCAGCGTGGGTCAGGTGTACGCCGGAATGGATAAAGGATAAAGATATGAAAAAAAAACCTACAATCGAGAAGAATCAGCACAAAGTTTTTGTTGTTGTTTTCGTTTATTTATATCAAATTTTGAAAAATAACCTTTAAATTTTGTTACATCAACCAAAACCTTCGTATCTTGTCAAGGCGTTGATGGAATTGTTACTTGCTTCACATTTAGCTTACGGTCTTTCGGTTAGGCTACTTGGTTTTCCTGTTTTAAAGCGGAAACCTTTCAGCGCGCGATCGGCAATTGTGACCGTCAACCGAATTAAATCAACAAGCACCATGAATAATAAACAAACAAAGCAAGAAAAAGACGTTCAAACGTTTTCGTAGCACTAGGCTATTAGATAAAGATAACTCACTGCATTCATAAATAAACAACGCATAGCCTACCGTTGGTTTGGTTTTGAATCTTTATTCCCGATCCGACAAAGCCTTGATAAATTATTCCTGGTAGAAAAACTACTCCATTTACTGGATGCTGCTGAATGAAAGCAGTCCTGAAATGCGTTGCTCCAACGCACACCCCTAGAGCCGAACCAGCGCCATTTGAGTAGAGCGCGTAACCACTGAGCTAACGGGATGGGTTATAGACAGACCATTAGGCCTATACAAGATTATATATTTAAGACACAGTCATCTTGACTAAGCAGAGCAAAAAAACTATCACAAGTTGCAAATAGAATATTTGATGCTAAAAGTGTAAGCTACTTTAGTCATGGGCTAAATCAGAGTGACAATTGGACTATCCTAATTAAAACAACATCAAATTAACACAAATTCTGTCGGCTTTATCGATGATACACAGCAAATAAATTCACTTTTGAATAGAGTTGTCTAAAAGCTGTATGCGACCATAAACGCTGTTGCGACGTTAAGCAACAAAAAGTTGCGTCTATTCACGCTTGCCATACTGGGCATGCAAACACGCAGCGTCCATCAACGCTTGCCGCAGCAAACTGGTTCATGCTGGTAACCTATGTAGTATGTCTCATAGCTTGATAAAATTACGATAAGAAACGTTAATGAAAAAAGTAGAACAACATGATACAATATAACGAAGTTAAATTGAACTTAAAATCCTCTTGTCTCTTCATATTTCACTCTGCTCAAATCACACATTGTCCCTCACTACAAAAATACCTCACACTGCGGATAACCGAAACTTTTCTGGGAATAAGCAAGGTTTTTTTTAGTACTGTGCGTGAAACGCTGTTCTAGCTTATTTGGTATTGTAAAATACCAGCCTGGTTAAGTTTGGTCGGTTTAAAATGCGGACGCCGTGTACTACTGTAGGCTACTTGTTATTGTGGTTGCAAACATTGCTCAGCGGCGATGTTAACTTGAACGTTCCCACCCAGGCATACACGTTCTTTTTTTATTGGTTCAACAGCCAAAGACAATGAATCAATGTAAAAAGTACTACGTTTGCTGGCTAAGTTAAATACCGAAGATTGAATACGTGTGGTGTCTTCTTTTGTAGTGTCCCTTTGCTGTTAAGTTGCCACTTGATCATTTTGCACTGCCGAAATGTAGGCCTATGTAGCCTACTTTGCAGTTATTATGTGCTTGTAGTATGTTTCATACGCTTTTTTGCGTAAGCAAATGAGTTGTGCTACAAGCTTGCTACTACAACTGTGCTTGCCAAAACTAAAATCTTACATTTTTTGCAAACTGTTAGAACTGCTTAAAACAAAACTATCCAGCTTCAAATCGGTGCAGATACAATTTGTTTTAATAAGTCATTTTGGAACGCCTACCTGATAAGCTGAAATTTATGCTAGACTGAATTTGTTTAGAAAAAAAAGCAAAGGTTGCCTCGGTTTCGATGCTCTTATCACATTGATCAAGAAAGCGGAACAGCCGACGCTCACTAGCATCGTGATGTAATTCGCTTGGAACTTTTTCGTGTTATGCTTCTTTGAAGAGGTTTCCTGCTAAATATCATCAGTAGACTAACCAATGCACCAGAGGAGGTCAAAGTATTCACTTGACAGTTAACACAGTAAAAGACCGCAAAATTTCACTACCTAGAAATACCGTTGCGGTTCAATTTTGACTTTATATATGTATGTAATTTGTCCATTGTGATTACAGTTATTTAATGATGTTTGTGGGTTCTTGTAAGCCACAAATTTTTAACCACAGAAATACTGAATTATACTAAAATTCATAGAAAATGAAAGGGTGTACCAGCAAACATCAATAGGATTGGCCCATGATACAAGAGAAAAATCCACAGAGGGTACAAACTGATATGAATGAATCAACAAGTGAATAAAAAAATATCAATAACCTTTCAAGTAGGCTACATGTAGCTCCACACAAAGTGAAAATTATATGACATTCAAAAGTCCGAAATTAAAAAGTAAATCATTTCTCATTGGATTATTAATAATCATTTTTGAAAATTTTGAGGCTTTTGACACAGGACCGGTCACCGAGGTTGACAGAGTGCAGTTTCCGATTGTTGAAGTCTTGTTGCCGGGGAATTATTTCATCCATTAGGTGCGGTTGAATGGAAAGTAGTCCTTAGAATGGGTTGCTAGAGAGCACCATAGGCGTAGCCAGGGGGGGCGAACAGGGCCATGGCCCCCCCCCCAAATTTTCAAAGTTTGGATTCCGAAGTTGAACCCTTTGTTGAAAATATAATATAATTTGTATAAATTTATATTGTTTTCCAAGACATCTGGCTATTAACACCCCCCGGGACTTGTTTTAGACACACAAAAAGACACCAATAAATTTTGCAAATCGTAAATCGCGCAAAGTTTACGCGATTTACGCTTCTTTTAACTAATCTGCGGAAGCAATTTCAGAATCGCTTACTCTGTAGGGTTTTTGTGTAGCTGAGTTTTTTGTGTTCTCTAATTTTAGCCGCAGTTTTTGCCCGTTCGTGTGTAACAGCTACCTTTAATAAGTTAATAGCTGTTTATCTGCTAATAAGTTTCATACAAATATTACCCTGAAATTGTTTTCAGAAAGCGTTATAATCCATTATTTAAGTGTAATTTTGCAAAAATTTTCCAGGGGAGCATGCCTCCGGACCCCCCTAGAATACGCGTGCCTTCGGCACGCTCTAACCCCCACCAGCTTTATTGCTTCCATTGCTTAACCCACCAGGATGCGCCACTGCACATCAGGTGGCGATGTCTTAAATCAAACATTTTGTCGTTCTCTTCAATTCATCAAATATTTGGCCCCCCCAAAAATTTTTTCTGGCTACGCCACTGGAGAGCACACACCGAGAGTCGAACCAGCGCCGCTTTATTATGAGGAAAATTTATCAAAAATCATGCGACATCTGCAATAGCCAAACAAATCAAGGAAAAACGTACATTGTTGAATTTAAACTGGTTGTGTTCAATATCATTGAACACGTGTTAAGTGAAATAATCAGAAAGATTTAGTTTCTACACTTATAGCAACCACAAAGTTTTGTTTGGGCAAGGTATTTTGGAAGTAAACAAAAAGCTTAGACCACGAGATCATTAGTCCATTGTTTCATCAGATCATTATACCATTAGACCATTGTTTTAATCGGTTATAGGTGAATTGTTCGTAAACAGTTGTTCGTAAAGCAATTGTTCGTAAACAATTGTTCGTAAAATCATTTCTTCGTAAAGCAATTCTTCGTATACATCAATTCTTCGTAGCCTATAGGTGAATTGTTCGTAAACAGGTGATAGGTGAATTGTTCGTGAACAATGTTTCGCAACAGCAAGGTTTGTCTTGCAATTTCCGATGAAGGTGCGTAATGCAAGTTTTCCTGAATAACCAAGTTACGACGACACAAAGAAATAAGCACAATAAAAAAGCGCATTTTTTGTTATTTATTGGAATACAACAATTGCCTGTGTGTAGCAATTCTTTGCTTACACTACCAATACTACTTTAAGTAACTTCGTACAAATTGTCCACGAGCCAAGTTTAGTATGAAGTATTGTGTGCAATTCCACGCAATTAATCACAAATTTCATCATCTTGAAAGTCTTGACGCCAAGTTCGGACGACTCTAGTTAGTTTTTCTGCACTGTCCTTGTACTTCTTCTTTGGAGGGGGTCCTGCCTGGCCACTGACATACTGTTCAATGCGAACCTCATTTAGGTTTTGCTCTCGCTTGATTGCAGATATGAACTTCCAAATATCTGGATGATTTGCAGATACCTGGAATATGAACCCTCTGTGCCATCCTTCAATGCTATTATTAGTTTTGGGAAGGCCACTGAGGACGTCATCATAGCAGTTCCACATTTGAATTGCAAACATTGGAGGACGGCGCCCTTGACGACGATCTGGGCGCCCAACTGTCTTCAAAGGCTCGGGTTCCAAATAGCGACTGTCAGAACAGCGACTGTCAATAGAGCGACCACACGACAGCGATTCATTTAAAACAGCGACTGTCAATAGAGCGACTACACGACAGCGATTCATCAAAAACAGCGACTGCCACAACAGCGACCTCACTTCTTTTCATTAAATCGTTTTTTTATTAAAAGATGACAAAATAGCAAATGAAAGTTACAGCAGCAAAGGCATAAAACAGCTTTTGCCTGGATGGTATTCACACACTTCACCCTATATTTGGTCGATTCTGACTCATGACGTTTTTGACCAAGAAGCTGAGCATCTGTACTTCCAATACCTTAGCCTACTAATTCTAACTGTAAACTTGTAAACTAAAACTACCCTAAAAATACTTTACAAACTTTATCACAGATCAACTAGACTAGGCAATCATTGTCAAGCTGGTGCCATACAGAACCACCCAATTTGGCCTCCAAGTCAAAACCTGCTGACTGGCATGATATAAATCCAAAAACTTCTCGCTATAGCTAAATTGAAAACTAGTTGTGTTCAAATTTGGCGCCTACAATAAATAAAATTCAAAAATATGCCACATAGGTGCGAGATGGGGCATTTTTATGGCACTTAAAGTGTTAAGTCGCTATCATAACAGTCGCTGTTTTAATGCAGTCGGCATTTATACAATCGCTGTTTGGAATGTCGCTCACTTCATTACGTCGCTATTATGAAGTCGCCATTATGACAGTCGCTGTTTTGACAGTCGCTATCCGGCCTGGATGCCGTCTTCGTCTTCAAAGTAGTCAATTACTGGCTTAGCAACATCTGGTAATACATTCCCATTAATGAGAATGTCAAAGGCCGGCTGACTTCATCAATAGGCACAAAGGCCAGAGAACAACATGCGCAGCCTCAGAGCAAACTCTGCACTTGTCTCGTACTGCTCCTTCAAGCCACTTGATTGCGTCTTTTTCCAAATGCACTGGCACAAATGGAAGAAACAGCCACGGTGAGTTGAAAGTGGGTACTCTCTGCTTACTGCATTAACCATGGCCATCTCAAAGTCAGTCATGGTTGTCTCTGGAACAGCAACAGCAGGTAACAACTCCTTGATCTTTTGCAGCAGATGAATGTATGTCCCTCTCCTTTTGTCCCCCAGCAGGGCATACACCAGAGGCACTGAAGTGTTTTCCTTCAGTCCGTGTATTGTGTAAAGCTGTTCAAACAGTGAAGGCACTGTCTTGAAGGTGCCGTCAGCATACCAGTGCTTTGAACGGACAAGGAGCTGCAGATTTCTTTCAGTGGCAAAGAGAACCATACGGTTATCTCCAGGCCCAGAATCATAGGCCAAGAATGTTACACCAGCAAACGTTTGCTTGTACTCTACTGGAAGCACAATGTCACGGAGAGAATGTGGGATTGCCGGGCCTGCATTTTCCTTCAATCGCACTTGGGTGACTGCATTTTTCATGCTCTGCACACTCTTTCACTGCTTTCATGCTCTGTTGGCGGTTTTGCTGCCGTGGCTTGACTGAGTCCAATAGTTTTTGCTGAGACGAGGTAACTTGGGGCATCACGACTGTCTTTTGCTGCACAACGAATATTTTCCATAACCAGTGCTGTATTCGAGGGTATACGGCGGTATACGCAGTATACTCTCTGCTTTTTCGATAAACTATTAGTATACCCTCTGGTTTTCCAAAGAGAGTGCGTATGCTATCCTTAATTCTTGACAACTACTAACTAACTAACTACTTAACCCTTTGAGGACCATTAATAATGTGAGCTGTTTGATGTTTATTAATAAATTACAATGGACTACCTGTGGCTATCAATTTACCGCTAAAAAATATGTAAGATCCTGGCTGCTAAACCACCGATCAGCTAAAGATATATAGCCGAGCTGACTGCATAGCCGGCTGCATTGCCGAGTGGTGAGAGCCCTGGAGCGGCACTCGAAAGGCGCCGGTTCGATACCGCTTACGAGCATGCGGCTGTGTCTTTGGCAGGACATTTTAAGGCATACTTAAAGGGCGGGAAAACCCAAATTAACATTTTGCGAGTTTTTTGTTTCAGCGTGATGTCATTATGTACAACATGCGTCTTAGCAATAAAAAAATCCAAATTTTGTTGCCCTCGTCTCGCTAAGGCCGCTTTTGTTTGACACCCGTTTGCGAGGTCTCGTTGCGCATCAAGCTGTGATGCTGTTCGCTGTGACGTCACAAGGTACATATAGTTGTGGCCAAAAGTTTAAGACCAGACTTGATTTACGATGATTTTTGCATTACTTCAAAATACTGCATCAGAAATAAGATGATGCATAAAGATGATGCAACTGAAACAATATATGATGCAGTATTTTAAAATATTTATCCGCCGGTGCTGCCAGGCGCATAGGAAATGAATTAATAAAACATGAACGTTGGCTAAACAGTAGAATTATGGAATTATGAGAACGTTGGACTGCATTGCAGAATAATGGCTGGTGACGAATATAAGACAGCAGTCGGTACATGCGTTGGCCCCAGTCAAAAGAACATTGAAACATAGGAGAGATGTCGTGAATGACGAAAACAGTAAGTTATGATTGAGGGTTAGAAACTGAAATTGAATACTGGGGCGCAACTTTAAAATCAGCCATGAGAGAAAAAATGTTTACAAGCGTTTTTTTTTTAGAGAAAAATTAAGCATATATACAAACAGGTAAGCGTCCATGGCTGTCCATGTCCTGCCTCCGAAGAGATAGGACCTGACACCCATGGAAGCAAACCAGAAAGGTAAAAAAAAATGTATGTAGCCTAACGTTGCGCGCTCGGTTGTGCGAGACAGGATGTTCTAAAGTCATACTATTAGTTCGAGTATTTTGATGAGGGAGTAGAGACAGCAGTTGATGTGAAAGTTCGATGATATATGATGAGCACGACAGCAGGTGATAAGCAGTTCAGTTAGTAGTCCATTGATGGATGACGAGCACGACAGCTGTTGAGTTGTGAGTCCGTTGATAAGTGCCGAATATGACACGAAAGAGGCCAGCTTGTATAACTGCAAGCTGTGTGACGATGCAGCCATTGCATGTCGAAAGTGGAGCAAATAGCAGCACTGGTTTGGTTGACGTCGCGGTTTGCTTCTGACGTGGAGAAGGCTTGAAACGTCGCGGTGTGCTTCTGACGCAGAGAAGGCTTGAATGATGAACGATGCAGCAATTGCATGTCGAAGGAGTGTCGCAGGGAGTAGCGACAGATATGGGGTTGACCATATTGGTTGCGTCGCCGGCTGTGAATAGCCGTATTGAAATCATCTCCGTGGAGGCATCTCGTGGTTGAGGTATGTGATGAGGGACTGTTCAACTTAGTGCAAGTCGTGGAGAACATGGGGTGCTGTGGTGCCATGTTGAAGTGGTCTCATCGGTGAGCTTGTCGTGTCATCATCGTGGTGCTGTATTGAAGTCCCTTGAAGTCTCGCATCCCATCCCGCAACAGCCGTGTAGGTGGGCGCGCCTGAAATGAAATTGAGACAGAGTAGCGACCGCTAAAAAAAATGACACATAAGCAGTTCAGACACTTTACAAAAAAAAATGGCAATACATGCAGGCACACAAGTTATTAAATTGGCAAGGCATGGCAAGGCAATGCCGGCTGATGATAGGTAGGAAACGAGACAAGAAACTATGAAAGTCGTAGTATAGGTACTGAGTAGGCTCAGCACTCATTAAAAAAAAAAAAAACGACAAAGTCCAAAACTCGGGAAGTTTAATATTAAGAGGTGAATAATAGGTAGGCGTAGAGATGGAACCTACTGTAGTAAGATCATGCAGTGCAGTTACTGAGGAGCGCATTGGCGTGACGAAGGTGGCGTCTGTATGAGACGTCATGATGGGAGTGGTGGATGCAGTACTATCTAAAGTTAGAAACAATGTGGAATTGTTGGAATGAGTTGCATGAGAGTTTGAAGAGGGCGCAGACGAATACGTAGGTGCAGCGCAGGCGGGAGTGGAATGTTGAGTAATACCACGAGAGACTGTAGGGAATCGATGCATAGTGGGGAGAGTAATGAGGAATAAGGGCGGCAATTGCCTGTGGGCTACCGTACCGTACTAGTTACTTGCGACAAGTTAAAAAAAAATTTATGCAGTGGATTCTATAGGAACTGCAAGGATAAGGTACCGTCTAATAAAAGTTAGTTATAAGTGGTTGAAAGCAACTAAGCTACTAGATGATTACTGTACAGATACTTAAAAAAAAATTTGTATGCAGTGATTTCTATAGCAACCACAAGAATAAGGTACCATGGAATAGAAATTATAAATGGTTTAAAATGATTAATATAGGCTGCAGTGGGCTGCTAGATGATTAAAGATATTTTTAAAAATTTTTGCATGCAGTAGTTTCTATAGCAACCACAAGAATAAGGTACCTTGAGAATAGAAGTTAGAAACTATGCATATAGACTATAGTAGGAGGTAATTACAGAAGTTAAAAAAATTTGCAAAAACGTGGTACATTACCAGGTGGCGTTGATGTCTTGGTTGCAGGTCGTGAGTTCTGAAAATTTACTCGGGGTCACCATTGTAACAGAAGAGGTTAAAGCAGATGTTGTTGTGACAAAAGTGGTTAAGCTAACATTCTGTATACATAGATCAAGCACTACAGTTGCTTCTCAAAGGTCTTCTTTATTGATTGCCCAGCATACAAGACGATGTCATCAGATAGCCGAGACAAAAACAGGTCATGCCAAGTTGTGTCAATTTGAAAAAGGAGGAAAAAGAACGATTCTAGCTACGCTAGTCCTTTTATCACGAAAATATTCATCCGCCGGTGCTGCCAGGCGCATAGGAAATGAATTAATAAAACATGAACGTTGGCTAAACAGTAGAATTATGGAATTATGAGAACGTTGGACTGCACTGCAGAATAATGGCTGGTGACGAATATAAGACAGCAGTCGGTACAAAACTACCAGGAATAGCCTATCAATGCTTTGTCAGTCCGAGGATGAAGATTTAAAACCAACCTACCAATCATTTGAATCAGGGAAAAAAAATGATTTGATATTGACTTGATCACCAATCACTTCTTCTTCGTCGGATGAGCTTTCTTCCGGACTATATGTTAGGGGATGAGGTCATCAGCCACTCGACAGTCTCATCATCCAGGGCCTTTAGTCCAAGCGTTCCATGTGGTGGTTGATGGATTGGGCAGTCATGGACGACATGGTCTACTGTTTGATCTGTGGCACCACAATCGCATTCCGGTGAGGGAGCCAGGCCCCATCTGCACATGTCCGAACGAAAGCGACCGACGCCGGTTCATAGGCGGTTAAGCCGGACCCACGCAAGTCTTGCGAGGGACATTCCCGGAGGGTGGGGATCGACGTCGGGTAGGAAATCACGGAGTCGGGAGGTGTTGTTTTGCCACTCCATGTTCCATGTGTAGTTCGTCCAGTGTGCCGCACTTATTCCAAGATCTTCAACGTTGTTCAGAAGCTGTCGTGCGGCGGGCACAAATGGGCGTATTGATTTAAGTCGCTGCTGTTCTCCAGGTAGGCGCTGGAATGTACTGTGGAGGAGGTGGTCGGGGTCCAGTGCGCGACGAGCAAGGGAAATCATGGCTCCTTTACGGCGAAGCTCAGCAGGTTGGATGCCTGCAAAGATGGGAAGGCATTCCGTTGGAGTGGGACGCAGGCATCCAGTCACAGTGCGTAATGCGTCGTTGATGGCGGTGTCAATGTGGCGGGTGCGAGAGCTACGGCACCACACTGGTGCGCAGTACTCGTCGGTAGAATGGACGAGGGCCAAGGTAGCTGTGCAAAGGGTTTTCGCGCCAGCTCCCCAGCCGGAACCCGCCAGCCGCCTCAAAAGCGCAACGCGCGCAGATAGTTTTTTCGCAGTGACTCCAGGTGTCGTCGGTACGTGAGTGACCTGTCCAGGGTTACGCCGAGGTAAGTGGGTTCGGCGCAGTAGGGGAGGTGTTCGTCATCGGTGGTAATGTTGATCTCACGTTTTGCTTCCTTGTTGTTTAGATGGAAGGCCGCCGACACTGTCTTTGCCTTGCAGAGCTGTAGCTTCCATTTCTGGAGATATGTCAAAATAGTTGACATGTCCTGGCTTAGGTTCCTCTCCATTGACTGCCAATCTCCGGCTGGATGTAGGAGAGCCAGGTCGTCTGCGTAAGCATACTTCCTGGAGATAGTGTCAGGCAGGTCATAGATGTAAGTGTTAAAGAGGGGGGGGGGGCCAGGACAGAGCCCTGTGGGACGCCGTTCCTGAGTCGACGTAGTCTACTTCGTCGGCAGCTACCGATGGAAAGGGTAAAGCTGCGGTTTTGCACAAGTTCCATAATCATATGGACCATGTGCCTGTCAGGAAGGAGACGGAGTAGTTTGCAGGTAAGGCCGCTGTGCCATACAGTATCGTAGGCAGCCGTGAGATCGACAAACACGCGCCAGCGTTCTTTTTTGCCGAGAAGCTGTCCTCGATGTCTTGGGTCATCAGAGCGACCTGGTCCACGGTTGATCTTCCGTGGCGAAAGCCGGCTTGTTCCCGATGGAGCTGAGGGTCTATTATCGGTTCGACACGGGCGTAGATAAGTCTCTCGAGTATCTTGAAGGGGATACAGAGCAGAGAGATGGGACGGTAGCTCTTCGGATCCCCTGGGGGCTTCTTCGGCTTTGGGACTGCAACCACTAGGGCTCTGCTCCAGATTCTTGGGATGCGCAGGTGACGCAAGCAGCAGAAAAGGAAATCTTTTAACCAGGACCTCATAGTGGGGGCAGCTTGGAGTATTAGTTCCGGGCATAGGTGGTCAAGGCCCGGGGATTTGCCTGGCTTTAGGTGCTGGAGGGCGGAGGCAAATTCCTCTGGGGTAAACTGACCAGAGATGTTTCCCTCGACAGGTGTTGGGACCTTCCAGAGGTCCGTCATGTCCTTGAGGACGGACTTGTCTGATTCACGGTCTCTCGTTCTGTGCACTCCATTTTTCACAAGTTATGAGGCGATGGCATTTGCTGAAATAGGGCATTGGCGACGAGGGGCACGTGATCTGCCAGTGAGGTTGTTGAGTGTACTCCATGCTGTGCGGCTGGAGTGCGAGAAGTCGATTGAGTCGATGGCTTGTCCAGCGCTCCTTCCTCTTTGAATCCAATCTTGCCAGCAGGGCTGTTGCTGAGTTGGAGGTGGCGGTGCCCTGGGGGGAACGGAGGAAGTCGCGGTAGAGCCTGTCGCACTTCACATCCCAGCAAGGTATGTAGCATTTTCGTCGACCTCGCGGGATAGAATCTTTTGCCGCAGATATGATTGCATCACAGAAGTCCTGGTAGGCTTCGTCCACTTTGATGGTGTGTGGGGATGGGAGGTACTGCGTAGCTTCGTTTGTGAGGAAGCTGTAGTGTTCCCAATCGGCCTTTCTGAAGTTCCATTGCTTGACAGGCTTGCTCGGAATAAGTGTGGCGAGCAAGGGAGACGTGATTAGCGAGGGCCGGTGTTGAGACCTTGGGAACTTCTCTAGCACACGTCTGTCCGGCTGGCGATCATTGGAGTCATCACTTGCGAAAACCAGGTCTGGGTTCGTGCCAGTGTTCCAACGACCAGAGAGGAAGCTTGCTGCGCCCATAGGATCGTATAAGAGGGCGAGGTTGTTGTTGGTTGCCCAAGTGGCCAGACTTTCTCCGTCGTTGTTGATGGAGTTGTAGCCCCAGTCAGTGTGGTGGCAGTTAAAGTCGCCAGCGTAGAGGCTGGGGTGGTGGAACACTGGGATGGCTGTTGATGTTATCCGCGAAGGTGGGGGCTTGTAGACATTGACGATGTTGTAGCCTGCTACATCTACACAAGCCACTCGATCTCCGATTGAGCTTGGGATTGGTCAACCAAGGACCAGCTCAGCCGGTCATGGACAAACGTGGCGAGGCCGTGTTTCCTGCTGCAGGTTGCGCCTGCGAGTGTGAATTTGGTTAGTACCAACTTATCCACAGATGTGCAGTGGGTCTCCTGGAGGAGGATGATGAGGGCTTGATGTTTGGTGGCCAAGTGCTCGATGATGCTGAGCTTGCTGGCCGTGATGCCCTCGGTGTTCAGCTGCAGTACGGTGGGTCGTCGGTACTTTTCGACAGTGCAAGCACTGCCGTGCCCTGAAAAGGGCATTCCCCTATCCACCCTGCGCTGAACAGTCTCGTTAGCTCTTGTTTGACAAGCTTTGTTTCGCATACGTTTCATTTATGTTTCGTATGTTACTGACGGGGGGGACCACGTGAAGGTGCTTGTCTTCCTCCTCTAATATTGTCTTCCTCCCCAATCACTAATATTAACAAAGTGAAAATTCCGATTGTCGAAGTGTTGTCTGTAAATATTGAATGGAGAGCAGCCCTAGTGCGTTACTGTAAACGCACACTCCAAAATCTGAACCAGCGCCACTTCATCACAAGATTTCTCAGTTGAGAAGGAGCGCGATATTCCTGGCGTCAGCACTACCTGACTACTCACTATAGAACAGCGAGCATTATAGAACAGTAAGGATTCAATTGACTTACAAAACTATCGGTTGAGAACTATGTGGCATGAATTGGTGGTGCAATGCTGATGAGCCCAGCCCCATGGGCAAAACACGTGTCAAACGCTGAATTCTACATGCTACACTAGACTGCCGAGAAAAATAAGGTTTCTCTATGCACAAAGTCTCTGCATGAAACGCTTACCCAACTGAGTTACCGTGGCGGAGTCACCATGGGCAATAGCGCTGACAAATGATACAATTGGAACTGTCCTAAAAATAAAATTAGGATCCAAAAAATTCCAGTGTTTCCGGAAAGTTAAACTAAACGTCGCGTAGCCTACATTTTTTTGTGCACTTGTTTAGCCGTGTATTGGTTTGGAGGCCTGAGAATGCAATGCCAAGTCAAAACTAACATTTTAACTGGCCTGATCATGCCTCACATTGATTATGGGCAATGCCGTTGTGATTATGGACAATTTTCACGATTGTGTATTCAGTCGTAGACAAGATAAAACCGCCGCTAAACTACAATGATACGATTGTTTGCGGTGGTTTGTGAGCTATATATTCCAACGTTTCATAAATTGTATACGACTGACTTCTACAAACTTGTGCTGGATCAAATAAAAACTGACAAAACGTCCGTAATAAAAGCTAGGCATCATTCTTAACATCAGGAGGTAACCTAATAGCCTATAGTCACCAGAAGAATGCCATTCCCTTTATTTATCAAATTTTAAGTTGCGATAGATGTATATTTTTTTGAGTCATCTGTTCCAGCTCATGTCCGAGTATTGGTTTTGATTTCAAGATGGGTGGAGATGTAGGATTTGGTTTTGGAGGTCCGGTTTGAGATGGAATAAACGTAATCAAGAATTATTTATATGGAAGGTATGGGACTTGGCTTATGTTACTTTTCTTTCTTAGTCTTTCGTTTCCCATGAATCTTTTCATCCATTTTTTTCAAAATAAATCTCTATTTTTTCAGATTGACCTGTCACTGGCAAAATGATAACACGATTTCAAATCAATGTTGGATTGGTTTCTTGAAATTTTGCCTCTCAATAGGGCTCTTATTGTTGCCAGTTTGTCATAGTGCATTACTTGTAGCAGCCTCGTTGATTCCATTTCCAGCAGAACGGTGTTGCAATATGGTGACGCTCAGCAACCTAGAAGAATTGAGGATTGCAAGGATGGTTAGAATATCATCCGAACAAGTGTTCAGAATTTCCTTTATGATAGGAATTTTTTGTTTATCGCAGCAGTCGATCGTAGCAAGAACTCAGCGATAGGCACGTGTTTCGCCCATAAGGCTAGGCTTATCAGTACCGCACCACTAGTTCTTGCTTCAAAATTTTTGCTTCAAAATTTGATGTCTCAACGTTATAATGTACAGGTTTCATAAGCATAGAGACAAGTGGTGTGAACCACTGTTTGTGAAATTATAATTTTTATGTTTGCCCCGATAGCTCAGTGGGTTAGCGCGTAACTTTATGAAGGAAGAAGCTTCAAGATCAAGCGGCGCTGTTTCAACCCTTGGGGTCTGTGCTTGATCAACGCATTCTATGGACTGCTTTCCATTCAGCAGCACCTAATCGATAAAATAAATCCCCGGCAAAAACATTTCAACAATCAGAAACTTCACTCTGTCAATCTCAGTAACCGGCCCTGCGTTAAAAGCCTCTACAAGTAGGCGAAACTACCAGGAATAACCTAACAAGGCTTTGTCAGTTCAAGGATAAAATCTCAAAACCATGTCTACCGCATCAAAATGGCTTTTGTATCCCACTGTAGCATGGCTATTGAAAAGATGGTTAAGTTTTCCAATGCAATGAACTATTTTTATGCTGCGTTCAATATCCTTTGCACATGTTGGTGTTGTTGTTAGTTTGCTATCAAAATAAGAGAACTCTTTCAATTTAGCCAGAGCTTCTTGAGTTGGCCCACAGCATAAAATTATATTCGCAATCACCTTGTATGACATCTCTTTAAATATTAATATCCGCTAGAGTGCGCTACGATGCCGTTAGAATAAGTCCAATCAAGTTGGTGAACCTTCAAAGTAGCAACTTGAAAAAAAAACGATAAAATTTAAACCATTCAAAACAAAAGTGTAACACGAGATTATCGCTTGATAATGTTTTTTTTACTATTATTTGGTACTTTATTGTTCAATGAATCGCACTTGTGTCCTTCACTCATTCAAAACGGTATTTTTCAGAATTCCATTAGAACATATGTAAACAAAAATAGATTTCTCACAATTGTCCGTAAATCTGTTAAGTCTACACCGATTCAACGTTTGCAAACGTTAATTCAATGTAAAATTGACAGATTTTGTTGGTTGAGTTAGTCGTCATCGCTTTTATCTGGACAGCACTATTATTGCGAGAAAAAGCTATGAAAACAAAGGATTATTGCGCTGTGAGCTGAGGACTCTCTGACAATCTACAAAGTAGTAATACGACGGAAACGATTGGAAGTTGCTAAATTAAATAAGCGCAGTTGCAAAAAAATTATTACGTACTTAACTGGTGGAACTAGTGGCGTAGCCAGGGGGGGGGGTTAACTCCCCCCCATTTGGCATGCGTGTGGCGTCACGATATTGGAAATGATGCTTTTAGTCTTTTTATGTCTCTAAAACAAAGTTTGTCTACTTTTAAACAAAACTGCATTAAAAGAGCGAGTATTGCCAATACCAAACATTCAAATATCTCAGCCAGGAATTAACAACAAGAAAACATAGCGACTTAGCTTTATTTTTGAAAAATGCCGAAAAAAACATGATCTTATGCTTTTGTTGTGTCACCCGGACAGCACCATTTTACAGGAATATTCATACCACATTTTTGTTGAAAATGCTCTCAGAATGCACCAAATTCAAAGTAATTTTATAAAATTTTCTGGGGGAGGCCCCCTCAGACCCCCCGCCGCTAGGTGCCATCTTGGATCATGTTGCTACTCAAGCTGCAATAGCAACTACAATATCAACAGGGACACTGTGGTTTAAACGTGTTAGTCTACACAGCATAAGTTTCAATTTTATGTATTTACTTTGCCTTTCTTTCTAAACAGTGGCGTAGCCAAGGGATGGGGGGGGGTTGGGGGTTACAACCCCCCCCTTTGCCACGCGTGTGACGTCACGATATGGAGAATGATGCTTTCAGTTTAAAAAAATTGCCTAATTTTAAACAAAACTGCATTAAAAGAGCGAGTTTTGCCAATACCAAATATTCAAACAGGGGCGTTGACAGAGGGGTCTAGGTGGTACTTTTGGACCCGGGCCCGGAATATTTAAGGGGCCCGGATTTAAAAGATTTGCCGCGACTTCAAACATTATTAAGATCTTACAATAATCAGATCTAAAGGAATTGCAATCAGAGGTTAAAACAGCCCCTTCAGCCGTCATATAGTAAAGTACCGGGCCCCCTTCTGGGTACCGGGTCCACTTCAGCTCTGTGGTGCTAATAATAATAATAATAAATATTTGATGTTGTACGCACCGAGGTGCTTTTTCATCATTCTGATATACATGACGCATTTGCTGTTAATTAGGTTAACAGCTAGTTTCATAACTAATAATTCTAACCATCAATAACATCTGATAACATATACGGTATAAACTTTTAGAAGACGTATTAGTGAGAGCAGAAAATGAAAAAAATACGATCATATGTAACAGCAACAAACCTAAAGTGGCAGTGGGCGGGACATGTAGCAAGAATGAAAGACAACAGATGGGCCAAGATAACCACAGAATGGACACCAAGATATGCAACAAAAACTAGAGGGAGACCAAAAAGAAGATGGCGAGATGACATAGAAGAAAAGATTGGCATCACCTGGATGAGAACAGCAAAAGACAGAATGGTGTGGAAACATATGTGGAGGCCATCTGCCAGCAGTGGCATGACCGGCTGATGATGATGTACATGAAAAATACATACACAATAGTACTATCACTTAATACATAACATCAATAGCCACTTCAGCCACTACATATAGCCACTTCAGCCACCAAACAGTAAAATAAGAATTTAGTTTAGTCTAGTACTGTATAGTGATTTCCCTAACCACAAATAATTCCCAAACCACGAATAATAATAACCCAAAACACGAATTTCAAAATATACAAGCTAATGTTTGTTTAAACTCAAAAACTGAAATGGCACAGGTAAGTAGATTGCTATCCTATTTCTGGACTAAAAATTAGACCAAAACCCTTTTTAGATTGCAGCAATCACCGAGGCCCAAAAACCTTTCCCAAATCAAATTGAAAACTTTCTGACCATCTGCAATAACTTTGCTGTAAATTCTCTTTTGGTGAGCCTAAAATGACCAGTGAAACATCAATGAAATCGGGAAGTAATATTCTAGCGCCATGTGACAAATAAAAGTTCAAAAAAACAATCGCTAAATAGAGATAGTAAGTTTCGCGGTTAGGGAAATTTTAAGTTTGCTCAAGATCTATTAAACAACCATAATTTTGGCATATCAGGTTTGATCTATTTCTCTTAATTTTTTTACTTTGAACGGCATGTGTCATACCCATTTTAAGAGCAACATTTATATTCATAACATTGTTGATGAAAGGGGCCCGAAAATAAATTGGTACCGGGCCCGAGAAATCCTGTCAACGGCCCTGCATTCGAACATCTCAGCCAGGAATTAGCAACAAGAAAACATAGAGACTTTAGCTTTACTTCCGAAAAATGCAGAAGAAAACATGATCTCATCCTTTTGCTAGCCACCGGACAGCACCATTTTACAGGAATATTCATACCCACATATTTGTTGAAAATACTCTCAGAATGCACCAAATTCAAAGTAATTTTTCAAAATTTTTTGGGGGAGGCCCCCCAGACCCCCCGCCGCTGGGTTTTTAAAACCCCCCTTTCAAAATTCCTGGCTACGCTACTGTTTGTAAATGTACTTCTTTTTGGTCATTATTTTATATTTTTTAAATTTTCATGTGCAATGGAAAAAAAGCAAATACGTCATTGTGTAGAAGTCAGGTAATGATTGATTAATTGATTCGCTTTCATCCTTGGACTGAGAAAGCTTCTGTGAGAGCTTATGGCCGTTTCGCATACTTGTAGAGGCTTTGAACCACTGACTCAGGCCCGGTCACCAAGTGAAGTTTCTGACTGTTATTGCCGAGAATTTATTCCATTCTTTAGATGCCGCTGAATGGAGAGTGGTCCTTAACGTGCATTCGTCAAGCGCACACACCGAGAGACGAAACAGCGAGGCATGATCTTAAAACTTCTTCGTTTACGAAGTCACGCGCTAACGGGGCGGACAATCATATAGCAATGCTTATCTAATTTATATGAGTTTGCATTTCAGGCTACAAGTTCAAAAAAGTCATTGTCCTAATGTTTCAAGCCCTAAATCTGGAAGCTACCTAATCGAAGACTACAAGCTCAAACAACAAAACTGATCATATACTTCACCACTCGTACTTGGGTTTGGACCAATGACCCACTTTGTATATAGTCTGGTCAGTTATGCACATTTCGGTGCAAACTTGGGTAGACATTTTTCACCTATATTTTCGAGTTGCTTAGGTGCAGTAGATGTAAAAACCGTCTGGAGCCCGAAAATTTCGGGGGTGGAAGGTGCCCAAACGGCTGCTCCCACTTTTGGGGCTACAAGACAATGAAGCGCATACAAGAAAATGTCAAAATGTTTTAAATTATAGCATGTGGGTAATCAATTTGGGGTAATTTGGCCCAAAAAATCGTTTAAAAGCACTTATTTTCATCTAAAATCATCACAAAGCCAGTTATTTACATTAAAATAGCGAAAAATTGCAAAAAAAAAAGTCAAAAAGCACAATATTTTGCAAATGGTTTGTTGGTTACCGTACCGTATATAATATAGTTGTTGTTTGTTTTACTCAATGAAATGATCTTTTTCAATGTCATGCTACACTACACATTGTCTCTTACAGGTACAAAAACTAAGGCATTGCAACCCTAATTTTGCACATTGACAGTTGTCACATTTAGCCATCTTGCACTTGCAAGTCTTCGTCAGTCTTTCCAAATGTTGTGCTCTGGCATCTGTTTTCCACTGAATGCTCAGCTCCTTCTGCAATTTAACCCAATCCCAATGTTCAACAGATGGACAAACAGACTGATTTATAGTGTTTCCCCACAATTATCCATCCTGCCTGATACGCACTGCAATGAACATGTAGAGTCAGGGCATCAAGTGTAGGTGGAAGGTCCCTTAATTCATTTGATGATGATGAGACGAACAGCTCATACCGAAGTCGATTCAAGTTTGCCTCTTTTTTGCATATGCTAATGAAACAAAATCAGCAATATCTGACATGCTCTTAGTCAGACATGATTCTGATGGTAACCAGCTGAACCTTTGGAAAACTCTTGTGAGTTGTTCCACTTTAGGATATTGCTTCCACATATGGAACCAGCTGCGTTTAGAAATTTTGTAAAAGGAGCTTGTTGCATCTCCTCCAGCAAATGCATGAAAAAACAATATATCCAAGCAGACAGCCTCTCCTAAATGATTGTATGCAGCATTGATGGAGATGGTCTGCCTGTGTTTTCCGGAGCCAAAGTTCACAGTTATTTGGGTGTTGGCATTCCAATCAATAAACTGCTTCATGAAAGCAAGGAGGATGATAATTACACCTGTATCCACAGTCCGTACACATAGTGTTGACAAACCACTTTGCAACATATCCTTAATGTGGCAAACAATCCTGTTGTCAGCCTCTTCTAAGGCAAGGTGATCACCATAGCTTGTATCATAATTGCCAATATTGGCCCAAACACTAACCTACTACCGCTAGTGATGCAAAAGTCTTTTTGCCATGACCAATGATGCTCTTTGCTGATGTCAGCAATAAGTTGGTTCAATCTCGTTTTGTTTGCCGAGTTTGTAAGATATGAGCCAGAAAAGTTTGGCGGTAGGAGATCCTTTTTTTCAAACTTAAGTTCTGGGTTAGTGTCCGACCCACGTTGTTTCCTTGTAGGCCTAATGCTCTTTATGCTTAAGGCGTGGTATTGATCTGCATTCTGCAACCAAGTCAATACTGTGCTGCTTTTCTCCCATGTTGGCTGTCTCATTTAAGACCATTAATGTAAATTCCTCAAATGTAGAATTTTTTTTCCACGGTAGCAGTTTTAGCTCGAATGATGACAGAAAGATCAACCACAAGCTCATCTGCCTTTTCTGGATAAGTGACTGACTTGCTTGTCAAACAATCAATGATCCTTGATATTGGATTGTGATATAGTAAGCTATCTTTGGTTGCCAGGCACTTTGGTAACCCTAAAAATACAGACATTACGAATTGTGCGCATATTACGAAATAGGCTACTTTCAACTAATTTGCTGGCTAACAATAAAACAAAACTACAGAAAAAGTAGACATAAAAAATATAAAAGGCCTTCTTTCAAACCTGTAAATTCGAAGCAAAAAACATCCCTTGCAAGTTCTTTTCTGTTCCAACAGGCATCACGAAGCTTGTTCATCATTGCATGATTAAACATCATTTTGGGGCATTCTATTTGAGTTTTTCCAGCAGTGCTTGGCAACTTCAAAGCGTTCTTTCTGATTGGTGTTTTTATTACCGTACATCATCTGTCCCTTCAACAAAACGGGTCTTCTTGAAGTTGTTGTACTGCGCCTTTCCCAAGTCAAAGATTTCCTTACAATCAACAGTAACCTCTACTGGTGAAATGGTCGACGAGTTCAGCTTTGTAAACTGTTGTTGACTGCTGAATGGGTTAATGTGGAGCTTTTTGTATATCTTTTTACAGTCCTGCACAAACTGCTAGATATATGCTGCTGAACATTCTTTGTGTTGCTTGGTCATAATATTATTCTTACCATCGACTTTTTCTAGAAAGTGAAGCATCTCTGGAAGAGATATCTCGATCTTGCGTAGAAAGTCTAGATCTTCCTTGTTGACAAGATTGATATATCCTCCTTGGGATGCTTTTACTTGTTTGCTGTTTTGCTCGTGGCGCTGGTCAAACGCTACCTTGGAGAATTGCTGTCCCACAGAATTTACAACAACGTGACCAGCCATAAAGTGTTCAAACAAATGGAATGTGTAACACTTCCATTTATTTTGAGTCTTGTATGAAGACTGACGACCACCTAGCATAATTGATGTGATCTAATGCAAAAAAAATGGAGGTATTAATTCTTCGATTGTGCGTATGAAAAGTGGAAGGTTAGCCTTTCGCAAGGATCTCACGGAGGCTACAGTAGAACTGTTTTTATGATTTGTAGAATGTTGAACCAATACTTGAACATTGTACTTTCATTACTTTTAGACAACCAATCTTGGAATGATTGTTGTCTGTCTTCGTGTTCTGACAGTTCATAAGCATCCTTTGAAAGTTTTTTCAAGCATACTGCTGTCATTTGCAAAGCGTATCTTGCTTTTTTAATGTGGTTCACATCACATACGGCATTGGCCAATCCGACAGTATGTAAAGCAGTCGAGTTGATAATCGTATCAAGACCAGTGCCTTTCAACAGCTGTCCAACACAGAGTAGAGCAGTGTGTTCAATATGCAATCCACCTAGGAAACAAAAGTAATCGTCTTGGTTTGGATATAACCACTGTACGGTAGCCTATCTGTTTCTTCATTGCGTACAGGGGTTTATCTGAACAGTGAACAACAAACAACCTGGCCTGAATTCAGATATGCTGTATAATCTTTGGCAATGTTCATAATGTGCAGTGGCAAATCCCAGCTATGACTCACATGGTCGATTATTGGAAGAATTCTATTGATTGTTGTGATGTTTGCAGTTTGATCTCTTGCTTTAGTTGTATGGTATGCAACCCATGAAGGAGGAGTACCGGTACTGTAATCTTCTTCTTCCCTTTGCATTGTAGTAATTGCTGACAGCATCCTTCACCTTCAGCAGTAATCTTCTTCACTGTTTTGTTGTTGGAGTACCAGTTGAATGTTCTCTTTAAATGATTCTTCAGAGTCATGCATAGTGTATTGGGGGCGTTGTGCATATTTAGGCAGATTTGCAAGTGATACATTGAGGAATGTATCAAGCGAACATGTGCTATTTGACTTCAGTTGGTGTACCTCGTCTGTGGCCATGTCTGCATACTTTCTTCTGATCCGGTGTTCACCTTGATCCTTATGCAATTGAAACTGCATGATTGAAACGGATGTTCCATGCAAGTGATGAGTTGCAGCAGAACTGGAGCTGTTTTGGTCGATGTTGTCATCAACTACCACAGTAAATACACCATGTCGTAGGGCAGTTGGTAATACTCTTCCACCTGATCTGCAGTAAAAGTATTTTACTGTAACTGAGAGTTCTTCAATGAAGCGAAGAGTGCTATAGTAAGATAAGGTTATCCCATGATGAAACAAGGGTTGCATCAAGTTTTTAGACCTAATAATAGAGTACAGCTTGATCGTAAGTTGGCAGTTGATAAAACCAGCCTTGTCCTTTGTGCGTCCATGAGACAGCTGTGACTGAGTTGCAGGGGTGCGGCAGGGACTAGTGAAATTTTTGGTGTTCTTTACAATCAACCCGCAAATAGCTTGATAAGGCAAACAAATTTTGTCATATTCTGATTGCTTCGGACAAATTAGTGTAATAAGGATGGTGAAATGATTGAAATGGTGAAACAACGTTGACAACTGTCGTACAATTACACTTGAAGCAAGTCAGAACCACAAAAGTGATAGCTTGTTTATTCTAACACTAATCGGTTTTCGTAGCATATTGGATAATTCTAACACTGCCTGGTTTGTACCAATATTAGGTCATATTATAGGAGACAAACAAAAGATGTAGCCTACCGTACCGTAACTCAGAAAGATTAAAATTGTTGCAATGGTGTGTCTATTGACTGAATAAAGGGAAGTCAAACTTTTCTATTCCCTGCTGGAAATAGACTAAACAAAAGAAGAATTCAATTTTTGTATTCCCTGTAGGGAATAGTAGGCCTATAGTTGGATTTCTCTTTGTGACTGACCAATCTCAATGTTTTCCGAAGGCTGACTGACTGCCAATCCTACTCTTAAAACTCAAAAGTTAATCTGTCTGGTGCAAATACAATTCAAAACTAAATTCGCACCCCTTTCACTGCCCAGGTTACTGTAAACTTGCCTCCCGCTTTCACGTATTGCCACCTAGCCTACACAAAAACGATCATTTTATCCATACGGTTTTAGTGTTTCGGACAACTGTTGTCCATTATCTGGTTCAATGATTGTTTTGGGTTAAAATTGATGCTTCCAAACGGTTTTTCAGGCCAAATTACCCCCAAACAAGTACTCATATGCCATTTAAAAAAAATAAAACAATTTTTATACATGCTCTCTAGCCATCACTACCCCCCAAACGGCAGCGGCATTTTGGGGACTTTCCACCCCCGAAATTTTCGGGCTCCAGACGGATTTTGAGTCTGATGTGTCTAAGGAACTTGAAAATGCATATGAAAAATGTCTACCCAAATTTGCACAAAACAGCCATAAAACGTGCATAACTGACTAGACTAATAATATCATTCGAACAGTGCAAAATATAATTCACTCCCGTGTATGTGATAATGAATTGCATTTACAACTTATTAAGGTCCGAAGTTCGTTTTATGAAGCTTCCTGACAAACGTTACGGCAAGAAACAATGGCTTGTTCAATAGTTGGACATTTTTCAAGTACAGTAGGATAATATTATTTAATCTGTTCGTTAAAATCTAAAAAAAAATAACTTAATTAAAACGCAAACTCAAACGAACAACCATGTGCGCTATTGCCATCTTGCCAAAATTTAAACTGATTTATCCAATTCAAGGTTTATGCACGTCACTACGTTTACGCTTGAACATTCGCTTGATAACGTCGCCTTCTTCTTGGCTTTTGCTATCTTTGCCATTTCTTGTTTGTCGTTGTGATGGTCAGAACTCAAAACCAAAAAAAAAACTGAACTGAATTGATTTGAGTTGCTCGAGGCCTTGCAGTCTCAATGCTGTTTAAACTCAGTATGCAACCAGCCAATCAAGCGAAACCAGGTCAAAGTCTAAGATCTATATTTACATGATCTACCCTGTATGGTCAGTCTGTTTTATAGCTGTTGATTAGGAGCACGAGTCAGCAAACGAAGATCAAGTAACGCTAGTTCAGTTCCCTAGATGTGCGCTCAAGCGAAAACATTACAGATAGATTCATTCAATTTAGTTTTTGTTAGAGAATGGAAAAATGATAATAAGTGCAAAATACAGTATGCACAATAAGGACGACAGCGAAAGATCAAAAATCATCAAAATCAGCCAAAAAGTACTGCAATCTGTCGATCTCGGTAGCCGGGGCCGCGAAAAATTTTTTCCCACGAGGTTTCTGTCTCATTTACATATTTTGGTAAAAGTTTGGATTAAAACCGTGTGAATGCAACAGTTTCTCGTTGGCACGGTTGGCTCAGTGGTTTCATCCTCTGCTTATTGATCGTGAGAACGCGGGTTCGACGCCCGTCGAAGTCAAACTTTTTTTTTCTTTAAATTAATTTTTGCGGTGCACAAGAGCTTTTCAAAAAAGTAGGGTTAGGGAAAGCTTTTATTTTATTATCATTGCAGAATTTCATTGGCAAATAGTTATTTCGCAATCTGAATCAACCAATCTCTCAAAACACTTTCGGAAAATCTTACTTTTAGAGTGACTAGAATCAATGAGACAGAAATCTCGTGGAAAAAAAAATTTCGCAGCCGGGCCTGCGTCAGGGGTTCAAATGCATGGAAATTCAAAATTACAGGAACAAACTTTTTATGAGGCATTTTCGGTCAAAGGATAATCCAGCCGGAAATCCTTCAAACGTGGATCTAACGCTCTTTTCACTCAGCCACGCGGTCGGTAGGCTATGATCGTGACATGAGACTAGGTAGGCTACAGACGGTCTCATGTTTGATACAAACAGCTAGCAAAATTGGTACGTTTCACATTGATTCAACGTTTTCAAATGTAGAAATGACCATATTTGCTAGATGGTTGACATAAATAGTATAACGAGACTAGGCATATTTTTTTTTATCTCTTCCTATCTTGCTTTGGCAACTTTTCCCCACACAATTTATTTTATCTTGAGTGAATGTGAGGTCTTTTTTCAACAGCCAGTTGAGGCTGGGAGTCAAACCATGATCAGACAGCTTAGCAAATGCCTCATCTGGTTTTCTATTCCACAGCCATTTGCTAGCAGACTCTTGAGAAAAGTTTCAAGCGAAACCTAGACATGAAGTTTCCAAATAGAAAAACTGGCACTTTTATATCAATGCAATTCATTTTCATCAGAAGTTGAATGTAAAAAAGACCAGTATTGCTAACGTCTCTTTCAGCTGGGTTTCTATAAACAACTAACAGCTGTAGCAAAACGTCGCAAACAAAAGAGCAAAAAGGTGTTCGAAAGGATCGTATAGCACCGTGCTTCAAGCAAAAATAAAAAGTTTGCTGAAAAGAAGCAAAAACAGCGAGAAAAATAGTTTATTGGCCAATCAGATTCTTCTATATTGTACAATAAGCTTAAATCACAATAACATAAAATCCAGGAACATAAAGAAACACTTAGTTTTAAACAATTCGATATTATTAACCAGCAGCAGTGAAAGACCCTGTGGTCATCTAGTCAACTGTTTCCCTTTCAAGAGGAAGCCGTACAGGATGTAGCATGCTTTCTCATAAATCGTGGTAGCTCAAAAATTATAGTTAAGCAACTGTTTCCACAAAATGTCATGGATAACTTGCAAGAAGCTAGCGCAATAGCTTCACCTCGCTGATAAAAGCTTCATCAACAACAATTATAATGCATCCATCATTTAACTTCTCTTGTAAAAAAATGAGTTGTGCAGCACTGAAATAAGCGTATGAAGTTGTCAATTTTAAAGAATCAGCTTGATCGAATAGTTATAGTATCATTGCAATGCAAGCACTTATAACTACTGTGAGTTGGTTGCCTTTGAATCTTTATCCTCGGACAGACTCATAGTTATATTTTCTAGCTTTGTAATTAATTGCAAACTTTTAATTATACTTTGTTATAGTATTGATATGAATAGCTCATGCTGGGTAATGGTGTGACGACATCGTATATCTGATACACAATTAAACATGAGCCCTGTCGCTAAAAGACCTTGACAGTCCTAGAGCGACAGTAATGAATAAAACCATAACAGTATTTGTTTAAACGGCTGTGGTAAAACTTTTCTGTTTTTAAAATTTGCTCTACTGTTGTTCTATTTTTGAACTACTGTAACTACTGTAGGCTAGTTTTGGAATGGCAATTGAATGAAACACTTGCCCAATACCTACTGAGGTTTATAATTTTGAACTGTAAAGTGTAAGCGTTAACCTAGCATGTTTTAAAAAATTCTTGGTATTTTTCTAGCAGTGTGCATGTAACAATTTTTTTGTAAATTCAACATAATGCATAAATTGTGTACAAATTTAGCAGAAACATGCTACAAACGTCTGCTCAGAAGGAAAGTAAGTTACATAAGGATGTGCTATTTTTAGGCTAATGCATGCTTTTAAATCAACTCAGTTCCGATAAAAGATTGAATGAAAAAAGTATGTCAGTAGAAAACACCATATATGCCATGCATTTGGACATGTTTAAGAAATCGTTACCAAATGTGTTGTAGAATCACAAGAAAATTTAAATTGATTATATCACAGCAGCACGTGAGATTTTGAAACCGTCAATGTGCAGCTATGTAAGTCTGATTCCAGTCTGCTACGTTGTCTTTTTTAGCTTTGGTTTAATATCTGCAAACGTTAAATTGGCAATAGGATTAGTTTTCTCACTGGGATGACATAAAGACTGGGCTTGTTTTGTCAGCAATTAGCATGCTGTAATTGCTGTTATTCAAACAAAGCTAATGTTGTATTCACTTTTAAAGTCCACTTGTAAATTATACAGCGTTTTTTGATTTAGCTAATGTTGTCTTTCCGCTTCATTAATGTGCTGCATTATTTAATTTCTTACAAAAAAAAATGTGGTAGACTAACTTCATTTGTATTCAAGCACCCACGTAAACAAGTTTGGTGTCATTCTGAAAAAAACTTTCGTATTTTACTTGTTGCCAAGTTGTACTCAAGATCATAATAAATCTACAACGTGGTGATTTGGACTTCATCGTGCATTTACCTTGAATACAATAATACATTTTTCTTCTTTTATTGTCGCATTTCATTCCCAGCATTGACTGCCTCTTGCATGAAAAGTTTCCAAGATTCTCTGTTTTTGCTCTGTGTATTAGCCTACTGTAGGTGTATGTTGGTGTTGATTTTGTCGGTTTGTTGGTTTAAGTAGGTTACCGAAGTCCAACTCCATCGCTTCTACGTGGCGGAACTAGTAATACTGAGGATTAACCTGAAGCAGCCAAAATGGTGGGGCACTGTAGATCAGGACTGGTCGGCCTAAAATAATCTAATAAAATCCTAATAAAAGACCTAATAAAATCGATTGTAGATATAAATGCATCGGCAGACTGCGATAGTGATCACAATCTTGTTGTTGATTCACTTCAACTGGAACGCATGCAGAGAAGACAAAACCATTAAAGAAAAGTTCCAACAAGCTTTCACAATGCAAATGACAAGCAGTAATACTGAAAACAAAACTGAAACGACGACCAGGAGAAAAACATTTTAGCATTATCAAAGATATAATTAATATAGCCAATCAAATAGTTCCGAAAAAGAAATAGCAACGACATAAAAACTGGATGGCAGAAGAAACCTTCTAGATAATGGAAGAAAGAAGACAAAAGAAACACAATAAAACTGAATACCTAAAGTTGAACAAACATATACAGAAAGTATGCAGCAAAACCTGTGAAAAATACTGGAATGACGAGATCACCGCCAGCGAAAAAATGTATAATCTCAGTCCAAGAGAAACACATCAAAGAATCAAAACGTTAACTGCAAAGCACAATTCTACGTGAAAGTCAGGATTTCTGAACTTAAAACGGGTAAAATACTAATGGAAGAAAATGAAACACAAAGAAGGTGGCAGGAGTTTATCTGATTTATATGACGATCCAGATCAACTGTAAAACCTTTCAAATTCAGTGAACCATTGTCAGGACCAAAGATTCAAAAAGTGAAATTGAACATGCCATAAAACAAACTAAATTGAATAAGGCTGTGGGACCAGATGAGATCAGTACTGAGATGCTAAAAACACTGGAACATGTAAGTGTGGATGCATTGCATGAACTCTTCAATAACATAGGCTATATGATTCCGGAGAGATGCCTACAGATATGAACAAATCAATTTTTATAGCATTACCTAAAAAATCTGGAACAAAGGAATGTGAAAACCACTGCACAATCAGCTTGGCATCACATATTACAAAAAGTCTACTACGCATCATGATGAACCGAATCAAGAACAAAATCAACGATCAGATTGCTGAAGAACAGTATGGATTCATGCCAGACCGTGGTACAAGGAATGTTGTATTTGTATTAAAAAATATCGCTCAAAGATCAATTGAAATTAAGCAAGATCTGCACATCGCTTTCATTGATTATAAGAAAGCTTTCGACCGAGTAGAACATACCAGATTACTGGAGATGCTAGATAACATTGAAATTGATGATAAGGATCTACGTATTAATCAAAACCTTTACTTTGATCAAATTGCAGCAATGAAGATCAAACACAACATCAGCGATTGGATATCAATCAAAAGAGGCGCTAGACAAGGATGCGTGCTCTCTCCAAGCCTTTTTTCAATATACAATGAAATCATCTTCCGATGTCTTGAAGAAGAAGCTGGCCTAAATGTTGGGGGAACTAACTTTAATGACCTGTGATATGCTGATGACACTGTCTTGATGGCTGATTGGGAAGCAAAACTACAAAATTTGTTAAACAAAGTGAATGAAAGAAGTAAAGAATTTGGAAGGGAAATGAATGAAAAGAAAACGGAAACGATGGCAATCACAAAGAAAAAAGAAAGCGAAATTCCAATCTGTCAAATTAAAATGAATGGAACAACTATAAAACAAGTAAAAAGTTTTCGATATCTTGGGACAACAATAAACTGGGACGCCAAAGATGATAAGGAGTTCAATATACGTATTGCTCAAGCAAAAGCTGCTTTCCAGCAAATGGAATTAATATTATGCAACAAGTATATATCTTTCGCAACCAGATACAGAGTATTGAAGTGTTACATTTATCCAATTTTTAAATATAATTCAAAAACCTGGACAATTACCAAATAAATTAATAAAAGAATAAATGGTTTGAAATGTGGGCATTCCGAAAAATGCAGAGGATTTCCTGTACTGACAGAAAAAGCAACCAAAATGTTTTAAATCAAGTCGAACAAACAGAGAATGTAAGCTACTAAAAAATATCAAAGAAAATCAACTTAAATTTTTAGAACACTTGCTGCAAAAAGGAAGATTAGAACATCCTTTTCTCACAGGCAAAATTGATCTGAAACGATCCCAAGGCAGACAAAGATTAACTTACTTGAATAATGTATTACTTTTTAAAAATCTTTGTATTTAGGGATTCCTTGCAAACATGTGCCTTAGCCAAAACTCCACCTCAAGACACCAACACACGTCACTCACCGCATCACAGGTAACCAGTGTTGCGTGACAATTTGCAACAATACTCGATGACATCATGAAATGATTGTTTTTATTTATTTTTTTAACTTCTTCTTCGTCGTATGAGCTGTTCTTCTGGACTATATGTTTGGGCATGATGTCATCAGCCACTCGACAGTTTCGTCATCCAGGGCCTTCAGTCCAAGCGCTCCATGTGGTGGTTGATGGATTGGGCAGTCATGGACGACATGATCTACTGTCTGGTCGTTTTAAAGCTATATTTTTTTAACAAATTTGTAAAACAGTAGCATAAAGCTGCACCTGTTGACCTAGTCCTAGATTAATCATTTGATAAATTGGTTTGTTTTTGGTTTGGTTGGTTTTTGAATCTTTATCCGCGGAGTGCTGACTGACAAAGCCTTGCTAGGCTCTTCCTGGTAGTTTCGCATACTTGTAGAGGCTCTTGACACAGGCCGGTTAGCAAGATTGACAGAGTGAAAGTTTCCGATTATTGAAGTGTTGTTGCAGGAGAATTATTCCATTCACTGGGTGCGGTTGAATGAAAAGCAATCCTGAAACGCGTTGCTCAAGCGCACACCCCGAGAGTCGAACCAGCGCCGCTGGATTATGAGCCTGGCGAGTAACAAGTGAGCTAACGGGGCGGACCGAGTTTTTGTAGTTGCAGTGTGTATTCATTCAAGATGATTTGTGAATATACCAGACAAATCAAGGCTTTCTAAACCAGTACTTTTCAACCCTTTTGAGCCAAGAAACACTTTATGCATCAAAATAATCTTGCGAAATATCAAACAAAATTTTATAATGATGCAATAAAATAAACAACACAACAATAATTTAGTTAATTTCAGTTTTTGTCAATGCGACATCTAGGCCTGTTTGGATGAGCACAAAGTTGATATTCGGGCACGAATTGCAGAAAGACAAACGCTAAGCTCTTGTAAGTTTGATTTTCGACTGTGCTCCATGAATAGTTATAACTAATTTTTTTATGAAACACCTGACGATCTTTCACGGAACACTAGAGTTCCACGAAACACCGGTTGCAAATCTCTGTTCTAAACAATTCGCAAGCATGTGTCATCAATACTGAACACGCGGGATACGCGTGACACAAAAAAGGTTAAGTGGGTACTTGAATTTTGCCGCATTTTTGTTTGCTTTGTGGCCGACGCTTTAAGCTAAGTAACAAGTTGTGAAAGCTCAATACTGACGCTCTACACCAGGGATGTCCAACCTGCGGCCCGCGGGCCACAGTGCGGCCCACCTGAGATTTTTGTGCAGCCCGCTAGTCATTTTCACTCCAAGTAGCCTAATATTTTTAACGTTGAATCTTAGCCTAATTACAATGTACCAGTCAGTTTTTAAGGGTGCAGTAATAGTATAGTATGGGAGCAACAGGATTATATATAACTATAAGACTCCGAGAATTAAAGCACGCGTTTAGTACTTGGCTAGCCTAGTGTTATTTGTTCCTATTTTCAAAGATGAAATTAATGGTTTTCAATTTTTTCTTTATTTTCCCATTTTTCTTGAAATTTAGTAGGTTCTGCGGCCCATTGAATTATTTCAAGTGACAATGCGGCCCGCTATAATAAAGGTTGAACATCCCTGCTCTACACATTTATCCGAAGCACATTTTGACTGTGTTTTGGTAAAATACTTTGTGGCATTCTTGAAGGTGAACATGAAAAGTAGACAAGGACATGAAATCTTGTTTTCTTGTTTTCCTATTCAGCTGATACAAATACAATTTACCAAGCAACAATATAAAACAAAAAATCCTTCTGATCTCTAAAGTCCAAAATTTTAAATGTCTGTAACAGCCAATTGCTTCAATAACACTTTGAAACATATTTAAAACGTGAAAGAGATTATTAGTTTCCACTAATCATTTCCTTAAAATTTATTTTGCCTCTCAACAAAACATGTTTTAATATGATTACATTCCTGTAATGTATTATTTAAAATGTTAATATCTATTATTATTTTTAATATATAACAGAGGTGGGCAAACTACGGCCCGCGGGCCGCATGCGGCCCGAAACAACTTTCTGTGCGGCCCGCGAAAGCCTGAAGCGATTGTATAAAAAATCATCTTAAAATTGCTTGAAAATTTTAATTACTATGATGACTTAATTAAACTTTTTCTTCATATAGGCTACTTCATCTTGATAAAGATAAATTATAGTCTTTTTGTCGCATTGTAGTAGTTTGTTTCCCCAGCCACATTGTGATCTTACATAAATGGATGGCTATTATTAGTATCAAAGCAGCCATTGCTAAAAACAGCCGATTACATCACAATTGAAATTTCTGACTTCAACCTGTCGCATTATGAGACTTTCTTTTTCGTTTTAGTCTTGGATCAAGGCCAAGACTCTTGGTGTTGGTAGAGAGAAAAGGGGCGATTGCGACATTTTTTCTGGTTATGTTAATTCTCTCACAGATGTATTCTGTTAGGCCACGATTCTGTTTAATTCGCTCTAAGTGCGTCTGGCAAAGTGTTATCTTGATGTGGGTTGTATTCAAATAAATAATTGAGATAAATATTTTTTTATATCTTTTATGTAACACATGTAGGCCTACTGTATATAAAATCTCCGTTTTTTTTGTCACTTTAAAAATAAATAAAAACTTGTGTTTTGAATATTTTAGATTTGATGTTTTGGCTTATAATCTTAATTATACTATACTGCGGCCCTCGAACAAATTTAGATTCTGAATGCGGCCCTCAAGATAAAAAGTTTGCCCACCCCTGATATATAATATAATATTATTAATATATTACAATAATATTATCTACTTTCTGTCTGTTGCGATATCTAGATTGCTATGATGCTATTTTATTTGCATTGTTTGTATTTGTACCGTACTACTCTCGCAACAGACAAAATAAAAGTTTTCTCTCTCTACAACGTTCTAATATTCAAGTTGAATGACGATTGCTCTCCCAATAGTTGCTTTTGTCTCCTCAAAATTCTCTTTTGAGCTACGTCGCTGTGCCACTGTTGCGAATCCGATGAGGTAAAGCAGCGTCTAGTGACGTTTACGTGGCCTGGTTTAGTAATTGACGTCGCCTAACAAACAAACATTGTTACGTACATCACGTCAAAAAATGCGTCAATACGTCAAAAATATGCAGGAGACAAAGTTATGTGATATGCATTTTATTGTATAGAAGTTGCATAATTAAACTTTATAGTAATGATACAGAAATTTTCCTAGACTTTCAAGAAGATATCTTTCATTTTTCCTTTCTGAAAATAGGTTCCTGAATTAAAAAGACTAACTTTTTATTTAATAGCTTAAATTTATTTTTACATAATAGGCTTTATCAGATTTTTCTTGGCATTTTAATTCATTTTATAAAACTTCGTTTATTACATAGCCTACATATTGAAAAGAAAAAAAGGTTTGGCAATCATATGTGATGTATAACATTATTTTCTACCTCACTTAAGTTTTTAAGCAAGTCACTGCTCAAGAAAAATGACTATCGAGCAATACACTAATATTGATTTCTAGTCGATTAAAATCAAGCGTTTTTTTATGTGATTGTCAGGAAGAGATGAACTTGGAAAATGAAAAATCATCGTCACCGATCTCTTCTCATGACGAATGGGGTGAACTAGAGGAAGTGATAGTTGGAAGAGCTGAAGGTGCTTGTGTGCCTGAATTTACTATCGAAGTGAAAGTAAGATATCTTATATACACCTGATTTAAATACACGGTGTGAGATAGGCTATTCATAGTCGCCCTACGTTGCATTATATGCTATAAAGATTTTTGGAAAGTAGGCTGCATGGCTTGGAAAGAGAGCACAATGAATAATTATTTGTGAAGAAAATGAAACAAAAAAAGTAGTTTCATCTCACCCATTCCAGAGAACATATATAACATGTCAACTGTGGCCGAGTGGTTAGCGGCCAAGTGGCCGAGTGCTTAGCGCGTTGGGCTCGCAGTCGAGAGCCTGCATGTTCAACTCCAACCACCCGCACTTGCTGTTGTTTCTCTGGGCAAGAAACTTTACGATAATTGCCTCTACCCAGTGATCGATTTCGAGTAATGGGTAGTACCAAATTTAAGTCATAAGTAGAGTAGACAACCGGAAACAGACATTGCCGTCGGCTGCAGCGTGGGTCAGGTGTACGTCGGAAGGCATACACCGATGCATAGCGCTCAAGTCCGCTTTCCCGCAATGCAGGATAAAGATATGAAAAACAGAAACCATTTGGCCAATAACCAAATATTACAAAAACTGAAATAATTTGTAGGCTGCTATGTTGGTTGCGCGGCATGTCTGAAAATAAAAATCTTAAAATTTGTTTTTATTGTTGGATACTATCAAGACTTAAAAAAGTAATTTGAAACCATTGCCACTGTTTAAAAATAATTTCCCTATACCCCGATTTGATAAGCGGCCGAATTTATGAAAGGACAAACCGAAAAACCTAATAAATTTAGTTTGACTGTAGAAATTTGTGCTTGAGCAACTCGTTTCAAGGACAAATTTCTAATGTATGTCACCTAATAAACTGCTTTACAGGAATAACATTTTAACAGCATCGTAATTTTTTTCATTTTTCAGCTTCAAAAAATACTCTTTCAGTTTGATGATAAGAGTACCTATGATTAAGTCAAAGTGGCAAACAATGAATGTAAAACAAATAACTTAGTATCCTATAATAGTTCATTAGTAAACTATAGTTCATTAGTAAACTATAGTTTTTTAGTAAACTATAACCCTTTCATACAGCTCTGGCGATTTTGTTTGTAACCTCTGGCCAGCACCATGGATTTTAACGCACAGTACCATGGTACGATTGTCAGACAAGCACAATTAACCTTTTAGTTACACTCAGGCAAACACCAGCGAAAAATACTGGCCCTTTTACCAGAAGTATGGTGGCCAACCATTTCCTGGGGAGCATATGAAGCTAGCTGTTGAAGAAGTTGAAGAGTTTTGCAATATCTTACGTCACGAAGGCGTCACCGTACGCAGGCCTGACGTCATTAGCTGGAAAAAAAGTTATGAAACTCCACATTTCAAATCAAAAGGTTCAATTTGTTTTTAAAAGATTTATTTTCCTCAATTGGGCTAAATACTCCCACGTTTTGAAGTATAAAGGTAATCATTTGCAATTGCAATGATTTAATTGTGTTGTCAACATTTATTTGTTGTAATTAAAATGTTCGGGACGAAAAAGATTGTAAGTTGCACAAGAAGCATTTCGCCGTAACGATGTTTCACAATTGGCAGTTAACTGTTTCAACAGAGGTCACGTGGTGAGATTGCGTCATAAACAGGCCATCAGTTACCTTTGTTTTCTCTGTATAGGATTATATGCGGCTATGCCCAGAGATATTCTCATAACGATTGGAAATGAGATTATAGAAGCACCAATGGCGTGGAGATGCCGGTATTATGAATGGACCGCCTACAGATCTTTAATGAAAGAATACATCAATGCAGGCGCAAAGTGGGTCACTGCTCCAAAGCCAACCATGAGCGATGAGTTATATGATCAGGTTTGTGGTTTGAGCTTGTAGTCTTCGATAAGGTAAAGATTAAGACATGACCATCGATTTAACAATGAAGACAAAGAACCACAAGCTGTAAGGAAAAAAAAGAGTGTGGTTTACGAAAGTGAGAAAATGAAATGAGAGACTTGCAATACATTTTAGAAAGTGAAAAATAAACAGCAGAGATAAAAGACAGTCTTTTTTCCTTTGCAGTTTATGCGTTTTTTTCTTCTTGGTTAAATCAATGGTGATGCGCGGGCTAACTTTCACTCTTTGATAAAGTAAATTTGAATCTGTAAGCCTAAACTTTGTCTTAAACTCGGACAAGGTGCTAGTTCGACACCACTAACGATCATGCTCCGATAGCTCAATTGGTTAGTGCGTGGACGAAGAAGCTTCAGGATCAAGCGGCGTTGGTTCGACTCTCGGAGTGTGCGCTTGAGCAACGCATTATAAGGACTACTCGCCATTCAGCGGCACCTAATGGATGGAATAATTCCCTGGCAACAAGACTTTAATAATCGGAAAACTTCAATCTGCCAATCTCAGTAACCGACCCTACGTCCAAAGCTTCTACAAGTATACTATTCGAAACAAGCAGGAATAACCTATTAAGGCTTTGTCAGTCCGAAGATAAAGATTCAAAACCAACCAACCATGCGGATGTGCCTTTCGTAGTACACGTACTAATGGCATGACTTAAAGCGGACACAAAGACTGGTTTCTTTGCTTTCTCGCTTAACCTGAATCTTTGATCCTTTGTTTTAGCAAAAACGGTAATTGCTAAAACATTCTTTGAAATAGATTTTTAATTAACAGTTTTATTTGAACAAATAATTAAAATAGTATGACGTAGTTTTAGTTTCATTGCTCCTGCAATATAAATTACAATTTATTTCTTCCAAGAATTATCCCATCGAAGATGTTGCTGATAGACACAGACTCTCCAGTCTAGGAAAGTTTGTCACAACAGAATTCGAGCCTTGCTTTGATGCTGCTGACTTCATAAGAGCTGGAAGAGACATTTTTGTTCAGAGGAGTCAGGCAAGCGTCATTGTTTACGTCATTGTCACGTCATTAGTTACAAACTCTCTCCGTCATAAATGAGTATTGCATGATTGTAATAGATTGTGATTACTGTGCTAAACAATTCTTTGTCTAAGAAAATGAATGTATGCTGTGTCCTGATCGTATCGTAGAGCAGTAAGTTTCAGACGATTAAATCGTAGTCAGTTTTCATCAAAGAACAGAATTATTTTAACCAAAAACGTGTATTTTAACTATTCAACACAGTTTTAAAAACTAAAGCGTAACTTTTTGACACTTATTGTCATTAAAGCTTTGCTAGAATGTGTAGGCTACTTTGTTCTGCCACAGACATATAAAACTTAGTAACGCCAATGGGTTTAACATAGTTCGTTTTTGTTTACGCGGAAAACATATACGGACATACCGTTAACATAAATAAAACATAATATAACAAAAATAAAATTTTTTTTTATACTTTTATCCTCAATAGGAATAGCTTAATTTACAACTGCAATATACATATAAAAAATGAAAATGAAATTAAGAAGTTTAATTTGACTACGCATTAACAACCAACGGTAATTCTAAATCAAACAGCAGAAACTCAATGACTTACACAAGAATAGTATTAGTACCGGTAACTAGTAAATAAAACTGCGAGCAACAGATCACAGAAGGTGTGATACAAGCACATAACGTAAATTAGAAAACGCAATTAAGAAGCGACGAGCCCCAGGCAAATAATGGTTTTATTTAAATCAGACTCGAGAGGTAATTTAAAATTGGTTGACGGAAAGTATTGTTAGTATTGTTTGTAGCCCACACCCTACACATAAGAAATTTGTTATTATTTGTCCCGTACAGACAGACATATATCTCTGCCATGTAATAAGAAAATAAAAACTGGAGCATCTCTCTTTAACAGGTAAAATTTTTGAAAGGGGGCACCTAGAAAACAAAGACAAACTCATCTGAAACAATTTAATGACAAGGCAGAAACAATCATTCATACAGCATGTCATAGAAATACTTGGTCTAATTACTCATTCGAAGCCGTCGACGCCTAGTTCAGGCAAGGCAACTGAAGCAGAAGAAGATGAAACTGAAAGCAGTTTTAATAACATTACTGAGCATGATTTTGATTTTTGCATTTGAGCCACATTTGAACCATTGCTTTATCCATTGCTTTTTAAGTTGTGCTTTATCCATACGTTCTTGTCTAATCTTTCATCGTTTAGGTCACCAATGAAATGGGAATAGAATGGATGAGAAATCATCTCGGACCAGAGTACAACCTCCAGACTCTTTCCTTTAAGGATCCAAATCCGATGCACATTGATGCTACCTTCAACATCATTGGTCCTGGAAGAGTTCTTGTCAATCCAGATCGACCTTGCAACCAGGTTAAAATTTACTTTCTTGTAAAATAATTTCATGAACGATTTGTCTACTATTATATATAGTTTCGGGAGAGAGTTTTCTTCTTTATATCACAGATAGGCAAGGCACAACAACAAAACATGGTTGAGCTTTATAAGATTATATTTTATATGTTTAGGCATACAATTAGTTTTAACGGTCGAAAGTTTTCGGCTTAACTTCAGCCCTCATCAGGAATCTTCAAATATTTGAATACCTGAAAATGAGAAGGGCCCAAGTCCACATTTTTGGCAAAATGAGTTATACCCACCATCGTAATACTAACGCCTAGCGCTACCTTATCAGCAAAAGAAAGATCCAAATTCACGCTTTGAAACGTGTTATCGAAGGCAAACGAATTTAAAGAATGGCCCAAGTCCAGGACTTCGGCCATTCTTTCATACATATTAGATATTCTTCCGCACATTGCTAAAACGCGCTGATGATGAATACCTTCAGGTTCAAGCTGGGAAAGAACCAGAATCTGTACAATGCTCTGTTAGACACAGGATATACTTTAATTACTTTAAAGATAATTTTAACTACGGATTTGGAAAACCACGATCTGATGTATGTGGTACATGCGCCGAAATGGAGGTCAAGATACAAAGTGAAAAACATCAAGCAACGCGAAGAAAATTCCAATCAGAGTTGAAACTCCACAAACGCAAAGCTAAGTCTTTTTATGACAAGCTGAAAGCTGACACTGCTACGGCGGAAGACGATCCAGAAATGGAGACACTAGCTATCGACTTTCAACAAAACATACCTTTTTCTCACCTTCCTGTTGGAGAAATGTTTTACATGCGGCAAATTTGGCTGCATAACTTTTGCGTGTACAGCGCAAAAACGAAAACATCTACGATGTATATGTGGCCAGAAACTGTTGCAAAACGAGGAGCAAATGAAGTAGTTTCGTGTCTTCATCATTATCTCCAAAACAATGTTTTACCCGGAGTCAAGAAGGTAAAGGTTTATTCTGACGGTTGCAGGGGACAAAACCATAACCACACTGCAGTGCAGTTTTTTCATACACTGGTAAAAAACGGAGATTTTGATGCTATTGATCATAATCTGCCAATAAGGGGCCACAGCTTTCTGCCATGTGACCGACATTTTGCTACGATTGAGAAAATGAAGCGGCGGAGAGAGAAGATGGAATGGTATGATGGATGGATCAACATGGTTGAAGAGCAGTTTGAAGTGGTTCGAGTTACCCAAGACTTGATAAAAGACTATCGTGGACACTTGGCTCAATATTTCAAAAAAGCGACCAAACGGGGAACTGAGAAGTATCTCGTGTCAGAATATAAAAGCTTCCGTTTCAGGAAGGAGCATTCGTTTGAAATTGACGTTTCAAAGAATATGATGGGACTCGTTCGAACTAAATTTCGGGTCCTTAAGCCTAACGCTCTTCCTACCAGTGGCGTATATTTAGGGTGTTCAAGGTGTGCACTGCACACCCCAAGAAATCCAGAAAAAAAGAAAATTTCCATCGGTTGTCGATGTTCTTTACTTTCATGATATTCTAACATCTTGCTGCATGCTGATTGCTTTCTTTTCAATTGTAAAACTCGTCCCCTTCTAATTTTAATACTCCAACGTTTGAGGTCATTGCCTTTAATTTTTTTCTGTCATTACCTTTAAGCTGGGTGTGCACTGACAACTTGGCGAGTGCTATTTAAAATAAACAATTAAGAAAAATGACGTCACAAGGCAGCGAAAACAGCAATGGTTTTAGGTCAGCCAGGCTGTGCACTCGCTGATCTGCACACCTTGGCGCGTCATTGGGGGAATCCCAGGCAATAGCAAGTTTTAGCTTGTTGAATTAGAGTTTGAGGTGATCAGCGTTGGAAACAACTTTTGCTAGAACTGAAGCAAAAGCAAGCTTTCTACGACGATGTAATTCAAAAATTTATTGCACAAACAAGAAGAATCAAATTATGCTATAGATGAATTTTCCTTCTGTAGTCGAGGTGTTAAACATTTTCGTTTTTACTAAGTAGTACGGCGGATAAAAGTACAGCCGACCAACATAGCAATCGACTTTCTTTTCTTGTTTATTATCGAGTTGCTTTGCTATTGTTTTTTGTTTTAACTTTCACCTGTTTGTTTTTAATTCGCTTGTACATTTCTCAAGGTGTTGCGACCGTGCTTAATCCTTGCATGAAGTAAATCATTTTCATCTCGAGCACGCTTTAACTTTCGGGTTTTTTCAGACTCCTGCTGTGTTATGGCAAGTAATATTGTTCGTTTTGATGGTCGGAAATAAAAAGTGAACTGAAGTATGTGACTTTAAAAATGCAACTTCATGTTTGATATTATTAAGTCTTTCATTCAATGCGCTGTCAAATAAATATCTATTTTGTATTCTTCTCCATTCCGACAACATTATTTTTGTCAGTTCTGTTCATGTTCAGAATTTGTGCTGAAATTCAATGGTAATTTTAAAAATTTTCTGGGGGAGGCCCCCCAGACCCCCCGCTGTTGCTTTGCCGTCACTGAACACCCTGTCAAAGTGGTCACGGTACGCCACTGCTTCCTACCTTAAAAGTTAGTCAGTGCTATACTAGCCAAGTACCGATTAAGGCCACGAAGAAGCAAGATGTTATCAGACTGAAAAAATACTCGCGCCAAAAAACAAGAGACATGGTAGACCAACTCGTTACAACGGAAGTTGCTTTCTTTGATGCACAAAACTCAGACTATGAAAACTAAAGAGTTACTTTTTACACAAACTGCTTTTATCTTACGCAATGAACTGAAAAACTGCTTTTACTGTACATAACAAAAGTATCAAATTTCTTTTATGATGAATCTATTTTGATATGAAAATGGAGCAAGGTCAGTGGCATACCTAGCGAGAGCGCCTCTCCCCCCCTGCGTGGCTTTTGTCACTGCATCTTCAGCTAAGAAATGCTCCGTTTTTTGTCCCAAAAAAGTTGTTTTTCAAAACAAATAAGGTCTTCAACCTCAAGAGGGGGCCTTTAAACGTGGGGCTTTTTAGGTACGGGCCCACCTGCGACTACAGGTATTGCAGGGGGCTCCTACGCCAGTGGGCAAGGTGCTATCTATCAATATATCCAAGCAAAGCGCAGTGCATTACAAATTTGTGAGGTCCTGAATATGAGAAGGGTCCAAATCCAGTGAGTTTGACGATCCGCACCGCATAAACTATAACGCACAGCAACACACAATACAGCTTTTTTGTTGTCTATTCCCACATTTAACTACCCACATTAACCAGGCTTTGATATCTTTAACAAAAAAAAAAAATTTGTGAAGTTTTTTTTGATTTTCTCGAAATAGTATCACTTGGACTTGGGCCATTCTCATTTTCAGGTATTCATTTGTCTGTAATGTTGTACAATATATTATAAATCCCTTTTTCTTCAGGCCTAGCTAGGGTGAAGAAAAAGGGTGATGTAATGCATCTAAGTAGGAGACACTAGTCCTAATATAGAAAAGCATTGTATTAGTTCTGAGACCATTAAAAATGAATTCTTCTAGGCTTTAGTCAACAAAATTTCTGGTCTTAAACTCGGCACAATTGTATCTTTTGAATAGTTGTACCTTTCCGCAAATTTTAGTTGATAAGAATTGTTGACAAGTAATGATTGTTGACAGTGGTTAATTGCACAACTTCATCAATAAAAGTCCAACTCTCACTTTAGGCCTGCTGCTAAGAACTACCGTGTATCGCATTAATTGTGAATAAAATATGACTGACCAGAAGAATAAAAACGTTTTTTTTTATGTTTAACTTAAACGTAAATTGTTTCCTTTGCATTGTGATCCAACTGAAAGCTTTATTGCAGATTGATATGTTTGAAAAAGCTGGATGGGAAATTGTAACAGCTCCGCAGCCCACTCTAGCGGATGGTAGGTAATTAGATGACGGTGAATGTGAGTTAGTGAGTCAATTACTGTAACTGCTACACACGTACAAGACATTTATATTTGTTTGTTTGTTTGTTTACCTTTATCCTGCATTGCGGGAAAGCGGACTTGAGCGCTATGCATCGGTGTACGCCTTCCGACGTACGCCTTCCGACGTACGCCTGACCCACGCTGCAGCCGACTGCAATGTCTGTTTCCGGTTGTCTACTCTACTTATGACTTAAATTTGGTACTACCCATTACTCGAAATCGATCGCTGGGTAGAGGCAATTATCGTAAAGTTTCTTGCCCAGAGAAACAACAGCAAGTGCGGGTGGCTGGAGTCGAACATGCAGGCTCTCGACTGCGAGCCCAACGCGCTAACCACTCGGCCACGGCTGTATTGTAGGCTAAAATTTAAACTTAACATAACGCCCAAAATTTTTAATTGACTTCATAAAGAGCTTGGGCGTAAAAAACGCTTAAAATGACTGCGATAAATGGTAGCACAGTGAACGTATAAACTTACTGCTGAAATTTTAAGTTGTATTTCACATTAAACTCATTTAAATTAACTCCGCTTGTGGAGCCAGGATTTTGGTTATCATCTTCAGCCTTCCAGAGTTGCAGTGCGTTCTTTGCTTTTAAATTGTAATAATACTCGATTAAATTAAACAGTTGAGAAAACCATGGCACAAACGTTCCTTGCAAGAAAAGAACGTTAAGTAAATTACTGGTGTTGTTCACGTAGATTGGCCCCTGTGGATGTCATCTAAGTGGCTCTCCATGAACGTCTTAATGTTGGATGAGAATCGAGTTGTTTGCGCGGAAGATGAAGTTCCAACAATGAAGATGTTTGAAAGAATTGGTGAGAAAACCTCAATATGTTCCAATATTAAAAAATATTAACTTTTTTAAAGTAACACATTTTGATTAGTTTTTAGGCAGCCGATTTGTAGCAAGAATTGACAGCGATAGACACGTGTTTCGCCCATGAGGCTGGGCTTATCAGTATCGCACCGAGCTACTTGGGTAATCGACCGCCGCTTTACCAGTCAGTTTAACTCTTATCTTTGTGGAAAGAAAAGCTACACCGTTATGGTTAGCGAAACGCAACTGCTGCTCGCTGTACTAGTGAGTGCTCGGCCTTGTGCTGACGGCCGGGAAGAACGCTTCGTCTTCACATTTTGATTTGTTGAGTTTTAAGAATATTGGTAAAATTTTTAAGCTACCTGTATTGTAGCCTATATTTTATGGATACGTTCATACCAAGGATTTGTGATGATAAACGGACCAAGTAACTACAGTTGCTGACAATAAAACGTTGGAGGCGGCTAAATTCCAATCTAAACTTAACTAATCATAAATTTAAAGTTTAAAAAATCTTATTGATGTTTACCTCACTCACATTGGCAGTGTTTGGAACTCACGCTGTGAAAAAATATCTTTTCGCCCCAGAAGACGCTGTCATGTACGTCAATCGAATCACCAATCATTTACAGCAAACGAACAAAAGTTCACAGATCTTGCAATTCCATCTACTCCCCGATGGCTTCTTCATCCATCTTTTTGGGTGTAGGCTATTGGGCAACTCGACCAGACAATCTTGAACTTCTAAAATCAATAAATGCTTGATAGCTTTTTTATTTGTGACTCTTTCTTTTATTTTTTCCGCATTTTTTAACGTGTCTGGATCAAAACGACACTGTGGTTTTGAATTCTTTCCTTTTCTTGCCGTGTAATCTTTTTTACATTTTTTCTTACAAAATTATTGTATTCTCTTTGAAATTTTAATAGTTTTTTTTTCATCTTAGTTTGTTTTCCAGCTGTCTTTCAGTACTTCGTTTGCAACTGAACTTATACAAGTTCTATCATCATCTATATTTTTAGTTATTCTCTCTTCAAAACTATTTAACTAAGCCCTTTGACCGCCAGCACTCACATATAAAAGCAAGTCTAAAAAGTACAATATTTTGCAAATCCTGGCTTTTAGGTATCCTAGGTATGATAATCCTATTTACGGTAGTACTATTATCCCTGGTAATTTAAAATGATTGATTATAAATGTCTTGACGTGCTGTTTTGACTTATTAATTTGTAATGGCAATATTTTAGTCTTAGCATCTTTTCAGGCATTGAAACTATACCTGTAAGCTTTCGGCATGCTAATTCATTTGGAGGGGCTTTTCACTGTTGGACAACAGATGTCAGGCGGAAAGGGGAATTGAAGTCATATTTGTGAATTGGTTTCATTCTCATGTTGAACAAAAATATGTAATTTTATGCAATAACATTGAATTCTAATGCATCATGTACTAAATGAATGAGCAGAGGCCAAATTTAATAAAGTGGATGACGGAACATTTTAAAATTACGTTATTGTATAATTGATTGGTTGTGGAAATCGTTATCCTCCGGCTGAAAAAACTTCTTTGAGAGCTTAATCCTGGCAGTTTCGGATAGCCTACTTGTAGAAGCTTTGAACCACTGACGAAGGTCCGGTCTCCTAAATTTAACATAGCGAATTTCTGATTGTCAAAGTCTTGTTTTCTGTGAAATATTCCATCGAATAGGTGCAGGTGAATGCATTTCCTTTAAAGTGAATTTGAAATGCATTGCTCAAGCACACACCCAGAGAGTCGAACCGGCCCAAATTTATCTTGCAGTGCCTTTGTTCGTAAGCTCAGACGCATACCACTGAGCTATCAGAGAGAACAATAGTAATATGCAGCAAAATTGAACAGTAGGCTAACTCTCTTGAATTAATCATATATCGGACGTATCGTCTTTTCGGCCTGCCAGTACACCATATATTTTAGCTATATATTGATCCTTAGCGCAATTTAAAGCTTCTTTCCGTGAAAGACTGCTAATTTGCATATGTTCGTTGTTGTAGGCTGACACAGTGGGTTCCCAGCTTTGTGTTGATATATAGCCTAGTGCAGAAAACATCACATCGTCCATTATCTTGTAGTTGCAATAATACGGTAGGCACTTTAACATGAAGATATCCAATTCAACCACGAAGCTACCAGGCAACCTTGATGACATCATGAATTGCCCCTTTTTTCTGTAATTACCAAAGTTCAAAGTAATAATGAACTCTCTGGCTGAATGCTGGAATGGTTACAAATGGACGGTAGCCACCTAAAACATGATTGTTCTGATTCACACATCACGGACAACGTAACATCTGATTGGTTCGCAGTTGAATTGGATATCTTCATGTTAAAGTGCCTACGTTAACCCAATAACACAGATGACAAAGTTGTATTTTGTCTGTTTGTTGTCATATAAAATTACGTACGCTATGGGCATCTCCCATGTAACTAAATGCTGTCTTGTTTCATTGTTATTCGATTTTGAAACTGTGTGAAGACGGAGAGTTTTGCTTAGCCTACTGGATACCTTTTGTATCTTGGTTTGAAGAGTAGGATAATTATATATCCAATTTGTATAAGCAACGACTGCAACTATAAAAATTATAAAGTTCTCCGTATTCCAACCAGGACTGTGTAGTCGGCCGAAAAATTTACGATTCCGAAACTGGCCGACTCCGACGTTACCAGATATTTTAGGGTTGCTAGATTTTCTGAAATTTTGTCTTTTTCGTTTTTTTTTAATTTAATCTATCCACAGTTACGAACAGTATTCAAACGGCGACTTTCTCAAAAACTGGCAAGAACAAACACTTTCATTTTCAGGATAAGTTTTAGAGCGCAATACAGTGAACAAGAAGCAATATTTTGAAACAAGGCAAACAAAATTTTTATTGGAAATCGTTTTGTATCAAACAGGAGTCGAAGTCGGCCATTTTTTAACGACTCCAACTGCAGCAGACATCCCTCCGACTCCACCGTCCTGGTTTCAACCTTATGCAAACACATTTATTGAACCTTTAATTAGTAGAATTGGAATCTAACCTTTAATCAAGCAAAATACACTTCTCATTTCTTAAAGTATTGTTTGTGAGTCTGTAGATTAAATGTTCAAACTGTAACGTATGATCAAACCATCCGTTGTTTTTCTGCTGATTCAACGTGTTTAAACATTGGATTACTGTAAAAATACAGGTGTTGCTTGATAAGTTGAAGTATGAACTACGAAGTAAACTTTTGCTTCAACGACTAGTACGATTGTACTGAACGTCGTCAACAGTAAAATTATCTAAACCTGAACGTTTCAAGCAGCGGACAAGTTCGAGTTCACATTTACGAGTCGATCGTAGCCTATAAAGTAACTACCAGTAGCGTAAACAGAGGTCTTCTGCGCTCGGGATAATTTTAGGGCGCGAAAAAATGGAGAAGCAAACTGCTATGATTTTATAAATAGGATTCAGCTTCCAAAGAAGCTTTCTCAGAAAAAAAGAAAAGAATTATGGACATGCAAATGAAGTTCTTGGTAAATTCTCGCTTCCTATCGAAGTAGTTTTAACGTTCAAAATAACAGAAACACAACATTTATTCAACGTTGAAACAACTGACAATGATGATAGACACCTTAAATGGCAAAAGAACGATAATAATCTTCGGAAAACCCACGCAAACAAGACGTCAAATTGTTTCCAAATAGCTACTAGTTGAAACAATGTAGCCTGCAAACGGAAACTCTACTTGGCCCCAGAGAGTAAAATCCGTCATTTTCGCATTAATTCGACGTCTGCAGACGTTAAATCAATGTAAAGATGACGTATTGTGCTCTCTAGGGCTGAGTCTCTTTGGCTTATTTAAAAAAAAATTAAAATCGCGTATTGATGTTAGTGGCCGAAGTAACACGTGCACTGTGCAGTAAGGGCAGCTTTGATAAGATGAACTACGCTGATTAAAAATGATATAAATCAATAAACAGCAATAAACCAACCGGGACGTATATTGAGGAGAAATAAGGATCGTTGGAAGAGAATTAGGGATCGGTGTCAATGAAATTGTAAGAGAAACACTTGTAAGAGAAACGTACCACATCCAAAAAACAACGCGGTGGTTCGTTCAAACCCTCAGACCCCTTGGCATAGTTACGAACACCCTAAAATTACGCCGGGCCCGGGTTCAAAAGTACCCCCTAACCCCGCTGCTGCGTACAGTCAACGTCCATCAATTATAAGTGTTTTCACAGCAAAGGACTTAGGCTATCTCAGACGTTGAATCAATGTAAAAAAGAATTGCTTTGTTGGCTGGGAATTTTTCTGTTCAGATTTGCTTCAATCACGGTGACAATGTGAAAACATAATAACGTCGAATAACATATAAACAACGTATAATGATTTGAACACAACTCCATCTTTCAAACACCATGTTATTGCTTTAACAGAAAAATGTAGAAAAAGAAAAACTTTTGTTAGCCATGAATTTTGTGAGCTAACAATCAAGGTTGCCAGTTCCACTTGTTTAGTTACAGGTCGAGAGAAAAGTTTAGTAGTTGCGAGTTATGATTTGGTTGGTTCGTTGGTTTTCCTTCATTTCGAACAAACGTCATTTTTACTTCATTATCTTCGGTTAATGACTTTACTTTAGAAAAATTTTCAAAATTTGGGCTGCGTTGGGGCTGTGTTATTTATGGCACTTGGGCCGGAAATATACAAATAAACATCTGGCAACACTGTTAGCAATACAACAAACGAGAGTGACACAAAACCAACCAGTTAATTCCTAGTCTCACAATTTAGAAAAACAAGTTGTCATTATGAGGAAAGTCGTGAAACAGTGGCAATATGCTAGTTGTGTCGCGTGGATGTTTTGAGGTATCATCAATCTCTGTCTGAACTTGAAGTTTTCAACTTTCACTAAAAGCTATGACCATAAATTTAGATTATAATTCGACTTCTAGGGTTCAAAAACAACAGATTGGTGTAAATTAAAGTACAACGAACTTTCAGAAAGAAATGCAACGGACACACACAGTGGAAGTAAATACAAAAACACTGACAGAATGAAAACAATTGCACACACAATCATGCATCTAAAATCTATGGAGCAAAATGCCAGCGATTTCTAGAAGCAAGGGATGCGAAACTACATTAGAATCAATTATAAATTTAGATAATTCGTACAGTTGTTGCAAATCTTAGTCGAGGCGATTTCACTAGAAATCATTGGCTGATTTTTGAAATTCTTGATTAAAAATAACTTCTTGTATGAAAATGGGCAGGAATTTTGGCAACACTTTATTTATAACACATACTCCTCTGAGAATCAAAATGGCGTAAGGTGCGCTTCCCGATACGTTCTTGATTTCCCAGCAAATTACATTACAAGACAGTGGAAGATTTAACACTAAAGAACAAGAACATGCGGTAAAGAAACAAAGACATTTATGTTGGTTTCCTCTCGTGGAACAATCCCTTGACACCAAGAGTAACTGCTATCTGTAGAATGTTCTTGGAAATCGTTGAGTTCCCGACAAAATCTTCAAGGGGAAACACTGGGGAAGACCGTGGATAAAACTTGGAATCCTGGAAATCAAAAAAGAAGAAATAGAAAACGGTATCAACAGCTTCACAAACTTCACAAATAGCAAATGGACACAACAGTATATTTTTCCTATAACTTTAACAAACATCGTACAAGAAAGAGTAAAAATGAAATTCAAATACTGTACATACCATGTCCAGTTTAATCCGTGGTTACATAAGCATGCAGTCATCAGTATTATAAAAGGTAACAAGCGCCGAAAGACTTCGGGTCAACATCACAATCCAAAGCCGATTTAGTGAAGAGTTTATGTTCGGACTGAGAAAACTTCTGTGGAAGTTAAATCTTGGCAGTTTAACGTACTTGAAGCTTCGAACCACTGACGCTGTCGACCAGATCGGCTTGCTGTTGACGTGTAGTTGTTTTGATTACATTCATGTACCAGCTCGTCGGCTGCATAGCTGAATGGTGAGAGCCTTGGTACGGTACTCGAAAGGACGCCAGTTCGATACCGCTCAAGAGCATGCGGCTGTGTCTTTGGCAGGACACTTAAAGGCATGCCTGAAGGTGGACACGAAGATTGGCTTCCTTGCCTTCCAGTCTACTTGATCTAAATCTTAAACCGAGCATAAAGCCTGGATATAAAAATATATATAAATAGAATCAACCTATTGATATAAGATCGCACTTGTACCCACCACCATCATCATAAACGTATCGAGTCATTCCGTTCACACACCCTACCTTGTAGGCTCTGTGGAGTCTCACTGTGCAGTAGAAGAAGGCGAACCTAAGGAGGACCAGACGAAGGAAATCATCTCCAAAGAATAATAGAAAGTTGTGGTCTGGAAACATAAACACGGAAGATGATGTACTGGACAACTATAAACAGAGTTGAAAAGTTTTAAAACGAGCAAACACTTCACTGCAGTTATTAGCCATGGAGGGTAAAACAAGTTTACTTTCCTACTTTTCTAAAACGATCTAATCATCTACATTTCAATGAGAAAGGAGTGAGTCTACCACAAAACAAACGAGTCGTGTGGTAGCTAAGCGATTACAACGTTTTTACCACAATGCAGTGGTTCTTAAACTGGGGGTCGTGAAGATTTTCCAAGTTGATTTCCCAGCTCTTACTCTTACGTAACGGTTGTTTACTCATTGTTCGGTAAGAATGAATGATTGTTGCGTATTTTGTGTAAAAGTTGCTTTGCTGCACTTGCAAGTGTGAAGACACAACTGAGAACCTGACATGGGATGTATTGTCTTCAACTAAGCCACCGATTAAATTGCCGGCTTCGAAAAAGCTGCTACATCTCCATCTCATTAATGCGAGGAAAGGTAGATTGTGCTCCACTTAATCTTTTGAATTACTGTATGTATAGTGGAAAATAAACTTTGTTTTAAAATCCAAAACATGTAAAATATTATGTAGTTTGACTTTTGATTTAGGCCTATAACTATAAAAGGAGGGCACAAAATTTCACAAGTGGTGCCAAGAGAGCGCACCCCAGAAAGTTAAAAAATCCTGCCATAATGGTTTTGTAATGTTTACCATGAGAATATGTTACTCAAGAGATTGTTACAAATATATTAATTTTATAGGATTATATTGCATGGGGTTGCATCATGGAATTTTTATCTATCTACTTTTAAAGCATAACAACGGCAATCCATAGACCTCACCTACAGCTCTGCAACTTAAGTACGTTTCTTGTATCTCATGCATGGCTTTGTCCACCAACTGGGAGCAGGATTCGTAAAGCTGATCGCTAGACTGCTCAATGCCGCATACCAACATGAATGCCATCAGGGGGGAGTAGAGAAAATTAGTCATCAGTCTCCCCCGGACAAAGTGATCTGGATGAGAAAAAGTAATAAAGATGAAATTATAACAAAAATTATATCACTAATAATAACAAAAAGAAGTTGATGAGACCAGGATATGAACCCTGGTCTCATAAAGACTGGACAAAGTGATCATAAAGAAAAAAATTAACAAAGATAAAGTTATAACACAATTTGATACGAATAAATAAAAAAGCTGTCACCCAGACCAGGATACGAACCCTGGTCTCAATAAGTCTCGACACGCTCCCACTCAGCCACACAAACCTTTCATCGAGTTTGGAAATTCCTCTGGCGCCATCAAGCAGACCAAAGGTTGGCCGAATAAATCCGGTAGGTTGCTGAAAGCAGACGCGTTGTCGCTATCGATGATGATCATCATTGGTTTCCGCATGAATGGATACAAGTCGGCTGGATGGAGACTACAAATAACATCAAGGAAATCATCGCAAGTGACTGCGACCGTGCCAAATTTCTCAACTCAATAACTTACTTCGGTCACAAGCACGTTGTAACGTTCGCGTTTTGTCGCTTCTACCTTTTTCTCGACCTTTGCCATGTTGACGTGTCTTGTTTTTGATATGATGGTCAGAAATAAAAAACAACTAAACTGACTGCGTGAACTTCACACAGTCACTTCACAGTGTGAAGCAATTCTGCACGATGCATGCTTTGTCAACTACCGAGCCAGCAAATGAATCATGTTTTGCACACTAGCTAGAGAAAGATTGACTGAGTTGCTGGCTGGCTGAGGACAACAATTTATTTAAATGCTTTCACCACGAAACTGATACTAAAGCAAACCAGAGAGCTTTATAAGCGGAATCATATTGGTAGTAAGCATATCCGCTGTGCGCTCAACTTCAACAGTAAGCAGCTTACCAATGGATCTCCTTAAGTGTAGATTGCTTTTTGACTGGTTTACCTTCCTTGTGATCGCAAGTGATCACGCCACCGCCGTCGTACGACCCTGGAACAAGTCAAACAGGCGATTATTGGTGAAATCAGATCAATAATCAGGTGCAACACATTTCATATACTTCCTATGGTTTCAATCCCACGATACCGGCGGAAAATTTTAATTTCCACAATGGGCTATTTTGTGTATCCTCAACTTACACACCCACAGCTTCAAACCTTCTCTAAAACAGTTGGTTGGTGGATTTTAAATCTTTATCGTTGGACTGACAAGCCTCTGATAAGAGGCTTTTGATACAGGGCTAATTAGCGAGATTGGTAGAGTGAAGTTTCCAATTATTTATTGAAGACTTGTTTCCGGGGAATTAAATGGAAAGCAGTCCTTGGAATGCGTTGCTCAAGTGAACACCCAAAAAGAACCGAGTAACGCCGCGGGATCTTGAGTCGGGCGCTTAATCAACTGAGTTATCGGGGCGCAAATTTTTTTCCCACGAGATTTCTGTCTCATTGATTCTAGTCACTCTAAAAGTAAGATTTTCCGAAAGTGTTTTGAGAGATTGGTTGTTTCAGATTGCAAAATAACTGTTTGCCAATGAAATTCTGCAATGATAATAAAATATAAGCTTTCCCTAACCCTACTTTTTTTGAAAAGCTCTTGTGCACCGCAAAATTTAATTTAAAAAAAAAAAAAGTTTGACTTCGACGGGGGTCGAACCCTCGTTGTCACGAACACTAGGCAGAGGATGAAACCACTGAACCAACCGAGCCAACGAGAAACTGTTGCATTCACACGGCTTTAATACAAACTTTTACCAAAATATGTAAATGAGACAGAAATCTCGTGGGAAAAAGAATTTCGCTATCGGGGCGGACTGTCTTTTCATCTTCTTTTAGATCATCCAGTCATTCAATCATCCTGTATTTCCACTATTACTATTTCTAATAACTTATTTCTACAACTTAAATTTTCAGTAACTTAAATTACACCGTCAAACAGCTCAATCTTTATTCAAAATGTTTTAAGATCACTTTCACATCATACCATCTATTTTATTTTTCATGGACTACTCGTGCATGTAGGTAAGTCAAACAACGTCAACCGTAATTGTGGTAAGATACGCTTTAATGACTAAAAAATGAATGCACAGTTCTGTTGGAGAAACCGATCACTATCGCAACGTATCGTCAAGGCAACCGATCACCATAGCAACAGACCTTGTAATCGAATCTCACTCTTCTTGGACTTCTGTACGCTTCCATGAGCCGAGATGTAGAGAAGAAGAACCTCGGAGGACGGGAGCTCCTGAAACAAGGTGACGTCATCAATCGATGAACAGTTATGCGGCGATCAAGAAGCGACTCTCAATGCGAGAGGCTCAATGCATGCCGCGGCTTTGCACCCCTTCCGTATAACAAACAATAGCTGCATGGATGATCTGGTCATTTGTGAGTTACAAAAGTAAGTTTCCAACTTGATGTTCAGAATTACCTCGTGACCACAAACGAAAATGAATAACTGCAGGAAAAAATGCCACTTGAAAAATTGAAGTAAAATATGGACAGCCCAAAATGCAGACTCTACACAAGTCCAGGGGTTCCCTACCTTTTTTACACCGTGCCCCCCTTTGAAAAATTTGAAAAATCAATGGCACCCTATTTGTTTCAACCTTTTGAAAAAATTAAGAAACGTCATTTTAATGGCAATATTCAGTGATGTTTATTAGTCTCACAGCAGCCGCAACTGTTTACAACTTTACATAGAAATCTTTATTATTATTTTTGAAACAACCGGGAATTAAAGATCATTTCATGAAGATTTGGGCAAAATATACTAGTATTTTTATTAAATTTTAATTTATTTCTTTTGTTATATAGTGTTGGAGTGGACTTACAGATGATAAAATAAATTTTTTTTATTATTTTTCATTTTTTCCATAGCTCCCTTGAAAAAGGATCATGGCCCCCAGGTTGGGAACCACTGCTCTACACGAACGTTTAGCAAAAGTCACACAAACTATATAGCCTATATAAAAACGTGGTACCGAAGATGAAAACAGTATAGTTTCGACTGTTTGCTGAATATGAGTTTAGTTTTACATCTTGGGTTTAGTAATTCTTTCTTCAAACTGATTAAGTGCTCTGGAGTCTGGACAACTAATTTGGTCTTGTATGAAAGTATTCTTACAAAACAGTGCTAAACTTTCAATAGTATGGTCTCTCAAAACTAAACAAAAATATATTAATTTAGGATGATGAAGCGTAAATTCTTACAAGGCCTTGGTTAAATTCGAATAGACTTTTATTTCTACCAAGCAAAAGCACTTACTTTAACAGCAGTTGATAAAAATGTAAGAAGCTGAAAAAACGTTGGTCGATAGAGAAGATACTTGTGTGGGTTGTCCCGCTTGATGCTGCAGTTTGACGTCTCCTGTAATCAATAATCGATCAGTATGATTCAATAATGACATCAAGGTGTTTTCCAACTCGAAAGTTTAATTCTGGCTGAATTGCTTCTTAAACTATAATAAGCTACGATCGTTGTAAAAATTTGAAAAATACAAAATTATAAATAAACAATAGACTACAAAAACGTGCTCAATGCCAACCAGAGTGAATTGCATCAGCCTCTAACACCCTTCACAGGCTGTTTCAATCTTATTTGGAATCATCAGACGGTTGTTATTCAAATAGAATCTTTTGGAATGTTTTGTTTGAATAAAAACCTTCTGATGATCCCAAATAATGGTAAAACAGCCTGTAAGGAGTTTAGAGATTAGTGACTGCATTTAATGAAATTACAGATATATACTATACATAATATACATCAAGTATCGATAAAGTTTTCAAGTGTAATCCAGACCTGTGTTGGGTCAGGCTTTGTCTGCTTGTCAGAGTTGCCAAACAAACCAGGAGCTCTCTCCAAGACTTGTATCATTCTGAACATGTCGATGGTGAGTTCTGAGAACTTCAACTGGGAAGGAGAATTCCCAACAATGATGATGTCACCGAGAGACAGAATCGGACGCAAACCTAGATAAAAAGATGCTATATGTGATAAGTGTATAATATTATGCGTTAGACTGATCGATGTGGAGGCAGGTTGTAAAGGCGATTGCGGCACATCGAGGTGGAACGGCCACCCTCGACAACGGGAACATCACCGAATTAAAACTGGACTACTACTAACTACAGCGGAAGTGGTATCTTTCTATTTTGTAGTGTGGTGTTGAGTCGACCGCAGACCAGATCATCAAAGATTGTACCATGTTTAAGCCACCTAACGGATCGGAAGGTCTGTGTGTCTTGGATGATGAAACAAAAAAACTGATTGCTCTACAGTAGCCTTCCAGCTTAGTCCGGAAAGCATCCACAATATGAGGTAGAAAAATGATAGATCTCTACAACTTTAAACAAATAAACAATGCATTTTGATGCATGCTGTCGAAACGAGAAACGCCTTAGATGAAGTTTAATAAATTCGCAAACATGAAAGATAGAACCAGCGTCGCAGGCAGTTACTGGGGATGCCAATTTAAAGTATCCACCATCTAGCATTATCTAAAAGTGCTTAAAAACGTTGCTTTCAGAAATTGAATAAATTACTTCAAAACCGCATTACGATATCAGTACCTTTGTTGGTGTGGGGCAATGTGCCTGGCATTAGTCTCATAGTAAGCTGGCACTTCTGGTACGACTTGGCACATACCACCTCTACCGGATCTGCCTGTTAATCGTAATCAACAAACATTACATAATGTAATTAATGAAAGAATGGTAAGGTATTTTCAAACTGAAGTCAAATTACAAAGTAAACAAATGTAGTTTGTGCCAGAAAAATACTTGAAAGCGGATAATTCGGTCAAACTGCAGAAGCAGCTGAAAGGTTTTGGCAACAAGTGCACGTTGAGTTGAAGTTTGCTGTTCATAACGTAAAACCCTACACACTGTTGTAGCCCACACAATTTATTGGCAAGAGAACCACCCTACTCCGCCATCTTGCAACTACCTGCTGTGGTAGCCTACTCATTACTCAACGGTGTGTAAGACATTTTGATTGCTCTAATAAAGCTGCACCAAAAAGAAATTGACAAACTTTAAAGTAATTTACATCGGGGAAGTTCTTTATCTCTTTGACGACGACTTCCCATTCATTTTCCTCGTTGTCTAAGAGGATCTTCCGATATTGATCAACTTGCCTCGACAGGTCCTACATGACAACACAATACCAATGACGTCACAATGTGCAGTTGCATACGTCAAATCAATGATAGTGCAGCAGTACTCATGTTACAAGAAAAAACATAACAAAATGACAAAGGTTAAAAGATGATATGTTTTCAATAACATGAAAAACCCATGTGGTATCAACTAAACTAGGACGAATATACTAGGCTACTATCAATTATGAAATGATGTTGTTATTATCAAGTATATAAGTGAACAACTGAACAGTGCTTCTGAAGATGTAAGCAGCGACGGGATCATGTTTGATGTAAGCGGAGACGGGAAGAAATTCTATGAATCATCATTGCTTCGATATGTTCTATGTAGTTACAAACATAGGCGCCGACTTTTATTTTTGCACGGGGTGGCGGATAGCACAATATGGCAACCTAAAAACTTTCAAACTGCATGTTTTTGTTTGATTTTTACTAAGCCTGTTTCGTAGATGCAATTGTCTTTTCACACCTGATTTGTAGCTCGATAATTTACAAAGCAACTTTAAAACAAAGCACAGGAGGTATGTCGTGAATTTTATTGTTACGTTGCTGCTCTGACACTTAACATTTGGCAAAAGTATTTTTGCCAACAGCAGCTCTGTCAATCCAACTGTTAATCAACTGGTCAAGTTGTAACCGTGAAGCTTCAGCTTGATAAACATTTACAATTAGGACGTGGTTCAATCGCTGTTGCGTCATGGTAGATCGCAAGTAGGTTTTTAGGCTCCTGAGTGCACTAAACGATCGCCTCGCAGGTGGTGGAAGGCAACGATAAGTATATTTTCACAATGCAGACCACGTTTGGAAGCATTAATGAAATTGTTTCATTGCTTACAAATAGATCAAGCAGTTGCGACATAGTTGCAAATCGGACAGAATGCTCTATCTTTGCATCTATCGTATTCTAGCCACGGGAAGTCGCTCTCCCACGATTTTTGATAGCTCCTCCCTTCAACAGCGATTATCCTGCTCGTGCTCGGTTCTTTCACCTCCCTGATAATGCTAACGCCTTTAGGCAGTGGCACACTTTCGTTTCGTTCAGGCGTTTGGTCACTTTCATGCTGGCTGAAATCCTGACTAGACGGTAGACGCAACAAAAAATGACTCAATGGAGGGCTGCAATTTTGAACGCTTTTTCAGTGGCATCTTTAAGTTGAATAAAACTGGAATGTCGGCGAAAACTTTTACTGGACGACTTTTCGTAATTTTTTCTATGATGTAACAAGCAACTCCTGTGTCAGACCAATAAATTCCCGCCTCACAGTTTGTCACGCATTGAGACGGTGACGCAATATTACTGCATGAAGTAGATAACAAAGTAGAAATTAAAGCATGAAGTAGATGACAGTACACTCCAATTGAAATCGGAAAATAATTCAAAATGCAAAATGTTGAGTAATTGAAAAAGGTTGCTTTTATTATTGGGAATTGGCAGGGGGTGTAGCTTTCCTCGAATAGAATCATGTAAACGTGTAAATTTGCAGAACGTTAAAACTGCTACTTTACTAAGTGCACTTTTTAAATAAAACTCAAAAAGTTTCAAAAATTGCATTTTTTTAATGAAATTTGAAAATTGATATTCATTTAGGGGGTGGAGCTATCAATCATCGAGATAATTTTATTTCCAAGTATTTTATAGCTGGCATAATTTATAGCGATATGATAAGCAGTTTAAAAATTTTCAAAAAAGATTTTTGAGGGAGGCAAGGGAAAGATCGTATTTTATTGATTAATAAATCCCATTGTAAACCTAACAAGTGTAACAATGACTTATGACAAGTAACAAATAAAACGATCGCAACAACAACAACAAGGAAAAAACTCGTAGCCACGTGTTGCGTAATCTTCGCGTAGCCTGCTTGATGTTACGCGAGTATCATGCTTGTGACAAAAACAATCATTTTCTTCGCAATACTGTATTGGTTCATCTCTTGCTTTACGTTGACTTGAAGCGAAAACAAATGATCAAAAAAAGATTTAAACGTCCGTTCAAATTACATTTATTTGCAGTAAGTAATGTAACCTAAATGGGGTGGCTGCCACCCCGCCACAGCGGTTACGGGGTGGCGTGGCCACCCCGTAACCCCGTAAGTCGGCGCCAGTGGTTACAAACGTTATTATTGCATAACAATCAATGACAATAAACGCGACCGACCTTGATCAAGTCGTTGACGTCTTGCTTGTGGTTTAGAAGGAGGCAGACCACAATGAATCTAACGCAATAACGATGTTTCTTCAACATCAGATCAGCACTGCATATAAACAAACAGTTAAGAACAACAGAGCTTGTTGGCAATCCTAAGATGGATGCACAATCTACAAGATTGCATTCAATTTTTCAATAAAGAAAAGCAAAGAGGCCATAAAAACATTTTATTAAAGAGCTTCAAGAGAGAGTTCTCTTTTCTTACGACAGACAAGCAAGGGACAACACAACAGGATTGATTATTATAACAATATAATTTACATATTTACAAATAGTTTTTACAGCCGAACCATGCCAAAGCGGTAGACTTTATAAGTTATACATAGCGAAGAATCTTCAAAAATATGGTTTGGTTTTGAAATGAGTTCAAACAGAAAACGTGCAGCTTTTAGTTTTCATAAAAACAACAACAACATCGATTTAATTTTGCACTTCAAAGTTGCAAACCCTGTTAGTGGAAACACATTTAGAGGCAGGTTAACTGAATGATAAATCGAAAATAACGCACAGATCAGAGAAAAACATTCGACTAAATTTAGTTTAAAGAATTTTGTATAAAGCATATTCATGTAAGCTTTGTAGCCACTAACGAAGATTCCAAACACTCGGTAGCCTGCATAACAGGATAATTAGCAAACATATTAATAATTGATGCACTTCAATACAGAGACAGCCACGCGATGCATTAGTGTCGGCCTCGTGGAAAATAATGTGAAGGGAACGGCCTATTCAGACTTTAGTTTGCAAGCTAAGTCAAATGAAGAATAAAACACATTGCAAAAATAGAGGTTTTATGGATTTCGTAGCAGGTTAGTCATGGAGACAACTTATCTTCACGCAACTCCTAGTAAAATGCGCCCCCAACACCTCAATCAATAAACACGCAGTTGAGCCAACAAAAATATAGGTGGTTTCCATACTTCCATACGTGGTAATAAAAACAAGGGAATGAGATAAGCCTTCAGCACTAACGAGAGTAGGATGGCCAGCTCCTTTCTCTCGGCCGCCTTTCTTTCAGTAACTACGCCCACCCAATTTATTACACCCTGGGTAGAGGTGAGCGGTGTTTTCATCAACCAGCTGAGCTTGGAGTCCAACCAAAACGACATAGTTGGAAAACCAACCCCTTATCCACTATGCAACCCTACCTCCAAAAGTAGTGATAATAAAGCTATATGGTATTGATAATGATAATATGGTTGAATTCCCAGCGTGGGTAGCAAGTTAGGCAACGCACTTCAACGTCAGCACATTCATCGACACCTAGGGAATGAAATTATTTATTGGGGACGATACTTTAACAATAACTAAGCGGGAAGTTCTTTCTGACCAGAGCAGAGTCCGTGGCTTAAAGCTTCTCTAGTCCGGGAACATCGTGAATATGGGTTGGTAAAAGGATAGACCCTCGGCCCCAGGGGCTCACACGACGACGACAAGCTTATCTAGAATGCGTTGCTTTTGGAAAAACTATCTCAGCAGTCAGCACGATGTTTTGGATATGAGGAAAAGATTAAACTAAGGTTGAACGTAACAGAGTTTGAACGTAAACAGTTTAATCTTTTCCTCATATCCAATACGGCTCTGCTACTATTCGGTGAGTCCGATTCGGTGAGTTCCTAACCTCTAACCCTAACCCTAAAACGGCAATGATAATTAGGCTACGGTATGCAATAATTTCAGAAAAAAATTGAAAAAATTACCGAATAGGGATCGGACTCACCGAATCGGACTCACCGAAACGGGCCATTCCGCGTCGTTGGACATTTCGGATCTTAACATCATTAAATTAGTTAACTTAAGCAAAACAAAAGCAATAGCTCTTCACACGTCATCGCACATTATTTACTTTTGCAATTGGAAAATTCAAAGATGGCACCGAACAACAAAATTATGTGTGCCTACTGAAAAAAGTTGCTTCTCACGTTAAATGAAGTGTGGTGTACCTGTAGCTATATTTTAGTATTCAGCAGCTTAGGAATAAATTAGATCATAATTATGAAATGAAATAGTACTGTAAAGTGATTTATGAAAAACTCTAATTTTTTGCAGAAACCAAATATATAATAAAAACTCATGCAAACGACGTACCATATGCTACACGCAGAGAAAATATAAGAAAAAAACAATCTGAAAAAGTGATTCAGCATTTGATGTATTTAGCGGATATATATATATATTATATAATAAGACCTACAACAAAATTTTTATGGAATTGTAAACGCTTTATGTCACTGTGGTGACACTACATGCATACAATAAATATTATACATAGCACTAAAATTAACTTCAACATGAAATTCATCCATACCTTATTTACACTTACATGTTTTCTTTGTGAACATTCTTGTAGTAATTTCTAGCACGAATAGCTGAATAAAATTGATATGCTTCATTCAAATAATTTGTTTCACTGGTACGAAGGCTAAAAATAAGGTTGCATGGAATTGAAATCGTGTGCTTTTCTCACTTGAATATGTAAAGCTAGTGCGTCATGCAAAAAGTCTAAAAAAATGATTTCTAAAGTCTTCACAGCTATAAAGGTTTGAGCACGCTCTTTGGTTTGAGGACACTCATAAATACATAGCTTACTATTAGTGCTGTTTCATTATATAACCTATTTGTTATGATTATTTTCCCTGGTTGAGACATAAAATACGACATCCAATACACACAGTTTATAATGAAACTATCCTATTATTGAAACTGATCAAAGGCAAACGAAATCAACATAGATGTCCACCCCGTTAGCTCAGTGGTTACGCGCCCGGCTCAAGATCACGCGGCGCAAGTTCGACTCTCGGGGTGTGCGCTTGAGCAACCCATTTCAGGACTGCTCTTCATTCAGCGGCACCTAGTGAATGGAATAATTTCCCGGCAACAACATTTCAACAATCGGAAACATTACTCTGTCAATCTCGGTAACCGACTCTGCGTCAAGAGCCTCTACAAGTATACGAAACTACCAGGAATAACCTATCAAGGCTTTGTCAGTCCGAGGATAAAGATTCAAAACCAAGCAACCAAACCAAGACCGGCAGAAACATTCAAGCGAAGGGTTCGATCTCTCACAAAGCACAGCCCGGAAAAACTCCGACAGTTGGCTGAAAATTGCTAATCATGTAGACTTTTTGCAGACACTATTTTACACCTTATAACTGAGAGTGAAATAAATTATTATTATTATATAATACCGGTATATCATGTGTTATAATTATTGTTGTCAGAATTATGTTATATATATATATATATATGATACATTTCAAAAAACCTTGGGGGGGGGCGAGAAAGGTGATGACGTCATAATTATAACGCTATTTTACTCAACTAAAATAGTCTTTGATTAAGCTTAGTGTCTTGTTTATATTGACACCTAGGTCGCAAACCGAATTTATTAGAACCGCTGCTTGAAACGATTAGTTTTACGCATGCAGTACGCCTAGTCGTAAAAATTTTGATATTATTAGCTCATAATTGGAACAGTTGGAATACAAGCCGATTCATTTCCTTTTCGTGCGAGTGAATAACAACGATCAAGACAGTGAAGTTATCGAAATAAAACGCAAAAAATCATGATCTCAAGCAGAGTGGAAACCCGATATCAGTTTTATTAACCTCGTTTCGCTCGTTTTGCTAATTACTTACCTTCAAAGCGTTAACAACGCCGAAGTGTTTTTGCTTATACTTTTTATCGAAAGTCTATATATATATAGTCTTTTATCGAATACCGTATAATATACTCGAGTATAGATCGAGATTTTCGCAAGTGATTTTCACCTCAAAAAGACAGGTTCAACTTATACACGGGACAAGCTGTTGTCCCCAGCTCGACAGTTTTCAAAATTAACGCATTTTTGCTGCGGCAAAATGATTGCCGACGTAGATTACGGAGTGTGAAATGGCGTCAGCCGAAGTAAACGTTTTGAATACGTTTGTTTGCAAAGATTCAAACTTAATTTTCAAATTTAATGATTTCTTGTCAATTCTAAACTTTATGCACCTGTTTAAGCAATATGCAAAGATCACTAGATAAAACAGCAAAAAGAGCTGTTTTAAAAGATCTTTTTTTTTTGCTTGTAGGATATAATCGTTCTTATTACGTAACATTCCATGATCGTTAAAGTCGATGTCAAATCTTAGCGGCCGCATAAAACAATGATGTCAGGTTGGCTAGGTGATAATAGCGGTAAGAGACGTCGTTAATGCAGGCAATATCTGCGACCAAGACCATTAAACACCTTTTCTTTTATCGGTTTTCGATTTAAAATTCTCACACATTTCGAACAAAACAATGCGTTCTGTTGAATCATAATTGATCTTACAGAGAGAAGACCTCGTTGAATATAGCGCGTCTAATTTAGGTGGTGTTTACTTAATGCTGCAGTGAATAGTTACGTGACTACTCCAGCAGCGTAAGTTGCTCTACGCTCTACTTTGAAATTTCCATAGGGTATGATTTCCAAGCTGTATTCACGTAATTGTTCGGTGTGTCGTAGTTTCAACTCGATAAAGTTTGCTAAAATCGATTTCATGTTTGAAGTCACAAAAAGTTTAACGGACGTTTGGATAACTCGTGAAATGAGAATAATTATTCACCCTCGCATTCGCTTTTACGCTACCACGCGTTTTGACTTTGAAGTTGCTCCTCACGCGCGGGAAGATAAGCAGTGTGTGACTGTAAGCGTGCTTGCCGTGCGCGTCTCAGTACTGTAGTAATTCACGTTCCAGAGAAAGCCATGCGATCAGCTGCTGTTTTGCGGGCAAGAGCAACGCAGGTTGTTTTCCGCTTTCGGCACTCTTTAAGTCCGTTTAAATGATCTAAATCTCTCGCGAAGTATTTTGTCTTTGAAACACCACTTGGAATAGCCATTTTTGTTGCCCCTCAACCTCAACCATAAACCTACGGGGGGCGCCGCCCCCCGGAAGTCGGCGCGTATGCTGTGGATATTCAATCCTTCACCTTTTTATGTAGAAAAACTCAATTAGGCTACTCTAGCGGTTCTCAACCGGTGGGCCATGGCTCACTGGTGGGCCATAGAAAGATTTTGAGGTGGGCCACAGACCTATTTAAAAATTTGCCACAGTTAATAAAAAAAATTTAGTTTCATTTGTGCTACTACAGTTAATTTTACACTTGTATGTTTTGTTTAGTTGTTTTGATTGTAGTATCAATGAATGGTGCTGCTGTAATTTGTTGCAGAATGGTAATTTCCATTCTAATAATATGAAATTTGTGAAGATCTGTTTTTAGTATTTTCTTGTGAATTATTGTGGGGAGAAATTGACAATAGTTGTGTCTTTCAAAGAAGGAATACGGCATTAATGTTGAGAACCACGGTCAAATTGGTCAATAATGTTCAAGAGCACGCATCTCATTGATGCACGGTATAATCTGTTTTGGAATATTTTTTGGTGTTTTTTAAAATCTATTTTGCAGTTTTTTCTTGCATAAACAATTAATGGGCCATAAGAGTTTTTGTGCAGTGAAAAAGGGCCACGAAAGTAAAAAGGTTGAGAACCACTGAGCTACTCAATAATGCATCACTATGAAACAGCAGAAAGCAATTTTTACAGAAAATTGACGTTTCCAAACGTCAATTTTCCATTAAATGTTGATCACACTGGTTACGGTAGTTTTTATGTATACTTAAGAAAAAAGTCAAAAATTGAAAAAACGTCTTACTAGTAATGATAATAAAGTTGTCCAATTTTAGAAGCGATTTCTCCAATCTGCCACCTTTTCAAAGGATAGCTCCTGTCCAATGCCAACCTTAACAAAAAATAAGAATCATAAGTTTGACTTCATGGCCATAGCAGTAACATACAGTACACAGCGATCACAGATGCAACAGAAAGCAGAGAAGGGACATGTAGTCATTGTGCCAGCTGCTCCCATTATTTTGGCAAGCCATTAAATGTCACAGTCATGTGCTTTAGAACAATTATTGAACTAAAGTCCTTTTGAGAGTTAAACAGATGTTGTCACCACTCAGCCATGCAACCAATGGACTAATTGGGCAGACTATCTACATGAAAACAAACAAAAAATATTTTGATGAGGAAGTTTGTAACACTGAACTTTTATTCATCTAAAAAGACATTGCAAGAAATTTATAACCATTCCATAAACAGTTGTTTAGGTTGCATCTTCTACAGTTTCATGTTAAAGAAAGAGGTACGAAACATGCTTACATTTCAATTAAAATCAATGCATAAAATTCTTAACGAGAATACTGAAAATGTATGTTCCTAAGTTTTCTACACATATATATATATTATTATATATTATATTATTATATATATATATATATATGTATATATTATTATATATTATATTATTATATATATATATATATATATATATATATATATATTATTATATATTCTATTATTATATATATATATATATATATATATAAATCAAATATAGTTATTACTATCTGAAGCCTTTACAAATTGTTTCACCTAACGGATCATCAGAAGGTCTTATTCAAATAGAATCTATTTGAATTTGATTCTATTTGATTCTATTTGAATAAGACCTTCTGATGATCCGTTAGGTGAAACAATTTGTAAAGGCTTCAGATAGTAATAACTATATTTGATTTAATTTGCTCTGCTTTGCTTTTTTGCTTAGCATTGAGCACTTTTTTGTAGTATTGATAGTTTTCATTGTTTTTTTATATATATATATATATATTATTATATATATATTACATATATATATATATTATTATATATGTGAATAAATGTCATAGGACAGAATTTCTACATATCAACGCCGTACAAAATACTTTGTTCAATGAAGGCAACAAACCCTCTGTCTTGAAAAACATCATCAAGCAACAAACAATTTTTTGGCCATGTCAATAGGAAAGAACAATTAGAATACACTGCTTTTTGTGGAAAGATCAAAGGAAAATGAGCAGTCTAGAAAACAGAGTCTCACTTTCTCAAGCCTTAAGGATCATCTTCACGTTACAACCACAACAATTTTTTAATTTTTGATATATACAGTTAAATACCTGGATAAATGAAAAGAACTATGCATGAACGCCTAAACCTGAAACAGGCATCATACACAAAGGAGAGGAAGTGCAGGGCTTCCCAAATGGCCTGCGATTTTTTTAAATTGTAAAATGTTTCTGCAATCCTAAATTTACATTGATAAAAACAGTATTTTAAGACATAAAAATTACTAGGCTGCAATATTATTTGAGCAAAATTGGATTATATATATAAGTTGTTGTTTTGAGAAGTTTTAATAATACAATAAAATAGACTATTACAAAACCGCAAACATCAAGCCAAGGAAACTAACCTTAAACATTAAATTCAAAAAAATTTAAATCCTTTTAAATCTCTGTTTTACACATTTTATGATTCCATTTTTACAAATATTGATAGACAGTTTTTTAAGCTGGATGAATTCTGTTTTAACTAATATTTGAAATGCAAAAAGAATATTTGGTGGCTTTAAAACGTCCTTAGAGAATAAAATATTTTTATTAAAATAAAGAACTTGTCCTCCAGAAAGACATAATGGTAGGTAACTCTAATTTTGTATGTAACATGCATGAAATATAACACTTTATGGGAAACAGGTGCACTTACAACCCCTAAACTTGTTGTGCAACCAGTGGAGGGTCACGACCTCTAAGTTAGGAAGTTCTGGTTTAATAGATCTACTCCCAATGTTTGAGCAGGCAGTAATGTAATAAACTGCTCAAATGTAGTAAAATGCTTTCCCTCAATTGTTGTAATGTTTCGTGTCAATCTAATCTGCTTTGACAAGTAAGCCAGTGTAAAGTAATAGACACTGTAGTTTTTTTTAGTATGCTTTGAAAACATGCATTGACTGTCCAGTGAAACTTGTAGTGCAAAAGGTAATTTTGCATTTGTGCAAACTTTGCTGGTTAAAAGTTCAAGGAAAGAAACTGCAAGAAGTGAATCGGTTTACAAGCTATAGATGAAAAAATTGACTGCCATCGAGACAAATAAAAAACCTATATATATATATATATATATACAAAACACATTTTGGGTCAAGATATGTATATTATATATCTTACGCATTTCAAGTGTATACCATTCCTAACGAGGAATGCAATGAAGACTGAAGAGTTGTGATTATTATGTCATTTTTGTGTTCTATGAGTTATTTCAAACATTTATTTACATCATATAGTCAACAGCAATGTGTGCTAACCCAGCTAAAGTCATATGGAATCAATAACTAGATCTTCCATTTATTGAATCAGCCACTAGTAGGACCCATTTTTCCTGAAATAAAGGTGGTACTTATATGCAGCAACTATTGTATAATACAAGGACTAAGACAATTTGGAAATAATTTTTGTTAAATACTACGGTGGTAAACACTAAACAGTTGTAAATATGTTGCTTGTGAGTAACCTTGCCTACAAAGCAATGTATCCTCACCTATTTTCTTGTTGAAACTTCCATAGCTTTGTGTACGTTTCAAATGTTTTTGCAAAGTAAGGTTGCCATTGTTTTTGGCCATATTGGGGTAAATCTCTGACAAAAAATATAAAAATATATTAGTACAACTCAAAAAATAAATGACAAATTAAAATTTTGCCAGACAACAAAAAAGGAAATTGTTTTGAAAACATCTGTGCTGACAAATTCAATACTTCCAGGACATAGGCCTACCGTACCGGTAGCTGCTGGTTCCATTCTGGGTCAGTCATGTTTCCAGGATGGTATAAATGAACAAGACAAGACTTGGAGCTGGTATACAAGCCCCCTCCCCCCCCCTTACTAACTCATGACAAAGACAGGACTCAACCAAACATAAAGGGTGAAACTACTTTACCTTTGCTTTACTGTTCACACACTTCAATCCACATGTTTTGGTCAATTCCTCTTTGTCATGAGTTGCCAGGGGGGGGGGGGGGGGACTTGTGTACCAGCTCACAAGACTTCAATAATCAGAAACTCCACAGTTAATCTCAGTGGCCGGGCTTGCATCAGTGATTCAAAGCCTGTACAAGTATGCAAAACTGCCAGAACTAAGCTGCCAAAGAAGCTTTTCCAGTCCGAGGATAAAGATCAAAGCAATCAATCAAACCTTGTTTGAAGGGCTTTCCACAGGCTACTGCAATGTTGGTAGGCCCGTAGAAGTGCTTCAAGGACACTCTTAAAAGACCACTGTAGTTATGTACGGTAACTTAGACAGTACCATAGACATTGGATAGCCTAAATCTTGCTGAAGATAATTGTAGACTTGTGGAGGCTCACTGTGCATGAGGCCATATCCAACTATAAAGACACACATTATCACCAAACAAGAGAAGTGCACAATTAACAAAATTGTCGGAATTCTCTATCATTACCAGTCATGCGAGTCACAGATTGGTGTTTCTAAGCATAGAAGACCTTGCAAATCGAACATTGACATGATTTTAAACTACCTTCTTTATTGCGAAGTACCGTACTGACATATATACCACTTATCCCTACAATTATACAATAAATGTTTTAGTCATAATACTTTCTTACCGTAATCCATTAAAAAGTTGTTTAGAAGATTCAAGTAGCTCACAGAATTCTTTGACAACTTCCTCATCATCAGTAAGAACAGTCTGACAATCCATGGACGATTCATTCATTGTTAAATTTTGACTAATAAAACATTTTCTGTGCCTAAAACTTAACTGAGCGCAATGAGACCTGACCAAATCCAAAATGTTAGCTTTATTGCTGGTGCAGTAGGCTACTGTATACCATAGTGCAATCTTGCCCAAGACTTTCAACACACCAAAAATAGACGTGAGAAACTACGGTGTAACTCTTCCAGCAGTCGCAGGTCGGGTCAGGTTCCAAGTGCGGTGCTTCAAATACAGCTGATCATTACCAACTTGCAGCGAAAATGTGGACTAAATTATCACGCACTGCTCTCCGTTCAGCGGCATCTAATGGATGGAATAGTTCCCCAGTAACAAGAATTCAACAATCGGAAACTTCACTCTGTCAATCTCGGTGACCGGGCCTGCGTCAGTGATTCAAAGCCTCTACAAGTATGCGAAACTGCCAGGATTAAGCTCTGCAAGAAGCTTCCCCAGTCCGAGGATAAAAATTCAAATCAATCAATCAAATGGAACTGTTTGAGTTGAGTGGTGTTTGCCTGGCGACTGTGGGAATCAGTGTTGCCAGATGCCCACCGAAGAACGTCCACTGACGCCATGCAACCTTCCTAAATTCATTTTAAAATCGATTCAACTTATTTTTCTTTGTTTGAACTGTAGCGTCCTGCGGTTCTTCTTATGTGTTTTTTATTGTTTTGCTGTTGCGAAACCTGGAGGCCTTTCATTTCCTGCAGTTTTTTTTAGGACATGGTTTCGTTTATTAGAAATTTGAAGCGCTAGCTAGAAATTCTTCAAATATTTGTGCATTTCTCCAAGTATTTGTGTGCTTTTTAGGAATTGGGACTGCCACCAATCACCATAAGTTGAGCGCATTCTTGCCTTCGGCAGTTTAACACGTACGACACGTTGTTTTGCGTCTTCTTAGCGTTCTAGCCTACATATGTTAGCAAATGGCATTTCTGTCCGACTTACCTCAACTCGGCAGACGTTGGCACGAATGCCATCACCGAAAGCCATCACCAAAACAGGCTCCAAGGAAATGTGGTTGAGCGGTCCATCTTCTCTCATGCAGGAGGGCGAGGTCCCAACAGCGAAGGGAGAAGATGCGGCTATTCGTAAAATTGAACTGTTGCCGGAGATGACGGTAAGAGAAAATACAACTGGCTCCATTAGCATGATGATCGAAACAGCACCTACTTTGTAGGCCTATGTGTTAAAAAAGAGAGCTGTCTATCTTGTAGCTTTTACGGAGTTCATTGCATCCAAATGCAAGAAGCATGAGTATGTAAAATCAAAGTTAAATGCTTTTTTACCTTGAGGACGCTGGTCACAGCGGAAAACCATAATAGCCTATCTTCGTGGGAAAGTTGTAACATAAAATTCCCGGATCCTTTCGTCTGCATGCGATGATACCGAAAAAATACTCTTTTGAAAACGTCTTTTCACGAATTGTATTTCAAGAAAAAATAGCCACAGGCTGTCGAAAAGGAGTCGCAACGCGGTAGGGGAAGGTGGGGTGAGTTGAGCAATGGGGTAAGTTGAGCAACCCCTACTTCCGAGAAAACGGAAAAGCTAAAACTAATTTTTCCGTCACCACGTTATTTTACCTATAATGCCTTTTAAGCCACTGTATCGATCTAAACAACTGGAAGCTTTGTTTAGGAATGGATGCACTTTTTTGTGTTTAGGTGCTTAGGAGTAAATATTCGGCAGCGGTGGAAATTTCTGTTTATTGAATTATTAGTAGAGATAGATGAAATTCGTTTTGCAATAGAGGTACCCGTTGCATCTGTCTCGGCTTGTAGCCAATAATCCAATCTAGTTTTCTAGCAATTTTTGAAAAAATAACTTTTTTTAAAAATGGTGGAGATGGGGTAAGTTGAGCAATTGCTCTTGGGGTAAGTTGAGCAGTTGCTCAACTGACCCCAGTAAATAACTTAAGACAGCTGATCAGGTCAAGCCAGCTAATTATCTGTTTTTTTTTCTTTCCTTTTCATGTTAAAGCTGCAATTGATGTATTGTACAGGTTACCTTTTCAAATATATTGCTTGGTCAGTTAAATACAATGCCACCTAGGCCTATATAAATATAGGTATCAAAGAAAAACAAACAGGGGAAACATTCAAGATGCTGTGCTGAGGAGTGCAGCAGATGATGTTATAAATGGAAAATCCGTAAATACTGCTTCTATTGATCATGGTATTAAACGGATGACGCTGACTCGTTACATGAATCGAGTGAAGAATGCTTTCACTGTCGTTAATGTGACTTCAGTCAGTAGAGCTATGCAGAGCTAGCGGTATGGTTTTGCTAACCATACCACCCCACACATCGCATTAACTACAGCCTCTAGACAAGGCTGTGTAGGCTACGGATCGTTTAAATCGTACTACAGCAGGTTTATGGATAATTGGATTCGCAACAATCCAGGCAAAACCAAAACAATTTATAATGTTTCCGGAATTGCAAAATCTGCTTAGGCTACTTATTGGCAATGACTCCTAGTAACATTATATCTGGCTTTCATTCCACAAGAATTTATCCCTTCAATGCGGACATTTTTCCTGATGCAGATTTTGTTTCGAGCATGGTCACTGATCGACCTATGCCTATTGATGATGGCCAGTCTAATGCCATGTTACTTAGCAATGAGGAAAATGGGCTTGTTACTGCTGACAGTTGCACAGTTGAGCCTGAATCAGCCGATAACAATGATGTAACTGGTGATGTAGCAGCACATCTTGATGAAAGTGAATCCATTCATAGGCGTCCTTTCACCAGTCTAGGAGTTGCTGATAGGCCTACTGAGACAACAGTGTATACATCACCATCAGATATATTTCCCTTCCCTAAGGCAGCAGCACGAAAGAGCAAAAGGAAGCGACGTAGAGGAAAAACTGCCATTTTAACAGACACTACAGAAAAAAATGCCATAAAAGCTCGCTGGCATGAACGGCAAAGCAAAATTGCATTGCAAAACAAACGCAAAGAATAAAAACTTGAAAAGAAAAAGCTCAAGGCCATACAACAGTTAAAACCAACTTAACATCTTTAACATCAGGTGCAACCCTTTTTCTTCTCTCGCAATACGTCATCGGTCTGCAAGAGATTTTTCTCTACTTATAGACTAACATTTAAATAGTTTATATGGTGATATATTGAAAACTGGGGCAACCACCCCTCCCTATATACGAAAACCAAAAACATATTGTGAGTGGTAAATCAATGGCTCAGTTGAAATAAAAACATGTAATAATACTAACTCTGCAACTTAAAAAATTGAAGTTGTCTTGATTTCTTATTAATTTAAGCAATCAACGCCTTAATTCATTGTTGCTCAACTTACCCCACTATTGCTCAACCTACCCCATGGTGTTGCTCAACTTACCCTATTAAAAAAAGGGTGAGGTAAGTTGAGCAACTTTTACAAAACTACTCAGATCAGAGGAAATATAAGAGACAAGAAAAATATTTTTGCTTTGAAGCAGGGCCAATGAGCAATGAGCATACCTCATCCATGACAAAAATATTCTCTGAAGCCTGACACATTTGCAAGAAACGCGCTTTTATAAAAACCTGCTCAACTTACCCCACCTTCTCCTACGCCACTAAAACTTGTCACCGCAATACAAATTACTAGGATAAAAACGGAAATTTCGTCTAGTGGGTAAGCACAAGCAAAACAGTTTTAATATTTGACCAACCTTTTAAATGACAATTGAATACATGAATTCAATAAGGGCCCATTTACCAGAAATGTGATTTTGAGATAAACGCGTTTTATTTTTTATTGCCATTTATCTTAGTGCTGGAACTTCAATATTGGTTATATGTTTAAATATACTGGTAAGTAGTAATAAGCATGAAAATTTCATCAGGGGGAGGTTCCGCTACGAAACTGTGGGGAAGTTAATTCACCAAAATTGGGCCCTTTTACAAATCAACAAGATTATATGTGCTACCAACTCTTTTTTGACTATTTTATTAATAAGAAAATGGGCACAGAATATAATAAGATTGATTCAACTACACAGAGAAAGGCAAAACTATCATGCAGCAATGTTTACAACATTTCAAAGTCATGGTCACTCTTCATAATCGGACTTTTCTTCAGGTTCACCGTGAGGCATGTGCATATTCAAGGTCTTCATGTATTCTCTTCCCTCTTCTCCCGGATATCGTGCCAGTGACTGCACATCTTTTACTTTCTTAGGATTAACTGAACATGGACCACTGTGTAGGGGTTCAGTGGGGTATTCCACCCGGGTGAATGCTGGCTTTAAAAGGCGAAACTTTTGTTCGATCGTTCTATTCATATCTGTAGAGGTTACGATTTGTAGCTTGTTAGGAGCATCATAGTTAAAAACTTTGTACTGTGTTATTTTCCAGTCCTTCACGTTGGTTTTGTAGCATTAACCAAGTGCAGCTTTGAAATTTTTCATTTGATTTCCTTTCATGACTGTTAGCTGGAAACGCTCGCGTATCATTTCGTTCCATCCGGAGTACAACTCCACATGGTCTCGTCTTCTCTGCATCCTCTCGATAATGCCAAACTGTCGGTCACATGGTTGGTAACTGTGACCGCGCATGGGGAGACGGTGTGTTACAGAGTCAAATCTGCCATTCAATAGGCTACTAAAGTATGCAGGTATTGCACCATGGTATTGTAGTGGTTTTGGCCGCGACACCCATCGGTAAATACATGCAATTTGCGTGCATTTGCATCAAGGTGATTAGTGATGTAGTCGTGAAGGCAGCTCAAGACCTCATTTGCACCCCTTTTAGCCTCTGTTTCAGGCCAGGTATATATTCGACTTTTACCAGTTTTTGCCAAATGTATACCAAAAACAAATAACGACAGCTGCCGGCTATAAAACACATCTCCTGTTGCAATGTGTGGATATGGCATATTTTGCTTAAAATCAAAACACAGACACTCTGTGTCCTCTTGGTCTTTCACCAGTGCAGTTTTTTTTTCAGTGCCGTAAAGAATTCTTTGGCTTTTTGCTTGTGTATATCAAGTTTGACTTTCAGTGCTCTCTTAGCCGCAGCGTTTGATTCAAGCTTTATGTTTGCTTCATGCTCAGCACACACTGTGCATACATCTGTCTTTAGTCTCCCAAAGCCATAGTTGAAATTTAGTTTGTAGTACTCATAATAGTACTGATACTTCACTTCACAGTCTAGCTTTTGTGGGTCTTTACCATCTTTGTACTCAGCATAATGTTGTGGATAATGTTTCTCGAGAAACAAAGTATACATCTTAAGGACATTGAGGTCAGACCCAAGATAGCGCCTTTTGTTCCCGTGACCACCATAGTGAGATACCCGGTAGGGGAAGCTGCAAATATGAGTATCAATTTTCAGCTTGATATCATCACTTTTAGTAATCTGTTTGCCATTCTTCCCTCTTTTGTCCTTTGGTGTGGTTTCTTGGCATCCAACATTTTGTGGCATCAGTTAGCCCAATAATGCATCTTCTTTTGCATCTAATAAAAGAATAACAAACACTTTAGCCTATCAGTGCCAACAAATAGTAGCCTACTGTAGTGACAGTTAAAGATACCGGTACTTAATAGCTGCATGAAGGGCTATACCATGATACATAAGCACAACTAGAAACAAAAAATATTGCTGAAACTGATTACCAGTACTGAAAGGAAAGACCAAATTAAACACATAGGCATGGACTTCTAAATAGTAGCATCTGGACTGGAAACTTACAGTTGGCCAATAGTGGGCCAACAGGGTTAGTTACTTGGCTGTTGGCCCATTGTTGGCCAACTGTTGTACCAACTGTTTGGCCTACTGTTGCCCACTGAGTTTTCAGTCCAGATGCTACTATTTAGAAGTCCATGACATAGGCCAACGTAAGTTACTGTAATGTTAAGTAAGCTATAGGCTAGGCCTAGCCTAAAACTAAAAACTCAACCATAAACAATAAGTTGTTCTTTGCTACAGAAATTAAGTTATTATACCTGCAGTTGTTTCCAGTTTTTCTAGCATCGATCTTCTTTCCTTTGCTGTTGGAGTAACTTTTCCCTTCAGCCCTCATTTTTTTAGCAACATTCCGACCCCATTCTTTTTCTTCCTCTTACTTCACTAGCTTCTTCACAAGTTGCATCAGTAACTGTTGGTTCAGACATCTTTATAGGAATTAACCTTTTTATTCAGAGATAAACTGAAGGCTACTGTATAACGACAAGGCTGATGCTGTGGGCTACTCAACCAGTACCACAGACCAGTAGACTGTATGACAAACTAAACTAGTGCTGCCAATTCTAATATTACTAATCTTTATTCAAAGGAAAGTAATCTAAAAATGCAAAAATAATGTTTAATACATAAATAATAAGCTGTTGCTATATTTAGCTACAGCTGTAAAAGTCCCACGAGCAAAGTCCGGCAGACTACACAAAGCCAACATAGTTTTCGCTTTAGCTGACTGAATGCAACAAGGGCCCAATTCCACCAGTTGGGCCCTTGTTGCATTCAGTAGAAATATTGACCGAGCATTTTTCACATTTTGGTTATAGTAAATCGGCTGTTTTTGCACGCATCATGTAGAGGACACCAAGAAGAGGAGAAAAACACAAAAAAGTGAAAATTGGCAAAATGTGGAATTGGGCCCTTTTTGAATTCACGTATTCAATTCTAAAATGACGAAACTGACTTGAAATATTTCCAACGCACGTAACCATGTTTCTGTGACGTAACAGTGATAAACATTGTGAAGCAATTCCCACAGGTGTTGAAACGGTTTGTGCAATGTTTTACAGGTGTTACAAAAGATTTTGCAATCTCTGCTCATTTTTTAGTAATATTCCATTACGTAAGAGACCTTAACGGTTTTATTTGACGTTTCATTCGGGGAACGATTGTCCGTAACCTTACAACCCCTAGTTATGACAGTCTGACATGGCATAACTAAAAAAGAATAGACGACAATAAAAGAAAAACACGCGATTCACAAATTGTTTGAATCACTCACGTTTAGGTTAATACGCAAATACAAAGGGCATGCAAAGAATGAACAACAATATAGGAATAATAGGCTACACGACGATACATGAAATTTGTAGCCTACCATAGGTAGGCTACACGGTATATACAATGGTTGCGATAATAACCGATTGTTCTTGGCTCAGACAAATGTCGCCACCGCAAACAGAACTAGGCCCAAACCCTAACTCGATCTTAAGTGTTCTTTACGGGGGCGAGGCACGAAATATCCCTCAACACGTAGTCTACTTTCACTTCCCCCGTACTGTCATCATAGTTGCAAACGGCAACTTTAGCTCTCCGAACCACAGGCTTCCCTTTCGTAATTTGTGGGACCATCTCATGCACCCTCCCAAGTTCATACTTCCCACGTTTACCAATGTCTTGAAAAGAACCCACCACTACAAGTTGACCAGTAGGGTGGGCCGTTTTTGACTTTTTTTCGAAATTCAAAAACGGCTAGTCATAAAAAGTGGCACATGCATGAAACAATTACGTGTGCAAAATTTTGTCAGTTTGGGGGTGCATCTTCTGCCCCCACAGGGGGGTCAAACTTTCAATTTTTTGAAAAAAAATGGAAAATTTCACTTTCCGTTTTAACATAATTTTTTTTATAATTTTTTTACTGGCTAGTTATAAATTGTAAGTGGGATGTACCCAGAACTTTCCTATGTAAAGGCATGTTCGAAGCTTAAGGTTTACTGCCCCCGCATCGACGACCAAAATGCTGAATTTTCACCAATTTGAAATGCTATTTTGTCATTGCTCAATAAACAAACTTGTCGCAAAAGGGCGAGATAGTGTTGACGCTGTACGCTCATTTATGTTCTGTCCATTAACTTTGCAGGATGATACGAATGAGGTACGAACATCAGTACATATTTATGATAAAGAGTTACAAAAAAATGAATAACCTTTTGATGTCAAATTCTAGAGGTGGGCCTAAATTTCAGTAAAATTTGGACCAAATGAAAGAATCTGCAAAGTAAAAATATTTGGAATCGGTTGTTGTAGCCTAAGTGTTCCAATTTTCTGCAATCTACTCGCCCGCAGGAAAATCGTGTCCCTGTTACAGAACAACAGTTCCTTCTTGATCAAAGAACAACTCGCATAATGGTGATTGATAAACATGATAAATCGGCCACAAAATCTAATTTTAAACGTTTTCCGAGGAGAGTCGCAAGATCAGAACAATTCCGTTCTTTACGTGAAGACCCAGGAGCAGGCACAAGTAGCGCTTTGGTTAAAACACCTTTAACTTATTCAAGCTCAGAAACTTTGTCATCCAATGAAGAACGCTGCAAAGATTTTGATTATCATCCCAGTTTTGCCTCGGAAAACCCCAGAAAAAGCAAGGTTACTTCCAGTTTAGTAGTATTTGCTGAATCATGCGATCGTACTGGTATTTCAGGTAGGTCTGCAGCACTTATTGCTTCATCATTTCTACAAGATGCGGGAGTTGTAACGGATAGCGAATCTCAATCAGTCATAGATAAAAGCAAAGGGAGAAGAGCGAGAAAAAAAATGAGGTTTACAACTCAAATGGAAAGTAGGCCTATCCTGTGCATAAATTTGCAAAGCATATATTTTGATGGTCGAAAAGATTAAACCATCAAACAAAATGAAATTGCTGGGCGACTTCGAAAACATTTCTCAGTTGAAGAACACATTACTTTACTTGAGGAGCCAAGTTATCATTTCATTGGTTATTTTACTGCAGCCAACTGATCTAATGTGTCAATAGCTACCGGGATTCTTGAATATCTTGGATCCAATAAAATTAGCTACGATAATGTAATGGCGATTGGATGCGATGGAACCGCAATAAACACAGGTCAAAAAGGCGTCGTGATAAAGCTCCTGGAAAATCATTTCCAAAAGCCACTTCAATGGTTAATATGCCTACTCCATAGTAATGAATTGCCTCTTAGGCATCTTATAAAAGATATGGCAATACTAGCAGACCTGATAGCTTCACTGGGCCCATTATAAAGCAGCTAGCCACTGTCACACAACTAGATGTTGTAAAATATAAAGCGGTTCCTGCACCAGAGATTGAAATTGATGAAAATGACCTCAGCACTGACCAAAAATATCTTCTATACATGCACAGAGCAGTGAAAATTGGAGATATATCAATTCACTTCGCATATAGGAGTCCAGGTATGAGAACCACTCAAGATGGTTGAACACTGCCAATAGAATTCTACGTTTATATGTTGCATGTAACGCGTCAGCTGTATTGGTGGAACGTGTGGACTATATTATGAATGTTTATGTTCCAGTATGGTTTGCCATTGTAAAGGAAAGCAATTTCACTAATGGACAAAAACATTTCTTTAAAATTCTACACTCTGCTTAGAAGCTATCGAATAAACCCCCAATACCCTCAACAAAGTAATATAAAGGAATGCGTTTTATCCTCATCCTGAAAACATTTGTAAATGTTTGCAAATGACAAATTTGTGTAAACAAAATCATGATAACAATTCACGTGGAACTGTACAGTAGGCTACATTCCATTTACGGAACCTGCAGATCATATTACTTTTATTCTGAAGTAAATTATAAGTTGCGTTTTATAGCTGCAACTGATCAAACGTAGGCTAGCCTACTATTGCTTTTAGTTTAAGCAAGACTACGTCTTATAGTTTGTCAGTTCGCATCACCCTGCAAAGTTAGTGGACAGAACATAAATGAGCGTACAGCGTTAACACAATCTCGCCCTTTTGCGACAAGTTTGTTTATTGAGCAATGACAAAATAGCATTTCAAATTGGTGAAAATTCAGCATTTTGGTCGTCGATGCGGGGGCAGTAAACCTTAAGCTTCGAACATGCCTTTACATAGGAAAGTTCTGGGTACATCCCACTTACAATTTATAACTAGCCAGTAGAAAAATTATAAAAAAAATTATGTTAAAACGGAAAGTGAAATTTTCCATTTTTTTCAAAAAATTGAAAGTTTGACCCCCCTGCGGGGGCAGAAGATGCACCCCCAAACTGACAAAATTTTGCACACGTAATTTTTTCATGCATGTGCCACTTTTTATGACTAGCCGTTTTTGAATTTCGAAAAAAAGTCAAAAACGGCCCACCCTATTGACCAGGCTCCAAATTCTCGGCCATTTTTAACCATTTTTTCCGGCCCTGAAGCCCTGGCAAGTAAAAATCTATCCATTTAGCCTACGGTAGGCTACTCCAAAACTCCTGAGAAAGTGACAAATTGAACCAATAATTCCTTCTTAGTTGGTCACGATCATGTGGTTGCCAAACAGCACAATATGGGGTCAAAAGTAGGGTTACCATATTTGAAAAAGCAAAATTCCGGACAGTGCATGACTATTTTCATGAGACCATATAAGCATATATATGCACTACCGAAATGCTAAAGCTGCAAACGTTGCACGATACTCATGCTAAAGCGCCAGCTACCGAAATGAAAAGTATTGTCCTGTCACGAGCAGAATCTCACACCAGGCAGTGTAAGCACTCTCTAAATATAGCTACGGACCGTCACTGAAAAAAATCTCAACTTTACAGTGAAAAATAATAATGAGAATTAGGTTGTACCGAATGAGGAAGAACAGCAATTACATGCTTAAAACAAATTGTAAGCTTGTTTTAAGCTTGTAAGCTTGTTAGACACGCTAGTAAGTCAAGTCACTACAAATTTACTTTTCTGACCATGCATATTTTTCTGAAGGTCTGATTCTCTTCAATAGGGCCTTGTGTGATTTCAAAAATGAGAAAAATTCACTAGGCCTACAGCACATATCTTTGAAATTATATTGAAGAGTCAATATGCCTTTCATAGTCGCAACGCTCAACTTGTTTCTTTCTTTAGTCCACTGACTTTGCATCAGTGAAAAGAGTCTCTCTACATTGGCATTGTGGGATGTAACAGCAAAGAAAAACTGTACAATCCTTAAAATTTCTGAGTGGCATGTGATGTTCGTGGACTGATCGAAATATTTGCACCATTTCTTATGCGTTGGCAATTTAACAAATTCTTCGCCCTGTAGGTATTTTTCCACAAACTGCTTCAAGTTACAGATTTGGTCAAAGCACTTTGCATCGTCCACATCAACCCCTTTACCAATCAAATATTCCAGGCAAGGCTCTAAATCCTTCCAACTTGGTATCTTGTTCAAGGTCATCCATTTGAAACAAGCAAACTCTTCCATTGGTTTCATCCATTTGCACACAAATGCACAGGTAGTCCAAGCATCTCTCATAGAGGTTTGGAAAGAAAATTGTTACATTCATCTTCATATCCCTCTTCTCTTTTTTCAACTAAAAGCCTTTTAACTTTCAAGGACAGCAGTGTCCGAGTGGTTAGCGCATTGGGCTCGCAGTCGAGAGCCTGCATGTTCGACTCCAGCCACTCGCACTTGCTGTTGTTTCTCTGGGCAAGAAACTTTACGATAATTGCCTCTACCCAATGATCGATTTCGAGTAGTGGGTAGGACCAAATTTAAGTCATACGCAGAGTAGACAATCGGAAACAGACATTGCAGTCGGCTGCAGCGTGGGTCAGGTGTACCTCGGAAGGCGTACACCGATGCATAGCGCTCAAGTCCGCTTTCCCGCAATGCAGGATAAAGATAATAAAACAAACAAATAAACAAACGACTGCAGATGCAGTAAAATGAGCTGGCTGAGCAAATTTTCTAGGACACCCCTAATTTACAGGATTATGCCCGCAATTTTAATTCCCCAAAAACGCCCATCATAAAATTCCGGACATTTGAGCATTTTTTTAAATTCCTCCCGGACGCAAAATTTAACCCTAAATTCCAGACATGTCCGGAATTTTCCGGACGGTATGGCAACCCTAGTCAAAAGTGAGGCAGGGGTAATGACAGTAAAATCCCTAGGGTTGTCGCTCAAAAGTAGCCTACCAAAGGGCGTGCGTTCACGATCCGAACGGCACTGCCTGTGTACGTAAGCAGTTCAATAAAATTGGGAACCTATCATTTTCCCATTTCCAATACCGTAGTAGGCTAAGTAAAATAAGCAATATTTGAACCTAAACATATTTTTGGCTTGTTCAACCAGAGATTAAGAATGTACGTTGATCACCGTTTACATAATAATAATGTAATATGTAAGACTTTCCAACTGCACCCTGAAGGTAGTAATCACTTGGTGTGTCGCTTTTGGTGCATTTGCATGTTTCATTTAAAATATCAAGGATTTTTTGCAGATTCTATGTGGTAAGCTGTTCATTTGACGTACTGGTACCAATTTAAATGTTAGTTCGTTTTGTTTTTCGCCAAGTTTAATTGTGCAAGTAAAATATGGCTTTTGGCGAAAGATCCTGCTATACAAAAAACCTAACGACTGTATGGTGAGACTACTGCCAAGATGCAGTTGAAAGGTCTTACATATCATGTTACATTATTATTGCATAAATTGTGCTTAAAACATGCACAGTTGTCAGTTCATGTCTATTATTTGGAATGCCAGTAGGCCTACAGTCACGGTTCAGCGCTTACGACAGAAAACAATGTTTCCCACTTATAATGTAACAACACATTGTCACAATATCACAAAGCATAGATATGAAACTGCTGAAAGTAGGCTGCTCAGATGAGACAGCTTTCTTCAGAATTTTCTATCTGGCCGGGTTACAATGGAAAATGACACAAGCTTAGCTTACAGTCGATCAATTACTCCAAAAATTATATGATAGTTCATAGTGGACAACACTATGAACTCCAAACTGATTTAAGCAATGATATCCATAAGCAGACAACAGGCAAAAAGGGTTTACTTCCCTTAAATTGAATCTTGCGTGAACTTTTTAATCTTTCCAGACATGCTGGACCAAAATACCTGGCTAACGCAGTTTTTGAAGTCAAGGGTAAGTTGGTCAAGCAAAAATAGTAGGCTACACGCTTAGCCAAACGCAGCAGCAACAGTTTTCAAGTTAAAACAATAGAAACTCTTTAACGATGCAGAAATCAATAGGCTTAATAGCATCAAATTTTACGTCTTGAAGCAATTTACAGTAAGTTAACATCGCCTACCAGGCCCTATCTTAATACGAGAATGCTTTGTTCTTGATGAGAAACATCCGAAATAGCATCTGACATGATCGAAAAATACTTGGAACTGCCTATTTTATTCAAAAATTTGTTTGTTTTTTATGTTGGTACACTATTATTTCATTGGCAAAAATGGGCCCCTTCAAACGTGAAAAACTGAAAAACTACTTGGTTTTCCTTTACAATGCTATGCTAGGAAGAAAAATTGCCCGACTACCCCCCCGCCCTCTCGAAGCCCCTGCTTGCGAGTGGAGCAATCCATGTGGAACTTGTAACGTCACTATCTTACAGTGAATTTGTTTTAGCATTTACCAAACTTGTAGACTTGCGTGGATCTATACGTAACATGTAGGCCTACTCAGATAACGGGACCACATTTCAAGCGGCAGCTAAAAGTCTACCAGAAATTTTGGAGTCATCTGAAACTCAAACTTCTCTGAGAAAAAAGAGAATTAACTGGGAGGGGCCTAGGAAGCAATGGTTAAACAATTCAAAATTGTCTTTTCCCACGTTATTGGGAATTCAGTTCTTAAACCCAATTTTGTTGAACTTCTTACATTTACGGGTAGTGCCATAAAAATAGTCAACGAAAGACCTTTAGTCCCTATCTGTGATGAGTGATGACCCTAAGGATTCTACTTTTATCACCCCAGCCGCACTCCTTCATCTATTCTTGAGCCCATTTTCATCACTGGGCAACCCGCATGACCAAGATTAGTTACGGAGAGACTATAGGTATAACCTTGCTCTATCCCACAGTTTCTGGGAGAAATTGATCTCTTTCTGCTTACCTTCTCTGCAGGGTAAAAATAAGTAGCTGGCCAGCGCTACTGTAATAGGCTACTTGGTGCTGTCACTGGAAGCCACACTTGTCAGTAGAGTGTTGCCTCACTCCACCACCACCTGCTGGGGTTCAATACTCCACGCTGACACGTGAAATCTCACTTGAGTGGCATAGCAAACAGTGGAGTGATGCCTCAGTTAGAATAACACGAATTTCAATTTTGAAAATCAAACACTAGCTAACGTACTTTAATCGCCAATAAATAAATGTTGGATTTTTTTAGAGAAATTATGGCCTGCTAACAAATGATTGGAATACGTCAAAAATAAGTTGAAAAGACAAGAATTCGTCACAACAAGCAACCAAAATATATTCAAAATACAACGAATTTGATGCTAGAGGCATAAATATGACTACAAATTGAAAACAAGCGAGTTGTACTTCATGCATCTGTAGGTTTGGCCCATTAAGCAAGAGAAGAATTTTCCTCTCCTGTCTGATGGTTTTCTCCTTGTTCTCTCGCTTCATGAAACAATTCAAGAGATGCTTGAACACAACACTCTTTGTTTTTTGTTTACTGAGTAAGGCTAATACTGTTTAATTTCCATCTTTTTCGCACAGGGCCAGAGATCCCAATAAGCATAGAGCATTATGGCTAAGCAGGTTGACATGGTGCATGACCGAACATTCCTCATTCCCATTATTTGGCTCATCAATTTCCCACAAAGCATCAGTTACTTGGTCGCCATTGATCCAACTCCACGTTCCCGTTTTGCCGATATCAGTCATTCCAATCCACATCCAATATGAGGCGTTCAAAGCATTTATGATAATCCTGACAACACAGGAAAAAACGTATGAGTCCCTTGAAACGGATAGGAAATAAAAAAAATAAATCACTTTACAAGACCTTATCGCATGTGATTCAAATATATTTGGTTCATATCATAAAGCTTTGGTAAAAGTTTGTTTTGTTGAACTATAGACAATGTACAATATAGTTGAACCATCTGCAATATACAAAGAAGGAAAATTATAAACCACATAATTTACCCGTAGTCATTCTTGTATCGCTTGTATACGTGTCGAAAGCGTTTAATTTTTAATTATGTTATATCTCTTTGTAATAAAACATGTTAAACCCGCTAAATTTACTTTGTTTTGTCTCTCTATATTTGAATAAGTAAACTATTTTTTTAATATGAACTATTTCCACGGTTTCGAAATCTTATCGTATTAAAACAACAAAACAATGGGCAAAAATACCTCACAGAAGGTCAGTTTCAAGGGGTACCCAACCAGCCGCTCGCAATCTTCTGGTAGATCGCGAACTGATGTGAAGTCGATCACGTGATGTGTAGAAAAATTAAAAATCAAGTTTTTCCTACAGTGGCTTCCAATTAATGATCTCACGTTATAACCGGCGAGCTCAATGTATTAAATGTTGATCTGCAGCGTAAAGGTGTAGCTAGCTTGAACTCAATAAAAAGAGCTGCAATTGATGTAAAACAGGCTGCAGCATGATTACCTATGCTACTTCCACCGCATGCAAGCAGAACTACAAAGTCAAAACAAAGGTGTAACAAAGTGTGACAGTGCACGCTATGAGGAGCAAGTTCAGACAAGCAATGTTATTAGAGTTTGAAAGTTGTTTTATCAACGTTTTATGTATTGACCCTGTAGCCAGCAATAGGCCGTGTGTTACTGTATCTATTTAGTGCAAGTCTTGATGTTGGTCACATTGCTCACAAAATCAAAGCACTCTTCGAGTTTGAAAGTTCCGCTCTCGAAGATGAGATTTCGAATTTGAAAAACGACATTGAGATAAATGCCAGAACAACATTATCTTAACTTGGAGAGCATGAGGGGTTCTAGAAGCAATTGGTGGAGGAGAAGTATCCCAATCTCAGAAGATGTGCCAGGAATCTGACAACTATGTTGGATCAACATATATATGCAAGTCTACTTTTTCAAACATATACTGAATAAAATACAAGAATGACACTTCAAGTGCAGAGCAGCAATGACTGATGAGATAACCAACTTACAGTTTGCCTACGCATTGCAACCAGCTCATACCCTCCTGACTACGAGAACCTCGCCTCTTCGTCCCGGTTCTCGCACCAAGGCAGAAATTGACTTTCCTATTTTCAAACTCAAAGATCTATCCACTATAGCCTACTGTTTTTTTTTCTTTCTTGTATTTTCTTCTACCATGTCACAGGAAGTATCTGCGTGTTGAGTGCCACGGTTTGGCGTTCAAAAGGACGCCGGTTCGACACCGCTCAAAAATATGTGGCCGTGTTTTTGGCAGGACACTTGAATGCATACCATAAAGCGGACACGAAGATTGGATTCCTTGTCTTCCCGTCCACTTAATCTAAATTTTTAACTTTTAGACTTAAGCTTAAATACTGCCAGGCGTAAGTCTCTTGTAGAAGAATGACAAGAGCTCGGTTCTTACGAGCGAGCTACTCGATCACATAAGTCTTGCTGGATGCGATGCCTTCGGCGTTCAGCTGGAAAGTAGTAGGACGACAGAACTTTTCCACGGTTAAGCTGCCGCAATGCTTTGAAAAGAGCGGTTTTCGTAAAGTCTGCTCAACATTCCGGGTCGACGTTCGGTTTCGATAGTCTTCATTTTGGTTCATAGCGCTACTTACTCTGGGTTAGGGCTACTTACTCGAAATCTCGTTATGTTTTGTGTATATTTCAGCACGATAAGTTTTTGAATCATTGCATTTACAGTAGTACTAGGCATAGTCGCACACACATACTTGATCAATCCTAGTATTGAAATATGTAATTGAATTCTGTAAAGCAGTTTAGTTATAAAAATACTTTCACATTTCTATTTTGCATTTCTTGCGTCCATATTCGCATTTTTTACTTGTTTTTTCTTCTTGTTTATTGTTTCATTTTGCTATTTGAATGATGCAACATATGTTTTTTTTAGGCACATATATGTTTGAATAAGAGAATGCAAACTCAACGACCTCTCGCGAATATCCAGGGCTACGGTTTTTCGCACTCTCTCATGAGATGCACACTTTATGTTTTCGTTTACTTTGTGTACGTTTTGTTTTGCATCTAAACAAAAATATATGACTGACTGAGATATTGTAAATTTGCAAACTGATTTGGTAATAATTCTATAAACGTTGTAACCACCTTTTGTAGCCTCACCTTCGATTATCCATACTTTGGACGCCGTAAACTGCCACATCAGCTCCAATTCCTTGGCAAAACTGTCTGCTAGCTTCATACGTTCGCTGGATACTTGATAGTTTGTATTGATATCCGTTGGACAACGCAATCCATCCGTCATCTAAGCTTACAAATCCATTGCGGAAAGCTGCGACAAGAACGGTATCATGTTCAAGCAAAAAGGTTTCTGATTGGTTGGTTTGGTTTTAAATCTTTATCCTCGGACTGACAAAGCCTTGATAGGTTATTCCTGGTAGTTTCGCATACTTGTAGAAGCTTTTGACGCAGGGCCGGTTACCGAGATTGACAGAGTGAACTTTTCGATTATTGAAGTGTTGTTGCCGGGGAATTATTCCATTCATTAGGTGCCGCTGTATTCCTAGCATGCGCTGCTCAAGCGCACACCCCTAGAGTCGAACCAATCTTGAAGCTTCTTCTTTCACGAAGTCACGAGCTAAACAACTGAGCTATCGCGATGGACAATATGAAACGATTAAATGATCTACATGATTTTTACCTTTCATTTTTATATAATACTTTATGTTGATAAACACTGATCCATTGACTTGTCATGTTATTGTTGTAAATCTCGCTTGAATTTCTAATTCTTCTTCTTTCGTATGAGAGGTTGGTTTTTTGGACTACATTTCATTGGGGTCAAATGTCCAGACATTCTTTGAGCAGCCACTTAATGGTAGAATCCTCCAGCGTTGACAAGCCAACTGCTCTTGAAGGAGTAAACGTCGGGCAGTGGTAGAGGATGTGATCTTCTGTCTGTTCCTCTGCACCACAGTTGCATGCCGCAGATGTTGATAGGCCCCATTTGTGCATCAAGGAAGCGAAGCGCCAAACACCCGTGCGGAGGCGATTCAACTGTACCCAGGCAGGTCGTCTGAGCTTATTTCCTGGTGGCATGAGTCCAGCGTCGAGGACAAAGGTGTGGAGTCTGGAGGTGTTGTCTGTCCACTCCTCCTGCCAGGTATTGGTGATCCAGGATGAGGCACTGATGTTGTGCTCCAGCAAGGATTGTGCTTAAGCGACAAAGGGGGCTTCTCGATTTAAGGCGTTTCGTTATTACCGATCTGGTGATGTAGCTGTGGAGCGCGTGGTGTGGCTCCAGTGACCGGCGAGCTAGGGAGCGGCGAGCTAAATTTCTAATCACTTTTAATTATGATTTTATCTATTCCAAACCCTGCATCGTTTCAAATGTTTACCAGCGTTGCACAAAGACTTGGCTTTGTATTTTTTCTAGCTGGAGTACATTTTGGATAAGTTAACGATACATTGATATATTCGCTTTCGTTCTATCTACATTAGGGTGGATCGATTTAGGTGGGTAAAACACTTTTTTCCTCATTTTGCTTAGCTTGGGATTGGAAAACTTACCATTGGGTGTATAGAACACTGTGTAAAAAGTTTATTTCGATTGAACAAATTTTTGATCTGCCACCAGCCACTTGAAAATTTACTATTTCCTTCTACATTAGGGTGAATCAATTTAGGGGGGTGTAAAACTTTTTTCCTCATTTTGCTTAGCTTGGGCAGCCAAAACTTGCCATTGGGCATGTAGAACACTGTGCTAAAAGTATATTCCAATCGAACAAACTTTTGATCTGCAACCAGGCCATTACTTATCGACAAAAAACGTAGTAGATAAAGTAGTAGTGATATTGGACGATAGCTCTTGGGATCATCAGCTGGCTTGTTTGGTAGTGCTACTACAGTTGCATTTCACCAGATTTTAGGTATGGCCTGGAGTGTCAGGCAAGCAGAATAGAAGCTTTTCAACTATGCCAAACATTTGGGACCACAGCGCCTTAAGAATTCTGGAGGGATATTATCGGAGCCTTGTGCTTTTCAACTTTTAACTTGTTTAATGACAGATGAAAGTTCTCTTGTTGCTGAAGGGGGCTAACAAATGGCCATCTGCGCTTGGGGCGTTCCAGAGCCACCTGCATTCCTGCTTCACTGCAAGGGTGTGCTTCTTATTTGCCACTTTAAATTTGCCAATGGTAGTGATAATCCGTGAGCTTGGACTTAAGCGAATTCAGAAAGCTCGATCAAGCCATCGCGAATAGAGAACAATGCGACGATTCTGCATTACGCCCTTAAAGTTTGACGCCAACAAATACTACGATATTGTTGACTGGCAGGCTCTCAATCTCACCGAGCCTCCTGTAACAATAAACATGGGGGACAAAAAACGGCGAGAAATGATTGCAGCTAAGGACACTCCAGAACTTTTATTTCCTCGATTTCCGTGTCACACACAGGTGGTGGAAAGGTGCGTCAAGTTGGTGACGGAAGCTTTAGAGGCGGTGTGCGGGGTTAATTCACGAGATGGATTTATAAGCTCACGCATTGAATCACGACAAGAAATGCCCAAGTTCGAGTCGAAACGTGACTATTTCATCTAAAGCGAGGAAGTTTGATACATATTATCATTTCCATTGCATTGCAATAAATCTCTATGCTAACCTCAAATTCAAATACATTTGCATGTATTTTTGCGTTTTTAGTCGATAAGTAATGGCCTGGTTGCAGATCAAAAATTTATTCAATCGAAATATGCTTTTAGCACAGTCTTCTGTATACCCAATGGCAATTTTTGGCTGCCCAAGCTAAGCAAAATGAGGAAAAAAGTTTTACACCCCCCTAAATTGATCCACCCTAATGTAGAAGGAAATAGTAAATTTTCAAGTGGCTGGTGGCAGATCAAGATGTCGTTAGATCACTTTCTAATTTTGCACAGCTGTTTTTAGTAGTAATTGGCAAGTTTTCCAACCCCAAGCTAATAAAATTTTTATAAAAGGTGTTTTCACTCCACCCTAATCTACATATCGTCTGTCAGTGCACAAGAACCTATTATTTTATTGACTTTGCCTAAAAACGTTGTGCTCAAAATCTCAATAGAAAAATGAATGATGATTTTAAAGTTTTATCCAATCATTATCAAATCAACGCAATTATCACTGGACATTGTAGGCTATTTGTGATCACCTGTAAATGCTGACCTCAGATGTCCTTCAAGGGCTACTATCTTATCTGAAAAATAAATTCACTTGTTTACATTTGGAAAATAAAACATGGAAAAGTATTAATATAGTGCAGGCCCTTAGGGGCATAAATTAGCATCTTTAGGCTAAACGTGTTACACGTTGGTTTTTTGCATTTTTTTGTGGTTGATGAATCTAACTTTAAGTTTAGTGGATGCCGCAACTTTTTGGGCCACGTGATCACCCCCAAATCGGGAATTCCCCCAGAAATCAATTTTGCGCTCTTTTCACGGCATTTCTATGCAATTAGATACGTTATTTTTTTTATTTGGACTGACTGCCACTACAAAATACACGAAATAAAAACCAGCCAAAATTATGTTATTAGTGACGTCATTGTGACGTCATAACATTAATCTTTTTTCTTATTTTTTTCTTATTGTAGTCGCTTGTTTGTTGATGGTGTTACTTTTTTGGTTACAATAAGTTACCAATGCTAAAATAATTCCCTCTTCAAATATGACGTCAGCATTGCATTATGAATGACGTCATAATTTTGTTTTGTGATTTTTTTTCAGATGTTTTTCGTACAGGTTAGTATAGTAGGTAGGCAATAACCAGTATTTTATACAGGTTGGTTAGTGATAGACCTATCATGAATGTATCTACCAAAAAACTACTCATCATCGGCGTATGAGCAGATCTTTCCAGGCTAGATTGGAGGGCAGGAAATCATCAGTCACTCAACAGTCTCGTCGTCCAGGACCCTCAGACCATGCGCACCGTGTGGCGGCCGGTAGGTTAGGCAGTGGTGGATGACATGGTCTGCGGTCTGTTCAGTGGCACCACACTCGCATTCTGGTAAAGGACCCAGGCCCCACTTGTGCATGTCCGAACAAAAACGGCCGACGCCAGCTCGCAGGCGGTTAAGCTTGTCCCACGCAAGCCTTGCGAGGGACATCCCCGGTGGAAGAGGATTGGCGTCGGGTATAAAGTCACGGAGCGTGGAGATGTGGTTTTGCCACTCCGTGTTTCACATGTGGTTCGTCCAGTCTTCCGCACTTACACCAAGTTCTTCTGTAGTTGTTGTGTGGCAGGCACAAAGGGGCGTCTTGATTTCAGCTACTGCTTTGAAGGTGGTGGTTGCTTAAATGTTGTATGGAGGGAATGGTCAGGGTCCAGAGCGCGGCGAGCAAGAGAAATCGTGGCTCTTTTACAACGTAGCTCAGCGGATTGGATGCCTGCTAGGATGGGTAGGTAGTCCGTCGGAGTGAGACGCAGGCATCCAGTCACAGTATGCAGTGCATCGTTGATGGCGGTATCAACGTGGTTGGTGTGAGAACTACGGCACCAGACTGGTGCGCAGTACTCAGAGGTGGAGTGAACAAGGGCTAGGGTAGCTGTACGAAGAGTTTTGGCATCAGCTTCCCAGCCGGAACCAACCAATCGCTTCAAAAGTGCGACGCGTGTAGATAGTTTTTTGTGCCGTGACTCCAAGTGTCGGCGGTGCGTGAGTGACCTGTCCAGAGTTATCCAGAAATAAGTAGGCTCGGCACAGTAGGGCAGGTGCTTTCCATCAATGTTGATGTTTATCTCACGCTGTGCCTCCCGGTTATTAAGGTTAAAGGCCGCCGACACTGTCTTTGCCTTGCTGAGCTGTAGCTTCCATTTCTAGAGGTATGCTGATAGTTTTTGCATGTCTTGGCTGAGGTTCCTCTCCACTGACTGCCAGTTTCCCGCTGAGTGCAGGAGTGCCAGATCGTCTGCGTAAGTATATTTCCTGGAGATGGTGGGGGCAAGTCAGAGGTGTATATGTTGAACAGGAGAGGAGCCAAGACTGAGCCCTGTGGGACGCCGTTTTTAAGTCGGCGTAGTCTGCTTCGACGACCGCTACTGGTTGTGAGGGTAAAACTGCGGTTTTGCACAAGCTCCATCTCCATATGGACCATGTGTCTGTCAGGAAGCAGACGGATTAACTTGCAGGTAAGGCCGCTATGCCATACGGTATCACGGGCAGCCGTGAGATCAACAAACACGGCGCCAGCCTTCTTCTTAGCCAAAAAATTGTCCTCAATGGCTTGGGTCATAAGTGTGACCTGATCTAAGGTTGATCGTCCATGTCGGAATCCAGCTTGCTCACGGGGCAGCTGCGGATCTATTATTGGTTCAACACGGGCGTAGATGAGTCTCTCGAGGATCTTGAAAGGGATGCAGAGCAGTAAGTTTTGGGGGTAGCTCTTCGGATCCCCTGGAGGCTTCGGCTTAGGAACTGCAACCACAAGTGCTCTTCTCCAGATTCTGGGAATTCTCAGGTGGCGAAAACAGCAGGAAAGGAAGTCTTTTAACCAAGACTTTAAGTAGGCAGCATCATGGAGTATCTACGGACATAAGTGGTCAGGGTCCGGGGTTTTACCTGGTTTTATTTGCTGGAGGGGGCGGAAAATTCCTCAGGGGTGAACTCACCCGAGATGTTGTCCCCGTCTGGGGTTTACCCTCTAGAGGTCCTTCATTTCTTGTAAGACGAATCTGTCTGATTCACGGTCTCTCGATTTGTATTTACCATTCTAAACGAGTTGTGAGGCGATGAAATTTGCTGAAACTGGACATTGTTGCCGAGAGGCACGTGATCTAGCAGTTAGGTTGTTTAATGTACTCCATGCTATGCGGCTGGAGTGCGTGAAGTCGATTGATTCAACAGCTTCTGTCCAGCAATCCTTCCTCTTTGAGTCCAGCCTTGCCAACGGGGTTGTGGCTGAGCGGTTGGTACCGTTGCCCTGGCTGGCGTGGAAGAAGTCGAAGTAGAGGTTTCGCACTCCTTATCCCAGCACGGAATGTCGTTCTTTTGTCGGCCGCGGGGATGGAGTATTTTTCCGCTGATGTTATTGCATCACAAAAGTCCTGGTAGGCTTCTTCCACGTGGTTGTTGTGTGGGGATGGGATATACTGTGTGGTTTCGTTGCTGATGAGGCTGTAGTACTCCCAGTTAGCCATTCTGAAGTTCTATCGCTTAACAGGCTTGCTCGGGACAGGCATTGTGAGCGTTGGAGCCGTGATGAGCGAGGGTCAATGTTGGGACTGGGGAAACCTGTCTAGCACACGTCTGTCCGGTTAGCAATTATCGGGCCATCACTTGCAAAATTGGAAAAAAACGCAAAATTGGAAAATGTACTGCAAGTATCTGAAAAGCATTTGCCCTAGGTTTTTTGCATTAAATCATCACCTTTATGCTCGTTGGACATCAGTTTACATTCGTGATATTAAAGCATTTGAGCAAATTGATTCCACTTTGAAGACACATTTTGCTGAAGGGAAGTTTGTGATTACAAAATCCGGTAAGAGGTTTTCTGCAATGGCACTTGACCACAAATAAATTAATTAAAATATTGTTGTTTTACTGTAGATTAGACTCAATTGTTGATGATTTTATAAAAGTTTCTGTCAAAAGCAAGCTGCAAGTATGCAATGTCGAAGTTAGAATATACAACTTCTGTTTACCTGATTGATCTGTGAGTTGTTTATTTAGAGAGGATATTTCATCTGAAACAATAATAACACAGAATCATTACACGACACAATAATATTAACAATAAAATAAATGTCTACATAAGCAGTCACTTACAAATATTGCATTTGTGCGTGCAATAGATGAATCACCTAATGGTCACTTTAACCTTTGTCCGACGGCATTATGCAACGTTATCAGGCGCCTTGAGTAAAAATGTACCTTCATAATTATGTTGCATGGAAATCAGCTTCGACACGCTATCTGTATGGCATTGATTGGTCTGAAAGTTTTAATTCACCACTCAGACATATCCTACTATGATTGTTGTCAGTTGCTGTGTCTGCCCAGACCAGAAGCGGAAGCAATGTAAAACTTGGAAACACTGTATGGTTTGCGGAGATGTTCTGTATTCTTTTGTTATAAAAAATTATTTTGCTTTAAAATATAAAATTATGCATTCTTTTCATGCAATAATTTCATACAAAATATGCGAAAGTGCAAATATTGTGTCTTTGCCGCCTGTTAAGGGAGTAAAAGCAACTTGGGCGCTCATCCCGGGAACGTGTAGCGATTTTTTTAAATTTTGCACTAAGCAATCGTTTTGTTCAGCACCAAAAATCTGTCTAAAATGTAAATCTTGGGAAAAAAATGCACTTTTAGTTCTTTGAAACATCTGTTTTGAAATAATCAAGTCATGGATAAGTCACCAATAAAAAAATTGTCACTAAACGCAACCTAACTTAAAAACATAGAGATGTAAAATAAACTTCATGTCAATACAGCTTCCAAGGAAAAAGTTGTCACAATTAAAAAACTCAAAAGTTACAATTGTGCCTATGCTGCCGGACGAAGGTTAACATTGCCAGAGTGCTCAACTATAAGCGGCAATCTAAAATTAATGCGCATACAGCAATGGTGCCATTTTTACGTTTTACATCATTTCAACGTTTTTGTACGCAAAAGAAGTCGCTTATGTCACTTATGTGGTATACTAAATTGATTATCTATTCGATCTGTCTGCTTCCCCAAAGAAATTATTGTTGACCAAGAACCGGTCGAGTTTGTTGAAAATATAAGTATTTAAGTGTGCATATTACGTCTTTATTATCAGATGACAAAAACGTACTGCGACAAGTTAAATCTCTTTATTGTACTGTAAACAAATTAAAAATTAAATATAGCAAATGTTCATGAAGAGTAAAAAATGTGTTGTTTCGCTGTTACTGTACATCTCTTTATGCTTGTCATCTTTGGCACAATTATTGCCGTTCAATAGAATTAAAATTGCCTATAATGACTCATTTCGAATTCTACACAATATGCCTCGCTTTACTAGTGCACGTGAATGTCAAGTTAATGCAAATGTTATAACTTTTGATGCTCTATTGCGGAAAACAGTTTATGCCTTTGTGCAACGTTGTTGCAAATCTCTCAATTCTCTGCATTAATGCATTAATGTCCTCAGACGCTTTCTATAAATCGACATTTTTTAAGCACTACAATGATATGTTGCACATGTCATGCAAGTGACTCCTTACGTCTTGTCTTTTTGTGTTTTGGTTTTAATATGGACAACCTTGTCTGATACAAATAAACAAATTATTGTGGTTTACTACTACTAAAAAATAAAAACCACTTCTAATGTAAAAATAATAAAATATAATTAAGAATATTAACTATATTAACTTTCGTGCAACCAAAACATTTCACCATACACAGCTTACCAAAAGGGGTACAATTGAACCCCACCCCCTTTTGTCCCAATTTCGCAAGCTAGTGCTCAAAAATTACTTTTTTATTACTTTTCTTGTAAGACAGAGTCACACAAAAGGAAAAGATGATGAGAATTTGCTGTTAACTGTTTAAAAATTGTCCAGTTCAATCTTTATCAATGTTATTGCATGTCACACAAACAACTGTTTTTGGTGTGGCATCTGCAATGCACACGAACCTAGCGCACCATTCACGGTGCTTTCTGCTCTTCTTGTCGGCCTCTCTAGGACACATATAACACCTCTTGGAAGCAGGAAACACAACAGGTAATTGCTTGGTGACTTCAGCATCAATGAAGCCATACTTGCATGCCAACTCCAGTAGATTAGCTTGAATACCTTGCAAATTAGTTTCAGTCCATCTGGTTATTTTTGCTCCAATTTGAAGTTAACGTGAGCTGGTTTTTGTCCAGTGATATTTTGACTTAAATCTTCGATTTCAGTGCAAGCATTGACACACCAAATAGAACAGAATCCGAATTATATTCTATATGAACAAGGACCTTCTGGTGATCCTCCTTTTAAGGTGAAACAGGCTGTCAATGGTTTAGAGAGTAATGAATATATTCAATTAGGAATAATTAATAAAAACGTCATTATTGAACTACTGCTATTTTGCATTCATCAAATGCTGGAATTTGCACAACAATCTAACCTCTTAGTGTAATTTATTAAGTTAAGAATCGATTTCGCTATAGTAATAGCATCTTCAGCTTATTCAAATAGAAATTTATTAAACTATTAATAAAAACGTTGTTATCGTCAAAATTGTAAAAGATGCTCCCACATTTATCCAACTTGCTTCAGATACTATATGTTGCGAGTATATCAGAAACATATAAAAGTTATAATAAGCAATTTCAGTTTACCTGATTTATTTCTAAGTTGTTTATGCAGAAAAGATATTTCACCTGCAACAATAAAAGCACAAAACTGATAGGAATCACATTTATATTAACAATAACAATATGAATCTGTACATTGAAAACCACATACAAATTTTGTTTTCTTGCGTGCAATAGTGTATCCAACCGCAGTAGTTACTTTATAAATGCCACTGCCATAGTACTTGAAATGCAAATGGTAATTCACAGTTAACACCAAGACCGCAAAGATGCCCTTTTCACACCTTTTTACATTACAAGAGAGAAGAAGAAGAAGAAGAAGAAGAAGAAGACAAAAAAGAAATCCGTTTACACACGATTAGTGAGAAAAGTTGTTTTTTTGCGCTTGTTTTTTTTATAATAACATAACAATTTTTTTTATATAATTTTCTTCTTTGAGACATCTGTTCTGAAATAATCGAGACATGGATAAATCATCAACATAAAATATTGTCACTAAATTTTTCATTATTTTTTTTACTTTTTTTTAAAAAGAGTAGATAGTACCATACTAACTTTGGAAATTTAACTTTATTAAATTTGAATTAAAAAAATTTTAATTTTCCAATTTAGCATGGCATTTTTTTATAGATAAGTTAACCTCTATCAATCGACTAGAATGCAAATTTAATAATTAGATCTTAAAGAACATTATTTACGCATCGTAATAAGCTATACGTAGTGAAGAAAATAAACAAACTAATAAAAGAAATTAAGCAACAAAGGAGGTTGACTGTTAACACGGTCACTACTTGGACAATTTCCCAGGATTGATTATCCGTGCACTCCTTATACTTACTATGAGCAGCACTTGAAGTGATTCATTGGTACCACTTGTTGATCATGCGACCACACTTCTGACTTACAGAACTTAGTCAAAACTGTAGCAAACTGATTTCTAATAAGTTATTTAGCAGCTATAATTTTGCAGTTTTTTGTCACAATAAGTGTAAATAGTTGTAACTTGATAAAATGTACAAAACAATTAGAAGTACAGTAGCATAGAAAAATAAATAAAACAAAAACGTCCAAAAAAATAAACAATTAAAATAAAACGACAACTAAAAAACTGTTTTTAACCAATCCTACATACAATACAATTAACAAAAAGGCCAAAGGCAAACAATGTGGTAACTTTAGGGGAAAATAATAATTGCAAAGCTTTTAAAATTGCTGTATGTAAAGCTGTTTCAAAATAATTAAACTTTTACGATTAGGGACAAACGACCTATAACGTTGTCAATTATTGCATTAATTGCCATTGCACGTTAGTCATCGTGCAATAATATCCAAAAAATTAATCTGAATTGATCGTACATTTTTGTTTTTGTAAAAACAATCATTGCGTTAAAACTATTGATGACGTCAGGATACCACTAACAAAGACCGCAATTATTTTATCGATTAGTTTCAGACATCATCTAAGCTGCTTATGCTGTTAGACTTCCACGTACTATGTGAACATATTATACATTTTGCAAAAAGCGACCTTTCGTTTGGTCCTATTCTGAAGCTTTTTGTATTTTTTAAATACAACTTACAAAAACGTCATCATTACTTTACAGAACGTAACACACGTTGTAAACGTCAAAATGGTAAACGAAGTCCACATCATTCTCTTGCTAGCCACAACCCTGTTTCTTATACTGTATACTGCATTACAAATTGACATTCAATTTGTAATCAAGCTTAACTGAAGATGATCTAGCTTCTAGCTGATCGAAATCGATTTTTAGCTATACAGTATATGATTGAACTGACTCGTGTGAAAATAAATTCCTTTGCATTACAAGACATGTAACCGAGTCGTTCATATTAAGCATTGCTGTGGGTTTGACACCTGTCAAAAGATACTTCATTTTCTTGATACTACATCACATCATCATAACATCATCTGACCATCACATCCTAATCACAGCACCGCACATCACAATCTTTCAAATTGAAAATAAACAACTTCTATTTACCTGATTGATTTGTCAATTGTTCAGAAAGAGACGATATTTTGTCTGAAACAATAATAATACGAAATTGACGTTTCGTAACTTATTTCTGAATGATTTGTTAATAATCGTAAATATTGTTAAAATCTTTATGAGAGATATCATATTTAAAACTAAACTAACAAGCTGAAAAAGATTTTGAGAATTCTACTCGCAGATGTTAGTCTGACGGTGCGGATTGACAGATGGAAAATCTCAAGTTGATGTAAAAAGTTCGCTTTTTCTTCTTTTTCCTCAAATGTGAGTTATTTTACACAGTGCTAAAAAAAAGTTTTTGAAAATTCATCTCGATGATGTCAAATTCTTCTACCGAGTCTTCTAAAGTTCGTTGACACACCACAGATTGACACATTCTTCCACAACGGAGTTATACACTGACAGGTTTCATGTGCACCTACTGCACCGGGTGGTTAGCCGAGGGCAAACACGAAGGTGGTCCGCTATTTGGGGCTCGGTGCCGCAGATACATGCAATTGGGCCCGTGTCGTAGCCCCACTCCACCATTGCAGACTTAGTGCGTCCAACACCAGTTCAGAGTCGATTTAATGTTTTCCACTTTTCCCAAAGAGCGTTTTCTCCTGGGAGGAGGGACTTTGATGGTGGGACCTTTATTTCAGTGCATGATGGGTCATTTTCGAATTGTTGTTTCCATTGCTTAAGTCTTGTTTCTTCTTTTGTTGAGGTTAGTGGCTGAACGTGTGTTAGGAAGCTTTGGGGATAGTATAATATCTTCTTTAGAAGTTTTAGTAGAAATTGCAGCTACTACTGTGTAGTGTGCTGACAGGGAGCGCGACGTGAACGCTTCTACTATGATCCCCTACTAAGATCTACTATGATCTACTATGATGATGTCAAATAAAAAGCTTTCATAAACGTGAGGCCAAAATAGAAAATAAAGTCATGCCAAAAAACACAAATTAACAAAATAGCAAATTTGTTATCACAATCATATTAAAACTTATTAAACCATTCAATCACGTTCGTCTTTAAAACCAGCTCTGTCGTTGTACTAAAGAAAGTCATTGATGATATACTTATATTGTTATTTCCTGCAAACCAATAATTCTGACCATTGCTGTCAGGCTTTGATGCCTTGAATAGCATAATTAGACATCAGCATTAGCTAAGAAAAGTCGTTCTTCTACTATATGAAAGCCCTATAGTAATAACTTATAACATGAATAACAGATTCGACACAAACGGAAGTAAAAACATTGCCCACTCAACTATTACATAATAAATTTATTTATTTTCAGTGTTAGGTGTGAGGTGACGTATAATTGTCTGTAAACTATAAAAATCGTGTGTTGTTAAAATTCGAAAACCGCAAGGTTTGTTAATGTTTTTTTGCCTGTTTGCTCATTATGTATTTGGCTTGGTATCTTTCCTTTTAAAGGTGTGGCTGTTTTTGTGCTTTGGTGCACTTGATTCAGGGGCTGAGGTTGTTTGATGTTCCAGTGATTAAAGCAACACAAAAGCGAATATTCTGAACTAATTTGACAATTTACAGTTTTGCGCTACGGCTACCACATTTAAATCACCAGAATTTTGCGGTTTACTCTGACTCTGCCACGGCACACACTTTGGGAAACTTTACTCAGTGTAGTTAGGGTAACATCGGGGAAATATTAAAATTTCATTGAACAACTGCTGTACTCTATACACTGTCAACACTTGAAGTATGGAAATCCTTCTGTGGTAGCCTAAACGATGCGTTAATTGAAATTTTAAAGTTCAATATCAAATCAAAACTTGCAACTCATACTTCTAAAAACATATTTCAAAATAGCTATAAAGTGTGAGTGTTAAACAATGGGCATCAAACTGCATAAAAAGCAACCAAAACAAAGTGAAATTCGTCAGAATCCAATCCAATACTCTTCTTTCGATCTTGCCTTTTAGACTTTTGGAGCTCAGCCAAGAAAATGTATTGATCATGTTATCGTTGTTTCGCTTTAAGAAAAACAAAACTGTAATTCCACCACGCCGCCTTACTTCATTTGCACAAGGGACATACGCTGACACGAGGTTAGCTGGTAATCCAATTAAAGGGTTTGAACTTAAAAAAGTTTAATTTAAAGTGAAAAAACAAACGTTTCGGCAAAAGGAAACTTAAGGTTTTCCATTTCTGCAACAAACTTGGATTTGATCAAAGTTGACGAGTTTGTGTGACAAAGCCGTACTTCATAAAACGATTTTGCCCTCGTACACGTGTTAATATTTCAACTTTTTTATTTTTTTGCAAATTGAAATTACATGTTCATAGTTGTCGTTAAAATTAAGCATTTACTTTTTAAATCGAGCATTAATTTAAAATTATAATGTATTCATTCAGATAAATGATTTATTTAAGCCCATGTCAAACAAAAGTAGAAGACACCACACTCGAGTTGCAGCCATGTTCTGCATCATCAGTGGTGCATATCCATGTTGTTTTGAGCGGGAATCGAAGTTTTTTGTTCGATTTTAATGTTCAATTCCCGCTCAAGACAATCATCCCAAACAAGTGTGAAACTTGAGTATAGTGTTTTCTATTTTCGTTCGATCTGGGCCTTAATAACTTTATAAATCTCTACAAAAATGGTTCACAAAATTTTGTGATTCCTAATTTGTAGCAGATAATTTCAAATCTAACAAATATTTGTAATAAACTTGAAGCAATTACATACCTCCTACAGTTTCTTCAACAATTTGCTGCACCTCCTCTTTCTTGCCCTTATCGAGTAGTTTTTGTTCACATTGTTGACCATTTGACCCGGCCGTGAACATGGTGCGAACACAGTTGCTGCTTGGTTGGGATTCTATTTCAGGATCAAACGTTCTGCAAACCATCGAACATTCTTTCCGGATACCACCAATGGACAGATGAATGGTAGGAACCAAAATTAAAACAACGCATTTCATGAACATGTTGATGTTAAGTCGTTGAAACAAGTTTTCAAGCTTCGATTTCAATTGTAGCGCAGTTCTACCAGTGCATATTAGGTAGATGGCTTATTTGACCCATCGCGACAAAAGAATTATTGGTGTTCCACGGTAGAAACTGAACATGCGTCATTCACGTCACATCCTTTACAAACTTGTGACGTCAACGATTTCATGATGGCAATATCAGTTCAATAAAAAATTGGTTAATTAAAATACATCTGCAACGGAAAACCATAATGAGGAAAAGTTCCTAGGCAAACCTAATTATCCAGTTGATCTTTCTGGCGATATGCGTTTTTACGTTCCGCAACCTCGTTACTAGAAGTTTAGTTTGAACCAAAATTGACAGTAGTGCTACTGAACAAAAAAAATGTACATTTAAAATTGAACTACCGTTGTGCATGGTGTATTTTTAATACACTAAACAGTTGGCCCGCTGACACATATAATGTCGAATTTGGTCCAGTAACCACAAACTGTGAGGACCGATGATCTAATAATTATATACAGTGTGTAATAAGACAATTAATACTACTGTTACTGCAAAAGTGCTCAATGCCAAGCAAAAAAGCCAAGCAGAACAAATTTCACCAAATATAGTTATTAATTTCTAAAACCTCTACAGCCTGTTTCACCCTACAATGGGGATTATCAGAAGGTCCTAAAAGTATGCAAAAACAATAAATCGGTAATACCTTCTTCTTGTTCTTTTGTATGAGAGGTTGGTTTTTAAACTAGGCTACGTTTCATTGGGGTCAAATGTCCGGGCAGCAAGTTTCGAAAAGGTACCATTAAAAAATCCCCTTCGAAGTTTGTTTGAATCAAACTCACGTCAATGCAATGACTACCACCGCCTTAACCCTACGCGCCAAGTCAGGCAGTGGCAAATCGATGAATTAATTTAGTTGTTATTTATGTTTTTCCTTTGTTGCTCAATAGGGATTTTTTAATGGTACCTTTCAGAAAGTTGCGTCCGGGCATTCTTCGAACAGCCACTTGATTGATAGGCTTATAGCGTTGACAGACCAACTGCCCTTGGTAGAGTAAACGTCGGGCAGTGGTAGAGGATGTGGTCTGCTGTCTGTTTCTCTGCACCACAGTTGCATGCCGCAGATGTTGATAGGCCCCATTTGTGCATCAAGGAAGCGAAGTTCCCAACACCCGTGCGGAGGCGATTCAGCCGTACCCAGGCAGGTTGGCTAAGCTCCTTTACTAGTGGCATGAGTCCAGCGTCGGAGATAAAGGTGTGGATTCTGGAGGTGTTGTGTGTCTACTCCTCTTGCCAGGTATTGATGATCCAGGATAAGGCACTAGTGTTGTTCTCCAGCAAGGATTGTGCTTGAGCAACAAATTTAAGGGGTTTCTCGATGTGAGGCGTTTCGTTATTGCCAGTCTAGTGATATAGCTGTGGAACGCGTGGTGTAGCTCCAGTGAACGGCGAGCCAGGGAGAGTGTGGCAGCTCTGCGGCGAAGCTCCTGCCTGAAAGAACTGGTAAAAACTCAGTGGGTGTCGGGTTCAGGCATCTCGATACAATACGCAAGGCGTCGTTGATGGGTTTGTCGAGCAGGTGAGTATGAGCACTGCGACACCATACAGGAGCGCAGTACTCCCCGGTGGAGTGGACGAGATCCAGGGTTGTGGTGCGCAGGGCTGTTCCTGTCGCACCCCCAGCTCGTAGCCTACCTGCTAGTCGACGAATAAGAGCAGCTTGTAATGTTACATTCTTGGGGAGTGATTCCCAGTGGTGTCGGTACGTGAGAGTCCTGTCCAATCTAACACCGAGGCAGACTGGTGTGAGGTTAAAGGGCAGGAAGTTTCCTTCGATATTGATGTTCAGCTGACGCTTTACTTCCTTGTTGTTTATATGGAAAGCGGTCGACACCGTTTTACATTTACTGAGCTTGAATCTCCACTTGTGGAGGTAGTCTGACATCTTAGCCATATCTTGAGTTAAGGTCCTTTTCAGTGGAGACCATTCCGAAGCGTTATGCACCATTGCCAGGCCGTCGGCATAGGCATACAGCTTAGGTGTTGTTGATGGAAGGTCATGAATGTAAGCATTAAAAAGGAGTGGAGCCAGGACGCATTCCTGGAGAACACCGTTCTTGAGGCGTCTTGGCCTGCTTCTTCGTCCGCGTCCGGTGGTAAGGGTGAAACTGCGTTGGTAGACAAGCTCCATCATCATTCTGACCATGTGCCGGTCGGAAAGAAGGTGAAGAAGTTTGTAGCGAGATCGTGTTGCCACACTGTGTCATATGCTGTAGTGAGAGAACATGGCACCAGCCTTTTTCTTTTCCTCAAAACTATCCTCTATATTTTTGGCTCATGGGAGTGAGCTGTTCTACTGTACAGTTGATCGGCCACGGCGAAAACCTGCTTGCTCTGGTGATAAGAGGGGGTTGATGATTGGATCGACCCTGGTGTGGATGAGCCGTTCAAGGATTTATAGGGGATGTATAGGATGTATGTATAGGATGTATAGGAGTGAGATAGGAAGGAAGATCCTAGCGTCATCCAGATGCTTGTTGGGGTTTGGTATGGCTATCACGTCAGCTCGTCATCTCCAGGTTTTGGCTATTTTTAGGTGGTGCAGACAGGAGAAGAGGAAAGCATGCAGCCAAGATTTCAATGTTTTGCCCGCGTGGAGGATGAACTCTGGGCATATATGGTCTGGGCCCGGTGCTTTTCCTGGCTTAAAAAGGTTTAGAGAATGCTGGAATTCTTCGAAGGTAAAGTGTCGGGATAAATTTTTGCTCAGGTGGTGTTGGAATCTTCCACAGTTCGGACACTTCTTTAGACACTTGGCGAGCAGTGCTTTTATCCCCTAAGGAATACACCTCATTATTCACAAGTTGTAATGCAATGGAGTTGGCTGTGAAGGGGCGTTCTCAAAGCGGTTGTCTGGATCTGCCAGTTAGCCTGTTGATCGTGGACTATGCTATACGGCTTGAGTGGGTGAAGTCGATGTTTTAGAACGTCTCTACCCATCGCTCTCGTCTGTTGTTATCAAGCCTTGTAATCAGTTTGCTGGCCGCTAAATGTGATGCGTTGCAAGTGAAGGCTTGTGTGGTGCGAAAGAGTGAAAGAGGAAGAGTGTTTCACATTCTTTAACGCTGCACGATATGTAGAGTTTTTTGAAGCCACGAGGAATGCACTTTTTTGCAGCGTAGATGGTAAGGTCGCAGAAGTCCTTGTAGGCTTTGTCTGCGTTAGTAACGTCTGAGAGAGGAAGCTCCTTAGCGAACTGGTTAGTAGTTGTAGCGTAGCGCTTACAGTTAGCCTTGCGAAAGTTCAATCGCTTTACTGGCTTGCTCGTTATTGGTGTAATATGACGATTGGAGGTTATAAGAGAAGGTCGGTGTTGTGACACTAGGAACTTTCTTTGTACTTGTCTGTCGGGAGTTGGTAGTTTTTATTGGTTCTCGCAAAAGCTAAATCTGGATTGGTACCAGTGTTCCATCGCCCTGATAGGAAAATTGGCGAGCCGTTTGGATCTTGAAGGAGGATCAAGTTGTTGTTAGCAGCCCATGTTGCTAAGCATTCTCCATCTGCACTTGTGTTATTGTACCCCCAGTCAGTATGCTGGCAGTTGAAATCTCCAGCCTAGATGCAAGGGCGGGGAACACAAGTAGAGATGTAACATACATTTGCGAGAGAGGAGGTTTATAGATGTTAACGATGTTGTGCACCTCTACATTAATGCAATACTACTCTATCTCGGAATTACCGGGATAGGAATGTGACGAAGACAGGTTTTTCCTACAAAAGATACGAGGCCATGCTTCCTGCTAAGAGTGTATCCGGCTACCGAAAAGTTGTTGGTTAGTAGGTTTCCCACTATTGTGCAGTGAGTTTTCTGGAGGAGGACAGTGGTTGAACTGTGATCGTGGACCAGCCGCTCGACAATGTCAAGCTTGCTGGTTTTGAACCCTTCGACGCTCAGCCGGAGGATTCGGAAATACCCTGGGAAGGGCTGTTTTCGTTGAGAAGCGTAGTGAATGTAGTCTTCTTCTTTGGCTTGTTGATGAGCTTAGTTTTGCCGTTTCATTTGTAGTTGAATTCGGCTACTCACAGGATGGACCATCTGAACATGCTCATCATCCCATCTCGGTAATATCTGAAACCAGCAATACCCATCATACCGGTAATACCGGTAATACCTATCATCCAGGTAATCCCTGAAAAAATATTAGACAATATAACTTCTTTTGAGAAGGCTTGAAGATGATGTTTTGAGAAGAACGCTGGAGTTGCAAATGGAGGATCGTAGAAAACAAGGAAGACCATAGAAAACGTGAAAATTGCAAGTTAAGGAGGAAAGAAGCAAGGTGGGCTTGAAAAGAGAAGACGCGTTAGACAGATCAATGTGGATGTAGAGTGGAAAGGCGATAAAGCATGCATTGATAAACTTGCTCTCTCAAAGACTTAAGTTGAACATAGCGCTAACCTACTGCTCGGTATGAAATTTTTATACTTAAGAATCTGAATTTTTGTGCGATACTTTTTGAAACTTAAAACGTTCCACAATTTCAGAAACACTGTAACATACAAATAAGGCACAACCAATTTTTAAATGTCGTAACTTATCAATTATGTTCACGAACCTGAAAATGCTTTACGACCCCTCGGAAGTCCGCAGAGTGCTGGTTGAGAACCGCTGTTTTAGCCTACTTAAGATTTTTTTTTTTAAGAAAAATTAAGCTACGTAGACAATAACCTACTTTATTAGTTCCCAATCTGGAAGCCATTTACAATACTCTGGTGTGCCGCAAACAATTTCTCATATCCATTTTCCATCTATCTTCATTTTTTTTAGAATAAAAAGCAATAAAAATCTTTCCATTGATCATTGTTTGGGATTACCCAGCATCTTGAATCTTTGGTAGAAATAATTGAAAATTACTTTCCAACGTTCTGAACAGAACATTTGCATGGTTTTGGGTTAGGGTTAGGGTTAGATCTATTTTCATCACCGGACTCTTATTTTATCTTTAACCTCAACGAGGAAAAAGAACTAATGGACATACGTAATGACTGAAGAATGAAGCTGTTACACGGAAAGGTGTCGTTCGATGAGTTCTAGATAAGAATTTAAAATAGGTATGCCCTAGGTACGTGCGGGAAATAGCCCACAGAGTACACGCATAATGCTGTTTCGTCCGCAAATCACTTATCAGAGATTTGCAATCAATGATATCGTGATTAAATTGTTAGATCACTTTTTTATAAATCGTAGTTTTGTGTAGGCTTACATGACAGGAAGTTTGTGTGTTTTTTATAAACCCGGACATCGGAGGTTTGAGTACACAATATATCAAATTTATAAAATGGCTGGATCAAATGTATTAGAGTGTTTTATTGTATTATTATAGAACCAATTTATGGTATAATATTTGTGGTGATCTTGTCCGGAAACTTTAAGCGCCCGAAAACGTATGAACGTTTCGACAATAAACTCGACTAAAAGCCCTTAGCCAGGGTGGTCCAAGACTGCAAACATGAAGGGCCACATTAGGGTCTGGGAAAACATTGTATTGAGAAAACACAATATTGTTTAGATATATCTAAATAACCTAAAAAAAAATTGAAGTCATTTGAACTATTCCTTCAGCTTCTTCACAGCTTCTGAAAATTTTCATTTTGCTGAAAATTTCGCATTTTTGTTTGTGGTTACATAACTACAAACTTCGTCAGTGACGTAAATTCAAATAAAAGACGTCACTTTTTCTTACCAAATTAACCCAATTTCATTAAAAAAATGACGCAACAGCTCAGGGCAGGTCTATAAAGAGAAATACAATGACGTTTTATAGCTGGCAAAATGTCTAACGCAATTATGTATCATGTAACCACCCACAAAAATGCAAAATTTTTAGCAAAATCGAAATTTTCATAAGCTGCGAGGAACCTGAAGGAATAGTTCAAACGACTCCAATTTTTTTTCTTAGGCTAATTAGATATATCTAAACAATATTGTATCTACCCAAACTAAAAATATTTTTGAAAAAAAATGCGTTTTTGACCCTATTTTTCGATTTTTGGGCCCCATGAGGAGGCTGAAGACAATTTTTACGAATCTCAAATTTTGTCATGATTGTTTTCTCACTTATTGGCACCATTTCCCCACTACCCCGAGAGAATTTAAAAAAAAAGTTCAAAAACGAGCCACCCTACTGTAGAGGTTTTAGAAAGTAATAACTATATTTGATGTAAACTGCACTTCTTGGCTTTTATGGTGGCGTTGAGCACTTTTTGTAGTAATAAAAAGTATTTATTGTTTTATTAGATATATATTATTATTAAATCATCGGTCCTCAAATTTTGTGGTTACTGGACCAAATTCGAGATTATATGTGCCAGCGGGCCAACTGTTTGGTGTATTAAAAATACACCATGCACAACGGTAGTTCAATTTTAAATGTATTATTTCTTTGTTCAGTAGTACTACTGTCAATTTTGGTTGAAACTAAACTTTTAGTAATAAAGTTGCGGAACGTAAAAACACATATCGCCAGAAAGATCAACTAGAAAATTAGGTTTGCCTAGGAACTTTTCCTCAATATGGTTTTCCGTTGCAGATGTATTTTTACCCAACCGCATTATACTGAACTGATATTGCCGTCATGAAACTTGTTGATGTCAAGAGTTTGTAAAGGATATGACGTGGATGACGCATGTTCAGTTTCTACAATGGAATATCAATAATTCTTTTGTCGCAATCGGTCAAATAAACCATTTACCTAACATACACTGGTAGAACTGCGCTACAATTGAAATCGAAGCTTGAAACGGATCAACATGAACATGTTCATAAAATATATTGTTTTAGTTTTGGCTCCTACTCTTCATCTCTCCATTGGTATAATACGAAAAGAATGTTCGATGGTTTGCAGAACGTTTGATCCTGAAATAGAATCTGCATCAAGCAGCAAGTGTGTTCAGACCATGCTCACAACTGGGTCAAATGGTCAACAATGTGAACAAAAACCACTCGATGAGGGCAAGAAAAAGGAGGTGCAAAAAATTGTTGAGGAAACTGTTGGAGGTAAGTAATTGCTTTAAGTTTATTACAAAATATTTGTTAGATTTGAAATTATCTGCCATAATCTCAAACTTTTGTGGAGCATTTATTTTGGAGATGTGGGGATTTATAAAGTTATTAAAGCCCGATGGAAAATAGAAAACACCATATTCAAGCTTCAATCTTGTTTGAGATTATTTTCTTGAGCGGGAATCGAACATGTAAATCCAACGAAAAGGTTCGATTCCTGCTCGAAACAACAGTTTTTATTAAAAATGCGTGGAGAATCAGCAGCGCCCTAGCCTATTTATGGCATATGCATTTCGCTCTACTTAGAGCGAAATGCATATGCCATAAATAGGGCTCTGCTGATTCTCCTTACATTTTTAATGAAAAGGACTGAACTGATATTTGATGGAGAATTGCTGGCCTGCTGCTTCGTAGTCAGGAGATCCCCTATCCTTAATGGAACTCAATAAATGTATTACCTCACATCTAACACACTGGAATAAAATAAATTTATTATATAATAGTTGAGTGAGCAATGTTTTTGTATCGGTTTGTGTCGAACCTGTTATTCATGTTATAGCCTAAGTTATTCACATAGGGCTTTCATGTTGCAGAAGAACGACTTTACTTCGCTAATGCTGATGTCTAATTACGCTATTCAAAGCATCAAAGCCTGACAGGAATGGTTAGAATTATTGGTTTGCAGTTAAAAAAATATCAGTATATCATCAATGACTTTGTTTAATGGCAAAGACAAAACTGATTTTAAAGATGACCGTGATTGATGACTTAATAAGGCTTGACATGATGATGATAACAGTTTTACTATTTTGTTAATTTGTGCTTTTTTGGCATGACTTTATTCTAGTCTTGGCCTCACGTCTATGAAGGCTTTTTATTTTACATCATCAAGATGATTTTACACAGATTTCTATCAATTTTGTATTATTATTGTTTCAGACAAAATATCTTCTCTTTCTGAACAATTGACAAATCAATCAGGTAAATTGAAATTGTTTACTTTCCCTTTGAACGATTGTGATGTGCATGTAGCATTAATATAAGAAGCAGGATTGTGGTTAGTAAGGGAATGATGTGGGATTCGTTTACCATTTTGACGTTAACAACGTGTGCTACGTTCTGTAAAGTAGCCTAATGATAACGTTTTTGTAATTTGTATTTAAAAAATAAAAACGCTTCAGAATGTGACTAAATAAAAGATCACTTCTTGCAAATTGTATGTTATGTTCACATAATACGTGGAAGTTTAATAGCATAAGCATACCTGTTGACGACTGAAAGTAATCGATAAAATAATTACTGCCTTTGTTAGTGGTAAACCACCATCATTCGCAGCTGCAAGATGGTGGTATCCTGACATCATCAATATATTTAACACAATCGTTGTTTTTGGAAGACAAAAATGTACGATCAATACAGATTAAATTATTGGATGTGAATGCACGATGACTAAAGCGCAATGGCAATTAATATAATGATTGACAACGTTGTAAACTGTTTGTCCCTAATCGTTTAATTTTTTTGAAAAAGCTCTACACACAGGAATTTTTTATAAATTTGCAACTATTTTTGCCTAAATCTATCAGTTTGTTTGCCTTTGGCTTTTTGTTAATTCTATTGTATGTAGGGTTGGTTAAAAACGGTATTTTTAGTTACCGTTTTATTTTAATCGTTTGTTTTTGCATTTTCTTTGTTTTTTTTGTTGTTTATACCACAGTACTTCCAATTGTTTCATAAATTTTGTCAAATTACACCTGTCTACATTTATTATAATAAGGAACTGCAAAAAATGTAAAATTGTAGCTGCTAAATAACTTATTAGAATTTAGTTTACAGCAGTTTTGACTAAGTTCTGCAAGTCAGAAATGTGGCCACATGCTCAGCAAGTAGCACCAATGAACCTAAGTTTAAGTGCTACCAATGACTACCAATGAATAATGATGAGGACTGTTCGGATGATGAATCCTTGGAAATTGTCCAAGTAGTAACCGTGTTAACAGTCAACCTCCTTTGTTGCTTAATTTCTTTTATTAGTTTGTTTATTTCTTCCACTGGATATAGCTTATTACGATGGGTAAATAATGTTCTTTAAGATCTAATTAGTAGATTTACAGTCTAGTCGATTGATACAGGTTAACTTATCGATAAACAAAAGAGTGCCATGCTAACTTAGAAAATTCAAGTTATTTTTATTCAAATTTTAATAAACTTAAATTTGCCAATTTAGTATGGTACTCTCTACGTTTTTTAATTATTTTATCACATTACGCATACTTTTGGATCATTGGTGAAATCAAAAAAATTTTAATCAAAAGTTTAGTGACACTATTTTGTTTTGATGACTTCTCCATGTCTTGATTATTTCAGAACAGATGTCTCAAAGAAGTAAAAGAGCAATTTTTTTTTCCAAATTTACATTTTAGACAAGTTTTTGGTAATAAAAAAATGATTATTTTTATATAGCCTATATATATTTTTTTTTAAAAAACATTTTTTTTTTAAAGCAAGCGCAAAAAAACAACTTCTATTAATAATTGTATGTAAACGACTTCTTTTTGCGTCTAAAAGCAATATAAAAATTTGTGAAAAGAGCATCTTTACGGTATGGGTTTTAACTGGAAACTACCACTTGCAGTTCGAGCGCTCTGGCAGTGGCATTGATAAAGTAACTACTGTGTGACTCACTATTGCACTCAAGAAAACAAAATTTGTATGTGTCTGTCAATGTACAGATTTATTTTGTTATTGTTAATATAAATGTGATTCCTATCAGTTTTGTGCATTTATTGTTGCAGGTGAAATATCTTTTCTGCATCAACAACTTGGAAATAAATCAAGTAAATAGAAATTGTTTATTATAACTTTTATAAGCTTCTGATCTAGCCTACTCACAACATACAGTATGTGAAGCACGGTTGGAGAAATGTAGGAGCATCTCTTACGATTTTGACGTTTAACAACGTGTTTTACGTTCTGTAAAGCAATAATGACGTTTTTATTAATTTGTATTTACAAAATAGTACGGTTTTAAAATGTGACAAGTAAAAGATCACTTTTTGCAAAATGGATTATGTGTTTACATAATACGTGGAAATTTAATAGCATAAGCAGCCCAGATGATGTTTGAAACTAATCGATAAAATAGTTGCTGCTTTTATTGGTAGTAAACCGCAATCATTCTTATCTGCAGAATAGTGATATCCTGACATCATCAATAGATTTAACACAGTCATTGTTTTCGGAAAAATTAAAAACGGTCGATCAACACAGATTAAATTTCAATTTGTTATTGCATGACAACGCTATACTGCGTGCCCCAAAAATGTAAAAGTTTACTTTAGGAAGAATGCGCCTAATTACTACTATTTACAAAAAATTAATAAATACTTTCATTACTTTTTCCTTAATTCAACACTATTTTCTTCTTAAGTTTGTCAGGTTGTTTGTCATTGGTCCTTGGTTGTTCAACTGGATGTAAGCGACTTCTTCTGTGTATAAAAGCGTTAAAACGATGTAAAACGTGAAAAAGGCACCAGTGCTGTATGGGCATTAATTTTAGATTGCCGCTTATAGTTGAGCACTCTGGCAGTGGCAATGTTAACCTTCGTACGGCAGCATAGACACAATTGTAACTTTTGAGTTTTTGAATTGTGATAACTTTTATGCTGGAAGCTGTATTGACCTGATATTTCTTTACATCTCTATGTTTTTGAGTTAGACTGCGTTTACTAACAAAGTTTTATGTTTGTGACATATCCAATCCATGTCTTGATTATTTCAGAACAGATGTTCCAAAGAAGCAAATGTGCAAATTTTGTTCCAAAATTACATTTTAGGCAGATTGTTGTGTGCTCAAAAGCGATTACGTAGGCCAAATTTCAGAAACAAATCTCTACACGTTCCCGGGATTGGCGGCCAAGTTGCTTTTACTCCCTTAACAGGTGGCAAAGGTACAATATTTGCACTTTCGCATACTTTGTATGAAATTAATGGCAGAAAAAAATGCATTATTTTATTTTTTTGAACAAAATATTTTTTTGTTATAACAAAAGATTACAAAACATCTCCGCAAACTATACAGTGTTTTCAAGTTTTACATTGTTTCCGTTTCTGGTCTGGGCAGCCATAGCAACTGCCAACAATCATAGTAGGATATATCTGAGTAGTGATTTGAAACGTTCGGACCAATCAGAACCATACAGATAAAGTGCCGACATTAATTTCCATGCAACATTATGAAGGTGCAATTGTACCAATACCGCCTGTTAGCGTTGTAAAATCATGCCTCTTGACAAAGGTTAAAGTGACCATAGGCTGATTCACCTAGCCTATTGCACGCATTGCATGCAATGCATTCACCTATTGCATGCACGTATACAGTTATTTTATTGTTAATGTTATTGTGTCGCGTAATGATTCTGTGTCGTTATTGTTTCAGATGAAATATCCTCTCTGAATAAACAACTCAAACGTCAATCAGGTAAAAAGAAGTTGTATATTCTAACTTCAACATTTTTTTTCATTTCTATTGTTTAATGCAAGGATATGCAAACATCTGATATGTAATGTTTTATTGCAGTTTTTTTAAACAAAAAGCACCTAACCAGTAACATCAATTTAACAGCAATCAACTAAAACTTTTTTCATGTTAAACAAGAAGCAAAGTCGTCATATAGCCTACTTATCCCAGTGAGGATTAGAAATGGTTTACATGTATTGAAAAAGTAACAACGGACTGCAATAGCATAAACTTTCAAAAACAATGGTCCTAGTATTTCTTGGTAGATTCCACGTGGCGCCTTTCCGAACATGCTAAGCTAGTGGGATATAAAATTATAAAATAAAAGAAGAGTATAGGACTGCATATGCACTTGTATGGCAATATGGTTGTGCAGTAAGGGAAGGTGGGGTAAGTTGAGCGGGTTTTTATAAAAATGCGTTTCTTGAAAATATGTCACGCTTCAGAGAATATTTTTGTCATGGATGTTAAAGATATGCTCATTGGCCCTGCTTCAGAGCAAAAAAATATTTCTTATCTCTTATACTTCACCTGATCTGAGTAGTTTTGTAAAAGTTGCTCAACTTACCCCACCCTGTTGAGCAACAGCATGGGGTAAGTTGAGCAATAGTGAGGTAAGTTGAGCAACAATGAATTAAGGCGTTGATTGCTTACATTAATAAGAAATCAAGTCAACTTCAGTTTCTTAAGTTGCAGAGTTAGTATTAATACATGTTTTTATTGCAACTGAGCCATTGATTTACCACTCAGAATATGTTTTAGTGTTCGTATCTAGGGAGGGGAGTAGTTGCCCCAGTTTTGAATATATCACCATATAAACTATTTAAATGTTAGTCTATACTGAGGAGTTTTTGGAAAAATCTCTTCCAGACTGATAACGTAATGCAAGAGAAAAAAAGGGGTTGCACATGATGTTAAAGCGGCCGGAGCCAGGCCATCTAGATGGTTACTTTTTACTTGCTCAGTTTCCTATGTGAATTTCTTTTTTCTGGCTTTTAATTAACGCTGTTTGACGCGTTACTACACCGTGGGAACGTATACAGTCGCTACAATACTCTCCGGCCTTTACAACTTTGTTTTAGCAGTAACATTTAATAAAAACAGAATCCATATGACAAGAGCATGTCAATAACAGTCATTAGCCCCACTTCATAAATACAATGGTTATTCAACATTCCAGTTGTCAAGTCCAGATGAAAAAAATACTTTTTCTTTACGACGTTCTGTGCCACCAACCGTTGACGGCGTGGGTAGTTTTACCACAACATCTTTTGTACACACGGAACACTCATCCAAAGCTTTGTTACTGTATGTAAAATATTCGTTATCATCTCGTGAACTTCCGCCACATTTTCTCAGAAATTTTGCATCTAAGTCCCCATCATCATCAAAACCTTCAATTTGCCCCACATAGTAATGGATTTTGGACTTAGTATACTCCATTAGTATCATATAACAACAATATATATACTTTTTAAATAGGAAGCCTTAATTTCACCGATGGTGGGTCACACAACTTCAAGTGTAGTGTTGCCACTTAAAATTTCCATTTATCCCTATTATCCAACTCAGACCCTACATTAACCCTAACCCAACTGGTAACACTGTTCAAGTGTCAAGCTTCGGTCAACGATAAAGTAGGAAAAATATATTATATTTGGGCATAACAATCGGAGAAATACCGTAGTCACTCCCTTTTAAATATACACCTTAAGATGCAACAAACTAACATTCAATTTAATTTTAAAGCTTAAGGGCATTCACAAGTATGGCGTTAGAATATTTCATAACATCACTTTAATTAGTTGCAGTGCAGCATACCTGCTGTTCTGTTAGTATGCCAGCTTGGAGAGACAAGTATATCATTCTTCATTGCAAGTTCGAAAGCTAAGAATCGCAGCTTTGCTAAGGATAAACCATGGAAACGATCGGAAAGTTCGTTTGTATGTTTAGCGAGATCAGCCTCATGCTTTTTAGCAAACACACGGTTGGCAGCGGAAAATTTGCCATAGCCATAAAGTGAAGTCACATTATCGGCAGCGACAGCATTCTTCACTCGATTCATGTAACGAGTCAGCGTCGTCCGTTTAATACCATGATCAATAGAAGCAGTATTTACGGATTTTCCATTTATAACATCATCTGCTGCACTCCTCAGCACAGCATCTTGAATGTTTCCTCAGTTTGTTTTTCTTTGATGTATTTAACTGACCAAGCAATCTATTTGAAAAGGTAACCTGTAGCTGTAGGCCTACATCAATTGTAGCTTTAATATGAAAAAGCAACTGCTCAACTTACCCCAAGAGCAATTGCTCAACTTACCCCATCTCCACCATTTTTAAAAAAAGTTAATTTTTTAAAAAACTGCTAGAAAACTATATTGCATTATTGGCTACAAGCCGAGGCAGATGTAACGTCTACCTCAATTGCAAAACGAATTTCATCTATCTCTACTCATCATCATTAAGTTCCTTCCTCTCGTCGAGGGTTGGAGGCAATGAGACGCCAAGTTTCTCTGTTGTAAGATTTTTCTACTGCAGTTTTGTAATTAAGTCCTGACCAGTCTTCAATATCATTAGTCCAAATTCTTAGTGGTCTGCCCCTATTTCGTTTGCCGTTCATTTTTCCTTCTAGTAGTTGTCTTTGAATAGAATTATTGCCAATCATGTGGCCAAAATATTTCAATTTTCTTGATTTAATTGTTTGTAGAACTTCCATGTTGGTTTGTATTCTGGATAGTACATCTTTGTTTGTGATTTTATCCTTCCATGAAATTTTAAGCATTCTTCTATAAATCCACATTTCAAATGCCTCAAGTCGTTTAACCATCTGTGATGACAGTGTCCATGTTTCTGCATTGTAGAGTAACGTAGTCCATATATTTAACGTAGTCCATAACGTAGAGTAACGTATCCCTATCTCTACTAATAATTCAATAAACAGAAGTTTCCGCCGCTGCCAAATATTTACTCCCAAGCACCTAAACTCAAAAAAGTGCAATTATTCCTAAACAAAGCTTCCGGTTGTTTAGATCGATACAGTGGCTTAAAAGGCATTATGGGTAAAATAACTTGGTGACGGAAAATTTAGTTTTAGCTTTTCCGTTTTTCCGGAAGTAGGGGTTGCTCAACTTACCCCATTGCTCAACTCACCCCACCTTCTCCTATTGCAATTATTAATATTAGTGATTTGTTGCTTATAGTCTACCCATTAGGCTGTGCCAAAAAATGGCGAGGTTCATGGATTTTTCCCTTTCTGAAAACTTGTAGTGGACTTTTACAAACACAATCGTGAAAAAAATATTTGAAATTAATGACATCACACGGTCGCGCTGGGTGTTTCTATGGTTACTAGTACCCTTTTTCATAAAAATTGTTATATTTCTAAAACCACTGGAGATAAAAAGATGAAAGTTACATCAAAAGCTGCAGAAGTGGCATGTTTATATCTGCTCTAAGAACACTTTTTATTCTAGGACTACTTGAAAAATATTTATAAGCAAAAAACTCAATTTACTATTTTTAGTATTGGCTAGTAGGAGAGATGCAGGACCTATTAGACATTTTTTTCTTTTTTGCTCTCATTTTTTCAGCTTATATCAAAATAAAACAAAATTTTTAGAGAATGTCAATGTTTATTGACTGTGTAAATATCTTGACAATCAAATATATTTTTGTGAGGTTAAAGCTTATAGGCCTACAAACTTTTTTGAAGAGTGTATAATCGGTCCTGCTCCTGAAGGACTTTTTATACACAAGCAAACATTGAAAAACAAAACATGTTTTTTCACTTTCATTGCAAAACAAGCACATAAAAATGTGAAATAATAATACTTAGTGTCTATGAACATTTTAATTGCCAAAGTAAGATTAATTAGCGTTACATCAAAAGCTCTTAACTGTGTAAGAGGCGTCTTCATAAGGGGGGTGTTAAACTTTTTTCCGTCACAGACAAAAATTACTATTTTTGTTGAAATGACTTTCAAAATGACAGCCTACTACCCATAGCTCTACTCTTTTCAATTCCATTACGTTTGCGGGCTTCCGCAGTTATTCAGCAGTACCTACAAGTGTAAAAAAATTGGAAGTTGTTTAGTACTCGGTGTAGAAATAACAACGGGTGTAGTAAGAAACTGGGTACCGGGTGTAGTACTGGGTGTAGAAGTTCCAAGCATCACACCTGGACGAGGTGCAAGTGCTGTGACTTTTAATGTGAATTTCAAATGTAGATTGCGTGTGGTAGCCATCTTCAAGGCGTAGTCGAGCACAACGGTTACCACATAGAATGCTAGAGAGCTCTATGTTGAAGATGGTTGTGGATTTCAAGGATGTTTGTTTTGGCTTTGTAGGTGACAACTTTCTGTTACATGCTGCATAGTGCATACTTGCAGCTTGCTCTTCCCAAAATCTGTTATAAAATCATCAGCAATTCAGTAATCTAATGTAAAACAACAATACTTTTCCATGTTTTGTTTTCCAAATGTTAACAAGTGAATTTATTTTTTAGATAAGATAGTAGCCCTTGAAGGACATCTGAGGTCAGCATTTACAGGTGATCACAAATAACCTATAATGTCCAGTATTAATTGCGTTGACTTTATGGTGATTAGTTTAAACTTTAAAATTATCGTTCATTTTCTACTGAGATTTTGAGCACAACGTTTTTAAGCAAAGTCAACCAAGCATTTTTTTTGCGCACTTACAGACGACAAGTAGGAGCTAATATATCTATGTATTGTTAATTTATTCAAAAAGTACTCCAGTTAGAAAAAATGCAAAACCAAGTCTTGCAACGCCGGTAAACATTTGAAACGATGCAGGGTTTGGAATAAATAAAATTATAATTAAATGTTATTAAAAATTCAAGCTAGATTTACAATAAAAAGATGACAAGTCAATCATATGTATCAGTGTTTATCCACATAAAGTATTATATAAAAATGAAAGCTAAATATCAAGTAGAATACTTTAATTGTTTTATATTGTCCATCGCGATAGCTCAGTTGGTTAGCTCATGACTTCGTGAACGAAGAAGCTTCATGACTGGTTCCACTCTCGGGGTGTGCGCTTGAGCAGCCCATTCTAAGGACTGCTCTCCGTTCAGCGGCACGTAATGGATGGAATAATTCCCCGGCAACAACACTTCAACAATCAGAAACTTCACTAATCGTAAACTTCAATAATCGGAAACTTCACTCTGTCAATCTCAGTAACCGGCCCTGCGTCTAAAGCCTCTACAAGTGTGTGAAACTACCAGGAATAACCTATCAAGGCTTTGTCAGTCCGAGGATAAAGATTCAAAACCAACAAATCAATCAGAAACTCTTTAGCTTGAACATGATATCGTTTTTTTCGCAGCTTTCCGCAATGGATTTGTAAGCTTAGATGACGGATGGATTGCGTTGTCCAACGGATATCAATACAAACTATCAAGTATTCAACAAACGTATGAAGCTAGCAAACAGTTTTGCCAAGGAATTGGAGCTGATTTGGCAATTTACGGCGTCCAAAGTATGGATAATAGAAGGTGAGGCTACAAGCAATGGTTACAAGGTTATTAGAATTATTACCAAACCAGTTTGTACATTTACAATATCTCAGTCAGTTAGACAGTCACTTATTTTTGTTTAGATGCAAAACAAAACGTACACGAAGTAATCAGTGTGCAACCAATGTCATAGTAAGACAATTTGCAAGTCTTTTCAATGAACAAAAAATCGCATTAAACTATGTATAATGCACAAAACGATAAAAATTACAGGTCTCTAGATTAAGTAGCGGTAAAAACGAAGGCTAAGACTATCGAAGACTATCGAAAATCAAAAACCGCAAAACGAAGACTATCGAAACCGAACCTCGACCCGGAGTGTTTAGCAGACTTTACGGAAACCGCTCTTTTCGGAACACTGCAGCTCTAGCGTAAAAATATCGTCCTGCTACTTTTCAGCTGAACGCCGAAGGCATCGCATCCAGCAAGACTTATGTGATCAAGTAGCTCGCTCATAAGAACCGAGCTCTTGTCATTCTTCTACAAGAGACTTAGGCCTACGCCTGGTCTCTTTAAGTGGACGGGATTACTACGCCTAGATTAAGTGGACGGGAAGGCAAGGAAACCAATCTTCGTGTCCGCTTTCAGGTATGCCCTTCAGTGTCTTGCAAAAAACACGGCCGCATGCTCTTGAGCGGTGTAGAACGCCCTTTTGAACTTCGAACCGTGGCGCACAACACGCGGTTATGCAGATATCCCCTGTCGTGTGGTTGAAGCAAATACAAGCAGATATGTATGCAGTATAATACAGTAGGTAGATTTTTGAGTTTGAAAAAAGGAAAATCAATTCCTGTCTTAGTGCGAGAACCGCGACGAGAAGGCAAGGTTCCCGTAGTCATAAGTGTATGAGTTGGTTGCAATGTGTAGGAAGTTGCAAGGTGGTCATCAGTCATTGTTGATCTGTACTTGAAGTGAAATTTTTGTATTTTATTCAGTATATTTATGTTCGAAAAAGTAGACTAGAACAAATATGTTGATCCAAAAGAATTGTCAGGTTCTAAACACATCTTTTGAGATTCGGACACTTCTACTCCACCAGTAGTTACTAGAACACCGCAACACTGTATATTTTCCAAGTTGAGATGATGTTGATCTGGCATTCATCTCAATGTCTATTTTCAAATTTTGAATCTCATTTTCAAGAGTTTCCAAGTCCAATATTATTTGTTTGATTTTGTAAGCAATGTCACCATCATTAATACTTGCACTAAACGGATAAAACATGGCCTACGCCTGGCTACAGACTCAATAGATGCATAGTCAATGAAAGGCTTTTCAAACTCTAATTTCAGAAAACTCTTTTCAGGATTATCATAAATGCTTTGAACTCCTCATATTGGATGTGGATTGGAATGACTGATATCGGCACAACGGGAACGTGGAGCTGGATCAATGGCGATCAAGTAACTGATGCTTTGTGGGAAAGTGCAGAGCCAGACAATAGATTCGGGAGTGAGGAATGCTCGATCATATCCCATTTCAATCTGCTTAGCCATGACGTTCAATGCTCATGGATACATATAGCCTTGTGCGAAAAAGTTGGAACTTAAACAAATACCGTACTGTAACTAACATTACTCAATGGAAATGAAGGGTTGTACTTGCAAACATCTATAAGATTGGCTCATGATACAAGAGAAGGACCCACAAAGGATACAAACTGATATGCATAAATCAACAAGTGAATGAAAAAATAACAGTAATCTCTCAAGTACATGCAGCCCTACGCAAAGTGATAATTTACATGACTTATTGACAATTAGCACATGACCAAGAGTCAATAAGTGATGTAAATTATCACTTTGTGTAGGGCTGCGTGTACTTGAGAGATTACTGTTATTGTTTCATTCACTTGTTGGTTTATGCATATCAGTTTGTATCCTTTGTGGATCCTTCTCTTGTGTCATGAGCCAATCCTATAGATGTTTGCTGATACACCCCTTCATTTTCTTTAAATTGCAATGCCTATTTGTGCCGCTAGTATCCAATTTCTTGTATTTTGGATCCATCTCAGATGATTGTTATGCCCCAGCTTAGTGATAAATCCCTGTCTTTTTCTCAAATTTTTATTTTTAACAAATTCAGATCATTTCTTATAGGCGAGTAAGAATTGACATAAAAATAGCCGGACCCGGACATTTTTGATAACAACCATTTTTCTTCATAAAAAGATGGGTTACCTGTTTGACACCCCAAATCTAAAATTCAGCAAAATTCGGACATGGGGAAAGGCCTTTTTGGCTGGTGCAAATATTGATCGGCGCGCCATCTAGCGGAAGAAAAACATATGTATTTTCTGTAGTGCTAATTCCGAATTTCAAGTGAGACAAGGATGATTAACATAGTGTCTAGAATAACCCTTCAGCAAAATTTGCTATTTTACGTTGATTCAACGTCTGGCGACGTTGAATCGACGCAAAATAACGTATTTTGTTTGCTGAGTGCCTCATGTAACATAAATAAGGCTCTAATGATAATGTAAAAAGGTGGTCCCATACTTGATTCAAGTGTTGGGTATAAGAAGATAAGGTTCTCATTGTACTAAGCCTTCGGCACTAAGGAGAGTACGGTGGCCAGTTCCTTTCTCTCTCTCACATGCAGCAATTATGCCCACCCAATTTATTACACCTTAAGTAGAGGTGAGCGGTGTTTTCAACAACCAGCTGAAGCCGGGAGTCGAACCAGGTTTGCATAATTGGAAAGCTAACGCCTTATCCGTTGTGCTATCCCACAGTGTAGTGGTTGTAAAATTTTACAAAATACTTATTAACTAAGATTGATTTCGGAAAATGTAATTTCGTCTGTTACAAAGTATCTGACGAACATGAAAATTATGGGCACATAAAGTTTAGTAATGATTTATACCTTGAACTTTCACAAAGAAAAGACTTTAGAAAAAGCATCATTAAGGAGTTGGATAACAGCTATAACATCATACCAGCCAACTCATTAAATCCATTGCATCATCGCCAAAGCTGCACAAAAATACTTACCAGAAGAAACAGGTCGTTACATAGGTAGGCTATAGCCATTCTTACGTCGATGCAATATCGCCAGACTTTTATTGTCAATTGGCATTTTTATACATCAGGTCACAAGATCGAGTATTCTCTTGGATGTACTATCATCCCTTGGTCTTTGTGCAAGTGATGGTCAAGTAATAGCGTTTAAACCAGGGGTTCCCAACCTTTTTTACACCGTGGCCCCCTTTGAAAACTTTGATAAATCAATGGCTTCCCTGTTTTTTCAATCTTTTGAAAAAATTAAGAAACGTCATTTTAATCAAAAAAACTTGTTTATGCAGTAGCCTATGAAGATTTGGGCAAAATATGCAAGTATTTTTATTAAAATTTAATTTATTTTTTTTGTCATGTAGTGTTGAAGTGGATTTAGTGATGATAAATTAAAAACATTATTATTTTTCAAATATTTCCATGGCCCCCTTGAAAAATGCTCATGGCCCACTAAAGGGGCATGGCACCCAGGTTGGGAACCCCTGGTTCAAACGATCAGCTACTGTAAGCCAAGCGAATGGTGATAATACGAATGAGGTAATGGACTCTACAAGTCATCCCGGCTCTTTCAGTCAGTGGGTAGCAGATATCTTCGATTTTACCAAAGATACTCTGACAGGTCATGAACTCATGATACAACGCATGTGATGGGCATTATAAATTGTCAAACACCAAGAATGGCAACTCGACCACTAGCTATTGAAAAACGACACGTCAGTGCAACTGAATTACTGGAATCATGCAATTTTGGCAATTTAGTCAAGTCGTGATCGTATACTGCTGCAAAGACAGGTACCGTACTTGGAAAGACGTACGAATCAAGCAGCTGAATGCCTCTTCCGTGTTATTTACGCACCATGAATTGCTTGACACTCTATGGCTGAGTTCAAACATATTCAATTCTAAGCCAGTACAATGGCAAGGGTTCATGGCTATTGTAGTTAAAGGTAAGTTACTATACAGGTTTCATTAGTATCATTTAATCCTATGATACTGCTTAATCCAGCAACAGATGAAGCTGTTTACAATGCAATGATATTCGTTCAAGACCAAGCGAGAAAAATGAGCATACGTTGTGCACCGCTAACGTTTGACCAACCCTGGATCAACCCTGGATCAACCCCTCTACTTCAGAGCATTCAAGATTAAACAGGACAATTTTGGTAGTTTCAAAAATGTTCACCTACGACTTGGTGGTTTTCATCAACTGATGTCCTTTGTTTTTCGGCAGTCGAGTGTAGCAAGAACTTAGCGATAGACACGTGTAGGCCGTAAGGTGCAAACTGATGGAAAGAAGTGGTTTAGACTTTAGATGATTTATGGTAAACTGTGTAGGCTATGCATCGAAATCTTTGCCAAAAATGATAGAGAAGGTTTGTAGGCTACAACGTTTCAACAGGGCATTATTGCTGATACTCGTGTAAATGTGGATAACGCCTTAATTGGTAACGATATTATTCGCAAAATATGTGGAAAGAAACTGAAAGACATTTCGCTAAAAAGATCTGACCAAGCAAGTACCTTTGCCGTGATGCAAAAAGCCTTAAAATATGGAGATGAAGAGATACACATGTCATCCACCGAAATCTTTCACAGATTACTGTCTATAGTCTGTTTGCAGGGGTCACTAGAACTGGACAAAATTTCGTGTAAACTTGCCAATGTTCCACCATCACTTTTCTCAGATGACGAAAGTACGCGGAAATCTCAGACATCTGCATTGTTCAGATACATAATCTCGCAAAATAAGGATATTTTGTGCACTAATTCTCGATTATCTTGTGTTTCGATTGTATTTGGTGGCTGTGCTCTTATTCACCGACTTCCCTGGCCAAAAGTTGGGAATATGAAAAATTTGTTTGAAATCTTCATTCAATATCTTCTACGCGGGGAAAATACCAATATCAGCGTTGTTTTTGACAATTGCGATATTAAAACAATGAATGGAGCAGAGCAAAAGCGCATAAAGCTGACCACATCTTGTCCCGACGTTGCAATTCGCTTAGACACACCCATCCCGGCAAATAAACTCGCGTTTTTATCAAATAAACGTAACAAGCAAAAAGTTATAAACTTACTCTAAAAAAATCTTAGTAACTTAGTAATGATATTACTGTGGACAAGGCCGAAAGAAAAAGAGACGCTGATGTTGCTATCGTCCGTAAGGTTCTGGAAGAACATGAAACCTGTGGTCAAGTATAATCTAACTGTGATGGCTGACGATACTGATATACTCATCCTTTTGCTCTATCAGGCACCATGCGGAAACAGCATTTATCAAACGTCTAACGTGAAAATTTCCATTCGTCGAGATCAGCTTTCTCGGAGAAAATATGTGCCGATCTTTGCTATTTTGCCACGCATTCTCTGGATGCGATACAACATCTTGCTTTTAGGAAACGGGAAAAGTAAAAGTTTTTAAAATCTTGAAAGATCTGGACAAAGTGCAACGTAAGCTAAATGTGCCGCCTTCGGAGACAAGGAAGCTTTAAAAGAAAAGACACTTCCAGAATTGGAGAAGAATTTGTCCAAAATCTGTACAAGCAAGTGTTTTCCATGAATATACTTTGAATTTATTGCGCTACCATTACGCTGTATCCCCTAAATATATATCAGTTGAAAGAATGCCTCCAACAAGTAGAGCATGCTACTTTCACAGCCTTTGTGTGCATCATCAAGTGTCAACATGGCGTCATTTAAAAACTGTGCTGAATCCTACTTTCTATGGATACAAGGAAACAGCTTCTGGTCTGGTCCCAATAATGACAGATAATCAATGTGCACCCAAAACCTTTCTGAAAGAAACTAGCCGCAATTGCAGGAGCGCTAAATGTTTATGCACATCTTGTGGTTGCTCCAAGAAAGGCTTTAAACGCAGTATTCACTGTGCTTGTGAAGCTCAGTGTGAAAATTCATCATTTTTAGAGTGTTAAATACCCAAGAGCTGTGAGTGTAGAAATAAACTTACTTTAATAAAAATAGTTGCATCCCTAGAACGGGACCTCAAATTGTTACTGTGGTAGTTTTTGCAAGTAAAATATTTTTTGCAATAAATGATTTGTAAATGAAAATGAACGCATATATTAAATATACGCTGCCTTTTCTGTTGAAGCAAAGCAATAGTACTGAATAAACGACATTAAATGGTCTCCAGATAAGCATTAATTTCTCAAATCGCTGATGTTTATCTGTCTATTATACGTTGATTCTACATCTGTCAACGTTGTATCCCCATTTGTTTCAGTTGCTAATGTTGTTGAAGTGTCATATAGCGTACATTGAATTACACTTTAACGTAGGCAATTATAATTGCGTGAAAATAATTAGACTGTAATAAATGGCCAAATACGCCACAAACATGGGCGTCGGCAGAAAAAATGCAGGGGTGGGGGAGAAGCGGGGGTTGGGAGGGCACAATTTTTGAAGCCAAATTCCATCTTGTAAGCTGCAACATAAGTTAAAAAAAGTTCTAAATTTAAAGTAACATTTGAGTGATCAGGTGCAAAAATTGTGAAAAAAATTAGTATTAACGTATGATGGAAATGGTTGTTGCGCCTACGGCGCAAAACTATTTAGAGAAATCAAAAAACTGAAGTAGAGTTGGTTGAAAACTTATAAGAAAGTGTTTGCGAGGAAGACAAATCCAATTTTTGAAAATTGCACTCTCCCGAGCAAATTACATGTAAAATCATAATCCTGGGGAGGGGGGGTAAGTGCCCCTGCCCTGCCGACACCCATGATTACAACCTTTTTTAAAAAGTTTTAATACACTTATCTAGTTGTAATACACTTGTTTGAGTGTTAATTACTTGTACATGCTTCCAAAGTTGCATTTTACTTAGAACAAATATGTACAACCGCTAGATGGCGCGCTATGAAAATTTAAAATGCGGTTTTGGGGCAGTTCCCCAAGTCCGATTTTTGCCGAATTTTGGAATCGTCGGTCTGACTACCAGACAAGCCTCATGCAACTAAAAAATGGTTGTTATCAAAAATGTCCGGGTCCAATGTCACTTCTTACTCGCCTATTAGCAAAACTTTTCTAAAAAAGTTTACACTTTCCAATTGGCGGATAAATTACGTTTTGCTGCAGTCCAAAATTAAAAATTAAACCAATTCTCATTGCTTATTAATCATGACTCTTGAAAACCATCATCTCGTCCGAAACTTCAAGACAACTTTCTAATTTCATTTCTCTGCAATAAAGAGATCTTTAAGATTGAAACATTGGCCTCTGTGTGCAGTTAAAAATGTCTTTTTAGACATTACTTTTTTTTAAATAAAAAGAGTCAATAAATCATCCAACTTCTACTTTGTTTGAAGCTACATGTACTTGAAAAGTTACTGATAATTTTTTATTTATTTATTCAATGACATTAGAAATCTAAAGTGGAAGATAGCATCGCTTGTTTTTCATTGTTACGAAATAATGATTATCAAGTCCAATAATAAGTGGGCTAACAACGTTTAGTATTGTTATTGTATATTTCATCATCAATTGTTGAATTGTTAAAATGATATATTGCAATCAGTAAATTTTTAGCCTTCATCTGTTTCGTGTGAGACAGGATTGTTCAGATTTCAGGGCAGGTGATGGAAAGCCAGGTGAGAGTGGCTTCGTCCAGTGCTGGTGTGCCGTGCATTCCATTTGGTGCCTTGTGAATGAAACATGCAAAAATGACATGGTCAGCAGTTTGTTCCTCTGCGCTGCATTTGTATGCTGATGAGGGAACCAAACCCCATTTGTAGACCTACGTGCTAGAAATGAAGCGCTCGATCGGGCGCGGACAGACGCGAGATCGAGAACAGGTGGACAGGCGTCGAAGCGGCCGATTCCTGTTGGGGACACTTATTCGTGCCAGCCGCTGAACTTCTGCTCAACGACCTTGACAGACAAAACATTTTTGTGATTGTGACTAATTGGGCAGACCACAAATGAAAAGCTGAAGGGAAGTCTAATATTAGACTCGACTTCACATTAACGCATAGACACCTTAAATAGAAGGACTCGTAACTCGCAATCTCGGGTTTTTAAACTTGGGTCCCAAAATCTTAAGACTAGTATGCGTAATTTGCGCAAATTGCGCATACATGACTATGACTTACTGTAGGCTACTATGGCTAACTGTTGCTAAATTTATTGAAAATATCCACAACAATTGCAGTTAACGAGCAAGCAATGTTTGCGAATGAATTGCAGCACAAATAAATGGTTTGTGATAAAACAGTTGAATTAAGAAGTTAGTCAGCAGCGTAACGAAGTTTGAAACCGTCGAAAGCATGGCGAAGAAATGTGAATTGCAACTAATTGCAACGCTTTTCACAAATTGCAACTGAGCACAATAAAGAACTCTCTTTCATGAAAGAGGCGAAAATGCATCTTGTACGCTGGCGTGATGTTGAAGCACTCTACAATGAAGATCGTAAAACAGCATCCGTTTAACAAAGGTCACATACATACTAGCTGTGTAGGCCTACCCCAAGCCTTTGCGGAAAAAAGTGTTCCTTTTGTTTGACAGATTTTTCACGAAAAGACTGTGGCTTCCCTTTCCACTTTGAAAAAGCTACTCGATTTTGTAGTGACGGCACTATCATTTTTGTGAAGCTCATCACTGACTGGTTCTACATGATAAATGTCAAGGATAGTTATTCTGCTATGAACATGCAGGATGAGTGTCATCAGCCGTGGATAAAGGACTAGACTAGTTTTAAAAAGCTTTGTAAAAATTTTGACATGGTGTCCCCTTGAGCCTGGACAGGTGGTCATAATTGAATGAAAAGACACGAAAACAACTGCAGATACATTTGTTGTGTCAACAAGAACCAACATTCAGGCCGCACAGTTATAGCTGAGGGAGTATAATTCCAGTCATGTCCTACCTGGTGTGTTTGCTGATGAAGTGCTTGAAAAGTTCTTTGGCTAAGCCAGACAACGTAGTGGCGGTAATTTCTGTAGGTAGGCTATTAATAATGTAGACATTAAGGCAGCTGCTGAAACCAAGAACCTTCTTCTCGTTTGAATGATTCTACCCCACAACTGTCTGGGTGATGTTGAATGCGATTTTAAAATTCATATTGACGATGATTTTCTGAATATTGCTGACACTGAAGAGCTCATTGCTTATAATGGCTCGATCAAACACAAGATTTTTTTTCTGGTTCGATATTTAGAACACAAAATTCGATCTTATTTGTCGGGAATTAAAAATTTCTACGATGATGCAATTGATTCACCATTTCTTCAGAATTTGAACCGGGTGGACTGATGATGCACAAACTTTCAACAGTTTATTTTGTTTATTCAGTACATCACATGTTTGAGAAGTAGAACTTTCACTGCTGTCGAATTCACGTAAGCCAAATTTTAGCATATATCAATAGCCCAATGGCTAGAATTAAAGCAGCTTGCATGACGGATGTCCAATATTCTTTTGAACGGATTTGTTGTGGACAAAAGCGACTTGCTTGTGCAGGAGAGAGAAACTTTCTATTTAAGTAGGCCAGTAACATGCAGTTACACTGTTTTTAAAAAAAAAAATGGCATTGAATTAGCTCACAGCTGACGAATAACTTTATTGAATATAGGCTACTCATCTGCTCTGATATAGCCTATGGCCTAGGCTGATGTCATTGATGTACCTCGAACCAGTTTGCAGTTTTAAATCTTATACGTTTTAAGCGTATAACTTACTGAATGTCAATTCAAATTCTTGTTCCATTGACTTAAAGTAAAAAAAAAACACCCATTTTTGCCAAAATTGTAATATTTTTGCGACTAATAAGCTTCAAAAGACCTTTCATTGATATTTTAGAACAAAACAAGTGTGATAAATGGAATCCTCGCCCCCCAAAACCCTGTAACAGACATCAAAAGCAAAGTTTTATGAATAATTTATACCACATTTTAGAAGGACCCAAGTTTGGATTTGGGACCCAAGTTCCAAATACCGAGCATAGCAGATACTATTCCTTCTATTTAAGGTGTCTATGCATTAACGTCAAAAATAGTTTACTTATTCAAATATGAACAGACAAAACAAAATCACTTTAGCGGGTTTAACATGTTTTATTACAAAGAGATATAACATAATCAAAAATTAAAAAATAACTCAAACGTTTTGGTAGACAGTTCTCTTTGTTGAATCATAGACAGACAAAACAAAGTAACTTTAGCCGGCTTAACATTTTTTATTACAAAGAAGTATAGCATAATTAAAAAAATTAAAAATTCAGCTCAAACGTTTTCGACACGTACGTGTGTCCTGATCAGGAATTATTTAAATCAGCAATATACATAAAATGAAAATTATTAGATAAATCTGACTATGCACTATAACTGCAACGACACTCCGGACTGAAAAGCACAAACTTAACAAGTGATACAAGAATGATTACGAGTAAATTATGCGGCTTATAATTTTCATTTTATGTATATTGCAGCTTTAAATAATTCCTGATCAGGACACACGTACGTGTCGAAAACGTTTGAGCTGAATTTTTAATTTTTTTAATTATGCTATACTTCTTTGTAATAAAAAATGTTAAGCCGGCTAAAGTTACTTTGTTTTGTCTGTCTATGATTCAACAAAGAGAACTGTCTACCAAAGCTTTATTATCCAAACATGTTTGAATCACATGAAGTCTTAAAAGAAGTGATTTATTTATTTTATTTTAAAAAACAAAGAATTATGCAAAATACACACTTGGCTTGATAACAATCAGTTGACTCAACTTGAGTAAAACTAACTACATACTCTTTAGCAGGGGTCACCAAACTACGGCCCGCGAGCCGAAACCGGCCCGCGAATTGATTTCATTCGGCCCGCCACGTGCTACGGAAATAACAGCTGCACTACAACAGTTAAGGAAAAAAGTTACCAAACTTTTTGTAAAGGACTGATGTTGCTGGTTATCATTAGGCCACCACAAATGGGGACAGCCTAGGCCAAATTTGAAAAGATGTAATTTTTTTTCAAGAGCACGATGCCCTGTAGTGTATCACAGCAGGGGATAACTTTTCCAGCAACCTTTCAATTTTCATCACAAATTTGCTATTCCGTCGCTGACTTTGTTATTAGTTGTGTTCAATTCAAGTCAATGGAGTTTCTAAATAGTTGTATATCTTTTCGCAATTTGCATCCGCCCCGCAGCTGTTAATCTCGCAGCAATCCGGCCCTCAGAGAAAAAAAGTTTGGTGACCCCTGCTCTTTAGCAATAAAATAACTAAACTCTCCAGTATGTAAATTAAATGGTACAATAACTAATAAGGTTGAGCACATGCGCTATTTAAAGTAGGAGTCACAATAGATAACAATCTCAACTGGAATAAGCACATGGATAACCTCTGGAAAAACTATCTTCTTATTCAGGCGTAGGCTACTGATTAAACTTAGACAATTTATTTTTAGAAACGTTCTCATAAATGTTTATTATAGCATTGTAGCCTACACTCTCACTTACAATATGGAATTATCAACTGGGGATGCGCAACCACAAAATACTTGAACAGAATCCAAGTCATACAAAATAAGATAATTAAAATTGTTACAAGAGCATTTGAAATGAAAACGAAATTACTGCCCATCTATCAAGATAATGGTATACTAAATGTAAATTCCACGTATAAACCAGAAATAAGCAAATCTATGTTCCTATTTTATAATAACAAACTACCGGAAAACTTCAAAACTTTCTTCTCGGGACTTTACTACGGGACGAGGAACTCAGTTTTTCCTCCGGCATAAGCAGAATTACTGATGTTTTTTGTTTACTTGGCAATGGTAATCGACCAGAAATCTAACGAGGATCTGACCTTAATGTCGAATGATTACGTTGAAGTTGAAATTTTACGATTGTGCGACGTTTGTGACGTCACAAAGTGAAGTGTCGTAATCAGCGTAGCCTATCAAGAGCCGCAGCTGTCATCCATGAAACAGTTTATTGCATAAAAATAACGTCTTAGAAATACTCTCCAAGGAACACAGCTACGTTTCAAACAATAGCAAGTATGATGACATTGCACACCAGCGACATTACCAAGCCAAAAACTAATAGCAAAATCTCATGTCTTGCAGGACGCTTTCGAAGTCAGTTTTCGCACTTGACGGAGTTTCTTGCGGGAGATTCTTGATCAAGCAAGCGATCGTTAAATCGTTTTAACCCTTTTTCCTGTGACGTATTTTGGCCAGTTGACTTGCGGACGGGGGGGGTCGGTTCGACACTATCACTTTGAGCTCATGTAACTCAAAAACTACGCAAGATAGATCAATCAAATTTTCACATGGTGTAGATAATTAATTTATCTGACAACATAATATCGAAACTCTTTTGCAATTTGTTCAACAGCACAACTTGAGAAATCAAATAATTTGATGGTTGGTCATATTTTTTTTATTTGACTTGAGCAATTGCTTCGTAATTAACTTATAATTGAGTGTGACGGGTTAATTCCATTGTGTAGATTTTAATCTCTTACGCGGAGACGTCGTCCACGCTTCAATGAAATCGTAATTGGCGTCCGACTCGCGTTTGCTTGTTGTTTTGCCGGAGGCATTGTAAAAAAAATTTGCTTTGTTTCAACATTTGCAGAGAATGAGACATGAGCAGAGAAATCACCACAAAAAAACTATTTCAAGTTCTTTTTGAGCCACATGTTTATAGTCTACACTTTTTCAAACGTACTGTCATTACTTGATATTGGAACTAAATCAAGCAAATTTTTTTTCACATTCACACTGTCGAATTTGGTTATGCGTAATCAAGAAACACTTTGTATTTCACAGCACATCTCAGGAAGCTATTTATTCGTATTTAACATTATTTCAACGTCTAAAGACGTTGAATCGATGTAAAAAGTGTCTGATTTGCTGTCTGGGTAGCGGTTGAATACAGAAAAGTAAGGTAGTCTATGGTGTCACGTGGTATTTGAACAACAACCTATCCAAAGGTAGTGACTTACTTCGATAGGAGCTTGTTCCATTTTAGGCCATCATGCACTCCAAAAACAAAGAGCGTCTAAAACTCCTGACTGATAAACTATGTCACGATGCATTACAAAAGTGATATGTTTCAATACTTACAAACAATGATCACTTTGAATGAAACAATTTTGCAAACAGTTGTGACATAATGTAGTGATAATAATCGTTTAGTCAAATCGTGTTGGTAGGCTATAGAACAGGTCGTTTGCCAAATGGAACTCCCGTTCTGCGTGACAAACTCAAAGTCGTGGCATAACGATACGAAAAATAGAAAAAAAATCTTTTTCAGGCGGAGTGCTATTGTCGTAAAAAAACAAAAAATCACTAAAGTGTTGACTTTTTCCTTGGGCAAAATTGAAGGTTATTGATATTTTAAAAATGCACGTTTGTGTCAAAATGATTGAAATGTTTTTTTTTCATGTTGTTAACTAGATTTGCAAAATAACGTTTTCTACATTTTTTTTCTGATTTGTTGGACATGCATTTTGTGTCAAGTTATTTATTACGCATTAGAAGATTTCTTTCTGTTCAAATTTTGAAATAGCATTTTAGATGCAGTTTGCGGTTGATGGCGTTACTGCAAAAGCCTTCTTTTGTAATTGACACACGTCCAAAAACAAAAGACGCATAAACTACTGCTGGCTGATAGACCACGTCACAATACATCATAATGATGTTTTTCCGAACCAAACACCCAGAAAACCAATTTTGTCGTATATTAGATTAGACGTCTGCAGACGTTGAACCAATGACAAAAAGTGATTTGCTGATTTGAAACAAACTGATTGCTGTTTCCAATGTGCAAACATTTTGATAAAAAGTAATCAAGTTTTGGCCACAGCTTTTTGGTCCATTTAGGCTACTATGGTCAATCAACTCACGTTGCAAATAACTTGTTTTGTGTAAAGTCTTGCTTGTGAAAAAATCGAAGTAAAAACGCAAAAATGAAGTAAGCTATATTTACAAAGTATTATATTCTTGAATGAACCATAGTTTTAAAAAAATAGTTTGAACAGGTTTCATCTGATAGAAAGTATAATTGATATCATCGCGAAGGATCAAATGGCTGCGAAAATCACTTCAAGCAATTCTTTGGGGTGATTTTCATTATGCAAACCAAGGTGAACCTCAATATACATATTTTTATGCCAAACGATAAAAATCGTTCTTTCTTTTTTTCAAGGACAAGGAAAACGATCCGTATAAAATATAGTTCAATTCAACATATTTCCCTTCTTTTGTCAGATATGCATTTTGTGTAACAATGCTTTAGAAAAATTGCTGAGTATGGCATAGCGTTTGAGATGCAGTCAGAGAATACAACTCTATGGTTGATGGCGTTATTACAAAAGCCAATCTTTTGTCACGGAAATGTATTCGAAAACAAAAAGGCACAAAAGCGCTGACTGATAGATTACGTTACGATACGTTACACAAACGAGGCATTGATTTCAGATTCTTTTAACCCAATAAACAACTTTGCTCCAAATGACACAAACGTCTAAATTTATTGAGAAAAAGATGTAGGCCTACACCGTTTTGTAAAAATAAGCTTTTGAAGACCAACATTTGAATGAAAAGTTTGAAATTATTGAGTTGGTCCTAATAGTGTTTCTGCTGAGATATATCAAAACTTTTCAATCCTCGTATAAAAAAATAATTTTGTAATCTCTCAAGCAACTGCAAAATTACCATTTAGGTAAAGATTCAGTGATGATGCAATATGCACAATGCTTGTCAAAGCACAATAATTTAGCTGCGCGTGTTTTTCCACAAAAGCCAAGCAGTTTAGATAGTCTGTGTCAAGTTCTTTTCAGTATCTTTCAATCTCTCGTTTTCATAAAACATTTTCACAGCATTCATAAATATTCATGTGAATATAAGTGTACAGGTACATGGAAAAGTTTATTGGCGGGTCAAAAACGCACTCCTTGCTTTCCGACAAGAAATCAAGAAACTTACCACATCAGTCTGTTTGTTTTATGAGATAAACAGAGTTTTGGCAAGAATTTTCCTACTGCTTCTTGTTATAAGTAAGAAACAAAATGTATTCGCCATAGAAGACAACGTAAAATTACATTTTTTTCAGTATAGCTTATCGGATGCTCTCTGATACTTTCAAAGCAACTCAGATGTAATTAAAAGATTAATCAAAGCAACTCAAAACTCGAGTTTGCAAACAAAAGGCGGAATCATTACGGTTGAATGCTTTACAACAGGGGCGTGCAACTGTTTATCGCAATGGGCCACAACGTACAATTATAATGATGCTGAGGGCCAGTCTATCGAATAACACATGAATTTATATGAACAATTTATTTAATGGAATAGTACACACAATCAAGTTACACATTGAGTTTCAGATATCTTGAAGCTCAGTTTTGTAACAAGCTCAACGTCTTTCTTGTCACCGTGAAATACCTCTTGCTGTTTGCTCAAAGACTTTTTCAACTGCTGCATTTTGTCAACCCGTAATTGACCCACAATGCTATCATATTAGCAGAGTGTTTTGCACAATAGTGTCGCTTGATATTGTACTCTTTCATTACTGCTATAGTGTTTTGACAAATCAGGCAAACAACATCTTGATTGTGTTGAACAACGAAGTAATTTATACAGCACTCATTGTTGAACTTCCGCCTTTCATAATCAACCTTCCTTTTCTTACTTGTAGACATTTTTACTATGCTAAGCTTTTTGTAGAATAAATATTAATATATTCACCACACTGCACCCAAAAAGTAAGATTTATGTTACTGAATCATTGGTTCATTGCCAGAAGAACAAGGCGGTTTTCTACAACGCTTACTAATGACGCAACAATAATGCTAATGATGTAATAATGCTAAAAGTTAATAATGCTAATGATGACGTTACAAATAACAACATCCTCCGATCTAACAGTGAAAAGTATTTAAAAACAATGAGCTACTTGATGAAAAATGTGCGGGCCACGTAAATGGGTACCGCGGGCCGTGCTCTGGCCCGCGGGCCGTATGTTGCACGCCTCTGCTTTACAACAAAGCCAACTCATGAGATATCTGCGTCGCAGTTCCACGCACGGCGGCGCTCAGTAATCCTATTAATCCGTATAATTTGAAAACAAAAGGGCTTAGCTAAAATATCAGAGTATGTTATGAAAATCATGCCATATCTCTAAAACTATAGACAATAGAAACGTCATTTAAAGCGGAATAAATACTTGAATAATTTTTAGGAAAAGTCAAGAAATTTTAAAGCTGTGGATCGCGTAGTTCTTTAATGATAATGCTTTGAAAAGTACCAAGTCCCCACCGACCCCCCCCCCCCCCACAGGAAATAGGGTTAATGCATTTTTGGCAAAACAATTGAAAGCACACTGTATAATTAAATGACAGCTGAAATGATTGTTGGAGCATTTCACGTCAAGCAGTTTGCCCAACGACACGGATTCTTGAACTAGTTGAGTAACAGTGTTTGAAAGGAGATACTTTTGATTGTACGCCCTGAAAAATTTATTCAACATTACTTTGTCGTCTGAAAGTGCGGTGTAATATTGTACAGCGAGTGCAGTCACTACAAAGCAGTATTCTGTATGCTCAGAAAGACCACCTAGATCTGCCATCACAAACAATTGTTTATGTTGAACGGGTATACAGTCTTGTAAATTACATAAACTATCACTTTTCACCAAAATTTCTTTGCCATTAGACCATTTTTTGCGTCGCACAATGCTGCGTCCGATGTATCCACTGACAAAATAAACAACTGCTGCATCCGCATCAGGCAAGTCTTCCAAAGTAAGTCGAGATAAAAAATCCGCTAACCACACACACCCTTCCTTTGCATTCTGAGGAAAAGAGTCTCCAGCTAAGAAGCAATTAGATGAACCCATTCTTGATGCCGATAGCAATCCTTGTTGCTGCAATAAGCTTAGTAAGCCATCTGTAGCGACACAGGGTTTTATGAGGACGCCCCACACTAGTAGTGAAATATTTTTCAGAAGGAAATATGCTAGAAATGTAAAATTTCTTGACTTTTAGTTTATATTCATTGCGAATTTTCTAAATTTAAACTGGTCATTTTTCTACCATCCTGCCCTTCACAATAAGCATTTCGTCTCAGGTGGCTAGACATTTTCGTGCAATGCTAGTTGTACAGTACTTATGTTAATGTTAGTGCAATTACTTTGAAATGTAAAAACCCTTAAAATTTTTTTATGTTTATGAGCAAAAGTGATTTTTTGTTTAGTTTAGCATTACTTTATGTTATAATTCAAGCATTTCAATTTTGAAGCTACTTTTGGGAAATTAAAATAAAAACGGACTTTCTGACGTTTTTTTTCATTTCAAACAATATATTTCAATAAATTTATTGGGTAAAAATTTAATTTCTATACGCGCAATACACATGGTTATTATCTTGTAAAATATTTTGGCTCTGTGATTTTCATAGCTCCCGCTATTAGCGATTAATTAGCACGGGGATAAGATAGCCCTTGACGTACTTTTCACATGCGAAAACAGCTCTTATTAAGATTGCGTTAAGCAGCGAATTGTTTTTCTGCCAAAAGTAATTGTTTTACAGACATAATAAAATTTCCACCTTTAGCCTGCCGATGCCACCCAAAGCGATTTTCAATGGGATCTGTCATCAATTTTCCAGATAATATTCAAAACCATGATTTCTTTGCAGGTACTCGGTCAGTTTCGGAAGTGATCTCATCGTTTGTAGACACGCAGTAAATGTTTCCTGATTGTCTCCGGTCAGTTTCGGAAGTGATCTCATCGTTCGTAGACACGCAGCAAATGTTTCCTGATTGTCTCCATTCTTCAAAAAATTTGATAGCTTCCATGAAATGCTTCAGGCCAGAATGTTCTTCCTTAATAACTTGCGTAGGACATAGCATGGGATCTTTTTTCATGTCAACTGTGAAAGCAAAAATAATCTATTTTACATTTAATCACTGTATTACAAATCACAATTTATTTTGGGTAATAGAATGTAATGTTGCTCATTTGTATAAAGCTAAAAATAATAATTTTACTTTAAATGCAATTTTTCAGCTTAAAGCAAAAGTTAGCTTTTAACTAAACAAAGGTATTTAAAGTATAAACGGTTACTGTTGATTAAAAAAATCTTTTAAGCGCGAACACAGGTCAATACAAAACATATCAATGGTAACTTTGCATAAAGTAATTAAAAAATTGCCTTTAAAAGATGTTTTTACAGACATGATTTTTCAAATGTTGTTCACAAACTTTGCAAAGCGTGCAGTCTGAAGGAAAGCTGGGTATTGTTTTCCATAATATTCCAAGCCCCGAATAGTTGATTCACTAAAAATGCCTAAGAATATAAAGATGCTTGACAATTCTCTTCCACACAGATTAGTAAATAGTTTTCTAGAAACAAAATAATGCAGATGTTGAGTTTGTGTTACAGCATGGTTTTATTTTTAAAACAGTTGCATAACATTAATGTGCCAACCACAGTGAGGTATAAACATTCAAATTAATCTTTATTGTCAGAATGGAACAAACAGCAATGTAATAACAATTATGCATAAATAAAACCAACAAAAGTTATGTATAACATCTTTGAGCTAATAATTCAGACTCCAAGTCTGGGTGAACATTTGGTTGAACCATTGTTTTGAAATGTACAAACTGAAGGTTTATAAAGAGAAATGTTAAATGATTAATACAAATAAACCAAACAATGTGCAGATACATGTTCATAAACCTTACCTATTGCAAACATGATTGTCAGCAGAAACAGCCACCATTTCACAGTGTGAAAAGCTTCTTTTATTGTTTACTTTACAGTTTAAATAGAATTGTTCATGGTGTAAATAGGATTTCTGTAGATAGGATAAAAACTTTCATAGTTTAATTAAGATCTTTCATGGACCTTTTATAGTTGAAATAGGATATTGGTTGTTTTTGGTAATATCTGAGATCTGAAAAACTGTGCATTCAAGAAACTTAAAATCAGAGAGATACCACTTTAGAAGAGAGCGTATCCTTAATGCATTAAAAGTACTTTGTGGTACCGATATACTGTTGCAAAAGTGTAAATGTTGAATAATAATAGCTAAGTTTAGGAAAGCCTGAAAATGTATCTGTCCAGTTGATTTTGTGCAACCATTTCTAGCACGGATTTGTCCAGAAGAACAATAATGCGGTCAAAACTTACAACGGCCGTGCTGAGTGGGAGCGATCAAAATCCTCATTTTTTATGTACTAAACTAGCTGCGTCTTCACGGTTTATTAGAAGAGCCATGGCTACCTAGAGGAGGCCGGATTTTTAACTTTTTCCAGATTTTTTCAATTTTTTGTGACTGAATGAAATTTCGAAAAATATTAATTCAACGCGCTATCGCTACCGCTACATTATGCGAAGGAGCGGTGTTACCGTTACTCGCTACCAGTCGACGAAAAGTATCGCGCTACTACTACTGCCTCTCAGACTACACGTAGCCCGCTATTACTTTTTCTATGCGCTACTTTTGTCCTTAACTGACACTGAAAAGCTCTGGACAAGTACCTTGAGAAGTCAAAATGATCTTGAAAACGGATGATATCACTTTTTAGTATCAGATTCGTTTACACTGCTATTTCAGCGTCGTTGTGGATAACAAAATCCATGTGAAATTTTGTTTTTATTTTCCACTGTTTCTCCACTTATTCTCCACTGTTAAAATCTCTCAAAACGATTCATTTTTCCAATTAACTTGGAAAAAAAGCTGTTGCAGTATTTGTAATAATACGCTGGGACCACTGCTTGTTGCAAATCAGCCGGAAAAATGTCTGATTCTGCCGAAGCTACATTTTTGCGCTGACTGCAACATGTAAATCGTTCAGCTCAATCAGTTTAATTTTTCACTGGTAGCGTCTTTACAAGAGGTTATTTTGCTAGCACTGCAATACCAGACAATATTTGGTTTAACAACTGACCCTAATCCAAGTTTAAAAAATTCTCTAAATTTCTTCCCGAATGGTCCGTGCTGTATCCCGGATGACGCTTTTTTTAACCTATTGGCAAACTAATGGAAAATTGAGGCATCCGTAAAAAGAAAGAAAAAGTCAATAAGTCGCTCATGAATGTATCGCCACCTCGATGACAATTGACAAGTAAAAGCTTTGATGCAGTATTGGAACACTACATGTAGGAAGGACGGGTCGTCACCTGCTCAAAAACAATGGACTACCGACCTCCAGGGCCTTCTCTTGTAAACTCAAGAACGAGATGCAACAAGCAAAAACGTGCAGACATGTTTGTGCAAGACACTAAAAGCTACTACGACAAACGTAAGCTACTTTTCACCAGAACCGTCGGAACTCACGTCACAATACAGAACTCGGAAATTCAGCATTGTAATCAATACTAGTTTAATGCTACGTATTTGGTAAAATTACTTTAGCATCTCATCATCGATGCTTGGAAATAAATTTGAAAAGGCATTCACTCAATTGTAATGCGAAGCTCGAAGCTGTCAAATATTAGGGTCAGTGGGAATCCACTACTTTCAAGAAAAACTTCAAGTCACTTTGTAGAGTTCTCACGGCCAGTACAGTTTTCAGAAAATCACATCTTCAGTCTATTGCATGCCTAAATATCTTTAAGTAGTTATCCAACGTTTCACTTAAGTATTTAAAGTGCTGTGCATTATTTTTTCTCAATTTTGTGAATATTTGTATTTTTACGATTTTGTGAGCTTTCTGAATAAGTTTCGAGCTCGGTTAGCAGAGCAAACACTTCGCACTTTTCAAGTAAGATAGACCCGAACAAAAGAAAGTTGTGACAAGCTAATATAAATTTCAAAAAGGTTTAACGCCAGAAGAGCCTATGATTTTGTCACTTAACAAGTTTTTGATTAAAAGAAAATTACGCATTCATTTTAACATGTAACATCAAAAAACGTTACATCAACGCTAAGTAGGAAAGTTGACCTGATTATGATTGCCATCCTAACACTGACTCACGCTTTGTATTTTGACGGATATGATGCGAACATGGCAATATCCTTTTTTCACTGGCTATAAATTGAGGAAGTACAACATTTTCTTGGTTTAATTGTCTCTGAATACAAAATGGTTGTTTTAAAGAGCATTTTAAAAACCTATTTGTTTGAAATGAAGTTAGTTGTGAAATACGTTTTTCTAGTTTCAATTCTTACACTTTGTCTATCAGTTGATGACAACCATGGAGAGCAGGTGACTGTTTGCAGAACCTACAATCCTGATAATGAGTCTGGACCACCGAAATGTGAGGGTGAGACGGTGACAATAGTTAAGTCAAACAGTGAGCATGGTGGTGTTAAACCTCTCGAAGAATGCAAGAAAGAACAAATACAACAAATTGCTACAGAAGTGGTTGATGGTAATTATTTAGATATTGTTTTAAGATATTTTTTGAGATACAATGTAAGGATCACTCATTAAATCAAGATTTCTTGCCAATAAATCGAACATTTAAACCTGATGTACTGCAGAACGACCTTGTACGTCAGTTGACGCGATTTTGATATTCAATGCCTCGTTACTCGGTCGGAAATTAATTTTTACGCTGAAAATTTATAACAATTATTTTTTTCAAAATTAAATTGGTGTTAGTTTTGTCTATTTCAACATTAGAGCAAAGTATTAAGCAACACACAAATTGAGAACGATTGAGCTTACAAAAAACTATCATAAAAGATAATATTATGTTGATGTCAACCGATATTACGTGCTTAGTTTACTTTACAAATACAGGTACAAACGATGAGTTCAGCTTAAAGTTGTTGGTTTGTTGTGGTAGTAGCAGCTTGTTACAAACTTTTGAAACACAGTTCTCTAGTCATGTGCTGTGACGAGATTAGCTTTTTTTTACTTTTGACTATTTACATGCGTAATATACAAAAACAGCCATTAATGCTTGAGCATTGGTAGTTTGGGGTACAGCTACGATTGAGTAAAATACCACTTTCAATAGCCTACCATATATGAAACAAATTACGCTGCGTTCAATTTTTTGTGTTTACAAAATGTATGCAGTTATACTCATAAGGGTTAATGTACAATAAACAGTTGGTAATGGCCTGAGCGTTGATAATTTGGCTCACTAGCGATACAGGTAAGATTACTTTAGATAAAACTTGATCTACTGCTGATGCAAACACAGTTCAATTACAATTGCTAATCAAAGTTAATTTATAAAGTTGCTATCTTGAGTTCCTTTTTAAGCTTGTACCTTCATAGTTAAAGTTAATTTAAAAAATATATATTCCCACAATAGAAAAGACAACATTGATAAACTATTAAATTATTTAAAAAGTTCATATTGTTTTTGTGTTTTATTTTTAGTTATGAATTTCACTTTAACAGACTGCATGTAAAACTCAACCTGAAAACCGTTTTAGAACTCATGAGGAATTTAACGATGAAACTTAATCGTTTATCTGAGAAGATAGAACAAGTAACAAATAGAATCCCTGCGACAACCACTAGCCATGCAACTTCAAAAGCACGTAAGTATCAAAGTACAATAATATGTCAATGTTTTAAATGACCCCCAATTGTGCATTATAAAAATTATTTATAACTTCACTTGATTATGTGCGAATTGGTCGATGTTGTAAATGTTTGTGAGCCTGTATTGTTACTTTTTTTGTAGATTTTGTGCAGAATCTTGTCGATATGCACTTTCATTAACTATTCGTACTTTGCAGTTTACATCATTTTACAAGATTGTTGTGATGCTACTTGTAACAAAAAGCTTATTACATGTCTAAGAAAACTCTAGCTTTGCAAGAAACTATTTCAATGCCATACAATACTTATGCAGAATATACAAAGGAACTCACCACTGCCGGATCATTACTTACAACACTGCAAGAACAAACCACAGAGCCAATGACCTTAGACTCCAATATTGAGACGACCACCGCTTTAGCTGCCACCACTGTTCGTACGTCTCGAGTGACAAATTCTAGTTTAAAATCAACTAATAACCGAATAACTTCGTTGGTAGTAACAAAAAACCTTTTACGATCTAACGTGTTTGTTAGCCATTATAATGCAAAGTAAAAGGTATTCCTGAAACCGTTTGGGAGAACAACTGTACCATTTCTATAAGTTTTTTTTTTTAAACTATATTTTGTTTAATAATTTATTTGAAAGGGTAAATTAGAGCTTTGGTAAAGAGTTTGTCATGTTGGACCATGGACACACGAAGCCCAGTAACGCAGTTAAATTTAACATATTTAACCCTAACTTTAGCGACACGGGGGCTTTATGAGGACGCCCCACTCTAGTAGTGAAATATTTCACAGAAGGAATTATGCTAAAAATGTGAAATTTCTTGACTTTTAGTTTTTATTCTTTACGAATTTTTTAACCGTGTCTGTCACTGGCGTAGACCTTATGGTCTCGCCCTCTGCTAATTCAGCAATTTCACATAGAAGCAGTGACGCTACAAACCTGAGATTTCTTGACTTTTACTTTTTTTTCTTGCCCCAACTTTTAATCCCGATTATGTTGGTATCGGATGATTGTGAAATTCACAATAAACCTTTTGTCACAGCCAGTTATGAAATGCAAGAAATTTGCTGATATTCAATAGCTTGATTGACAGTTTACTATTAGCGTGCGGTTTCATTTTGTGTCTGTCAGTCATAACACGATGGCGCTAAAATTCCATTTCCTACCCAGGCGTCAAAATCCGTCATTTTTACATTGATTCAACGTCGATTTTGCTGTCTGGGTAGGGAGTCGGTCTTTGACGCTATACGAGTCATTCTTTGCTGGTAGACATCAATTAGGAAGGTAATTTGTTATTTACGCAAATTGCTTTGTAGTGCAAAAAGTGCATGGAATACTGTTTGCACAGAAACGGAAAAACAAAATTGATGAAATTCTGTGTTCAATGCAAAAAGACTTTCAAAATAAAATGCGAACTGAGAAATTTGACCAAGAAATGGCGAAAATAGGTCTAAAACCGAGTCTTTATCACCTTTTCTACCTAAAATATACAATCACAAATATATTTTGCGAAATAAATTGATTGAAGTGATAGATAAGGCTTTTGACCAACGGCATACTTTTTCCCTTTGTTATTTGATATAAGCCGATGGAGTAATTAGCAATAAGAAAGACGTAGACTTGATGGTCTCGGCCAGTAACTCTTGCCGCCAAAAAGAAGCAGTGACAGATACGGTTAAACCTAAACTGGTCTTTTTTCTACCTTTCTGCCCTTTACAATAAACATTTCGTCTCATGTGGCTAGACATTTTCGTGCAATGCTAGTTATATATATGTTAATGTTAGTGCAATATAAATGTTAATGCAATTACTGTACTTTGAAATGTAAAAACGCCTAAAAAAGTTTTATATTTATGAGACAAAGTAATTTTTGTTTAGTTTAGCATTACTTTATGTTATAATTCAAAAATTTCAATTTTGAAGCTATTGTTGTGAAATTAAAATAAAAACCGACTTTCTGACGTTTTTTCATCTCAAACAATTTATTTCAATAAATTTATTGGGTAAAAAGTTAATTTTTATACGCCCAATACACATGGCTATTATATTGTAAAATATATTGTCTCTGTGATTTTCATAGCTCCGGTTATTAGCGATTAATTAGCACGGGGCTAAGATAGCCCGTGACGTGCTTTCCGCGTACGAAAACAGCTCGTATTAAGATAGGGTTAAGTTTACTAACATGAAAAATATGCTATATTTAAATGGATACCTTTCACATTTTTTCGATAAAATGTTGAAAGCTTTTTTGGATCCCAAATTCAAAGTTATAAACAAAGAAGACGGTTTTAGCAACTTTTTCATTTTAGCACCATTTTTGGAAAAGATTGTATAAGTGAAATGAACTTAATATATTTGTATAACAACCTGGATTAGGTTTTATTGAAATAAAAAGGCAAATACATCTGCAAATGAAAAGTATGCATAAATAACTCATTCCTACAGTTCACAACGCTGCTACAACAGAACTGAACGAATGAATTGTTGAACAAAGCGTAGACCAAAAGCGTGTAGAAAACAAGGCAATAATTAACTGAGTAAAATGCATGAGGACAGAGCGCCATGCTCAGAAACATACGACATTTTTCCCCTCTCAAAATTGCATTATATATATAGCACAACCACGCAAAATATAGTTCATAAACGTAACTTGGACAGCAGGCGTGATTTATACATGAAGTTAAAGCAGACTGTTAAAAATATGGCACTGCCCCACAACGATCAACTGAACGACGAATACGAGTAGATCTGCGTAAGTGTGTGGTATCAGTGGGGGGCGAAGACTATGACACAAAGTGATCAGTAGTTTTAAAGTACGTTGTACGATGTCACCATCGTTACTACGAACACTTAAATTTACATCCGTTGATGTTGAAGTCACGTCATTATTTACAACTCCATTGGGTAGAGCAATATCCTCACCATTCCCCACCGGATGGGGCAAACGTGTTAAGTTTACTTCTACTGGAATATCCTGGTCAACCCGTAAAACAGGTTCATCTGATTGTCAAAAATCTAGCTAAAATTGTTAAAAAAGTTCAATTGTAGGCCTAATGTTTATCCTGTATGTTATATCTGCGTACTCTGAACGTTTTATCCTGTATATAAAACGTTCAGAGTACGCAGATATTTCCAGCTAAAGTCGCCTTCTCCCTTAACTCTATGTTCTAATTTTGTGTATAAATTTAGTTGTTTGCGTAATGAAAACCTGGCATACATTGGTATATCAACAAGACTTTTATTGACTAGAGCCAGGGAACACTTGAATTTTACTTGTTTACAAAAGAGTGCAGTTAAAACTCCCATTTCTTGTGCACAACATGTCAACAACGTTTTTAACTAAACAATTTCTGATCATGTCCAGGGGAAAATGTAAGTATCAAACCAAGATTTTGGAAGCCCTACAAATAATAGGCAATAATCCACCTTTAAAAAGACAATTGTATGCTGCGGTCGTATTTTTTGATCTGTGTGTTTTAAAATTTGTTTTTTTGCATTTTGCCTATTGTACTATCACATCGTGTGATCTGTTTGACGCCACTTGCAGTGAACTTTGAGGTTCTCGTGTATGTTGTTGAGTGTTTAGCTAGTCAGAAGCACAGTGCAGTTTTTTGTTTTTTCCTGGTGATAAATTCAACATTTCATATTTAACCATTGTATTTTGTTTAAATGTAAAAGTATTGTTTGTTATTCCTGCAGAGAACATCTTGTGATGTCGAAAACGTTCGAAATTTGTTTCTATGTACTTTCTTTTTTGACTTGTGTAAATATTATGGTAATAAACTTAAATACGTTACATTTGATTGCGTTGCTGTGCTTCGTGTGCCTATGGTTCAAGAAGCGATGAATTTATACAGACAACTTTTTAAAACAAACTAGTTTTTTATGCAAAGATGGAGCTACTGAAGATTTGTGAAAAATATCTTCAAATTCCCAAACTTCGTCTTTTGGGGGAGTTGCCAAACTAAATAATATAATTATTCAACACTTGAACCATTAGTTAGTTTTTTTGTTGTTTTTTGACGTTAATTAAAAAAATATATATTTTGGTTGATTGAAATAAAACGAAGTTGTTCACAAAAAATATACTTTGAAACATAAAAAGATTTGCAGGTTTTACAAGTTTTGCACCGAAATGCAATTATGATCTATGTTTATTATTTATATTTTTATTATTATTTTGTTATTGTTATATATTTATTATATCCAATGTGGTTTTATGAAATGTGTAGGGTGCATTTAGCTATTGCAGCCCTGCTGTTTATAAAGGATAGCATATTCATATCAGAATAATGTGGTGTTGTAAACTGTGGTGCCGAAACATCAGTTGAAAAATGCTTACTTTAGTAACGAAAAAAAAATAGTGTTTTGACCAGTCCGTAATGTTTTTGCAACTATTGCAATCAAGAAACGCTTTGATCAATTTCAACTCCTGTTTCAGAAACACTGACATGATGTACATTCCTGATTTCCTGAATATTTTATAATATCTCATTAGAAAGTAAATTTGCAAGAATTGGGCACAGATGGAAAGTTGTATGCTTGTCACTATATTGTAACAAAGTAATAAGTACACATAAATACTAAGAGCCAAGCATAGCATGCCAATCAGCAAAATTTAACTGATTCTTTTATTATAACTTCTTCCTTAGATTTGCAGAACGGATTTGCAAGATTACATGACGGATGGATAGGGTTGGCCAATGGATATCAATACAAACTATCAAATACTACTCAAAATTTTGCAGCAAGTAGACAATTGTGCAACGAAACAGAAGCTGATTTAGCATCTTACGGAGTCCAAAATATAGACAATAGAAGGTGAAGCTACAAGCTGTGTTTGCAAATTTATAAGTAGGGCAACTAAAAAGTTCTTATTTCTAGGAAATGTCTTTATTTTTGACTCAAATCTTTATTTTATCTTATCATTTTCAGCAATAACGTCAGTGTCTTTTTGATAAGTTATTAGAATCTCGGTAACTGAATTAAAATGGCATCATTTTCGTTTCAAGCACTAGTTGCAACATTCATCTGATGAAATTGAAAGTAAAAGCAACAACAAACAGGATGGTTTATTGTTTCACAGATGTTTCGCACTTTTACTTTCAATTTCATCAGATGAACGTTGCAACTAGTGCTAGAAACAATAATTGTCCTGATGAACACCCAAACTTTTCAGTATTCATGGCATCATTTGTTAGTGTCAAACAGAGATTTCAAGAAGTGCAGGATGCAAACTTCCTTCTCAGAGTATGGTGCGTTAAATAAAAAAAATGCCAAGGTGTTTTTTTTTCAAGCAAACACATTTTTGACACTTTTTCAAATCTAAACCAGATTGTGGTCTATATATCAGATATATAGTTGTTTGGTAGATTTGTCACAAAATTTCACAACTTTAATGTATCAGCTCCTCACTGCAAGAGTATTTGGAAATGGGATCTGTTCAATGCAATTAGCCTACACTCTAAAACAATTACTTGGCAACACTTTTGCACAGCATACCTCAAACAACCACTCTATCTGGTCCATATCTTTAGCAAACCTTGTCAGATCAGTACCCGATCTGATAAAAATATGTTTCAGATGAAGTGATTGTCCCTGAGATCCAACTCTCAAAACCGATGGCTTATGTTGCGCTTCCCAGAAAGCTCTCGATTTCCCTGGTGTCAATAATGGTAGGCTATACTTGTTTTATGAAAAGAACAGCATCTATAAAAGGCGTATTAAATGTCTACTGCAAGCAACGACAAACTGAGACTGCAGCTGATGTGAGATGCACGGAGTCCCCTATCAGAAAAAGGAATTGCTGGAAAATTTTGTTTCTGGTAAAAAATATGGTAGTAAATTTCTAATAGAAATACATATGCTGACATTTAAATTGACAATTGTTGTTTTTGTCGTCCTTGTTTTTGAATTCATATCGATGGCAGCTTTGTTATAGCATTGTTGGCAAATTTCTTCAACCATTTAAGAATTAAAAAATGAAACTTCAAAAAAACAATTTGCTCATGTCAATACTTGAATTGTTGTAAACAAAAAGCGGCGGATAAGGCGCTCGCTTTCCAATCATGAAACCCTGGTTCGACTCCCGCCGCTGGTTCTTGAAAAACCCTGCTCACCTCTACCTAGGATGTGATAAATTTGGTAGAAAAATTGCTGAAAGAAAGGCGGCCGAGAGAACGGAACTGGCCACCCTACCTTCGTTAGTGCGGAAGGCTTAGTATAATGAGAAGCTTATCTTCTCATCCCCCGATGCTTGGATCAAGTATGGGATTCACCTTTAACGTTTGTTACGACGCCAAGTTTTTCTTCTTGGTTTATTGTAGCTTTGAACGAAGAGCAATGAAACCCCGCTTTTTGATTTCAATTTTTCAATCTGGCGATAGTAGAAGCATAATGCTTATTGCTGTGACTCATCTGCACACAATAATTGTCATAAAAACAGGAAAGAAATATATTATTAAGAAAGGGCAGAACAGGAACCATTACGTTGTGCAGTTACATTGTTTTTCATTGGGCAGTTACATTTATTGGTGCGCATGTGTGCACTACTTGTGTAAGTTATTGAGTAAGACAAGTGGTAGTTTTTGGTCGAGTTAAAATTGCAGTTTCAGACCAACTGCTTAGTAATCAAGGTTTTGAAATTGACGTGGTTGCGTTATTGGAACAGAATACAACGTACTGTATACAATAACGTTATCATACAGTAAAGTTGCTTCTAACCCAATATAGCAACATCACACCTGATCGAATTCAAAAAGACGATCGAGGACAAAGAATACGCTTAGGACTTTTTTAAGCAACCACCCTGACGACGACGACACCAGCAAAACAGACACCCCCCCCCTCAGACACCATATAACCAAATGCACATTGTTGAATTATAACTCGATTTTGAATTTCCTTTTATGAGCGACGACGCGGACCGTAAAGTTAAAAAAGTCTTCAAAGACCTGGATTTGCCAGTCCACCTGTTTCGACTGTCACGAACGCTCCAAAACGCCCTCCGTAACGCCCTGCAACAGGTCGTTAAAGTCTACATTGTGAAATGTTATCATATTCTACATATAAGCTACAGTCAAAGTTCGTCATCTCAAAGTTGTAGACCACGACAAAATTACTTCAAGTTATGTATTTCTGATACACACGCACAAATCACACAAGCAAATAGTCAACAGCAGTTTGTCTCAGTGCCTTTACCTTTTTCAAAGCAATGCATTATTCAAGTCTCTTTAGATAGATAAAAGTCTCGGCTGACTTATCTTGGGTTTGTAAAAAATCTCGTATCACCAAGCACTGACCAAGCGTTTTTGTTGCTGTGAGTATGGGTCTGGCTTCATACTCGTTGTCATCATCGTTATCACTTGCACCAATGTCAGCTATCTTGTGTTTTTCTGTTATTGCCTCAAGTATGTCATCAGCTGCTGCATAATCTTCCCATGCGCCGTTAAAAAACACACCGGCATTTACAGCACATCTGGTGAGCTCAGCAATGGGAATGTTATCTTCATTAGATGTGTCTGTTGTGACTTCAATGTCAGTAGTCATAGCAATGAATTTGGCATGTCTGAAGCAATTGCTTATATTTTTCGCCTCAAATGATATCCAAGTTCAATTAAGCAAGTGCAACTCTTTCAAAACATCGACGTTTTTCACCAATTTCGAAATAGAGAGCGCTACATATGCTCTAGGGCACGAAAACACACCCCATGTTTGAAAAAAAATAGAATTGTAAAAAGTAAGCAACCAGCAAATCTCAGAAATATTGAAATAAAAAAAAAATAAAAAAAGCAAGCTCAAACTTGCGAGAGCCTATACTATAACTCTTCGAGTTAATAAAAAATTCGAGTTACAAAACTTCGAGTTAGAAAGGTTTTTTTACATGTATTTGATAGGTGTTTTGCTGGGACAAGTCAACTTCCTTCGAGATAGGGAGAGTTTCGAATTAAAGAGCTTCGAGTTATCGAGCTTCGAGTAAAATTATTTTGGCTTATGCCGTTCGAGCACTATACTGGAAGTACCTTGCTGTTACATTTATGCGTAGCTCACTACTGGCAGTTTGAGCGCTTTGGCAAGATTGTCGGAAGTATCATTCTCTGGCTCTTCACGTACCACAAATGGAAAATCGTCATACAAGCATATATACCTTCGTGGTCATATCCAGAGTACGAACTGTAGTGAAAATGCCGTTTTATTTTTTTGCAAGGAGACAACACTGAAGATCATGTTCACATTGGATCTTGTTGAAGTGTTGCTCACATTCATGTCTTTGGCCATTTGACAAATGGATCTGTTAGGTTGCTCTTCACTCTTTCTCAAACAGCCTTGAAAACTTTCTTTGTTCGTGCAGTGCGAGATCTTCCACTCATAAGACGAATATCAGCAAGAGGAAAGTTGAGACAGGTAGATAAGCTTAAGGCAGCCAATAACCATTATTTATACTTACAGATTACCATCTACCGCGGTGGGTCCCTTCGGTCAGAGTAAGTCCCTCGCCTCCCTGGTAGGTATTTTCTATGTAAGTATGGTGTTCCTGCTGAGTGGTAGGGTGTGTGAACGTCTCCTGGAGCGGACGTATTAATGATGAGTCAGGTAACAAATTCATTTTATATGGAAAATTGTAAACCTGCAAGGTGTTGTGGAATCCACTCGGAATTCTGAGCTTTGCGCGGAAAGTAAAGAAAAAAAATCAAAGGGAATAATTTTCTTACCTGATTGTCAGAGATCACCGATTGTGCTTAAATACCGCATGCACCTCTGGTTAATTGTATTATTTTCGATCTTTCTCATGCGTTGTTCACATTGTTTTTAGGATCATCGTAAATGCTTTGAAGCCACCATTCCACATGTACTTAGGAATGAATTACATAACCGAGGCAAGAACATGGAGATGGATTAATGGTGATCTTGTTACTGATGCTGAGGCTTTGTGGGAAACTAGTCAACCAGATGGTATAGATGATTGCGCAATTCTGTACGTTGACACTTCGCGCAGCTGGGATATTCCATGCCCATATGTTGTCTATTATGCGCTATGTGAGAAAAAATGGAATTAAACAATTACTACAAAAGAACATTATTCAATAACAATAGAACAAGTAGAGGAAAATATTGATGGTTGATATGCAAAACATGGGTGGTTATGGTTACGATTGTCTGAAATAATAAAATAACGTTTAATAATTTTCTGAATGGCCAGCGTGGAAGCTACACCGTTATGGTTAGCGGATCGCAACTGCTCGTTGTACCAGTGAGTGCTCACCCTTGTGCTGATAGCCAGGAAGAACGCCCCTTTCTTCACAGTGATTATTCATTATTAAATTTTTACATTGATACCTTAAGACAGTAGTTCCCAACCTTTTTAGGCTTACAGCATTGTACTGAAAGGAAAAACATGTTGTGGCACCCCGTGTCAGACCAATGATCTTTCACTTCGAATGCAGCAGGTTGTTGGAAAAAAAAACTTAACCGTTTCATGTCCAACACTTTGAAAATGGTGTTCATAGCTTTGCTGGTTGACTTCCGGCTTCAATGCAGTGTGGAGATAAGTAGGCACGTTCGCTTGCTGTGCCTTTAGGAAAGCCAATTTTTAATAACAACTTCAGAAATCAACATAAATAATAGCAACACGTCAGTTTTACTTGGAGATTGATTGCCACGCTAAAGCGGCATGATGAAAAGAAAGCAAAGTAGTTCAATTATCTCGAAGTCGGTGTGAAATTGTTTTTGGTTCAAGGTTCAAAACACCTTTGTACCTGGGAAGGGTGCACATTCAAAAAGTTTACCCTCAGTCCTTCTTCAACTATAAAAAGTCTTTTATTTTTGTTTGTGTATTCGTCAAAACAGAAAATCCAATCTTGCATCAGTATGATGTAGAAAACTGCAATAAAATTACCAATGACTTCTCTCAAATGCAAGGATATTTATTTTGAATTTTTATCCAGAACTCTTGAAGCGGCACCTTCCTGTGTAACAGCTTTATATTTCCACCTGTTACGTTTTCTTTCTCTTTGAGGTTTAAAATAACATTAAAGTCCGGTGATGAAAATAGACCTCTAAACCATGCATAACTTTCTGTTCACAACGTTGGAAAATAATTCTCAATTTTTTTTTACAAAATTTGAAATGCTGGGTAATCAATGGAATGGTTTCTTTATTTCAGAAAAATTAGACAAATAAAAAAACGAATAATAATAAATAGTTTGCGACACCCTAGAATATTGTAAACGGCACCTTAGGGCATCATAGCACCTGGGTTGGGAACCACTGCCTTAAGATGTCCATAATTGTTTCAGTAATCATATGTTCAATTGACGATTTGTCATTTGCATGTAAATAAACAATAAATTCGTTCAAAACTGTCTTTGTTAAATTCCAAACTCTTATTTCAATCACACTCTTTTAGAGTGTGATTGAAATAAATATCATTTTAATACGAATAAAATCGAAAAAGTTGTGTTTCCGAATAAATGTAGTCAGCAATGATGTCAACAGTCTCTTTCAAAGGTACGTTCGTAAACAGAGATTTAACATTTAGACTGACCATAATTTGGTTTGTTTTTTTTAATCTTTATCCTCGGACTGACAAAACCTTGATAGGTTATTCCTGGTAGTTTCGCATTCTTGTAGAGGCTCTTGATGCAAGGCCGGTTACTGAGATTGGCAAGTTTTCCGATTGTTGAAGTGTTGCTGCCGGGGAATTATTCCATTCACTAGTTGCCGCTGAATGGAGAGCGGTACTGAAATGGGTTGCGCAAGCGCACACCCCGAGAGTCGAACCTGATGAGATCTTAAGTTAAACCGAAAACCCTCGACTGTTAAAACTATTTGTAAATATGTAAAACATATTGTTATAATGCTCAACCCTGTTGTATTGTTGCGTCTTGCCTGTCTTTGGTATAAGTAAACAGTAAGTTGTAGTTATAAATGAATACATTCAGAAACTACAAAACCCGACACACGATTACAGATCTGCTATAAAATATAATTATTTCATTAGAAATTACTGACATTCAGGCAGTATTTGTGCAATAGTGCACCTTTATACAATGTGCGACTTTTTGTCTAAAAAGTTGTTACAATTAAAGTAGCTGCTAAATACTGCTGTAGTATATTACATCACAAATCCTCATTTACAAACACAAATCCTAATTCAAAAGTTTTTAAACAGCCCTGACTACAATTTTCCAAATAACTCCATTCGGAAGAATTCTTTTGAAATACCGGTAAGCTACTCAAATAAGAATCATTTTACAAAAAATTATTTTTGGTAGCCTACAGAAAAGTAAGCTTCCTAAAACTAACTCGTATAACAAAAACGTTTTGTCAATTTTTAAACAAAGTAGAGACATCTTATTTCGTAGAAGAATGTTGAAGATGCACGCACACAAAAATTTCAATTAATTAAATTTTATTTTTTTTAATTAAAATCAAACACAATAAAATTGTCTTTCTTAATTAACATTCTTTGACGAGCAAATTAGAACAAACATGGAATATGTGTTTTGACAATTGCATCACATATCACAGCAGATATTAAATAAAATTACCAAAAATTGCAAAAAAATTGAATTTTCAAGTAACCTATTTAGTGAATAACTTCACTCACCTTTACGTGTTTTTCCTTTTTTTTGAGCTTATAAAAGAAGAAAAACAGTTTTTACGAAACAACTAATTGTACGTTTTTGCAAAATCACATTCATTATGATCGCTGTTGTGGACAAAAAGCACTTCTTGTACAAGTAGTAATAATAATAAACATAGCAATTTATATTCCATTTATGTTCCTTGGGTGCAAAATAGTGTCAATAAAATGTCTTCATAATTGGCGATTTTCAGCCAACTGTCGCACTTCTTCCGGGCTGTGCTCTATGAGGAATCAAATCCATCGCATGAATGTCTGTGCTGGTCTTTCCTGGTCTCGTTTATCTTTGATCAGTTTTGATAGTGGAAGATTTTCATTATAAACTGAGATTCATTTTACTAGATATGAGGATAAAAATAAGATTGATAAGTAAATTGGATAAAGAAGTTGCCTAAAAAGTAATTCATTGCATTATTGTCCGTCTTGTTATATCATAACAGCCATCTAAGAATGAAGAAACGTCTGGTGACTTACGCAAAGGCTTACAAATTTAGTTAGTAAATTGAAAGGCACGGAAGCCAATCTTTATGTTTATCTTTGGAAAGCAATTCTAGCCCAATGTGTGATTGTGACTTAGACCATCAAGAGATGAAGCACATCCTCACTAACTCCCTGTTAACCCTTCCTGTGTCAATAATGACCAAAGAAACATTGCAAACAATGTTCTTATCTGGCTCCGACACTTGCGTGACAAGCTACGAATGAATGAAGTGTCTTGCTATAGACACAGCATTATATGTGTCCATACTGCCACTTTTTTGAGTATCGTGCAAAGACTCTCGCCATGCTCTTGCACGGCGTTGAAACTGTGCCCATTGAAACGTCGTAGTCCTGTCTGGGTTCTGACCATTCGGCTACGCAATCAATGATTACAATCTAAGCATCAGTTCAATCTCACTTATGGTCCAACTTTTGTACTTAAATGTGCTTGTATCATAATTATATTTAAATTCGTTTGAATTACGTTAAAAAAACACTTCTTCAATTCACTTGTACTGCATTGTGCACCAATGCTTACAATCATGCACCAACATGTAAGACATACCTTTAAGAACATTGCTCTGAGATTATTCTTTTGTTTATTTGGTTTTTGTTAGTATTTTAAATTTATATTTAAATATATTTATATTTTTTGGTATAGCCAAGCCATTTTGTTCTCTTTAAATCGAGGTTCGAGTTCTGATGACTACCATTACCACATTCAAACCAGACATGCATCTTTAATCAAATTCCTACGTACAATATTCAACCAACGTTTAGAATTTACGTCTCTTTTTCTTTGCATAGTGAAAGTTGTAGATGCACAAAACCATTAAAATATTGGTATAAACATCTTAATAAATACCAAATAGCGTTCGTTATCATATTTAGCCGTTGCACCACAGTTTTATGAATAAAATGGTCACAATGAAGAATAAATAAGTCACAAAATCCAAACCAAATTTGAAGAGATGTTTTTGTTGAAAGGAAAGTCTGCTAACTTAAGCTTACCAATGTTAATTTAATCATCCCTATTATTATTGGTCAGATTCATGTTATCGATTAAATTATATCTTTACATAATTGTATGCGGCATATTGTATACATATTGTATACATTTGTTCCCGACAATTTTCACCAAATCAAACGTCATATAAAAACCGTTTAAGTCTACTGAATATTACGTCATGGAAATTCCTAAAACATGAGCCAAAATTGCACCAGCGTTCATAAGAATTGTGTCAAACCTGTTTGGGCCTGTTTGGGCCTGTTTAAACAGGAAATATTACATCAGCTTTAAACACCTGTTGGAATGACTTCATAATTGTCTTTCATTATTGCGTCACAGTACTGCATACGTGAATTTGAGATATTGCTATCTATTCTGGTCATTCGTAAAATGATTGTTTGAAAGTTGGCCGCACATTTAACTGTTGGCTTAGTGCTTGCTAGCTGGACAAAGGTTCCGTCTTTTATCCAATTAATCTGTTGTGTAGTGACAGTTTAAGTGGTGTAGGCGTTGCACCCCTTCGTTTTCGGTAGCCGCGGGCTAATTTTACAGGAATACACTGTTTGAAAAGAAGTTCAAGTGTGTGTTTCTTCGGTCATTATATACAGACGAACGGATTCGGGAACTTTATGTTAAAATTTTCCCAAGAAGAGATTATGGTTTACCGCTGTGACCATAAAAAATAAAAGACGATTCTCTGTCTAATGTTTGGCACAGAAGCACTTAGAAGCAAAAAAATAAAAGACGAAGTTGTTATGGTTGGTAGGCTACAAAAGCAAAGAAATAGTAAAAGAAGATCTTGTTAGTTGGTAGTCTACAGAAGCAAAGAAACTTGGAGACATTTCTTCTCGGTTGGTACAGAAGAAAAATAACTTTGACATTCATTGGCAAGAAAGAAGATTAAAGGCAATCCATCTGTGCTTGAAGATTCAAGTGGAAGAATCCAAGCAAGTTTTGTGGACTTTAGGACTTCATACTCGTACAGCTACGGTATCGTGCATTTAAATTCTTTTTTGTATTTTTTACGGTCTTTACAGTTAAGTTTTTTATAACTTAAATTTTGTGTGTTTGTGTAACTTAATTTTTTAATTGTTAAATTTAGCCCTAACATTTAATATGTCTACACTCGGTGGCGACAGGGACTCGATCGCCGTCGACTCGACTGAGTTTAAGCCTGATGATGTTCTTTGCGGTCGGGCAGGCCATTCTGGGGAGGGACCCATTAACGATGAGGCTAAGTCAGTTCGAGAGGCCCGGCATCTTAGACGGGATATTTTGACTCAAATTGGGAAACTTTCTGTAGCCCTAGGTTCTTTGAGTGATAAGCAGGAACTGTTAATTTTTAGATCTAAGTTATCTACTTTAGAAGAGGAATTACGCATTTCCATGCTCTTTTGAGTAAAATTGTTAACTCTGCAATCTTGGCAGAACTTCGTGATAGGGTAGATCCCGAATTTAACTCGTTAAAAAATAACTTCGAACAAAAAGAAAGTGAGTTGTCAGATAGGTTGGATGCTGACATACATCCTGAGGATAGCGCCTCAAATGTAAGCACTAGGATGTCTGAGAGCTCGTCACGGATAGTTGCACAAATTAACCTACAGTTAAGACGAGAGGAGCTCCAGATCCAAGCTGAGGCCGAAGCAAGAGCTGCTGAGGCCATCGCAAGAGCTGAAGCCATACGAGCTGAGGCTGCCGCGAGAGCTGAGGCCGACGCGAGAGCTGCTGAGGCCGCACGAGCAGAGGCTGCCGCAAGAGCTGAGGCCATACGAGCTGAAGCTGCCGCGAGAGCTGAGGCCGACGCGAGAGCTGCTGAGGCCGCACGAGCAGAGGCTGCCGCGAGAGCTGAGGCCGAAGCGAGAGCTGCTGAGGCCGCCGCGAGAGCCGAAGCTAGAGCTGCTGAGTTCGCACTCAAAGACGCTCAGTTGAGGGCCGAACAACGTAAAGAGGTAGTTTTAGCTGAATATCGTTCTGAGTTGGGCTCCCGGCGTAGCTCTAGGAAGGGCTCTTCTAGGCATTCCAGAAGTGAACATCAATCACAGTTTAATTTACCTAACCTTTTCCAGACGCCTGTTCAATCCGTAAGTGGACCTGTACAATCCACATGTTTTCCAGCTGTTTTAGGAGGTCTCGGGGCCGCGGCTAAGGGTCTTCCGAAGGCTGTAGAGCCAAGGTCTGCAAATTACAACCGAACTCCTCCCCCAGAGCGTACAGGTCACGGGGCCGCCATTAGCAGTAATGCTTTGCCCCCTTCACAGTTTTCAGCGCCGCTAGTTTTTGATCGCCCAGCTACACGTAATTTGGGTGGTTGTGAGAGGCGTATCGCGTCTCCTGATTTTAACGTGTGTGAGGATCGTGATCGGGCTGTGCATGTGACTGAGCCCACTCAGCCCCTTAAGGGATATAGCTTGTCTTCTCCCGCTAAATCGAGTTCTCAACAGCAGGATTGCTTTTTTGAATACCAAAATAGTAGGACGTTCTTCGATAAGGCGGCCTTGATTGGTTACGATGGTAATAATATGCCATTTGTCTTCTTTAAAAATCGTGTTATGGCCTTGATGGCAGCTTCGCCCTTTAAGGGAACTCGTTTGACTTTGTTGCAAGCAGCTTGTGTTAGAACAGCTGCACAAACGATTGCTAATTTGGTTTCCGACACTCCTGGCTTGTCAGAGGAAGACAGGATAGAAATGTCGTTAGCTCGCTTGTCCCAACGTTTTGGAGTTCGTGGAAGTCTTTTCGCAGAACCAGAAATTAGAAAGTATCGCTATGGTAGCAAATTGACTTCTATCTCTTCCAGTGATTTGAAAGAGTTTAAAGATGAATTGTCGCAGTGTTTGCTTTACGCGAAAGCTTATGGTCAGCGTGATAAATTAGAAGGACGTTTTGTTTTGGATTTGGCTAAGCAACTCCCGTTTGACGCTAAGCAGCGTTATCTTGACTTTTTAGGTGATCAGTATGGTAGCACTGAGGAACCTACCTTTCAGAGTTTGTTTGATTTTGTAGTACGGGAGGAAACGCGCAAGTCGACTGATTTTAGCATTATGCTAATGGGCGATTCTGGTGAGTCGCAGCATTTTAAAAAGTTTGGCAAAAGAAAATTGCCTTCATGTCCGGTTAGGCAGACGTCGGTAAAACCCCATGATAATGTGATTTCAGGGAGTTCGCAGTACTCGACTGTTGTTGGCGCACCGCGCGGCGGTGTGGCCAGACGTAGTGACATACCGGCATGTTTTTGTTGTTCGTCACGTGGTCAAGTTGAATATCATTTTTTGTCTAATTGTAAAGAATTTTTGCGCTTGACACCTAAAGGTCGGAGAGATGTCATTGTGAAAGCTGGAAAATGCTTGAACTGTTTGCGCCAGCATATGGTTAAGGACTGTAATCATGCAAACAACTGTCGTCAGTGTGGGCCTAACAACGATAGGAAACACTATTTTCTTCTGCATGATTTTTATGTGACGTCACGTGATTCTCTGGATTCGGTCGGTAAAGATGATGCTGGTGCCAGAGTTCCTGTGCGTAATGTTAAGATTGGAAATGTTAAAGCAGCCTTTAACCGCGTTACTGCTGCTCGTGTTTTGAATCCAATGACTGGCAAATCGAAGTTGGTGTATTGTCAGCATGATCCTGGTTCGCAGTTGACGTTTGTTTCGAGTGACTTGGTGTGCGAACTTGGTCTTAAACCGTATGATAAAGCGTCGTTTAAAATGGATACTCTGGCTGGTCAGAAACCTACTTGTGCTGACCTTGTTAAACTCAACATCCAGTCGTTAGAGACTGATGAACTGTTTTGTGATATAACCTCGGTGGTTAACCCAGATTGGGCTGACGATGTTAAAACTTTACCCCATAAACAAGATTTAAGTGGTTTCCGTCATTTTCATGACGTGAATATGTTTCATTTGAATGATTGTAGTACTGTAGATGTACTGATTGGCAACGATAACGCTTATTTGATGTGGGCAAAGAAGAACGTGTTGGTGAAAATCGCAGTGAACCGCATGCTTTACTCACTCCTCTCGGTTGGTTGGCTTGTGGTGGTAAGTCACCCTTAGTTGAAAGCGTTGCTAAAGTGTGCAGAGTGCAGACTTCTTCAGAGTCGGATGTCATCTCTGGCTTTCAGCGTAAAATTGAGTCTCGTGATATGGAAATAGCAGACCTGAATAAAGTCATTCAGGATTTGACTTTGCAAAATGAAACCTGTGAATTGTCTCGCAATGATATTTTGGCTAGAGAACTTGTCGAACCGAATATTGAGTTGAAAGATGGTCGATTTGAGATACCTGTTCCGTTGAAGGAAGATATTGATCTACCTAACAATTTTGTGTTGGCGTCAGATAGAGCTGCTGCTTTAAGAAAGAAAGCTTTAAAACAACCTGAACTTCGTGATTTCCTTACTGACACCATGAAAGATCTTAAATCTAATGGCTATATTGAGCGTGCGGGTGAAGCAGGAAATGTCAAGGGATTTAAATGGTATTTACCATACTTTGTGACGTCACAATTAAAAAAGCGTATTGTTTACGATGGCAAGTCTGAATTTCGAGGAACTTGTGTTAATGATTTAATGTCTTCTTGTCTTGACTTGTCTGACTTGTTAAACCCTCTGGCAGATGTCTTGGCTAGATTTCGGCTTGAAAGATTTGGTTTCGTTGCCGATATGACCAAATACTTCTTTCACATTTTGGTCTCTTCATTACGTAAGCCCAATTTCATTGAACTGCTTACGTACACAGGCAGTGCCGTTCGGATCGTGAACGAACGCCCTTTGGTACCTTTGAGTGACGACCCTAGGGATTTTACTGTCATCACCCCTGCCTCACTTTTGACCCCATACTTAGACCCATACTGTGCTGTTGGGCAACCACATGATCGTGACCAATTAAGAAGGGATTATCGGTTCAATTTGTCACTTTCTCAGCAGTTTTGGAGTAAATGGATCGATTTTTACTTGCCAGGTCTTCAGGGCCGGAAAAAATGGCAAAAAATGGCCGAGAATTTGGAGCCTGGTCAACTTGTAGTGGTAGGTTCTCTCCAAGACATTGGTAAACGTGGGAAGTATCAACTTGGGAGGGTGCATGAGGTAGTTCCACAAATTAGGAAAGGGAAGCCAGTGGTTCGTAGAGCCAAAGTTGCCGTCTGCAACTATGATGAGAGTACGGGGAAAGTGAAAGTAGACTACGTGTTGAGGGATATTTCGTGCCTCGCCCCCGTAAAGAACACCTAAGTGTTAGGGTTTGAGCCTGGTTTTGTCTGCGGTGGCCGATACTTGTCTGAGCCCGGAACAGTCGGTTATTATCGCAACCATTGTATATAGCGTCATTTTAGCGTGTACCTATGGTACCAATTTTTGTATCGTCGTGTTTATTCTTATTGCTGTTCATTCTTTGCATGCCCTTTGTATTTGCGTATTAACTTAAACGTGAGTGATTCAAACAATTTGTGTATCGTGTGTTTTTATTCATTGGCTCACAATTGTCGTCAATTCTTTTTAGTTATGCCATGTCAGACTGTCATAACTAGGGGCCGCTATGTTCCCGACAATTTTCACCAAATCAAACGTCATATAAAAACCGTTCAAGTCTACTGAATATTACGTCATGGAAATTCCTAAAACATGAGCCAAAATTGCACCAGCGTTCATAAGAATTGTGTCAAACCTGTTTGGGCCTGTTTGGGCCTGTTTAAACAGGAAATATTACATCAGCTTTAAACACCTGTTGGAATGACTTCATAATTGTCTTTCATTATTGCGTCACAGTACTGCATACGTGAATTTGAGATATTGCTATCTATTCTGGTCATTCGTAAAATGATTGTTTGAAAGTTGGCCGCACATTTAACTGTTGGCTTAGTGCTTGCTAGCTGGACAAAGGTTCCGTCTTTTATCCAATTAATCTGTTGTGTAGTGACAGTTTAAGTGGTGTAGGCGTTGCACCCCTTCGTTTTCGGTAGCCGCGGGCTAATTTTACAGGAATACACTGTTTGAAAAGAAGTTCAAGTGTGTGTTTCTTCGGTCATTATATACAGACGAACGGATTCGGGAACTTTATGTTAAAATTTTCCCAAGAAGAGATTATGGTTTACCGCTGTGACCAACATTGTATACTAAGGTGGGTCGATTTCTCCATTTATCATAAAAATTTGAACATAGGTGCGACTTTACCTTCTAAACGTTTCCTCAAAGTTTAAAATCGTTTTGTGCACAGCAACCCATTACCCCAATGACCCTCTGTTTCTATAACAGGGTTGCCAGATTGGGCAAAATTTGCGGAAATTTTTGTAATTTTATCTCATTTTTCGCCCAATCCGGCAATCCTGCGCAGTGAGCGAACTTCTAATAGTTGTGCGGTTTAACACGCCACAAAAAAACTTTGTGAAACTGACTCTTTATCTTATTAATCCGATAATGATCTGAGTTTCAAGGGGAGTTTTTCAACAAGTAGTGCCTACAATACCATCCAAATTCCTTGTGTTGCAAGGGAAGCAGATCGAAAAATAATTTCTGACAAAAAGTTGCTGCTGTTGCCACTGCTACTTTGTAGGGTGTGGTAGGAGAAGACTTCTCCACATATATCATTATTGACCCACGGAAAGTAAGACATAGCCGAGTCAAGAGGCGTACTGGATTGAAACCAACCCAACATGTCGTCAATAATTTTATATCGCTCTATTTCGATGGGAGAAAGGATGAATCATATGTCTTTGATGACTACCACCATAGGATAAAAATAAAAGAATACCATTACGTTTTACTGACACAACCTGGTGACATCTACATCTCTCATGTCGCAACACCAAGTGGTCGTTCAGTTGACATTTTAAAATGTATGATCGACGAGAATGTGAACATGGATGGAATTCTAATAACAGGTTGTGACGGGACAGCAGTGAACACTGGAAATCGTAATGGAGTAATTGCTAAAATAGAAGACAATATCCATTATAAAGTTCAGTGCAATATATGTTGGCCTATGTTGCCCATCAATGAGTTACCATTGCAGCATCTATTTGGATTATTTGGAACGACATCTGGTCCACAAACATTCATTTGTAAAATTGGCGATATTCTGTGGTCAAACCATATAGCCTTGGAGATCGCATTGTTTGATAAAATTGAGAGTCCCCATTTGCCAAAATTGGACAATTCAAAGATCTAAGCACAGACCAGATGTACCTTTTTGGAAATCTGTCATGCAATCAGTTCTGGGGAATGCTCTGAAACACTCTTACATAGAGATTCTGGGAAATATAATTATTCACAGGAGCAAATCGAATGTGCCGCTATTCTGTTAGTCAAACCCATCCATTAGAGATTAGGCCTACTGATTAGACTCTGTTAAGACATTGACACGATTCATTGCAACTGTATATGGGCCTGTATGGTTTGCACTAAGATGGCCACAGATATCAGCAATGTTCCAGCAGTACTTTTCCTTATGATACAACTCAGTCGTGGACTTGAGGCAGAAGAAGTGCAGACTGTCATCGACAAATTGATCAAGCAAAATTGTTATGCAGCTCACCCCGAAAACTTGCTTTATGCTATGTTTCATGACAATAAATCTGCCATCGTGAAGTAGCTGTTAGGCGAATTCTGAAAGCACGAAAGCTTTCATCTATTCTACAATAATATAAAGATTTCATCGCCCTGCTGATCAACGTAATCTTAATGCAATGGATTGTATTGATATGATCGATTGGACACAGATTGACGTTACTGAACTAACATTATTATCATCTAAGAACTAAGAGTGAGGATGAACTTTGGGATGCAATAAAGTCAATCCCAACCACAGACTCAAGCCGTTGAAAGAATGATTCGTGTAGTCGCTGAGGTCAGCTTCAAAACTCTCGGAAAGGAGAAAAGAAACTGTATGATTTACTCTATCTTAGATGCAAGGAAGCAGCGGCCTATATTTGGATCAAAGAAAGAGTGTGTTGTTTAGTTTAACATTCAGATCAGGTCCGGATTTTGGGGGGGCAGAGGGTGCAGGTGCCCCGGGCTCCCCTCCCGACTTTTGAAGGGTCCCCCTACGTGGAAAAAATGTGATTTTATGTTATTATGATTTTTTTCTTTCAACCTTTGAAGTCTCTGCAAAATGCTGTGCAGTAGTGGATTAATGCTACTGTAGATGTAGAGGTGGCTTTACGCGCCATAAGCCCGAAAAACAATTTTGCGCGGGGCCCCCTGATCTAAAATTGCCCCGGGCCCCTCATCAGCTAAATCCGGCCCTGATCTAGGTGTGGCTTTAACTCATTACATTTCAATTGTGTTTCGTTTTCACTTTAGCCTACCTATTGAATATAATTTACCTTGACGTAGAAAGTTGTATTTTTCCTTACCACCTGGGGTAAGTAGTTAGGAGCACACCATCACATTGAAATTTTAACACTTTATTTAGTATGACAAGCCTCGCCTAAATACCGATTTATGCAACAATCCGACAATTTTATGTGAAAATCGACCCACCCTATTTTATACATAACTGCATAGCCGAGTGGTGAGAACGCTGGAACGCCAATCGAGAAGGCGCCGGTTCGACACCGCTCAAGAGCATGCAGCCGTGTCTGTGGCAGGACACTTAAAGGCATGCCTGAAGGTGGACACGAAGACTGGCTTCCTTGCCTTCCCGTCCACTTAATCTAAATCTTCAACCACCGGGTGAAACCCTGGATACGACAAACAACACAGTATATCTCATTATCTTGCAAATGTATTTAGACTGATCAAGATATATTACTCATTACTACCATCAATTTAAATGTGCGTCAAGCGTTGGTCACGGAAGTGACGTAAATGACGCATATCAAGTTTTTACCTTTCATTTCCAATAAATCTTTTGTCCGAACTCAAACAAATAAATCATTTCGAAATCTGTAGTCTGGTAATAGGCTAACTTTATATTTGAACTAAAAACCTGAAGAATTATTTATACTGCTCAAAATGAGCAAATTCATGAAATACTTTGTTTTAGTTTTTGCTTCTACTCTTCATCTGTCTGTTGGTGATATCCATGAAGAATGTTCGATGGTTCGCAGAACGTTTGATTTTGAAACACAACCCCATGTAAGCAGCAAGTGTGTTCACACCACGTTCAAGGCAATCGATGAGTACACCGAAGAGGAGATACAACAATTAATTAACAAAACTGTTGATGGTAAGAAATTGTTTTATATTTCTAATAAAATGTTTCTTCAAGGTAAAGCTTGTATCCTCTGTGGATCCTTCTCTAGTATCATGGGCCAATCCTATAGATGTTTGCTGGTACACCCCTTCATTTTCTTTGAATTTTAAAGCTTGTAACTTCAGTTTTTCAAAAATTAAATGAAGTTTAGCTGTGAACGAATGTTCGAATGCGAAATAGTTTAGAACTTGAGGCATTAGATTTTGTTACACCGACCTGTTCATGTTGTTTAATACCTAGTCTGCTGCAGATATGTGAAACTTAAGTAAGTTTGTGTCACACATTTGTTTTGTCACTTAAACTTCTTCATTCATTGTTTTAGCAAAACCGCAACTATCGAATACTATAATTTGACCAGGCTTGAGGAAATAACGGCAAACAGTTGAAAACTCAAATAAATTTTACTTATCAGGAGGATACAGAAATGCTAATACGATGAAATCTAGAACAAACGCTTCTATTACATCATCATGCTAACCTAGCATTAAGCAAAATAAATTAAGCAAAATAGCATTAAGCAAATTAAATTAATACCGTATGTAATTTTTCGTTCGTTTTGGTCCACTAGTGCTGAAATCTATTTATATTGTAAGCTAATTTTGTTTCGTATAATTTTTGTTTCGGTCCAGTTATGCTGAAGAGTTCTAATGAACGAAAACATGTTCCACAACATAAATTAAATTATATTTATTGAAATACCATTATGAGTGTTAGCCTGGTCAAATGTTTTAAGGTTCAGAGTTTTAGGGAAAAAAAGCTATTGATTTGTTTTATTAGTGATTACTTTCTGTATTAGGTTGATCGCTCATTTGAGGAAGTGTCATAGTACCAGATCGCCTTTTCCAGGTAGTTTTTTCCCACTTTTTATACCAATCTTTGGTGTAGATAAAGTGTACTGACATGTTTGAATTGCGGTTGCCTTGTTTTGAGCAAAACAGAAATAACAAGAGCAATAAGTTTGCTTCAGGGGAGGACCAAAGGTTTAAAAAGTTGAGATCAAAGAAACAAACAGTGTTGTGGTGGGGTCTGACAATGTTCCCTTTGGTTTGATCGCTTTTTGTGCAGTTTGATGCCCAATAATGTTGAAGACCCACAATATTTATTTAACTAAATTCTAAATTTTAAAATTAGATTTACTGCATGTAGATTTTTGCATTGAAAAGTTTGGTTTAGAAGTAAAGTTCAGTATAGCTTTGGTAGAGAGGTACTTTTTAAAAACCATAGACAGACAATCGAAAACAACTTAATAACATTGAATTGCATAATTCAAAATTAATACAGAAATGAAATAGATACATAATTTCGAACGTTTTCGGCAAAACTTTCTGCCCTCTTCAGGAAAATATCTTAATTCATCTAAACAAAACAATTATTCGTGAAATGTTAATAATAAATGACTGAAATTCAATAAAACTGCACTGACCTGCGTACAAGCAACAACTGAAGTTCAGTTTCAAATTATTTTTTTTTCAAAATTTTTCATGGTCACAAAAGAATTTCAATACTTTTACAATATTTACAATATTTTTACTTTCGTTTAGAAAGACTATTCAAATAGAAAGACTGTATTAATTTGAAATTAAAAGGTTACAATTATACCCATGTAGTCGGACAAAGGTCAAAACAATCTGTTTGTACTCATTAAACCGACCATAATTTTGGTCAAAGTGCCTGTTAAAAGCATTGTTGGGCCTCAAAGTACACAAAAGGGGCCAAAACGTGGAAAATCGGTTAAAGCCTGAAAGTTAAAGATTCTTTCTATCTCTTACCAGGAAAAAGACTTGGAAAGGATTAATGACGTAGTTTTTTGAGATATCAACATAAAATAGTCAAATAAATGGTCGAATCATTATACTTGTGAGATGACAAATTGTCTCGTATAGAAAAAGGCGTGAAATTTTTTTAGTATTTTTTAAAGGTTTTACGTTTAATGGGTTTTGGTGTATGATTAAATCTCGTGCTTGTACCATAGACAGAAGCTTTGTTACAACCATCAATTTTGTCGTTAGTCTGGAGAAATACAATTTACAGTAGAGTATTTTCTTGTAAACCTAATATAATTGTGATAACATTTCAAATACTTTAAATGTCACTCGGTTATTTTTCTGGTTTCACTTTGAAGAAGGCCTTTTTATTTGAACGGTCAAATTTATTTTACATAGATCTCTATCAATTTCGTGTTATTACTGTTTCAGAACAAAAGCTGTCTCTTCATGAGAAACTGGCAAATCAATCAGGTAAATAGAAATCATTTATTTTAACTATTTAAAGTTGTGTGTACTTGCAACATATTAGAAGCAGGGTTGTGGTTAGTGGGCATCGCTTCAATTTTGACTTTTATAGGTTTGAATTTTACGTTTTGACTTTTCAAGTTTCGACAACAACGAGTTTTATGTTACTTAAAGCAATAATGACGCAATAATACAGCATAGTTACACAATAGAAACTCTTCAAAATGTGGCTATATAGAAGCCTGCTCCTAGCAAAATGTATGATATGTTCACATGCTACGTGGAAGTTTCACAGCATAAGCAGCGCGTGTAGGTTAGATGATGACAATAAGCAGTCGATGAAACAATTGTTGTCTTTGTCAGTGGTAAATCACCACTATTCTCATCTGCGAGATAGTGATACCCTGACGTCATCAGTACATTTTACACAATCGTTGTTTTCGGCACAAAGCACTCACTAATATTTGTTTGGTCAAATAATAATTAAAGTGCAAAGGTCATTAATTAGTGCCATGATTGACAAGACTATAGGCTACTGTAGGCTAAATTGCTTTTCACAATTCTTTCTTTATTGTTTAAACAATAGGCCCACTTAAAGCTATTTCTAAGATTACGCAATTATTTTTCTCGAAGCTGATAGTTTTCCCTTGTTTCTTTATCAATTTTATTATATCAATTTCTGAGTCTACAAACGTTGAAATGATATAAAATGTGAACTAAGCATCTTTGCTGTCTGGATATTAATCTTAGATGACTGTTCGTAGCTCGAACACTCTGGCAGCAGTGGAGTAGCCAAGGGAGAGGCAATTTGTAAACGTTTTTGCCTCCCCAGTAAAAATCCAATTTATGAGACATTAACCAAGGAGAACAGTTTTTCATACAGGATTTGGTTACAGTAGCTCCGTTAATTTAACCAAATTAGGTGTCAGACATCAAACTACGTTATTTTTACATTTGTTTTTACATTGAAGCAATATAGAAATGACAGATTTTGCTGTCTGAGGCTAAATACATTCGTTTTCCTTAATCCAGTTGAAAACAATTGATCTTCGGAAAGTCTTTGACTTCTGCCATGTAGCCTATGAGTGAGCTCATGGGATTCCGGCTGCGAAAGTTATTAGAATGTCAGCACAGCTGCAGGTAGTTAAGCTGGATTTAGACTATATGTGCGTTTTCCATACGTTTTTCTTGCGTTGCGATCTTCGTGCGTTTTGCGTGTTTACAGCTCGCGTTTACACTACTACACTACACGGCTTTATCGTCTATTCAAATTTAATGGTAACTTTAGTTTTAAAGCAATTTATATGGCCTTTACTTATGACGTCACAAAAAATGTTGCCCCTTATGAAAAAAGCCTTGCCTTTACTTTGCCCCCTAGTAAAATTGATCTGGTTACGCCACTGCCTGGCAGTGGTAGCCTACTGTTGATATAACCACCGAGTGACTCACTATTGCACACAAGAAAACCAACTTTGAATGTGACTGTGGGTGTAGGCTGCACTTTCTTTATGTTATTTGTAATAAAAATGTTATTCTTTTTAATTTTGTGTTATCATTGTTTCAGATGAAATATCTTCTCTGTATAAACAACTCACCAATCACTCAGGTAAATAAAATTTTGTTTTCGAATGTTTCTGCCAATTTTTGCAAGGGTAAAAAAACTGCCGGTTTTTAAAAATAAATTTCCTTCTGATCAAGGAAGGAGATGCACAGACATCATCAACACACTCAGATACCATTAGCACACATACAGATCATCAGCACACATGCAGATCATCAGCACACATACACATTTATCATAAACAGACACAATCAGGTGTGGAAGGGAAGACTTCGTTCTCGACTAACAGACAGGCCACACCCTCGACATGAGGATTAATTCATGGCCTGTATAATCAAAATTGGTTGATGATGATGATGAATCAAACTACGATACTATGTTAAAATACACATATCCCATTTAAATAGCTACCGTGTTTTTGGGATTTTTTTTGGCAAGTAGACGATAAACAAAAACTTGAATAGTTAGTTATCTTTGGTACGGAAGGCCCTATTGTACTGTACTATCAAGATGATTTGTGCACCGTGAACTCTGAAAGAAACACTTGCTTTTGCTTTTACCGATTAGGTTAAATATTTTCAGCACCAAAGACCGAATTGGTACCACATGAAACATTAATCCTTTCCCTTTGTTTTGTGGATTTACGCTACGAAAGTTATCACACCAGTTAGGCGGATGTCGCGAGTCAATTGTTGAAAGCTACAGTATTAAACAAAACAACCTCTGAAGTTAGTATACTAGCGGATTCGTGAAGAATCTTTGGAAGACCCGTTTGAACTTACGAATTCGGGGCTGAGAAACACTGGTCTATAGTTTGTAAGTATTTTTAGAAAATAAAAAGGATGGTGTGATTGTCTTGAGAAATATGAAATGCATAACAAACAAAATATTGCAACAAAAACATACATGCGAAACTTAGCGGTGTACGCAATGGGGGAATTGGGCAATGCTTTCCTTCTTCAAAGATGTGCTTACACGATGATCTTTTACACTAATGAATGGTGTTGTTTTCAAATAGTTGTGGTCACGGATATTCCAAGTTTTACGAGAAACATAATGAAATTTAAATTAATAGCCAAAAATCCCAATCTCATCGATGCAGAGCTTGCGTTCTCATGCAGATATTTCAAATAGAGATTTTAATTTTGATAGCCATTTTTCATGTGCAGTAAAGCACGATAATCACAAAATGTGGGACGGGAGTGTCATTAGATAATCACCAATCTGGATTTCAAGAAAATTTGTTTAGGTTTTATTTCTGTAGAAAATATTTTTCGCAGTTGTTACTGCACGAATGTGTATGGCATGCGGCATAGCTGTCGCTTGCTCTTCCCACGAAATCATCAATCCAGAATCTGCTATGAATTAACAATATAGGTTATTTTTCTTTGCAATATTTATCAAATGTTTGCGATTGAATTGTATTTTCAGATATGAGGAAGTCCCTTGAAGAACAACTGATGGCAACACTTACAGGTGAACACAAATAGCTGCATAATGTATCAACGGATTAATTTCGTTGATTTGTTAACGATACAATTTTGGTAAAGAGGTTACTTTCTTCAGCCACAGACATATACAACCAAGCAACCACACGGCATTTAACATAATGGATTAAAATTGAACATAAACTGTAAGCTACAAACGTTTTCGGCCATACACACGTTAGCCCTTATCAAGTAACATATTTTTTGTTACTTGATAAGGGCTAACGTGTGTATGGCCGAAAACGTTAGTAGCTTACAGTTTATGCTCAATTTTAATCCATTATGTTAAATGCCGTGTGGTTGCTTGGTTGTATATGTCTGTGGCATTTGTTAACGATTACCCTAAACTTTAAAGCCATCGATTATATAATATGCCTACTTAACAGAAAAAGTACTTCCGCAATTGGTCATAGGCACATATCACAATCGTGTGGTTTTCTCGTTTTCATTTCTGATGCGTTGTTTAATGATAAAATAGTAAGACATGAAGTTGGCTTTAAAACAACTATTTTTTTTTTTACTTCTCAAATGTCTCAAAACTTTTAAGTAAATTTATAAACATTTCAAGTCATAACTTACTGCAAAGTTTCCAGATACACTAATGGAACAAATCTGAAAGTTTCAAACTGATACTTTCATATCTGTTAAGAAAGCAAAGTACCGTAATTGAACAAATCTATAGTTAATACTTTTGCAACATTAATCTGGTTTGTAAACCGGCGTATCATATTTTGTGTAGTTTTACATGATATTCTTGCAAATTCAAATCAAACCTAGCAACGCCAAAAACTGTCCAACAAATTTTGCAGGAATGGCCAACAGAGTTTGAAACGAGATTTGCGACGGAATCAACATAAATCTATGAATGAAAAATTAAAACAAAATGAAATTCTTCAATTTTTTTTTACTTAATTTTGGCCCTGTACCAATGAGATTTTTTGGAGCCAGATCTAAAAAAATACACCATATTAAAAAAATGTGCGGTAATTTCCTCAAGTTCTCGCGCTCCTTCGAAATGCTACGAACCCCTGATTCATTCCGGGCCCTGGTTCAACAGTAGGCTTACCAACTGAACCCCCCTGTCAATGGAACTAAACCTCCTGTCAATGAAACTGAGCCCCCCTGTCAACGGAACTGAACCTTCCGGTCAACGGAACTGAACTCCCGGTCAACGGTACTGAACACATGCACTCAGGGTTTTAGATTGCTTTCCGATCCTTGAACTATTTTCGAAAGGTCTCCTGTTCGATACTGCTCAAGAGCACGCGGCTGTGTCTTTGGCAGGACACTTAAAGCATACCTGAAGATGGACATGAAAATTGGCTTCCTTGCGTCCCCGTCCATTTAATCTAAATCTTCAACCACCGGTGTAAGCCTGGATACGACAAAAGTAACCTGGCCATGATTATTTTAGTTCCTTGATAGTTGTTACAATATCCCTTAATTTTGTTTGATTTCGAATCTATTCAGATCAAATTATTGATCTTAGTTTAAAAGTTAATTTTTTGTAAGGTTCCAAGTTTCTGCGCAACAGTTGGAAGGGCGCATTGGTCGTTGATTTTTTTTAAATAAAGGGTGTTCATAGACTTAATGTATTAAATGAAAGTAAAAGCTAAAAAGAAAACAGGTTATTTTAATTAACATCCTTTCAAATATTATGTATTTTTTTTCTTAGCTGTCCGCAACGGATTCGTAAGATTAGATGACGGATGGATTAAATTATTCAATGGATATCAATACAAACTATCAAGTACCCAGCAAAATTATGCTAAAAGCAGACAGTTTTGCCAAAGAATAGGAGCAGATGTAGCAGTTTACGGCGTCCGAAGTATGACGAATAGAAGGTGAGGTTTCAAACAGTGCTTAGCCTACAAGGTTTTAAACGTTGCCAATAAATCGATTTACCCATTTACAATGTAAAATATCTTGGTAACTAAGCTGCTTTATGAAACAACTTGTTTCTTTCAATACCAGGATTAATCAAGCATGTGTATGCCTATCACTTAATACAATGATTTTCAAACTTCACTCGCCCCATTCAAGTCAAAGCTTGCTAGTACAGTATGTCAAATGAACATAAAATCGCATTACATTATGTTTAATAAACAAAACATGACAGAGTTTCTTAGACACTTAAAATAATTTATTGTGAACTTTGAGCTTGCGTCTTCAAACACATATCATCAAACCACGGTCAAAAAGTGGCTAATTTATGAAAAACGAAAAATTTCTTGTAGACATGGTATTTAATCTATAAAATTTGGTTCAAAATTAAAAAAGGAATGAAACTTGGTTCGAAAAAAAAGGGAATCAAGCACCAAACAAACCGCAACTGCTAAGCCTTTCCCACCACACATAAAAAAATGGATGATGATGATGATAAAGAAGGCGGCTGGTTGGTTCTGACTTGGTTTTTGACTTGGTTGACTTGAGGAAAAAAGAAAAGAAAAAAAGGAAAAAAATAAAATAAAAAGACTTGGTTGCGAAAAAAGGCAATAAATGACAAGAAATCAAATAGTATAAAAAATAAAAGACTGGGATGAGAGAATTGACACCTGCACGCTGCACAAATGCTCTAGTCTACGTTTCAGCAGAATAATATCTACCGTTTTGGAGTCGCAGTGTCCACTGCCATAAATGATGCCTTGCTTATTGTGGCTAGATGCCTGCGACCTACGTCATCGAACAAGCTTAATGTCCTTGCATACATAAAACTAGGTGAGCTTCACTGCAAAGAAGCCATCCTGTGTTTCTTTCGTCGCACTATGAATCTCAACGAGTTGCTCCACTCAAAGCTCTATGAGTCTGTCAGCGATCGACACCAACCACTGAAATCGAATCACCCATTTGCACAGGCTACACAACTTTTGATAAAAGCTGCTGAAAACCAAGCCATCAAAGCGCAGCCCACCAATGAAGCTTGGAGTGGAAAAAGAACTCCATAAGACTTCATCGACTGTACAATACATCACGACACTAGCCCCTACCCAACTGGAATGGTTTTGCCAAGAAAAACTTGAGTGCAGTTGTACTGCTTGCGTACTGAGATGAGACTATTTCTTTTCAACATGCACAAATAGGGGATGGCTTCATCCTCGATCTGTGGGTACAGCAAGAAGGAACACACTGCAGATCAGCAAGTGCGCCATCTATCATGCCCCAAATTGTGCGCAAATCTAAGTAAAGTTGATGACCAATCAATCTAATGGCTGCTCGACACATTCTCAGGTACAGTATATAGCTTGATTCACTGATCGTGCTAAAGGTGTGGACACGAAGCTCTTCGACTCATGAGTGACAAAGGATGCAAAAGGTTGAAGCAAAGAAAAAAAACAAAAAAACATCATAGTTTAAGAACGAAAGTGCAAGTTAAAGAAAATTGTCTTATTTTTTTAATTATTTTCGTTGACGTATAAATTGTATCCTGCGTATCCGCATCGATGTGGCTCGGGCTGGCAATAATTTTCTACTTGATTGTTCAAATAGTAATTTGTTTGTTTTGATTTTTCGATGAACAAATTAATTTAAAAAGTTTAGTGTCATTTTTGTATTTTGGATTATTAAAATACTTCATATGGTTTCAAAATCTAGTTTTAAACTGACCTTCTGTGAGTCCATAATAGTTCTGCCAGTGTTTGGTTGTTGTGATGCATTAATCTGTGGACCCCAGGGAAATATTTCATTATTAAAAATGAAAACAATGAAAACTATTAATACTACAAAAAGTGCTCAATGCTAGGCAAAAAAGCAAAGCAGAGCGAATTAAATCACTTATAGTTATTACTATCTGAATCCTTAACAGCCTGTTTCACCTAAACGGATCATCAGAAGATCTTATTCAAATAGAATTAAAAGTTCATATTAAAATAAAAAAAATATTAAAATTAAAAATTCATGTTAAAAACATATATAGATTTTAATACAGTTTCGGGAGAAAGTTTGCTGGTTTACAGGAATTCCTGAGAGGTATTCCTGTAAACCAGCTCAGAAAAGTAGAGCGGTGTGGAAGAAAAGTAGTCAAATTGAGATTGGACAAACGATATTTGGAAACATGCTTATTGCTTAGAAATATTTTCAGATTCCTGATGAGGGCTAAAGTTAAGCGGAAAACGTTCGACTGTTAAAACTATTTGTAAATATGTCAAATAAATTGTTATATTGCTCAAAACTGTTGTATTTCTGTGTGTTTCCTGTCTTTGGTATATAGACTTTATAGTTATCTAACTGCAGAAAGTCGTCGTTTACTGTTGTCGTCGTTGTCGACAGTAAACGTTTACCAGAATTGAACGCTTTATTGCTACATAAGTAATTCAGCGTGGTGAATTTTTCTATTTGTGGATTACAAGGAACCACATTTGGATACTTTCATCCACCTTGCCAAAAGACTCAAATTTCCGGAGCTGTAGCCTAATATTGGAATAACATGAAGCCTTGAAAACAGTTATTCAAGGCTTTATTTTCTATCCGTTTCACCACTTTCATAATTTATTCGCTGTGTTTTCAGGATCATCAAGAACGCTTTAAACCCCACATATTGGATGTGGATTGGAATGACTGATATCGGCACAACGGGAACGTGGAATTGGATCAATGGCGACCTTGTTGAAGATGCTGAAGCTTTGTGGGATAGTGGACAACCAAGCAATTACTACAGAAATGAAGAATGCGTGATCATGTACGATGACAAGCTCGTCAGCGATGATGCTGTGTGCTCATGGAACGCCTACGCCTTGTGCGAAAAAGATGGAATATAAACGATATATAATGATCTTTACTCACTGACGTTGGAAATCCGGGTGGAATATGTTATCGCTTGTTTCTTATTGTTATGAAATAATTGTCATCAAATCTAATACGTAATAAGCAACAACGTTGTAATGTTCTTTTTATTATTTATTTGCACCAGACAAGAATGTCGATTTTCAAAGCACACAAAAACGAAGAATACAAAAATAAAAGGCATAGGCTACAATAGTAGCCTAAACAAACAGCTACTGCGCAGAAGTATTCGAAATGAAATAACGAGCTCACTTTGTTCATACAACCAACCAGTAAGATTTAACGTTAGCAAATGATGGTTGTTGATACCTGTTTGCCATGGCAGCTATCAAGGTTAAATAACAGCATGCGTAGTTTTATTGTAATGAGGACTTGTAATGAGTAGTTTGATTTACGATAGCAGTCAGACCTCATCAGGGAGGCAACAATAGAGTTTGACGACGACTCGCATCTTCAAACAAAAGAAAAAATATATTTCCCTACCAATGCATCAAATATTATAATGTTACACAAGACTTGATGCTCACAGACACTATGTTGTCTGTGAACATCAAGTCTTGTGTAACATTATAATTACAAACATAAGTAATAATTACTGTGCGACAAAAACAATTAAAAAGTGCAAAGAAGTGATTCTATGGATTATGCGAGAAAAAATAAATTTAACACTTTGCTCCTTAAAGGGAGCCAGATCTGGTTCCATCCCATATTTCATTTGATTACTAGAAGTGCAGCAAAGCTGTGCACTTGTTTTTTTATTGACTTTTCACAAAATCGCAAAGTGGATCTGATGATGTAAAACTTAATGGTAGAAACTATGTACCGTAGTTTTCTCGTAAATTAAATTTTTTTATGAATTGTGCTGCTTCTAGCCAACTTCTGGCAAGGCGTGAAATCGGTTCTACTGCGCTTACAAGTGATAAGCTCATAATTGCTTTGTGCATCAACATGCGTAAGAAGGTTCATCGTCTAGTTTTCCATTGTATAGTTTAACCTCAATAACACAAAGCGAGTTCATTTCTTCTGCTACAATATGAATACCAGTGAACAAAAAATTGTTAATTAGAAGCAATAAGACCTTTTGATGTCTTGTTAGCTCAACATAAAATAGCTCTCCAGACAAGAAATCTTTCATTTTTACATTGATTCAACGTCTGCGAATCAGATAGTTTACAAATGGCGAAGTCTAGCCCACAAAAGCACACTATATGCTATACAACAAAGGCAAATGGTAAATGGATAACAGCGTAATAAACATTATAACCTTGAAATATTTGGAAAAAAAATCTAGAAAGTCTTCTAATAATCTGGTACAAAGAATTTATGTTTTTTGTGTTTCTGCGATACTTTTTTGAATAAATTTTGAAGTTTTGTTGCAACCACCTTTATCGTTGAAGCCATAAGTTTTTTTGGGATTTTGGCTAGAAGCATATTCGACAACTTATCGAGTGTAATCGTTGCTTTGTTTGAGCTTTGTTTTGCAATCTTTTTACGCATTTTTAAACAACCCAGTCAGTAAATCAGTCCTTTGTATTTATTCAACATCTGTGAATGTTGAATAAATGTGAGAGGACTGATTTGCTGACTGCTAATTTATCTCAAATTTCCTTTACGCATGATTCTCACCTTGCTGTTGCATTGTTTCGACGGTGCGGACTGAAGTCGTATTATCCAATTGATTGGCACAATGTTCAATAAAAGTGACGTGCAAACTCACGTTTGTTGATCTAATAATTGTATTTTTGGTTGATGTAATACATGGGTGGTATTTATGAACGTGTGGCAACGTAAGCTAAATGTCTGAAGATGTAATTTACATGATAGTTTAGATGGGACTTGACATCAAAATCCATCAAATTCATGTCTCTAAGACCGAAAACTTTACACTCAGTAAATTAAACAACGCACAATTTAGGTGTAGTGTCCAGCTTTCAAACTAATCTTTGTTTCGTAATCCAACATGACAAATCTACTGTCCCAGGTAACTATGAAATTTTCTTTTGCTTTGCACGTTATGTGAAAAATTATAACAGAGAAGAACTTCTTGGGTGACAGGACTGACCAGGTCGGACTTTCAGTTCAAATATTATTAAGATCCTGAGCGACTAGTTGTTGTGATTGCGCTTTTGATTGATGCAAATGCGTTGAAGTGTGCACTACGAAATACGTGAACATGACTAATTATTCCTCTTGCGTGATTAGGAAAGCAAAACGATGTTGGGCACAATACCATGTTGCCTACATATTGTAAAGTCCATTAAGAGCATGTACAATCTGCAATGCATTTATTATTGCAATAAAAGCGGTAAATAAAGTTCTTACTTAAATTTCGAATTCCAGAATAACTATTTACTACACTGTATAAAACCATTACCACACTCTTTTCCCTACCGAAATTGAATGGCTTTGGATAACAGAGTTGTTGGTAAGTTTTATCTTAAAATTTAAGTTTACGGTAAAATAATTTACCTGGAAATCGAAAACGCTCAAAATATCGTAATTATGTTTATCATTTAATTAAAAGTAGCCTAAGTAGCATTAAAGAAGTGGCCTTTGAAAGGTAGCCTATCCATTCAGAACCGATAGAACCAAACTTGACATACGATTATAAGTCTGCCATAAAACTTATTTCATTAGAAATTAAGCTATTATATTTAGGCAGCATTTGCTGAAACAATACAGTACCTTATATCAATGCGTGATTTTTTTGTGTAAAAAGCTATTACAATAAATATAGCTCCACAAATCGAAAAGTTTTTCATCAGCTCCATCTACAATTTTCCAAAGAACACCATTAGGACGAATGCTCTACTTGAAATATTCAAGAGTGAATCATTTTACTAAAATCGAAAAAATAGACACATTAGTTGTTATATTTCGTACATGAGTGCAGGGGCTCTATCCACTTTTAGAATTCGGGTGGTGATTTTTAGACAGTGGGCTAAAATCGTCATGGAGTCATTTCAACAACAACTTTCAACTTGTCTTAGTCATTCCAACCACTCCAATGAGTGGAGGGTGATCACCTCCTTTGGATAGAGCCCATGCATGAGTGTCGGAAGTACACCAGTGTTGGACACAATATTTTACTTCAAATCATAAGAAGGAAAATTGTCTCTCTTAATTGGCATTCTTTGATGGAACAAATTAAAACAACATGGATTATGACAACATTGCTTTGACAACTGCATCACATATACAGTAACAGCAGATATTAAATTATCGGAATTTGCAAAATTTTCATTTTTCAAGTAATCGGTTTTGTGATTAACTATATTTTCTTATACGTGTTTTTCGACTGTTTTGAGCTCACTAGTAAAAAAAATGTTTTTGAGAAAAATAAACTGTAAGCTACATTTTTGCTAGTAAAATATAAAGTAAAGTGTTTCGTGGCTCAATAAGATTGAAAAACACTGCTGCTGATTGCACTCTAAATATGTTATTTTTTCTATTTTTTTGACTTAAATAAAACCATTTATTTATCTGCTTTTTACTTATCCGTCAAATTTTTAAAAACGTTGTCTCAGGTAAGCTGAATAATCAAGATAGCTTTTTTTGAGACCCAAACAATCAGGTTGCGCTTGAAGCATAAAATGTATTTAGTGTCATCAAAAATAAATCAGCATTCAAATGTTATTCTGTTCGTTTTGCCTGTTCGAGGTCTTCAGATTATATTGATTTTAAAACCAAACAATGCATACAAAATGCATCAAGGTCTGCTGCTAAACACACCTGCTACATGTGCTACAAGTAATAATAATAATAATTTGTTTTACACCTGTTGAGTGCAAATTAGCGTCAATAAAAAGTAGTTGGCGATGTTCAGCCAACTGTCGCAATTATTGAAGGTTTGCTCTGTTAGGGATCAAACCTTTTGTACGAATTTAATGCTGGTCTTCCTTGGTTTCGTTTGTCTTTGATCAGTTTCCATGAAAGGAGTGTTTCATTATAAACTGAGCTTTATTTTACAAGTAATTTGGATAAAACATACTGTAATGTAGCATCTGAAAAGTATTTTATTGCTGCCTTGTCTGTGTTTGTTGCATTTTCTTTGAATTTTAAAGCTTGCAACTTCAGTTTTTCAAAAATTAAATGAAGTTTAGCTGTGAACGAATGTTCGAATGCGAAATAGTTTAGAACTTGAGGCATTAGATTTTGTTACACCGACCTGTTCATGTTGTTTAATACCTAGTCTGCTGCAGATATGTGAAACTTAAGTAAGTTTGTGTCACACATTTGTTTTGTCACTTAAACTTCCTCAACTCAAGCACTTTGATTGTGTTACGATTTGACCTCGTGTCACTACCAATCTTTGGTGTAGATAAAGTTTACTGAATTGTTTGAATTGCGGTTGCCTTGTTTTGAGCAAAACAGAAATAACAAGAGCAATAAGTTTGCTTCAGGGGAGGACCAAAGGTTTAAAAAGTTGAGATCAAAAAAACAAATAGTTTTGTGGTGGGGTCTGACAATGTTCCCTTTGGTTTGATCGCTTTTTGTGCAGTTCGATGCCCAATAATGTTGAAGACCCACAATACCAAATTCTAAATTTTAAAATTAGATTTACTGCATGTAGAAGTTTGAATTGAAAAGTTTGGTTTAGAAGTAAAGTTCAGTTTCAAATTCTTTTTTTTTCAAAATTTTTCACGGTCACAAAAGAATTTCAATACATTTACAATATTTAAAATATTTTTACTTTCGTTTAGAAAGACTATTCAAATAGAAAGACTGTATTAATTTGAAATTGAAAGGTTACAATTATACCCATGTAGTCGGACAAAGGTCAAAACAATCTGTTTGTACTCATTAAGCCGACCATAATTTTGGTCAAAGTGCCTGTTAAAAGCATTGTTGGGCCTCAAAGTATACAAAAGGGGCCAAAACGTGGAAAAATCGGTTAAAGCCTGAAAGTTAAAGATTCTTTCTATCTCTTACCAGGAAAAAGACTTGGAAAGGATTAATGACGTAGTTTTTTGAGATATCAACATAAAATAGTCAAATAAATGGTCGAATCATTATACTTGTGAGATGACAAATTGTCTCGTATAAAAAAAGGCGTGAAATTTTTTTAGTATTTTTTAAAGGTTTTACGTTTAATGGGTTTTGGTGTATGATTAAATCTCGTGCTTGTACCATAGACAGAAGCTTTGTTACCACCATCAATTTTGTCGTTAGTCTGGAGAAATACAATTTACAGTAGAGTATTTTCTTGTAAACCTAATATAATTGTGATAACATTTCAAATACTTTAAATGTCACTCGGTTATTTTTCTGGTTTCACTTTGAAGAAGGCCTTTTTATTTGAACGGTCAAATTTATTTTACATAGATCTCTATCAATTTCGTGTTATTACTGTTTCAGAACAAAAGCTGTCTCTTCATGAGAAACTGGCAAATCAATCAGGTAAATAAAAATCATTTATTTTAACTATTTGAAGTTGTGTGTACTTGCAACATATTAGAAGCAGGGTTGTGGTTAGTGGGCATCGCTTCAATTTTGACTTTTATAGGTTTGAATTTTACGTTTTGACTTTTCAAGTTTCGACAACAACGAGTTTTATATTACTTAAAGCAATAATGACGCAATAATACAGCATAGTTACACAATAGAAACTCTTCAAAATGTGGCTATATAGAAGCCTGCTCCTTGCAAAATGTATGATATGTTCACATGCTACGTGGAAGTTTCACAACATAAACAGCGCGTGTAGGTTAGTGATGACAATAAGCAGTCGATGAAACAATTGTTGTCTTTGTTACTGGTAAATCACCACCATTCTCATCTGCGAGATAGTGATACCCTGACGTCATCAGTACATTTTACACAATCGTTGTTTTCGGCACAAAGCACTCACTAATATTTGTTTGGTCAAATAATAATTAAAGTGCAAAGGTCATTATTTAGTGCCATGATTGACAGGATTATAGGCTACTGTAGGCTAAATTGCTTTTCACAATTCTTTCTTTATTGTTTAAACAATAAAAGTAACTTTATTGTTTAAACAATAGGCCCACTTAAAGCTATTTCTAAGATTACGCAATTATTTTTCTCGAAGCTGATAGTTTTCCCTTGTTTCTTTATCAATTTTAATTTATCAATTTCTGAGTCTACAAACGTTGAAATGATATAAAATGTGAACTAAGCATCTTTGTTGTCTGGATATTAACCTTAGATGACTGTTCGTAGCTCGAACACTCTGGCAGCAGTGGAGTAGCCAAGGGAGAGGCAATTTGTAAACGTTTTTGCCTCCCCAGTAAAAATCCAATTTATGAGACATTAACCAAGGAGAACAGTTTTTCATAGAGGATTTGGTTACAGTAGCTCCGTTAATTTAACCAAATTAGGTGTCAGACATCAAACTACGTTATTTTTACATTTGTTTTTACATTGAAGCAATATAGAAATGACAGATTTTGCTGTCTGAGGCTAAATACATTCGTTTTCCTTAATCCAGTTGAAAACAATTGATCTTCGGAAAGTCTTTGACTTCTGCCATGTAGCTTATGAGTGAGCTCATGGGATTCCGGCTGCGAAAGTTATTAGAATGTCAGCACAGCTGCAGGTAGTTAAGCTGGATTTAGACTATAGGTGCGTTTTCGATACGTTTTTCTTGCGTTGCGATCTTCGTGCGTTTTGCGTGTTTACAGCTCGTGTTTACACTACTACACTACACGGTTTTATCGTCTATTCAAATTTAATAGTAACTTCAGTTTTAAAGCAATTTATATGGCCTTTACTTATGACGTCACAAAAAATGTTGCCCCTTATGAAAAAAGCCTTGCCTCTACTTTGCCCCCTAGTAAAATTGATCTGGTTACGGCACTGTCTGGCAGTGGTAGCCTACTGTTGATGTAACCACCGAGTGACGCACTATTGCACACAAGAAAACCAACTTTGAATGTGACTGTGGGTGTAGGCTGCACTTTCCTTATGTTATTTGTAATAAAAATGTTATTCTTTTTAATTTTGTGTTATCATTGTTTCAGATGAAATATCTTCTCTGTATAAACAACTCACCAATCACTCAGGTAAATAAAATTTTGTTATTCGAATGTTTCTGCCAATTTTTGCAAGGGTAAGAAAACTGCCGGTTTTTAAATATAAATTTCCTTCTGATCAAAGGAAGGAGATGCACAGACATCATCAGCACACTCAGATACCATTAGCACACATACAGATCATCAGCACACATGCAAATCATCAGCACACATACACATTTATCATAAACAGACACAATCAGGTGTGGAAGGGAAGACTTCGTTCTCGACTAACAGACAGGCCACACCCTCGACATGAGGATTAATTCATGGTCTGTATAATCAAAATTGGTTGATGATGATGATGAATCAAACCACGATAGCTGGTTTTAAAATACACATATCCCATTTAACTAGCTACCGTGTTTTTTGGGATTTTTTTTGGCAAGTAGACGATAAACAAAAACTTGAATAGTTAGTTTTCTTTGGTACGGAAGGCCCTATTGTACTGTACTGTCAAGATGATTTGTGCACCGTGAACTCTGTAAGAAACACTTGCTTTTGCTTTTTCCGATTAGGTTAAACATTTTCAGCACCAAAGACCGAATTGGTACCACATGAAACATTAATCCTTTCCCTTTGTTTTGTGGATTTACGCTACGAAAGTTATCACACCAGTTAGGCGGATGTCGCGAGTCAATTGTTGAAAGCTACAGTATTAAACAAAACAACCTCTGAAGTTAGTATACTAGCGGATTCGTGAAGAATCCTTGGAAGACCCGTTTGAACTTACGATATCGGGGCTGAGAAACACTGGTCTATAGTTTGTAAGTATTTTTAGAAAATAAAAAAAATGGTGTGATTGTCTTGAGAAATATGAATTGCATAACAAACAAAATATTGCAACAAAAATATACATGCGAAACTTAACGGTGTACGCAATGGGGGAATTGGGCAATGCTTTCGTTCTTCAAAGATGTGCTTACACGATGATCTTTTACACTAATGAATGGTGTTGTTTTCAAATAGTTGTGGTCACGGATATTCCAAGTTTTACGAGAAACATAATGAAATTTAAATTAATAGCCAAAAATCCCAATCTCATCGATGCAGAGCTTGCGTTCTCATGCAGATATTTCAAATAGAGATTTTAATTTTGATAGCCATATTTCATGTGCAGTAAAGCACGATAATCACAAAATGTGGCACGGGAGTGTCATTAGATAATCACCAATCTGGATTTCAAGAAAATTTGTTTAGATTTTATTTCTGTAGAAAACATTTTTCGCAGTTGTTACTGCACGAATGTGTATGGCATGCGGCATAGCTGTCGCTTGCTCTTCCCACGAAATCATCAATCCAGAATCTGCTATGAATTAACAATATAGGTTATTTTTCCTTGCAATATTTATCAAATGTTAGCGATTGAATTGTATTTTAGATATGGGGAAGTCCCTTGAAGAACAACTGATGGCAACACTTACAGGTGAACACAAATAGCTGCGTAATGTATCAACGGATTAATTCTGTTGATTTGTTAACGATTACCCTAAACTTTAAAGCCATCGATTATATAATATGCCTACTTAACAGAAAAGTACTTCCGCAATCGGTCATAGGCACATATCACAATCGTGTGGTTTTCTCGTTTTCATTTCTGATACGTTGTTTAATGATAAAATAGTAAGACATGAAGTTGGCTTTAAAATAACTAATTTTTTTTACTTCTCAAATGTCTCAAAACTTTTAAGTAAATTTATAAAAATTTCAAGTCATAACTTAGTGCAAAGTTTCCAGATACACAAATGGAACAAATCTGAAAGTTTCAAACTGATATTTTCATATCTGTTAAGAAAGCAAAGTACCGTAATTGAACAAATCTATAGTTAATACTTTTGCAACATTAATCTGGTTTGTAAACCGGCGTATCATATTTTGTATGGTTTTACATGATATTCTTGCAAATTCAAATCAAACCTAGCAACGCCAAAAACTGTCCAACAAATTTTGCAGGAATGGCCAACAGAGTTTGAAACGAGATTTGCGACGGAATCAACATAAATCTATGAATGAAAAATTAAAACAAAATGAAATTCTTCAATTTTTTTTTACTTAATTTGGGCCAATGAGAAATAAAGTACCAATGAGATCTTTGGGAGCCAGATCTAATAAAATACACCATATTAAAAAAATGTGCGGTAATTTCCTCAAGTTCTCGGGCTCCTTCGAAAAGTTACGAGCCCCTGATTCATTCCGGGCCCTGGTTCAACAGTAGGCTTACCAACTGAACCCTCCTGTCAATGGAACTAAACCTCCTGTCAATGAAAGTGAGCCCCCCTGTCAACGGAACTGAACCTTCCGGTCAACGGAACTGAACTCGCTTTCTGATCCTTGAAACGATTTTCGAAAGGTCGCCTGTTCGATACCGCTCAAGAGCACGCGGCTGTGTCTTTGGCAGGACACTTAAAGCATACCTGAAGATGGACATGAAATTTGGCTTCCTTGCGTCCCCGTCCATTTAATCTAAATCTTCAACCACCGGTGTAAGCCTGGATACGACAAAAGTAACCTGGCCATGATTATTTTAGTTCCTTGATAGTTGTTACAATATCCCTTAATTTTGTTTGATTTCGAATCTATTCAGATCAAATTATTGATCTTAGTTTAAAAGTTAATTTTATGTAAGGTTCCAAGTTTCTGTGCAACATGCAACAGTTGGAAGGGCGCATTGGTCGTTGATTTTTTTTTTTTTTTTTTCAGAGAAAGGGTGTTCATAGACTTAAAGTATTAAATGAAAGTAAAAGCTAAAAAGAAAACAGGTTATTTTAATTAACATCCTTTCAAATATTATGTATTTTTTTTCTTAGCTGTCCGCAACGGATTCGTAAGATTAGATGACGGATGGATTAAATTATTCAATGGATATCAATACAAACGGTCAAGTATCTATCAAAATTATGCTAAAAGCAGACAGTTTTGCCAAAGAATAGGAGCAGATATAGCAGTTTACGGCGTCCGAAGTATGACGAATAGAAGGTGAGGTTTCAAACAGTGCTTAGCCTACAAGGTTTTAAACGTTGCCAATAAATCGATTTACCCATTCACAATGTAAAATATCTTGGTAACTAAGCTGCTTTATGAAACAACTTGTTTCTTTCAATACCAGGATTAATCAAGCATGTGTATGCCTATCACTTAATACAATGATTTTCAAACTTCACTCGCCCCAGTCAAGTCAAAGCTTGCTAGTAGGCTACAGTATTTCAAATGAACATAAAATCGCATTACATTATGTTTAATAAACAAAACATGATAGAGTTTCTTAGACACTTAAAATAATTTATTGTGAACTTTGAGCTTGCGTCTTCAAACACATATCATCAAACCACGGTCAAAAAGTGGCTAATTTATGAAAAACGAAAAATTTCTTGTAGACATGGTATTTAATCTATAAAATTTGGTTCAAAATCAAAAAAGGAATGAAATTTGGTTCGAAAAAAAAGGGAATCAAGCACCAAACAAACCGCAACTGCTAAGCCTTTCCCACGACACATAAAAAAATGGATGATGATGATGATAAAGAAGGCGGCTGGTTGGTTCTGACTTGGTTTTTGACTTAGTTGACTTGAGGAAAAAAGAAAAGAAAAAAAAGGAAAAAAATAAAATAAAAAGACTTGGTTGCGAAAAAAGGCAATAAATGACAAGAAATCAAATAGTATAAAAAATAAAAGACTGGGATGCGAGAATTGACACCTGCACGCTGCACAAATGCTCTAGTCTACGTTTCAGCAGAATAATATCCACCGTTTTGGAGTCGCAGTGTCCACTGCCATAAATGATGCCTTTCTTATTGTGGCTAGATGCCTGCGACCTACGTCATCGAACAATCTTAATGTCCTTGCATACATAAAACTAGGTGAGCTTCACTGCAAAGAAGCCATCCTGTGTTTCTTTCGTCGCACTATGAATCTCAACGAGTTGCTCCACTCAAAGCTCTATGAGTCTGTCAGCGAGCAACACCAACCACTGAAATCGAATCACCCATTTGCACAGGCTACACAACTTTTGATAAAAACTGCTGAACTCCATAACATAACTGCTGAACTCCATAAAAAGAACTCCATAAGACTTCATCGACTGTACAGTACATCACGACACTAGCCCCTACCCAACTGGAATGGTTTTGCCAAGAAAAACTTGAGTGCAGTTGTAGCCTACTGCTTGCGTACTGAGATGAGACTATTTGTTTTCAACATGCACAAATAGGGGATGGCTTCATCCTCGATCTGTGGGTACAGCAAGAAGGAACACACTGCAGATCAGCAAGTGCGCCATCAATCATGCCCCAAATTGTGCGCAAATCTAAGTAAAGTTGATGACCAATCAATCTATTGGCTGCTCGACACATTCTCAGGTACAGTATATAGCTTGATTCACTGATCGTGCTAAAGGTGTGGACACGAAGCTCTTCGACTCATGAGTGACAAAGGATGCAATAGGTTGAAGCAAAGAAAGAAAACAAAAAACATCATAGTTTAAGAACGAAAGTGCAAGTTAAAGAAAATTGTCTTATTTTTTTAATTATTTTCGTTGACGTATAAATTGTATCCTACGTATCCACATCGATGTGGCTCGGGCTGGCAATAATTTTCTACTTGATTGTTCAAATATTAATTTGTTTGTTTTGATTTTTCGATGAACAAATTAATTTAAAAAGTTTAGTGTCATTTTTGTATTTTGGATTATTAAAATACTTCATATGGTTTCAAAATCTAGTTTTAAACTGACCTTCTGTGAGTCCATAATAGTTCTGCCAGTGTTTGGTTGTTGTGATGCATTAATCTGTGGACCCCAGGGAAATATTTCATTATTAAAAATGAAAACAATGAAAACTATTAATACTACAAAAAGTGCTCAATGCTAAGCAAAAAACCAAAGCAGAGCGAATTAAATCACTTATAGTTATTACTATCTGAATCCTTAACAGCCTGTTTCACCTAAACGGATCATCAGAAGATCTTATTCAAATAGAATTAAAAGTTCATATTAAAATAAAAAAAATATTAAAATTAAAAATTCATGTTAAAAACATATATAGATTTAATACAGTTTCGGGAGAGAGTTTGCTGGTTTACAGGAATTCCTGAGAGGTATTCCTGTAAACCAGCTCAGAAACGTAGAGCGGTGTGGAAGAAAAGTAGTCAAATTGAGATTGGACAAACGATATTTGGAAACATGCTTATTGCTTAGAAATATTTTCAGATTCCTGATGAGGGCTTAAGTTAAGCGGAAAACGTTCGACTGTTAAAACTATTTGTAAATATGTCAAATAAATTGTTATATTGCTCCAACCTGTTGTATTGCTGTGTGTTTCCTGTCTTTGGTATATAGACTTTATAGTTATCTAACTGCAGAAAGTCGTCGTTTGCTGTTGTCGTCGTTGTCGACAGTAAACGTTTACCAGACTTGAACGCTTTATTGCTACATAAGTAATTCAGCGTAGTGAATTTTTCTATTTGTGGATTACAAGGAACCACATTTGGATACTTTCATCCACCTTGTCAAAAGGCTCAAATTTCCGGAGCTGTAGCCTAATATTGGAATAGCATGAAGCCTTGAAAACAGTTATTCAAGGCTTTATTTCCTATCCGTTTCACCACTTTTATAATTTATTCGCTGTGTTTTCAGGATCATCAAGAACGCTTTAAACCCCACAGATGGGATGTGGATTGGAATGACTGATATCGGCACAACGGGGACGTGGAATTGGATCAATGGCGACCTTGTTGAAGATGCTGAAGCTTTTTGGGATAGTGGACAACCAGGTAATCAATCCGGAAATGAAGAATGCGTGGTCATGCATAATGACAAGCTAGTCATCGATGATTTTGATTGCTTATGGAACCAAATGGTCTTGTGCGAAAAAGATGGAATATAAACGATATGGAATGAACTTTACTCACTGACGTCAGAAATCTGGGTGGAATATGTTATCGTTTGTTTCTTATTGTTATGAAATAATTGTCATCAAATCTAATACGTAATAAGCAACAACACTGTATTGTTCTTCTTATTATTTATTTGCACCAGACAAGAATGTCGATTTTCAAAGCACACAAAAGCGAAGATTACAAAAATAAAAGGCATAAGCTACAATAGTAGCCTAAACAAACAGCTACGGCGCAAAAGTATTTGAAATGAAATAACGAGCTCACTTTGTTCAGACAACCAACGAGTAAGAGCGTTAGCAAATGATGACTGTTGATATCTTTTTCCATGGCAGCCATCTGGGCTAAGTAACAGCGTGCATAGTTTTATTGCAATGAAGACAGTAGTTCGATTTACGATAACAGTCAGACCTCATCAGGAGGCAACAGTAGAGTTTGACGACGACTCGCATCTTCTAACAAAAGAAAAAACATATTTCCGTACAAATGCATCAAATGTTATAATGTTACTATAATGTTACACAAGACTTGATATTCACAGACACTATATGGCCATTAACATCAAGTCTTGTGTATTATTATTATTACGACCATAATTAATATAATCACTGTGCGACAAAAAAATTTAAAAGTGCGAAGAGGTGTGTCTGTATATTTCCGTTGCGCTGAGCACGAATATAAACTCCGCTTTTTTTCACTAACCTCCACTTTTTTGTAATTTTTATTTTAAAATTGCCAAAAATGTGGATATTTTGCCTTGTCGCAGGTACCACTTTTTAACAATAATTGTTGGAATATATTGTTATTCGAAGTAAAAGTTATTGTGCATAAGATAGATTTTGTCAATCATGCTTGCCCATAATAGTAATGGTGGCATATCATAATGTATATCAACTTCATTCTTGCTTTGTGCGTTTGAAACCTGTACCACACAAAAAGAAATTCGTAGGAAGTCACCAGAATTTAAACAACGTAAAATTTCAGGCGAATTGAACATTGCAACTGTTGTAGTAAAAAGATTATGAAAGACTGACACGAAGTCTTGGGGACTTGCTTCCGAGATGAATTTAGTAAAGTTCATCTTGTTTTGATAGCTTTTTAGGTATGCTGTGATCCAATATTCTTTCTTTTGATTAACTAAAAAGTCATAGCCTACTTTGTAGACCATTTTATTAAGTTTACCCAAGTAAAAAGTAGATTTCTATACAATTAGAGTCACAAGATTCGGTATAAACTTGGATTTAATATTACAATCTTTTTTTCATGGCAACAGAAAATTTCAATACATTATTTTTTGACAAAGATTTGCCTTAGTCGAATGCTACAATGTCACATAGTTTTTCGGAAAAAAATTAACATCTGTCCGCCGTGGCCCCATTTTTCCCTACACTTCTATTAACACTGGAATAGGTTAATTTGATTTGTTGACTAGTATGATGACTAATGTGCTTTAGTCCGAAATATCACAACATTTTTGCAGTTTTTGAGGGTGGCAAAAATGCACATTTGATATAACTTATAGTGTCTACTTCTGAAAATACGTGATTGGTACGCCACTGGTTAGGTCGATGAAGCTTAATTGAGTTAGCGAGAAAATGTTTCACAGAAATTAAAAAAAAAATACATGCTTTTTTGATCAAATGCACTTTCGGTCCATTACTGCGTACCAGGATAACTTTACAATTATCAAATCCGCAAATTTCAATGAAAACGTTTCAATATTTCCCTTTTAAAACAACACATGCTGGTTTGCAAGAATAACTAAGCAATTTCATTAGTTTGTCCTTGAATTTTGTTGAACGCTTGTTTCTGCGCAAATGAAAGCTTATATAAACATACTGTATAAAGTTTAGTAAGATGTAAACTGTGTTTATTTCGACACGAAACCAAGACAAATCAATGGAAACAGGTTTTGTTTCACTCAAAAACAATTTGAAAATAGTTTTTTAAATGAATCCTAGTAAGTGTTGGGAGAAATTACATTGTTGAGTGTTGGAGAAACAAAAGAAAAAAGATTAACTTTGCACTTAAAGTGTTTATCAATAGTCACAACTTATGAAGTTGTGACCAGATGTCGTCATAGAAATTGATTTCAACAAAACCTCTTTGAAAATTTCCAACAGCAAATTTATTTCACACCGTTTAAATCTGTTTTATGAAATAATATTTCGAGTTACTATTATTCGATTTTTATTTTAATGTGTTAGGCTATATATTTCTTTTAGTAATAAAATATGTTAAACCCATCGAAGTTACTTTGCTTTGTCTATCTTTGTTTCAACAAAGCAAACTCTTTACCAAAGCTTTATAAAAGAAACAACGCTGACAATTACATAGGCAAGTTTGAAACCACATAGGCCTACGAACAAACAGAGATGGTCATCAGCTTCTTTGAAAGTAGCGCGCTATTGCTACCGCTACAATACGCCAAAGCAGCTACTCGCTACTAGTCGATGAAAAGTATCGCACCACCGCTACTTGGACCATATATAGCACGCTCTACTGCTTTTTCTACACGCTACTTTTGTCTTAAACTGACACTAAAAAGTTCTATCCAAGAACCTTGTAAAGTCAAAATGGCTTTTAAAAGGAATCATATCACCTTTCAGTAGGCCTACACATGGCCACCTAAAGATACGGCCTGATTTGTCACATTTTGCAGAAATTTCCAGATTTTTCTAACTTTGGGCGAACGTTTAAATAAATTTTTCTAAAAATTAGATTTTTACGCTTTCTTTATTCTTTTCCCCAGATGACACAATAGGTTTTAACATCCTCACATGTTGAAAAACAAAGAAAATTTGATTTTGTAGATTTTAGTCAGACTGTTAATTTTCAATAACAGTCTGATTTTGCGTTTTTCAACTTCCTTTTTCTCATTTGCTACTGCTTCCCCAAGGCAACAAAAAAGTTTTTTGTCATTGGGAAACCGCAAAAAGTAAAAATATCTCAAAAAATGTCAGTCAAGCACTAGCAGTAGCTGTAATCAAAATATGCAAAATGTGACAAATCAGGCCGCATCTCCAGGTGGCCATGGCCTACAACATTCGTTTACACTACCATTTCAACGTCGTTTGGAAAACAAGTTCTAGATAAAATAAAAAAAGCTGGTTGCAAAGTACGACAGTTTAACAGTTTTACCTGCCAAGTAAGATAGGCCAGATTAAAGGGAAGTGTAACAAACCGACATAAAGTTTGAAAATATTGAAGGCCAAAGAAAGTCTATGATTCCACTAAAGTACTTAAAAAGCCCCTTGATTAAAATGAAAATCACACATTCATTTTAACACTACAGTACAACAAACTAACATCAGGAAACCTTACATCAACGCTACATGCAAAGCTTTATCTAATTGTGATTACCATCATAATACTGACTGATGTGCGATCGCTATCTGACCCAATCGATCGCGATCTGACCCGATCGATCGCGATCTGACCCGATATGAGTCATTCTTTGCTGGCAGACAATAATTAGGAAGGTAAATTGTTATTTGCGCAAATTGCTTTGTAGTGCAAAAAGTGCATGGAATACTGTTTGCACAGAAACGGAAAAAAATGATGAAATTCTGTGTTCAACGCAAGAAGACTTTCAAAATAAAATGCGAACTGAGAAATTTGACCAAGAAATGGCAAAAATAGGTCAAAAACCGAGTCTTTATTACCTTTTCTACCTAAAATACACAATCACGAATATATTTTGCTTAATAAATTAATTAAAGCGATAGATAAGGGTTTTGACCAAAAGCATACTTTTTCCCGTTGTTATTTGATATAAGCCGACGGAGTAATTAGCAATAAGAGAGACGTAGAACTGATGGTCTCGGCCAGTAACTCTTGCCGCCAAAAGGAAGCAGTAACAGATACGGTTAACAATCAATTTATTTAATTTATTTCTCTCTAATAAAAACGCTTGTACTCCAAACCGAATTGCACACCTAAAACACATAGCGAAGATGTAAACAACTTTTCAACTAAGGTATCACTTGCGAGAAGTTTGATCCCACAAAAATGAAGCTAGCTTATGAGTTTCGGAAACCATTTGTTTATGACAATAGTTTTGTTTCTAATTCGTATAAAAGCATTACCCTGGCTAGGACTATTTTAGAGGAGAAGCGCGCAGAAAGATTTGCTCACAAGTCGTAAACGTTTATCAGTACAATGAGTGGGCATTACGTTGTAATAATCCCCCCCTTGAGCAACTTGCAACAAAGAGGTGGAAAAACAAAGAATTAAACATATACAACCAGAAGTTGTTACTTCATGAGGATAAAAATACCTAAAAAAAGGCATCATTGATTGTTACGTGAAATACGTGTAATTGTGTTATCATTGTCACAAAATAATTGTCACTAACTACTACTAAGCAAGGAAGATCTTCAAGAAATCTTCACAGAGATCTTCACAAGAAGATGTTCAAGAAAAATTGGACAATGTTAATGTCAATTGGTAAAGAATTTAATATGAAATTAACGCTAAAAAAACCAAATCAATGATAATCTCAAAATCACCAGACACTCCAATACTTCAAATTATAATTGACAATGAAATTGTACAAAAAGTAAAATCTTTTTCCTATCTTGGACATTTAATAACTGAAGATGGGAGGTGTGACCATGAAATTTTAAGACGGATAGAAATTGCAAGAACTACATTTGGAAAAATGAAAAATATTTTAACAAATCAACGTTTAAATGTATCAATTCGTCAAAGGATATTAAAATGCTAAATCTGGTCAACCCCTTCATACAATTCTGAAACTTGGACAATGTCACAAATAATAGAAAAACGGATAGATGCCTTCAAGCTCTGGATATACAGAAAAATATTAAAAATTTCATGAAAACAAAAGATCACTAACGATGAAGTACTCTCCAAATTCAATTCAAGCAAAATTCTCTTACAAATAGTCAAAAGAAGAAAATTGAAATATTTCGGACACACAATAAGGCAAAACTCGTTACAAAGATCATTAATAAAAGGGAATATAAACGGTTAAAGAATCAAAGGCAGACCAAGAATGATTTGGACAACAAACATCACTAAATGGACAAAATTAACTTATGAAAGTGCAGTACGCACAGCTCAGTCGGCAGCAATGACTGAGTGGTTAGCGCGTTGGGCTCGCAGTCGAGAACCTGCATGTTCGACTCCAGCCACCCCCACTTGCTGTTGTTTCTCTGGGCAAGAAACTTTACGATAATTGCCTCTACCCAGTGATCGATTTCGAGTAATGGGTAGTACCAAATTTAAGTCATAAGTAGAGTAGACAATCGGAAACAGACATTGCCGTCGGCTGCAGCGTGGGTCAGGTGCACGTCGGAAGGCGTACACCGATGCATAGCGCTCAAGTCCGCTTTCCCGCAATGCAGGGTAAATATATGAAAAAACAAAACAATCATGGTCGAGAACATGGGCGCATTGTATTTGTAATACCATACATTTGGTCACACAAACAAAGTTGGTTTTAATTAACGAAGAAGTTGCATAACCTAAAACACAATAAGGTTAACTCACAAAACTCAACAAACAACACTTCTACTAAAAGTTAAACTAAACAAAGCAACTGCAGCTCATTATACAAGACAGAACTCAACTGTGACAAACAAAGTACGCGCTCGGCTCAAGTTCACGCTGTTTCGACTCTCGGGTTGTGCGCTTGAGCAACGTATTTCAGGACTGCTCTCCATTCAGCGGCACCTGGTGAATGGAATAATTCCCCGGCAACAACAACACTTCAAAAATCGGAAGACTTCACTTTGCCAATCTCAGTAACCGCCCTGCGTCAAGAGCCTCTACAAGTATGCGAAACTACCAGGAATACCCTATCAAGGCTATGTCAGTCCGAAGATAAAGATTCAAACCAAAGTATGCGTACAAAGTAATTAGCCTTAGCGCAAAGCGCTTCAGGACAGAAACGTTCGAAATCGAGTACCACAGTATCCAACCCTCAATACGAAGAAGGAACATCATGATGATGACTACTAAGCAACAACGTTCAATACGTAAGTTATATTGTGGATTTTGTCATTAATTATGGAATTGGAAAATGATAGACTGGAGTGTCGGTAATTTCCTTGGTCATTGTATACTTTTAACGCTGTATCATTTGAACGGCTTTAAATAACAATTTAACAATTTGAACGGCATAAACAATAATTTATTGTGAACTTTGATTGTCATTCGTCACACTCATCTTCCTTCATGCTTCATGACATCATGCTTCATACTCTCTGTCAAACACGACGAATCGAGGCGCAGCGTAATCTTCCATAAGTTCGTAACTAGCAGTTGATGCATTTTTATTGCAAAAATACAAAAATTTGATCCACAAGGATCAGTATTGGTTCTAAAACAACTCCTACAGTCGTAATTGTTGATATACACTTCAATCGCACAATAATAACAGTCTTTGCTGTACTAACATAGCCTACTACACTTTGGAAATCCAAAATCCAAAAGAGGTTGAATTTGTCTTATGATAATTATAGTTCAGTGTGTTTGTTTATTTGCATTAAACACGTCAAAAAAACGTTAAACTAAAAGATTTTTTTAAATGGTATCTTTTAGTTACCAGAAGCTTCAATATTGATATAATCTCAGGAATATAATTAGTTTTGGTGCTGTTTTCTGAAGTGTCGCTCCAAGTGTAGGAGGGTCAATTTTTGGCGATCTGCAATAAATTACTGTATATAATTCGTCTGCCTGACTGAAAATTTTTTTATGTACTTAGAGATAGAAGAAAATCTTATTTTTCCAAGCAATTCATGTCTCTATTCATGTCTCTGTTCAAGACCAAGATTTTTACAGTCAGTAAACTGAAGAACGCACAAGTAAGGTGTAGTGTCCAGCTTCCAAAACTTATTCTTATTTAGTAATCCAACATGGTAAATCAACTATCCCGGGTAAGTATGAGATTCTCTTTTGGTTTGCACGTTATATAAAAAATTATAATTTAGAGAAAAACTTCTCTGGTGACAGGACTGACCAGGTCGGACTTTCAGTCAAAAATTAGTATGATTCTGAAAGATTAGTTGTTGTGATTGTGTTTTTGATTGATGCAAATGCGTCGGACTGTGCATTACGAAATACGTAAACATGATTAATTATTCCTCTTGTGATTAGGAAAATAAAACGATGTTGAGCACAATGCCATGTTGCTAACATATTGTACAGTCCATCAAGAGCATGTACACTCTGCAATGCATTATTATTGCAATAAAAGCGGTAATAAAATTCTTACATGAGTTAAGATTTCCAGAATAACTGCACTGTATAAAACCATTACCACACTCTTTTCTTTACCGAAATGAAATGGTTTTGGATAACAGAGCTGTTGGTAAGTTGTATCTTAAAATTTAAGTTTACGGTAAAATAATTTACCTAAAAATCAAAAAGGCCCAAAATATCGTAATTATGTTTATCATGTAATTTAAAAGTAGCCTAAGTAGCATTAAAAAAGTGGCCTTAAAAAAGTAGCCTATACATTCAGAACCAAGACAACCAAACCACACACGATTAGACGTCTGCCATAAAACTTGTTTCATTAGAAATTAAGCTATTATATTTAGGCAGCATTTGCTTGAAACAATACAGTACCTTACAGCAATGTGCGATTTTTTTGTGTTAAAGCTATTACCATAAATATAGCCACACAAATCGTAAAGTTTTTCATCAGCTCCATCTACGATTTTTCAACTAACACCATTAGGAGGAATGCTTTACTTGAAATATTCAAGAATGAACCATTTTACTAAAATCGACAAAATATACGCATTAGTTGTTATAGTTTCGGAAGAGAGTTTGCTTTTTTATACCAAAGACAGGCAAGACACAACAATAACACAGGGTTGAGCATTACAACAGTATATTACATATTTACAAATAGTTCAACATTCAAACGTTTTCGGCTTAACTTAAGCCCTCATCAGGAATCTGCAAATATTTATAAACTGCAATAAATTTCACTTCTTGACAGTAACTACCGTAGATAACTAACTAAATAACTAACTAAAAGCATCGAGAAACACGCAACGATTAACCCTTTGAAGGTTGGGGGGGGGCTGTCAATTCAACTTTTTTGTATCAACAGTTGTATCTCTAAAACCACTGAGGTTGCGACTACGAGATTTCTTGATATTTCCTAACTTTTATTTACCTCTATTGAGCTGAAATTTTAAGCGAATAAAGGTTATAAATTAAGAGATATAAGGCATTTCTCAGCACATCCACTGAAATATTTCATATTCTATTTATATGTCATTTTGCATTATTATATGCTACTTTGCATTATTATATTATTTTGCATGAAAAATATAGATTCAAATTGAGATTATGTAAAAAAAATTTAATCACAACATTGCAATGCATGTTTTTCATTACTCTACCAAAAAATAATGTGTAAACTCACGCTACAATTACAGTCAAAAGTCACCTCAACATTTCAACGTATATGAGCAGTTCTAAAATTCACATAGTTTTAATTTTCGGATATGCTCAGCGTAAATAATTTTACAAAGTGAATCCCAAATTGTGAAATCGTGCCTTAAAAAATAACAGAGATATCACTCCTAAAGCATAAGAAGAATCGACAGCCCCCCCCCCCCAAAATGAGCAAGACTCCAGGAGCCCAACCTTCAAAGCGTTAAAAGCAATAGAGTGGAAAATAAACAGACAGACGAAAAACAAATTACATTAAGACAAGGCAACTGCGTGACTAAGTTACAAATGAATTTGCACCACGGGGTACGTGATACACTAGTAAATGTTGAGAAGAATGGAGGCGCCTCCCGCAAATAATTGTTTGTTTAAATTTGGGTTGTAGCGTTTGATTAACAGCGCTTCCTGAATTTTTGTGTCAAATTGGCATTTGCCTTTGCGTAAAATTTTAAATGAGTCAGTAGAGAATTTTCGATCTGTGTAAAAAGAACAATCTATGATATGGTCTTTGATGGCACTTTTCTTTAAGTCTCTAAAGTTCAGATGCTCCCGTACTCTCGTGGTCAATTGCCTGGTGGACATACCAATGTACGTCAATGCCGAATCACACGGACAGGTAAAACTGCATACGACATTTGAGCAGAGAGACGAAGGCGTCTGGGACTTTAGTTGAAAATACGAACTAATTTTAAATGTTTTATATATAAGAAAAACGTCCACATCAAATTTATTTTTCATAAACTGTCCAATTTTACGAGCAAACGTTTTGGATTCTTTTCCCACAAACGGAATGGACAAGCAATGCTTCACATTTAACTCATTTTCAGCCTTTTCTATTTGGTTGGAATTCTCAGAGATAAAGCGATTCAATATTTTCTCAAAGTACAATTTTGGTTTGCGCCAAACCCAAGTATCAAATTCAGTGGCATTAATTTTAATTTCTACGTCCAAAAAAGGAAAGGTTTTACGTGCTTTTTCGATTGTAAATTTAATGTTTTTATGTTGAGAGTTCAGCATATCTAAAAAGGTTTCACATGAGGTCTCTTTATTAAATACCTCAAAAATGTCATCAATGTAACGTAAGAACAACTTCGGGTGAAATGCTAGATGCTTTTCAAATAATTTTGTTTCCAAATGTGCCAGAAAAAAATTAGCAATAGTAGGGCTCAGTGGAGATCCCATGGCCACACCGTCAAGTTGTTTAAACAATTGGTTTTTATACATAAATATGCCTTCAGTAATTCATTAACTTGACAAATACGTCACGCTTGAAAGGTAATTGAGTTGGTTTTGATTCCGAATAAATGTAGTCAGCAATGATGTTAACAGTCTCTTTCAAAGGTACGTTCGTAAACAGAGAATTAACATCAAAACTGACCATCATCTGTCCAGAAGACGGAGAATAATCTTTTAGTTTTTCTAAAAAAGATTTGTGGAGTTAAGCATATACGAATTTGGAATGTACGGTTTGATCATGCTATGTAAGAATTTTGCCAGTTCATATTCCGGAGAGCCTATCATAGAAACAACAGGCCGAAGAGGGTTACCTTCCTTGTGCGCTTTTACCAAGCCGTATAATTTGCCGGGGTTACTGCCCGATGGAATCAGTTTCGTTATCAATTGTTTGTTGTTATATTTCGTACATGAGTGTCGGAGGTACACGAGTGTTGGACATAATATTTTACTTTAAACCATAAGAAATAAAATTGTCTCTCTCAATTGGCATTCTTTGACGAAACAAATTAAAACAAACATGGATTATGCAATTTAACAACTGTATCACATATACAGTAAAAGCAGATATTAAATAATTGGTATTGAGCTCAGGAAAAAAAGAAGAAGATATTTTGAGAAAAATAAACTGTAGGCTACATTTTTGCTAGTAAAAAATAAAATGAAGTATTCCGTGGCTCAAACACGATTAAAAACATTGCTGCTTTCTACACTATAAATATGCTATTTTTTTCATTTTCTTAACTTAAATATAACCATTTATTTATTTGCATTTTTACTTATCCCGTCAAATTTTTAAAAACAGTTTTCCATCTAAGCCAAGTAATCGAGAAAGCACTGTAGCCTATGTGTAAGTTGTTTTTGAGACCGAAACAATCAGGTTGCGCTTGATGTATTTACATAAAATGTATTTGAAGTTTTATCAAAAATAAAGTAGCATTCAAATGTTATTCTGTTAACTTTTGTTTTGGCTGTTCGAGATCTTTAGATTATATTGATTTTAAAACCAAACAATGCATACAAAATTCATCAAAGACTGCTGCTAAGAACAAAAAGCACACCTGCTTCAAGTAATAATGCTAATTTATTTACACGTGTTGGGTGTAAAATTGCATCAATAAAATGCTCCGTAGTTGTCGATTTTTAGCCAACTGTCGCACTTATAAAAGGCGTGCTTTGTAAGGGATCGAACCTTTAGCACGAGTTTAGTGCTGGTCTTCCTTGATTTTGTTTGTCTTTGATCAGTTTCGATAAAAGGAGTGTTTCATTATAAAATGAGCTTTATTTTACAAGTAATTTAGATAAAACATCTAGAACTATAGGGAGACCAAAAAGAAGATGGCGAGATGACATAGAAGAAAAGATTGGCACCACCTGGATGAACACAGCAAAAGACAAAATGGTGTGGAAACATATGTGAAGGCCATCTGCCAGCAGTGGCATGACCGGCTGATGATGGTGATGATGATGATTAGATAAAACATACTGTACTGTAGCGTCTGAAAAGTAATTTATTGTTACCTTGTCTATGTTGTTGCACCACAGCAACCGCCTAAGAAGGATTTGTAAGCCCGCTAACTTTAACCCCGGTTTCAACATTTACATGAAGTGGAGTAGAAGGCACCGAACCCAGCCTTCATGTTTATCTTTGGCATACCATCAAGACAGTGACATGCCAAAGATACATCAGTACTGTACATACTTTTCAACTGGTGCTTTTTCGTGCAGACATTTTTTTTTCTAGACACAGTAGTATATGATCTTTAGGTGTGTCTACACTGGAGCTGTTTTAGATATCGTGCGAGCACTCCCACTATGCTCTTGCGCAGTATCAAACCTGTGCTCATTTGAGCGTCGTAGGCTTACCTGGGTTCTAATCATTCGGCTACGCAGATGATGATGCAACATAAGCATTGCTATAACACAAAATAAAATCTAACGCTTAATTTGATCTCACTTGTGGTCTTTAACCTTTGTACTTAAATTTATTTATATTGTAATTAAATTCTAATTTACATAAACTATATTAGATTACTCGTTATCAACCAACTAAGCATTTTCTTATTCATTTTTTGCCATGTTTAGAATCATGCACTGATACGTAGGCTATAGCTTACAGCCATTGGTCTGAACTGATTTTTTGTGTATTTGGTTCTATCAATACTTTAAATTTATATAATACATTTAGGGTATAGCTAATCCATTTTGATTAATTCAAATTGTGAGCTCAATTTCTGATGATGACCATTATCACATTCAAACCAGACATGTGTCTTTTATTAAATTCCTACTTACAATATTCAACCAATTTCACGAGATACTTCTCTTTTTCTTTGCATAGTTGTAAGTTGAAGTTAAATGCACAAAACTATTAAAATATTGATATAAACATCTTAACAAATACCAAATAGCGTTCGTTATCATATTTTAGCCATTGCACCACAGCTTTATGCATAAAATTGTCACAATGAAGTTCAAATAAATAACAAAATCCAACCCAATTTCGAGGAGATGTTTTTGTTGAAAAAATAAGTCTGCTAAATTAAGCTTACAAACGTTTATGTAACCATCCCTATTATTATTGGTCAGATTTATGTTATCGATGAAATTATATCTTTACAGAATTGTATACGGTAAATCGTATTATTTTGCAAATGTATTTAGACTAACCAAGATATATTAAGCATTAATACCATCATTATAGATATGCGTCAAGCGTTGGTCACGGATGTGACGTAAATGACGCATATTAAGTTTTTACCGTGGATTTCCACTAAATCTTTTGTCCGAACTCAAACAAATAAATCATTTCGAAACCTGTAATCTGCTAATAGGCTAACTTTATATTTGAACTAAAAACCTGAAGAATTATTTCTACGGCTCAAAATGAGCAAAGTCATGAAATACTTTGTTTTAGTTTTTGCTTCTACTCTTCACCTCTGTGTTGGTGATATTCATGAAGAATGTTCAATGGTTCGCAGAACGTTTAGTTTTGAAGCACAACCCCAAGTAAGCAGCAAGTGTGTTCACACCACGTTCAAGGCAATCGATGAGTACACCGAAGAGGAGATACAACAATTAATTAACAAAACTGTTGAGGGTAGGAAATTGTTTTAAATTTCTTATAAAATATTTCTTCATGGTAAAGCTTGTAACTTTTTAAATGAAGTTTAGTTGTGAACAGCTTTTCGAACCAACAGAGCAGTTCTCCAACAGATGGGCCAGAAGCAGCAGATAATGAGATCTATAGAAATGCGGCAACTGAAGTTCTTGGGTCACATCATAAGGAAAGGCGAACTTGAAGATTTATCTTTTAAGTGGAAAAATACTAGGAAAACGGTCAAGAGGAGGTCAAAGATTCACATTTTTGCACAATTTTCAACCACATATCAAAAACCCTACTAAAATTTGGCAAGACGCACGAGATCGATCAAACTGGAACATCATTGTACATCGAGGGCTGTATCAGCCATGATACCTACAGAGAGAGAGAGTTGTGAACGTATGTTCGAGTGCGAAATGTTTCAGAACTTAAGGCATAAGATTTTGTTAAACCGACCCGTTCATGTTGTTTAATACTAAGTTTTCTGCAGATATGTGAAACTTTAAGTTACTTTGTGTCACACGTTTGTTTAGTCACTTAAACGTCTTCAACTCAAGCACTTTGATTGTGTTACGATTTGACCTCGTGTCACTATCAATCGTTGGTGTAGGTAAAGTGAACAGTAGGGTAAGCCGTTTTTGACTTTTTTTCGAAATTCAAAAACGGCTAGTCATAAAAAGTGGCACATGCATGAAAAAATTACGTGTGCAAAATTTCATCAGTTTGGGGGTGCATCTTCTGCCCCCGCAGGGGGGTCAAACTTTCAATTTTTTGAAAAAAAAGGAAAAATTTCACTTTCCGTTTTAACATAATTTTTTTTATAATTTTTCTACTGGCTAGTTATAAATTGTAAGTGGGATGTACCCAGAACTTTCCTATGTAAAGGCATGTTCGAAGCTTAAAGTTTACTGTCCCCGCATCGACGACCAAAATGCTGAGTTTTCACCAATTTGAGATGCTATTTTGTCATTGCTCAATAAACAAACTTGTCGCAAAAGGGCGAGATGGTGTTAATGCTGTACGCTCAGTTATGTTCTGTCCACTAACTTTGCAGGATGATACGAACTGACAAACTATAAGACGTAGTCTTGCTTAAATTAAAAGCAATATTAGCCTACGTTTGATCAGTTGCAGCTATAAAACGCAACCTATAATAATTTACTTCAGAATAAAAGCAACATGATCTGCAGGTTCCGTAAATGGAATGTACTGTACAGTTCCACGTGAATTGTTATCATGATTTTGTTTACACAAATTTGTCATTTACAAACATTAAACGTTCACTTGATAGGCTACTACAGAACCACATACAAGAGTAAGCTTTGTTGACAGCAATGTAACGATAAAAAAGAACTTGTGCTAATAAAAAAAACGAAATTGTGTCAAAAATACAACAAACAACAAGGTCTTTTAGCCAGTTCCCCAGAGTATTGCTTAAATTTAGTTCTGGCTGAAGTCTAATGAATCATAAAATCTTGTTTCGACTGGAACCTAGAATTTTTTTTTCCTTGACTGTAATATTGCTTTAATGTAGGCTACCCATCTCTTTCAACGCTGTACACCACATGTTATGAGCATCTGTTGTGTGGGGCAGAGAAAACGTAGAAAACAACTGTTGTGAAACCATCCTTGTTTTGATGTGCTCTTTTATCACATTGCTGTCAACACCACGCATCGCTGGGGGTTCCGTAACTGAAATATTTTGCCAGTCTATCATCTCAAAGTAACGTTCGGAACTGAACTGCAATATTGACAGGATAAATTTTTGCTGACGAGTGCTGTGAGATGATAATATTCTTGAATTGAAAATTCTTCTCCATCCTAGTTCCCTTACATATACTCTTTGGTATAACATATGATTGCAATCAAAATGCTTTCAGGATCGGCATAAAACGCATTCTTCTATATTACTTTGTTGAGGATATTGCGAGCTTTATTCGATAGCTTCTGAGCAGAGTGTAGAATTTTAAAGAAATGTTTTTGGACATTAGTGAAATTGCTTTCCGTTATAATGGCAAACCATACTGGAATATAAACATTCATAATATATTTCACACGTTCCACCAATACAGCTGACGCGTTAGATGCAACATATAAACGTAGAATTCTATTGGCTGTGTTCAACCATCTTGAGTGGTTCATCATACCTGGACTCCTATATGCGAAATGAATTGATATATCTCCACTTTTCACTGCTCTGTGCATGTGTAGAAGATATTTTTGGTCAGTGCTGAGGTCATTTTCATCAATTTCAATTTCTGGTGCCGGAACTGCTTTATATTTTACAACATCTAGTTGTGTGACAGTGGCTAGCTGCTTTATAATGGGCCCAGTGAATCTATCAGGTCTGCTAGTATTGCCATATCTTTTATAAGATGCCTAAGAGGCAATTTATTACTATGGAGTAGGCATATTAACCATTGAGGTGGCTTTTGGAAGTGATCTTCCAGGAGCTTTATCACGACGCCTTTTTGACCTGTGTTTATTGCGGTTCCATCGCATCCAATTGCCATTACATTATCGTAGCTAATTTTTATTGGATCCAAGATATTCAAGAATCCCGGTAGCTATTGACACATTAGATCAGTTGGCTGTAGTAAAATGACCAATGAAATGATAACTTGGCTCCTCAAGTACAGTAAAGTAATGTGTTGCGAAATGTTTTCGAAGTCGCCCAGCAATTTCATTTTGTTTGATGGTTTAATCTTTTCGGCCATCAAAATATGTGCTTTGCAAATTTATGCACATGATAGGCCTACTTTCCATTTGAGTTGTAAACCTCATTTCTTTTCTCGCTCTTCTCACTTTGCTTTTATCTATGACAGATTGAGATTCGCTATCCGTAACAACTCCCGCATCTTGTAGAAATGATGAAGCAATAAGTGCTGCAGACTTATCTGAAATACCAGTACGATCGCATGATTCAGCAAATACTGTACACTAAACTGGAAGTAACCTTGCTTTTTCTGTGGTTTTCCGAGGCAAAACTGGGTTGATAATCAAAATCTTCGTAGCGTTCTTCATTAGATGACAAAGTTTCTGAGCTTGAATAAGAAGTTAAAGGTATTTTAACCAAAGCGCTACTTGTGCCTGCTCCTGGGTCTTCACGTAAAGAACGGAATTGTTCTGATCTCCTCGGAAAGCGTTTAAAATTAGATTTTGTGGCCGATTTATCATGTTTATCAATCACCATTATGCGAGTTGTTCTTTGATCAAGAAGGAACTGTTGTTCTGTAACAGGGACACGATTTTCCTGCGGGCAAGTACATTGCAGAAAAGTGGAACGCTTAGGCTACAACAACCGATTTCAAATATTTTTGGTTTGCAGATTTTTTCATTTGGTCAAAATTTTGCTGAAATTTAGGCCCACCTCTAGAATTTGACTTAAAAAGGTTACCGTATTCATTTTTTTTTGTAACTCTTTATCATAAATATGTACTGATGTTTGTACCTCATTCGTATCATCCTGCAAAGTTAATGGACAGAACATAAATGAGCGTACAGCGTTAACACCATCTCGCCCTTTTGCGACAAGTTTGTTTATTGAGCAATGACAAAATAGCATCTCAAATTGGTGAAAACTCAGCATTTTGGTCGTCGATGCGAGGACAGTAAACCTTAAGCTTCAAACATGCCTTTACATAGGAAAGTTCTGGGTACATCCCACTTACAATTTATAACTAGCCAGTAGAAAAGTTATAAAAAAAATTATGTTAAAACGGAAAGTGAAATTTCTCCTTTTTTTTCAAAAAATTGAAAGTTTAACCCCCCTGCGGGGGCAGAAGATGCACCCCCAAACTGATGAAATTTTGCACACGTAATTTTTTCATGCATGTGCCACTTTTTATGACTAGCCGTTTTTGAATTTCGAAAAAAAGTCAAAAACGGCCCACCCTAGTGAACAGACGTAGTTGAATTGCAGTTGCCTTGTTTTGAGCAAAACAGAAATAACAAGAGCAATAAGTTTGCTTCAGGGGAGGACCAAAGGTTTAAAAAGTTGAGATCAAAGAAACAATCACTGTGTTGTGGTGGGGTCTGACAATCTCCTTGATCGCTTTTTGTGCAGTTTGATGCCCAATAATGTTGAACACCCACAATATTTATTTAACCAAATTCTTCATTTTAAAATTAGATTTATTGTATGTAGACATTTGAATTGAAAAGTTTCGTTTAAAGGCAAAGTTCGGTTTCAGTTTCTTTTTTTCGTTTTTTTTTTTTTTTTTTTACGGCCAAAGTAGAATTTCAATATTTTTACAATATTTACTATACTTTTTACTTTAGTTTAGAAAGACTATTCAAATAGAAAGACTGTCTGAAATTAAAATTGAAAAGATTACCATTATACCCATGTAGTCGGACAAAAGTCAAAACAATCACTCCCTGTTTGTACTCATCAAGCCGACCATCATTTTAATCAAATGTAACCTGCAAAGTGCCTGCAAAAGTGCATTGTTGGGCCTCAAAGTACACAAAAAGGGGCTAAAACGTTAAAAAATAGGTTAAAGCTTCAAAGTTAACCTCATATTAATACGAGCTGTTTTCGCACGCTGAAAGCACGTCATGGGCTATTTTAGCCCGTGCTAGTTAATCGCTAATAACAAAAGCTATGAAAATCACAGAACCAAAATATTTTATAAGATGATAGCCAGGTGTATTGTGCGTATAGAAATTACATTTTTACCCAACAAATTTATTGAGATAAAGTGTTTGAAATGAAATGACGTCAGGAAGTCGGTTTTTATTCTACTTTCCTAAAAATAGCTTCAAAATTGAAATTTTTGAATTATAACATAAAGTAATGCTCAGCTAAACAAAAAATTACTTTTTCTCATAAATATAAGACATTTTTGGGCGTTTTTACATTTCAAAGTAATTGCACTAACATTTATTTTGCACTGACATTAAATTGTGTATATCTAGCATTGCACGAAAATGTCTAGCCACCTGAGACGAAATGTTTATTGTGAAGGGCAGGAAGGTGGAAAAATCACAAGTGTATGTTTAGAAAATTCGCGAAGAACAAAAATTAAAAGTCAAGAAATTTCACATTTCTAGCATAATTCCTTCTGTGAAATATTTCACTACTAGAGTGGGGCCTCCTTATAAAACCCCTGTCGCTACAGATAGGATTAAAGATTCTTCCTATCTCTTACCAGGAAAGAGACTTGGAAAGGATTAATGACATAGTTTATTGAGATACCAACGTAAAATAGTCAAATAAATGGTCGAACAATTCTACTGGTGAGATGATAAATTGTCTCGTATAGAACAAGGCGTGAGATTTTTTTAGTATTCATTTAAAGGTTTTACACGGTTATAGGTAAATTGTTCGTAAACAGTTGTTCGTAAAATTAAATCCGTAAAACAATTCCTTGTAAAGCATTTCTTCGTATATATCAAATCTCAATTGCATGCACGAAGAAATGCTTTAGAACAGGGGTCACCAACCTTTTTTGCATGCGGGCCACTTTGGTACTTAGGAGAGCTGTGGCGGGCCGCACTAATAAAATTTTAGGTAGGTTGACTCTTATGCTAGAAATGAACGCATTTCGTACCCAGTATTCACCGTTACATGTTGTTACTATTTATCTTAGAATACCGCAGCAACAAAATTAGTCGAACAACGCTACTGTCAGACCAAGCTTCTTTAACAACACTTTTGACTTCTTTAACAATGTCTAATAAACGAGGCCACTTGTTTTGCGCACTTGTAGCGAGGCGAACGGATTCATTAGAATATTCATCGCCAAGCAAAAGTGATGTTGTCACTTCGCTTCACAAAAAATATCTTGCAATTAACAGTTTCAGTAACCAAAGAAATGTTTGACACATCACAATACAGGCAACAACAGTGACCTGCTATGCTGCTAGCATATCAGCGAAAAATATGCTTCAATAACAGGGAGAAAGAAACTAGGCACCATGAAACAAACGCTTGTAGAAATCACCGAAAAAACGTTTCTATCGTAACTCATGAACGGTGTTCCCTCTAAAAATGCAATGAGTTGGTTTTTCATCTTTTTGTGAGAGTCTATAAAACCGCATTTCTTGATTATTAGACAACTGTCACTTGCGGTGCTTATCAGCATGACAAGAATTGTTGAATAACAACATTTTGCAGTAAGTTATCAAACTAAATATTTTCATAATACAACCAGAAGTTGTCTTATGAAAATACAACCATAATACAACCAGAAGTAATACAACCAACACCTGTCAGAAGATATTGCATTTTCTTGATACAACCAGAAAATGTGTTTAAATTTATATAAAATATGTTGCCAACTTATTATAAATTGAGTTGGCATACCGGCCTATTTTGCTAACAAAAACTTGCTTAACGGGAACACTGCTCGTGAAACACAATAACGGTGAAACGCACACAAGTGTTTACATGACACTTACAAACTTAAAATAAGCAACCCTATGCTCACAGACAATTTCGGAATTCGAAAACAGACGTTTTAATCAACCATTGGGACAGTGTGGCTGGACATCGCATTGGAATAACTTTAAGCGACCCCCACCAAGAACTACAATCTGAATGGTCGGAGCGGTGGAATCGTATGCAAAGCGAAAATATGCTTCACCTTCATGCTCATTGACTCCTCAAGAAAAGTATTTTTGGTTGTACTTGTACGTTGATACCTTCCGCGGGCTGCAGCGATACAGCGTGGCGGGCCGCATGCGGCCCGCGGGCCGCCATTTGGTGACCCCTGCTTTAGAAAGAATTGTTTTACAAAAAATTAATTTTACGAACAATTGTTTTAGAACAACTGTTTAAGAAAAAACGTCGGACACCGTTTTACGAAATGTGTTTTATTTTATGAATGAGACTCCTGCATGTACCGTTGACAGAAGCTTTGTTTCCACTATCGACTTCGTCGCTCGTATGGAGAAATACAAACTACAGTAGAATATTTCCTTGTAGACCTAATATGATTGTGATAACACTTCCGATACTTAAACTGTGCTGTTTGGCAATAGGCTACTCGGTTATTTTTGTGGTTTTAATTTGAAGAATGCTTTTTTATTTGAACGGTCAAAATTATTTTACAAGAATTTCTGTCAATTTTGTGTTAATACTCTTTCAGAAAAAAAGCTGTCTCTTCATGAGCAACTGGTAAATCAATCAGGTAAATATAAATCATTTTTTCTATTTGAAGTTGTGTGTACTTGCAACATATAAGAAGCAGGGTTGTGGTCAGTGAGGCAATACTTAGTGGGACATGGCTCCAATTTTGACTATTATCGGTTTAACTTTTAACGTTTTGACTTTTAACGTTTCGACGCATCAACAACGAGTTTTATGTTACGTAAACCAATAATGACGCAATAATAATTTTGTAATAATAGTATAATTACAACATAGAAACCCTCTAAAATGTGGTCACATAAAAACCTACTCCTGGCAAAATGTATGATATGTTCACATAGTACGTGGAAGTTTCAGAGCATAAGCAACGTGTGTGTAGGTTACATGATGACAATAAGCAGTCGATGAAACAATTGTTGTCTTTGTTAGTGGTAAAACACCACCATTCTCATAGTGATACCCTGAAGTCATCAGCACATTTTACACAATTATTGTTCACATACTAATATAATTTGGGTAGAGAGGTAACTTTTATATACCATAAGCAGACGTAACCCAGCAATAACACTACTTTTAACATTATAAAAACAAAAACAATAAGCTAACGTTTTTAGCTAATCATACAGCCCTTTTCAAGCATACAAGAAAAATATTTTAAAATAAATACTAAAGAATAATACACTATCGCAACAAAATATGGACAAATCCAAACATTTGAGAAACTTGCTCAACTAGCTCACACAAACTGATAACTAAAAATTACGCAGCACAACGGGTCAAGTATTTGAGAGGTAAAATTAATTAATGGTTCAGAAAAGGACTCAAACGGATTACGCAAGATGGACAGAAGCTCAGCACGAGATAGTGGCACAAACAAAGTAAAAATACGAGAAGCACATGACGTGACAAATCGATCAAAAACTGTTAAAAGATAGGAAGCTCCGCCAGCAAATAATTGCCTGTTGAGCCCTAGGTTGAAAGATTTGATGATCAATGCCTCGTGAATCTTGGTGTCGAACTCGGACAAACACTTACGAACAATTTCGAAGGACTCCGATGAGGGTTTATTGTTAGAACAAGATTGAAAGTTTCTAATATGATCTTTAATTGCACTGTTTTGATTAAAATTAGCTAAATTCAGATGCTCTCCCACTCTTGTCACCAAATATCGCGTGGTCATACCAATGTATGTCGAACTCGCACCACGCGAGCAAGTGAACTTACAGTATAAACGACGTTTGAGCATAAGTAGAAAGGAGTTTTAGACTTCAACTGAAAATAAAAACCAGCTTTTTGATTAAAATTAGCTAAATTCAGATGCTCTCCCACATTTTTCACCAAATTAAATTAGCTAAATTCAGATGCTCTCCCACTCTTGCCACCAAAAGCTGGTTGCTATTTTCGGTTGAAGTCTAAAACTCCTTTCTGCTTATGCTCAAAGGTCGTTTATAAGTTCATTTGCATAAGTTTGAAGCAGGGATACCTAGACACTAACGGGATGCGAAACTCAAAATCCGTCCGTCCAACTGAAGGGCTAACCATGTTGCCTACAATGAATTGCACAATGCGGTGTTACTACACGAGAAAATGTTTGTTTTGCACTGGCTGTTTTATTCGTCGTTTCACAAAAGTTGTATCTGTACATTATTGTCAATCTTATGTTGATGACAAAATTATTAATATTGTAAGTTATAACCAATTCATTAGGCTACATGTAGAATCCACAAAAGAAAAAAACGACCAATGGCTTATTGTTCATAAACTTGGCTACTAGGCTATGTACACAAACAAAAATAATACCAATAAATATCACTGGACAATCAGATATCATAATTTCACACTGTAACCACAATCAGGAAATGACACAAATTCAAGTATTTGCAGTCTTGCGTGAACCACCACTCGTACGCTTGCGTACTGTTCAAGCCATCTTCGCGGGTTCCTCGCGCCTGGAAGCGTTCAAACGTTTTAGTTCATTTTTGGCAAAACAATTAAACGAAGTTTTTCCAATCAACACGAAATTGCAGTGGCCTTTTGAACAAGCCACATCAGCCTGCAAACCAAATGACGTCTCTGCTGCATTTTTAACGGCTCGAATAAAAGCAGAGCGTGGGTTTGGTAGGGTGAGCATTTTCTTTTTAGCAGAAGGATTGCTGAGTACGACATCGTAATACTGAACAGCCATTGTCGTTACAGCAAAGCACAACTCTGTTGGCACTGAAGAATGTACATCAATCCCAAACTGTCATGCAAATATTGAGCAAGTTCGGGCACTGCCGTCATCGTTTGAATGTATACCAAGAATGTTTGGTTGATTCTCTCCTTCTTTAGGAAATTTCCTTGGCATGCACATGTCATCCTTTTTTGCTACACCTTCAAAACACACAATGCAGTGAGTTAAGTGAGCATTTCACAAACAAAAAATAAAAAATGTCATCAATAACATTGCTTTAATATGTAACCATTTATAAGAGAGTGCGACGCCTGGAAAGTAACATGTCGAATCGCTATCAGTAGCAAATGTTTCCTCGTGTAGTCTACAAGTCCTGAATTTGGCTATTAATGTGTTGGAATAGTTGCTGGTGATAGTGATTCAACCACTTGCTCATGATCTAATTTGATTGAAAAAAAAACAGAAAATTTTCACAAGTAATGTTGTGGACAGGAAGCATAATAAACTTTAGAACAGCTTTAGGGTCGTAAGCACCAATAAGATTGATCCAAATATGCTGGTTCACTGCTTTTAACTTCTTCCACTGACTTCTGTAAACTTTGCAGAAAAGCTGTTGTTGTTGGTAGTACGAAGTCTGCTTTATATATATGTAAAATTTGCGATATCAGTATAGTGACATGACATACCCTTAAATGGTGATTTAACGGACATGATTTTCCAAATGTTCTATATGAATTTCACAAATCTTGATGTTTCCAGCATTGCTTTCAGCATACAACTCCAAGGCATGCGCACTGCGCAGTTGATTCACAGAACACACCTGAAAATAGCAAAGGCCATCGTTGGCTTGCGGCTGGCAAAAATAGTCTTATTCAGTATTTTTTATTCTATGACTTTAATTTCGTACACAGTTTCCAGTAATAGTGCTAACCTAAGTTACTAGCATATTATTACTTCCTTTTATATTACTTCCTTTTATATATGTCTTTGTGATGTCATAACCGACCAATTTCAAATGCTATTTTAAAATGTTGTTGTGCTCAATGCTCATATCATCCGGACAAAACCTTTCTGCATACAAGACAGAAACTACACCAGTTGAGCACCATTTATGTGTATGCATTACAAGGCAGTGAATTCTATACTCAATTCACAGATGGGTCTCTGTGTCATTAATACCATATTTTACAACTTTACTTACTTAAAGCATGTTGCCAGGTGATGTATTATACATGCTATGCTGCTGGGATTTAGCGATGCTTTCCTCAGTGCAAATGCAGCCTTCAGAGGCTTGTGTTCCTCAAGAGCATACAAGCGTTTTATATGCTCAAAACGAGCAGTGCATTTTTCACCAAAGACGTGTCTATGATCTTCACCAACAGGAGGAAAGTGCATTCTCTTTCTATTCAGAAAATTATTGAAACTATTTTTAAAATTGTGTGTGAAGTCAAATAATAGGTACAAATGCTTTTCTTTCCTTGTAGGATGCACAATGCAACTTGACAATTTGTTGTTCCTGCACATATCCATGAACATTTTTCTAAATAAAAGAGTATGTACATTGTTAGTTAATTTGAACGATGTGAAGCAAGGCATTACCACCAATAAAATTACACCTTTTGTCCAATAAATTTGTATATACATTCAAACTGCATAAAAGTACACCTAACTTACAAGGGTCGACTTCTTTTAGGTGCAGACAGTTAGGCGCCGGTCAAATAGGCGCGCACATGCGGAAACTATTATCCTTTAACGACACTGGGAACTACCCTGGGTCTAGTGATAAATTAAAGTATGTCAAAAATATCATTACCCAGCTCTCATCACAACCAATTCATGCAGACATAAATACCTGTTGCAAACATGATTGTCAACAGAGACAGCAACAACAAAGAAGATTTCATCTAGTGCATTCATCACTTTATTCAAATCATTAAACGAGTCTTGAATTGTAAATTGTTCGTTTAGTTGTTAAATCATTTTCCTTTTTCAGTCTTGCAGACGCTGTAGATGTAGAAGTGGATCTTTTAGGTGGCTGTTGCTTTGTCAGATAACCAGAAAATATTCTTGTTACAGCTGACGGCTTTAGGCGAAGCTTTTTCAGTTGCAACAATTCTCTTTTTGCAACTCTTTTTTTCCGGACATCGGTAGTACTTGTTATATAAAGTCTGAATCATAAAAATGTTTTGCACAAACTCTACTGGAGGAAGTGACTGCATATTGTTCTCTAGGAATAGCTTTAATCCAAGCTTGAATTGCATCTTGATTGCGAGGAAATCGAAAAAGTTACACTTTTGGTCTATTACTTTGAGATAAACGATAACCAGTAGGCTATTACAATTAGGAACGCAACAGGTAAACCCCATATTGCTAAACAATTTGAATGACCTATAACATTCAAGCACAAGTACTTAGTTTCAGGTATATGCACAATGAGATATGAAAAAGACTTGGTAGCATTATATCATACATTGGCACGAGTAGAAATGATGTGTAATTGTGTATTGTTAGCCTACCTACCAGTGTTGGGTCCACGTCTTTTAGGCGCAGACAGTTAGGCGCCGGTCAAGTAGACGCACACACTGTGGCGTCTGTATATTTAGGTGCGGAGCACTGTGGCGCCCGTTCATTTAGGTGCTATTCCTAGTAAAGTCTGCAGATTGTATCAGCTTGGCAGGTAGGGCAATGCTTTTCACACAAAATGCTATATTGAACAGAAAAATATCTTGTTTTGTTAATGCGCGTGTGGATATGAGGTGCGAGACAACGCTCTACTATTCTTGATTTTAGCTCATCTCCACAGGACATTTGCTATTCATCCTGAACACAGGTTGCAGCCAGACGGACCTTTACTTAATCTGTTATCTTTCGCAATTACTTCTACTCGGATGGATTGGTCGTGTTGCGAGTACGTATGAGACAATGCTCTACTCTACTACATGAATACACTTCTAATCTATAGGGCATGTGAACCCTGGTTACAAGTTGCAAGCATAATGGTGCGACTTTGCTCGTTATTCAACCTAGTCAGGGTTTTGACAGAAAACTAAGTTACTCTTCACTCAAGCCTACCACCCGCTTGAATATAGGCTACGGTACCGGTATATTTTTTACTGATGTTTAGTGTAGACTAGTTATTATTTGACTTAACTAAAAGTGAACTCAGTAATGTTCGGAAACTTGAATAATTTATTGATAAAACTTTCGCCGACGCAAACCTGGACTAACAACAAATAAATGCCAAACACACGCATTAAAATACAATATATTTTTCTGTTCAATATAACATTTTGTGGGAAAAGCATTGCCGGCATAAGCAGCTTCACTTACGGAAGCCATGACATATTTTTTAGTTCAATATAACATTTTGTGTGAAAAGCATTGCCCTACCTGCCAAGCTGATACAATCTGCAGACTTTACTAGGAATAGCACCTAAATAAACGGGCGCCCCAGTGCTCCGCACCTAATTATATCCAGACGCCACGGTGTGCGCGTTTATTTGACCGACGCCTAACTGTCTGTGCCTAAAAGACTTGCTCCCCCAGTGTTAGCCTACTAATCTCATTGGTCATTCGCTGCTTCCAGCTGATTAGTACTAAACTCAAGTATGTTTTTATTATGAATAAACTTGGACCGTCAGTTTATAATGAAATTAACTATTTCAAGATCAAGCGGCGCTGGTTCGACTCTCAGGGTGTGCGCTTGAGCAACGCACGTTAAGGATTGCTCTCCATTCAGCGGCATCTAATGGATGGAATAGTTCCCCGGCAACAAGACTTCAACAATCGGAAACTTCACTCTGTCAATCTCGGTGACCGGGCCTGCGTCAGTGATTCAAAGCCTCTACAAGTATGCGAAACTGCCAGGATTAAGCTCTGCAAGAAGCTTTCCCAGTCTAAGGATAAAGATTCAATCAATCAACCCTCCAACATACAAACATACCGTACTGGTACCCTAAGGCCTAGAAAATGACCACTCCAGGCAATAGCAGATTGACACTTCACCCAATCAACATAATTTTGAAAATTAAAAATCTGCTCGGTCTAACCTATCTGACAGACTGACACTAGTCACAACTTTGTCTTCCATATCCATAACCTACCAGCTTAAACCAAACTAAAAACGAGCACACCACGATTTAGGCATGCCCTTCGGTAGCCACTTTAACAAGTCGAAATTCTGCCACTGAAATTGACTAGAATGCAGCCGCCAACCAATCATGAGCTACGGCTCAAGTGACGTAAAAAATGGCGAAAAGAAGATCATAGAAAGCAAATTAAGTGATGGATTTTTTGTCAGCTCGTTGGCTTAGGGGTTAGGGTTAGGGATAGAAAGTAGTCATTTCATTGACGCGTGTTCGATTCTCACCACTGCTATTGCTCTTTTTCTTCTGTAATTACCAAATAAAGTTCAAAACAAGCATTAACTCTCTGGATGAGTGCTAGAAGGGTCACAATTGGACGGTAGCCTCTTATAACACGTTCTGATTGGTTGGCGGTTGCATTCTAATCAATTTCAGTGGCAGAATTTCGACTTGTTAAAGTGGCTTCCATGCCCTTCAGTTGGACGGAATAAATGAAAAAACGGATAAGCTTCGGATCCCCTAAGTCCAATATCCCTAGTTTGAAGGCTTTCTTGCAACTATTTTTCTAACGATTGTTATTGAAAGCAGCAACTTTTTCTCAGTTCTTTTTGCGACTGATACTGTTAATTTTTTTGCATGATTACGAAACGGTGTGTTATCTTGATTCACTATTTACTATTCACTATTCGTTATTTAGAAACTGTGATTTGTGTCGCTTTTCCTTCAATTATAACCGAACCAGAATCAGCAAATGCAATCCGATTGACTAGCCCAAGGCAGAAAGTTAATCTTTTATCGTCTATTCAAATTTAACGCTAACATCTATTTTAAAGCAATTTATATTGCGTTTACGTATGACGTCACGAAAAATGTTGCCCTCCTGGAAAAAGCCTTGCCTCTACTTTGCCCCCTTGTAAAATAGATCTGGTTACGCCACTGCCTGGCAGTGGTAGCCTATTATTGATGTAACCATCGAGTGACTCACTATTGCACACAAGAAAACCAAATTTGTATGTGACTGTTGGTGTGGGCTGCACTTTTCTTTAGTTATTGGTAATATAAATGTGATTCTTTTTCAATTTCATATTCTCGTTGTTTCAGATGAAATATCGTCTCTGTATAAACAACTCACCAATCAATCAGGTAAATAAAATTTTGTTATTGGAATTTCGACAATATTTAATGTTTCTGCCAATTATTTCAAGGGTAAGAAACGTGTAGGATTCTAAAAATAAATTTACTTTTGATCATTAAAGGCAATGCACATTGCACAGACATCATCAGCACACACAGACACCGTCAGCACAGACAGACACTATCAGTATACATACATATTTATCATAAAAAGACGCACAATCAAACTACAATAGCTAGTGTTGAAATACACTACACATATTGCCTTTTAAATTGTTCTTTTTATTGATCGGAAAAACGCCACTAAGCGTTGCAATCGCTGTACACAACCACACAATGTAACATAACGGCAAATCTACGTGTGTATGAAACGGCAGCCACAATGCGATTAAGCATTCTTACAAAATTTCAGTGCTTACCATTACTAAATACAATTCCCCAGATTTCTAAGCGAGACGCGGGATTGCGCTTTTAACCCGCGGTATTTGTACAAATCATGTAGGCTTCAGAATTCTGACGTGACACAAGTAGAGCGAAGCACGTGACGTCGGAGAGAGCTCTCTGGCGCTACAGACATCCCCGCAAGAAGGCAAACTGGGCGAGCCGTTTGGCTTCTGATGAAGATGTCTTAGCAATACATGACGCAAAAAAAGCACACAAGGCGCAGTATTATATGGCACGGCAATGCCTTTTGGCGTAAACGGCAAACAAAATCTTGAATAGTTAGTTGTCTTTGGTACGGTAGGCCCTATTGTACTAGCAAGATGATTTGTGCACAGTGGACTCTGTGGGAAACACTTGCTTTTGCTTTTTTCGATCAGGTTGAATATTTTCAACACCAAAAACCGATAATTGATACCTGCATAGCTGTCGCTTGCTCTTCCCACAAAATCATCATCAATCTAGTATCCACTGTAAATTAACAATAGGTTATTTTTCCTTGCAATATTTATCAAATTTTAGCAATTGAATTTTATTTTCAGATATGATAATGGCCCTTCAAGGACAACTTATGTCAACACTTACAGGTGAACACGGATAACCTATGATGTACCGCATTAATTGCGTTGGCTAAACTTCAAAGCCATCAATTATAAAATATGCCTACTTAACAGAAAAAATACTTCCGCAATCAGTCATAGGCACATGTCACAATGGTGTGGTTTTAAAATGATATTTTCATATCTGTTAAGAAAGCAATGCACGGTACTTGCACAAATCTATAGTTAATACTTTTACAACATTAATATGGTTTGTAACCAGGCATATCAAATTTTGAATAGTTTTACAGGATATTCTTACAAATTCAAATCAAACCTGGCATGGCCGAAAACAGTCAAAAATATTTTGCAGGTGTGGCCAAAAGAGTTTGAAACGAGATTTGCGACGGAATCAACATAAATCTATGAATGAAAAATTAAAATATAATGAAATTCTTCAAAAAATGTTTTGCTTAATTTGGGTCCGGTACCAATCTTTAGGAGCCAGATCTAAAAAAATGTGTGGGAGTTTCTACAAGTTCTCGAGCTCCTTCGAAAAGTTACGGGGCCCTAATATCATCCCAAGACTGGGTCCAACAGCACCCACTGAACCCCTTCTCGACGGAACTAAACCTCTCGGTCAACGGAACTGAACCCCCTGGTCAACGGTACTGAACACATGCACTTGGAGTTTTAGGTTGCTTTCTGAGCCTTAAAACGGCAATCGAAAGGTCGCCGGTTCGACACCGCTCAAGAGCATGCGGCAGTGTCTTTGGCAGGACACTTAAAGGCATGCTTGAAGGTGGACACGAAGATTGGCTTCTTTGCCTTACCGTCCACTTAATCTAAATCTTCAACCACCTGGCGTAAGCTTGGATACTACTAAAAAGCAGCCTGCTTATAATCATTCTTAGTTCTTGGTTTTTTAGTTTTGGTTCACATTTTATTCAGATCAAGTTATTGATTTTAGTTTAAAAGTTAAATTTTTGTGAGGATAGAAGTTTCTGTGCAATATGTAACAGTTGGAAGAGCGCTTGGTCGTTGATTTGTTTTTTGAGAGAAAGGGTGTTCTTCTTCTTCTTCTTCTTTCGTTTGAGACTAGATCAAATTTCAGGGCAGGTGGAGAGCCAGGTGAGTGTAGCTTCGTCCAGCATTGCTATACCATGCGTTCCATTTGGTGCCTTGTAGATGGGACATTCGAGGACGACATGGTCAGCAGGGTGTTCATTGACATAAAGTATTAAGTAAAAGTAAAAGCTAAAAAGAAAGCAGGTTCTTTGAATTAATAAGCTTTAAAATATTATGTAATTTTATTTCTTAGCTGTCCGCAACGGATTCGTAAGATTAGGTGACGGATGGATTGCGTTGTCCAACGGATATCAATACAAACTATCAAGCAACAAGCAAGATTATGCTGTAAGCAGACAGTTTTGCCAAGGAATTGGAGCAGATATAGCAGTTTACGGCGTCCGAAGTAGGCTATGAAGAATAGAAGGTGATGTTTCAACCAGTGCTTACAAAGTTTTAAACATTGCTAACAAATCGATTCACCCATATACAATGTAAAAATATTTTGGAAACTAAGCTACTTTATGAATCAACTTGCTGCTTTCAATACCAGGATTAATCAAGTATGTGTATGTCTATCGCTTAATATAATGATCTTCAAACTTCACAAGCCCCAGTCAAGTCGAAATTTGCTAGTACAGTATTTCAAACGAACATGAAATCGTATTACATTGTGTTTAATACACAAAGCATGATAGAGTTTCTTTGACACTTAAAATCATATATTGTGAACTATGAGCTTGCTTTTTCAAAGACATGTCATCAAAACAAACCTAACCCTAACCCTAAAACGAAAAGTTTCATGTAGAAATGGTATTTACTCTATGAAATTTGGTTCAAAATGAAAAAAAGGAATGAAATTTGGTTCGAAGAAAAAAAACAATCAAGCAACAAACAAACTGCAAAAGCTAAAATTTTCCTTCGACACATAAAAAAGATGGATGATGATGGTGGAGATGAAGGCGGCCCGTTGGTTGTGACTGGGTTGCGCGAAAAAAAAGGGTTGCGCATACAGGCAATAAATGAAAAGTAATCAAATAGTATAAAATAAAAAAGACTGGCGTGCGAGAATTGACAACCTCACGCAGCACCATTGCTCCAGTCTACGTTTCAGCATAATAATATGCAATGTTTTGGAGTCGCAGTGTCCACTGCCATAAATGATACCTTGCTTATTGTGGCTAGATGCCTAAGAACTACGCCTTCGAACAATCTTAATGTCCTTGCATACATATAACCAGGTGAGCTTCATTGCAAAAAATCCATTCTGTGCTTCTTTCGTTGCGCTATGAATCTTAACGAGTTGCTCCACTCAAAGCTCTATGAATCTGTCAGCGAACATCAACCACTGAAATCGAAGCACCCATTTGCACAAGCTACACAACTCCTGATAAAAGCTGCTGAAGACAAATCCATCAGTGCGGCTACCTGGGAAGACCACCACTGAAGCTTAGAGTGAAAAATAACTCCACAAGAATTCATCTACTATACATCATGACACTAGCCCCTACATCACTGGAACGCTTTTGCTAAGAAAGACTTGAGTGCGGTTGAACTGATTTCGCACTGAGGCGAGACTATTTCTTTTCAACATGCACAAATAGGGAATGGCTTCATCCTCGATCTGTGGGTATAGCAAGGAAGAACACACCATCAGCAAGTGTTCCATCTAAGGTACCCTGCCCAAATAAGGCCCGTGCCTAAATAAGGCCCACCCTTTCATATCTGGAAAACCAAAGCAAGCAAGAAACAGCTGTTGTAATCTAATTGGCTGCGATAATCATGTGAATGAACAGAAAAGTAATTTGGTTTCCTAGAAGAAACCACATGCCAGCAGAGTTAGTTGTAAATTTCTGAAAGCTATCTTGCAGGAGTAAAACTTTGTTCAGTACTTAATCTATCGGCGTGTTTTCGAAAGTAGTGTTTGTTTTCTACTTTTGTTAGAGTTTCAGGATATGCTAAAGGGTCTAAAGTTTCAACATGTATTGACATATTGACCCTTCTTGGATAGTGTACTTAGGTAGTTTACGTTAAACTGATTGTGAAGAGTTGCCCTAACAAAGGCTATCAAAATCAGCCATGAGCCTTATTAGGGCAGGTACCCCTTGGCATTCAATTGTGGGCTTGTAAGGGCTGTTAGGAGAAAGACAGTGCAGTTGATACTTCCTTACAGGCAGCTATAACAAGCACAGCCTCAGATCAAAACACCACCACTGTGTGGTTAGGGCACAAAATAACTTACCTGGTTCCAGTTTTGCGAAAATTGGGTTTCGCTTTTATTAGGATTTGGAATTTTTCCATATGATGACAAGCCTACTGCTGACCATGTCTTTGCTCCAAGTGATGTTACCAACATTGATCATACAGTCGGTGACCAATCTCAGCTGCCATCACCGAGTCATGACATGTTTTCACAGCCCCCAACAAGTTGTGGGATGTCTCCACAACCGTCAACAAGTCATGAGTTGTCTCCACAAATATCAACAAGTTATAGGAGGTCTCCACAATCGTTAACAAGTCATGAGATGTTTCCACAAATATCAACAAGTTATAAGATGTCTCAATAATCGTTAAGAAGTCATGAGATGTCTCCACAAATAAAAAGAAGTCATAGGATCTCTCCTCAACTATCAACGAGTCATGGGATCTCAACACAGCCCCCCTCCCCCCGTATCAACACCATGTCATAGCATTATGGCTACACCGTTAGCAAATACCAGCAAGAAGCGGTGGCAAAGAAAAAGGAGCATTAATTATCGCGCAACAACTGTATCGAAGTCTCTGTTTGACATGTAGGCCTATGGAAAAGGGAGAGAAAAGGGAAAACAGTAAATATGCAAAGACGTCCAAGTGTACGATATTGGTGTTGCCCAGTATGTTTAGAAAATACAATCTCCGACATGAGGCAACGTGAAAGTTGCAAAATATGGTAGGCAACCATGAAAACTGTGCTGGTTCAACTAAAGATGATGATGAATTTGTATGCTCTGATTGTGATATGTAAATGTTTTATTGTTGAAAAAGAATTTCTTTGAAGAAATCTATTTGAACTTGTGATTGACAAAAACCTTGTGTCACGATTTCTTTCTATATCTTACCAGGAAAAAGACTTGGAAAGATTCAATGACGTAGTTTAATGGGTCAACCGAAAAGCAGTCAATTAAATGTCGAATAATTCTACTAGCGAAATGATAATGCTGACTTCTTGAAGAACTTTAACGAACGGCTTCTCAAATAACTCTAATTTCTGCATCAACTACCAATCCACAACTCATAGCACAACTCTCATAACCAACTCAATAATAATCATCATAATAATAATCTCAGAATAATAATTACGCAAATTACACCACTATTTATAGAAGGTGGCTTCGGTCTGGTAACATCGAGAAGGTTACGTAATGTCACATTTTTCTGTCAAGTTGCAATAAATGTCAACAAGCAGAAGCTTATAGAAGTCTAAAGAATGTCACGTTCGCAAGAAGATTCTTACATAATAACGATTTCGCAATCGGACATTTACTGATAAACAACCTTATGACGTCATGACAAACGACGCTCAGAAATCATGAAAAACAACAGAACCTTCTAGATTTGCATGCTTACAGATGATTCTAGAAATACGTTACATAATACAAATTTCTCAATCAGAGGTTACTTCAGGTCATAACCGATAATAACACAACGCACCAGAATTCCATAATGAAAATAGCACATTCGTTGAAGATACAAAGCAAGCCATCGCGAGGCATTGCACCTTGATTGTGACACCTTGTTTGCACGAACTTACGATTGATTGGAAAAGAACTTAGCCTACTTAAACTCACTACGTGATAAGTTTAACATTTCTTTTTGTAATAAACTATGGTAACTAAACTGTTTTTGGGATTTTTCACGGTTTTGATGTTGTGCATTGTTTTTTTTTCCACAATTTATGGTTCAAAAAAATTGAGTTTAGAAGGCTGGCCTTATTAAGGCAATGGTGCCCTTTTAAGGCCCACTCAGAAGTAATTAGCAAATCAACTATAATTTTAAAACTGTGGTCAATATGTTATTAAAATTATTCTGAAGAAGTGCTTTGAAGATGCTAAAACACAATAAAACACACATTGGTACCCGCTTTTTTCATTTCATGATCAATTTGCGACAAATCAAAAAGGCGGGCCTTATTAGGGAAGGGTACCTTAGTATGCACCAAATGATGTGTAAATCTAAGTGAAGCTGATGACCAATCAACCCAATGCTGCTCGACACTTGCTCAGGTATCTAGCCAGATTCATGGGCCGTGCTAAAGGTGGGGACACAAAGCTTCGACTCTTGAGTGACAAAGAAAGCAAAAGGTTGAAGCAAAAAAAACATAATAATTTAAGAACGAAAGTGCAAGTTAAAGAAAATTATCTTATATTTTTTTAAACTATTTTTGTTGAGGCATAAATTGTATCCTACGTATCCACATCGGTTCGGGCTGGCAATAATTTTCTACTTGATCAGTAATTGTTTTGATTGTAATTTATTTGTTTATTTATTTATAGTAATTGTATTTGTTTTGAGTTTTTGATGAACAAATTAATTTAAAACGTTTAGTGTCATTTTCGTATTTTGGATTATTAAAATACTTTATATCGCTTCAAAATCTAGTTTTAAACTGATCTTTGTGAGTCCATAATAGTTTGGTTAGTATTTGGTTGTTATAATGCATTAAGATGTGGACACCAGGGAAATATTTGATATTAAAAAATATATATATATTTTACTTATCTAAATTTATCTTAATAGTATGAGTTCTAGAAAGCAGTGATCCATGCTTTTATTTCTTATCTGTTTCACCGCTTTCATTCTTTATTCACTGTGCTTTAGGCTTATCAAGAACGCTTTAAACCCCACATATTGGATGTGGATTGGAATGACTGATATCGGCACAACGGGAACGTGGAATTGGATCAATGGCGACCTTGTTGAAGATGCTGAAGCTTTGTGGGCTAGTGGACAGCCAGGGAATCATTACGGAAATGAAGAATGCGTGGTCATGTATCATGACAAGCTCGTCAACGATGATGCTCCATGTTCATGGAACTACCTGGTCTTGTGCGAAAAATATGGAATATGAACAATATAGAACGAGCTTTATTCACTGACGTTAGAAATCCGGGTGGAATATGTTATCGTTTGTTTTTTGTTGTTGTGAAATAATTGTCATAAAATCTAATACGTAATAAGCAACAACGTTGTATTGCTCTTCTTCTTATTAATATTATTATTTATTTGCACCAAACAAGAATGTCCATCTTCAAATCACACAAAAAAGAAGAATACAAAAATAAAACGCCTAAATTACAGTAGTAGGCCTAACTTATGCAAACAGCTACGGCGTAAAAGTATTTGAAATAAAGAATCGAGCTCATTTTGTTTATACAACCAAACAGTAAGATTTAACTTTAGCAAACGATGACTGTTGATAACTTTGTGCCATGGCAGCCATCAAGGTTAAGAAACAGCATGCATGGTCTTATCGTAATGAAGACAATAGTTCGATTTATGATAGCAGTCAGACCTCATCAGGGAGGCAAAAATAGAATTTGACGACGACTCGCATCTTCCAACAAAAGAAAAAATATATTTCCATACTAATGCATTAAATGTAATAATGTTACACAAGACTTGATATTCAGAGACACTACATGGCCCGTGAACATCAAGTCTTGTGTAGTATTATTATTACAACCATAATTAATATAATCACTGTGCGACAACAAAAAATCAAAGTGCAAAGAAGTGTTTCTGGATATTTCCGGTGCGCTGAGCATGAATACTGAATAGCCTATAAACTCCGCTTTTTTCCACCAACCTCTACTTTTTTGTAATTTTTATTTTAAAATATGCAAAAATGTGTGTATTTTGCCTTGTTGCAGGTACTATCTTGTAACATTTTAAAGTAAAAGTTACTGTGCATACGATGCATTTGGTCGATTATGCTTGTCCATAGTAGTAGTGGGGGTATATTATATTAATCTACATCAACATCATTTTTGCTATGCGTTCGCGACCCGTATCACACGAAAATAAATTGGGAGGAAGTCACCAGAATTTGAACAGCGCACAAATTTCAAGCAAATTAATCATTGTAAACGTTGTGGTGAAAAGATTGTGAAAGACATGAGGTCTTGGGGACTTGCATCTCAGAGATGACTTGGCAATGTTTATTTTGCTTTGATAGCTTTTTGGGTATGCTGTGCTCCAATATTCTTTCTTTTGACTAACTAAAAAGCCATAGCCTACTTTGTAGCCCATTTACTACATTTATCCAACTAAAACGTATATTTCTGTAGAATTAGATTCACTGGACTTGGCATTAAATTAAATTTAATTTCACAATCTTTATTTCATGGGCACTGAAAATTTCAATAAATCATTTCTTGACAAAGTTTTGCCTTGGTTGAATGCTGCAATGTCACATAGTCTTTTAGAAAAAAAAAATATCTGTCCGCTGTGGCCTCATTTCACCTTACACTTTCATACAGTAGCCCATGCACGATTCAAGCTGATACGGAATTGATCTATTCTTGAGTAATGGTTGAGACATTCTCATGATGCTTCTTTAGGGTGAAACAGGCTGTAGAGGTTTTCGAAAGGAAGCTATATGTGATGTAATTTGCTCTGCTTGTTCTTTTTGCTAGGCATTTGAGCACTTTTTGTAATATTAATAGTATTTATTTGTTTAAATACAATACATAAAAAAATGTCTCATTTTATGAATATTATAGATTTAAAGTAATTCCTGATGACACAAGTACGTTTCGAAAACGGTTGATTTTTATTTTAATTACATTATTTCTTTGTAAAATAAAATATCTTAAACCTATTGAAGTTACTTTGTTTTATCTATCTTTGGTTCAACAAAACGAACTATCTACCAAAGCTTTATAAAAGAAACAACGCTAACAATTGCACAGGTAAGTTTGCAACCATGAACAAACAAACAGAGGCGGTCATCAGCTTCTTTGAAAGTAACGCGTTATTGCTACCGCTACAATGTTTCACAACAGCGACTCATCATCAGCGACGACTTACAGCTACTCGCTACCAGTCAATAAACAGTATCGCAGCACCGTGGCTCGGACCAAATGTAGCACGCTCTACTGTTTCTTCTACACGCCACTTTTGTCTTAAACTGACTCTACAAAGCTATATCCAAGCACCTTGTTAAGTCAAAAGGACTTATAATAGAGCAGGAGTTACACGGCTTTAATTACATTTTCATTAGGAATTTCAATGATGACTTTTTTAGATGTATTTTTGGACGTACAATCCAAAAATCGAGTGCTTACAAGCCGAAAACTGGACATTTTTGAGATATTTGCATTTTTTGGGCTAGCAAGAGAATAGCGTCATTGCTTGGGAGCTCAGGAGAAATTCGCGGTCGTTGGATAGCGGCTGCATTTGAATACATGGCTCAAAACCAAAGTTGCTAGTTCCGCTGTTTTCCCTCGGATTTCGGGTAGTTTTGCTTCCTGGTAGCGGCAAAATTTTAGCTGTGATGGGTTGTGGTCTGGTTGTTTCGTTTCAATTCGAACCAACTTTCATAGAATAAATATTATTGTTACTTCACAATTTTCAGTTTTGATGACTTCACTTTGCACAATTTTTCTAAAGTTGGTTACGTTTGTGCTTGTTTCATTACGTGTTCTCCAGAAGGAATAATTGGAGAAAAAGGTTTAGCAACTGCGATTGCTTGGGACAATTAAGATGAGAATAAAGCTACGCTTTCAGGCAGTGGCACCCTCCATGATACACAAGGAATATGCTTCCAAAGTATGACAACAGAGTTAGACGGATCAAAGGAACAAGGCCCATCACAGAGTGATAGTAGCAATTCTGGTTTGTCTTGGATTAGAAAAAGGAGTCTTGAAATACCTCACATTAAGCTGGAGCCTGTAACAAAAAAGCCAAAGATAGTTTCTACCGATTTCAAAATTTTCGATGTGCCTTCTCCTGAAAATCTACAAAATGTGACAAAAAGGGATGTGATATGGTCAATCGCCTTTGCTGGCTGTAAAGACAAGCCTATGTGGCCAGGATGGAATGCTCAACTTATAAAAGATTCCCTGCCACGCCAGACAGTTGCATACATGTCAAATATAGGGACACCACCTACAAGACATGATGTAGTTCTTGATATTATAAAAAAAAGCTTGAAAGTAGGGGATGAATGCAAGGAACATTACATAAATGTTACGTATGACCTTGGTATTGCAAAGCCTGCTGCTCAAATCCAGAATATTCTGGCTCCCAGATTTGCTAGGTTATTCATCCACAATGGACCGTTCCCACATTATGTTCAGGTACTCTGGTTGTTTGGGCTACCTGATAGAGGATTCTGAAAGTCCATACATCCTTACTCAATCGGAAGTACTAGCTCCTGGGTCAATTAGCGGCTTCTTATCAGGAAAGCAGTACAACAGGTATAAGCGATTGCATGTTTTGCTTGCCACTGCGTTCAGGAAAAAACATGTAGAGTCGTTCTTAGAGCAGATGAAGGACAATGTGAATAGACATGCTATCATCACAGCAATGCTTCGACACAGTATAGCCTACACATTGAAGATGTAGAAAAATCAGATGCCTTTAAAGGTCTTATGAATGATTATGAGAAGTTCTGTGACGACACACGGAACGGGAACCATGGCGGTACAGCCCAGTTCTGGTTTCTTTATATCAATCTTGTACAGCGATTTTTACTTCTGAACCGAGCTGTAAAGACGAATGATATTGAGCTCTTCATTTATGCTCTGAAAACAATAATCCTTGTGTTTTTTGCATGCAACAAGCCCAACTATTCCTGACACATGCTACTGTACATCCTGAAACTGTTGAACATGGACTACACACACCCTGGCATACGTGATCAGCTGGAAAAGAGAGCCTTCTCTGTGAGGTTGTCTGGACATTCCTTCTCCAGATTACCTGTTGATCAAGCAGTGGAGATGACTGTGAATGTGGATGCTGCATCCAGGATGACTGGCATAAGTGCGTTCACTCAGAGTTTTCCTGGCCAACGAAGATGGAATGTCACTAGGTATGTAAGGAGTCAAGTGATAAATTGTGCGATGGAGAAAGCTGGTATGAAACATTATGAAACTGTTTACCAGCAATCAAAACCCTACAGAATAACAAGAAACCATGCTGATTTCATGAAGATTGGTAAAACTATCGATTCGACCATGAATCCATTTCCACATGTTGAACAAAGCAATCACTTGATCAAGCTATCGTCTGGAAAACCAGCTCAAGATGAGATCAGAAATGATCTCTTGAACACAATTAGCAAAGGTTCTGAATGGCAACAGGAGTTCCTTGATTAAATAAAAGAGGATCCAGCTCGAATTGAAAAGCCCATCAAGAGAAGGAAAGTTAAAAATTTCACTAGCAATGCAGCAAAGGTTTTCGTCACCACAAAAAATAAGAAAGTGGTAGAGCTCAAATGTTCCAGAGACATGTTTGGCAGACTTCTTTACTTGTCCTGCCAAAAAAAGCTTGACTTAAGAAAAGTCCTGTCTCACCCACTGTCAGTACAGTAGTTCCCCTTAGTCTATGCAATGTAGATGGAAGTATGACCACAACCAACAAGTCCAAATTGGCTAATCATCTTGAGTCACTTGCGACGCAGCTAATGAACCATTGAATACGGGAAGCGATGTGAGTATTTTTGATGGCATGTTCTTGATCAGAATGAATGTTCTTGATTACGAACCTTCCTTCTACTTATGGTGGAATTGCCAAAGCTCTCTTAACTATGATTTATAAACCTACTAGCGAAGAAGTGCACTTTGTATGTGACGATTATACTCAGAACACAATCAAAGATTCGGCTCATGAAATTCGGGGGGACACTGACACTGTCATCAGCATTACTGGTCCTAGCCAAAAAAGACCTAAAGACTTTTCAAAGTGCCTATCCTCACCACAGTTCAAAGATTCTTTCCTTGCTTTCTTGTTTTGTGAGTGGCAGTCAAATCCTATGCTGAAGTAATCGGGAACAAGAAAGTAATTGTGGCAACGGGAAAAAAGTACTATGAATTTAGTGTGCAAAGTGGCAATCTTGTAATAAGACAGGACTGCTGTTTACATGACTGCGGACACAAGGACACAAGGATGAAGCGGACACAAGGATGGTGCATCACACCTTTCAGCTCTACAAAAGTAGTAACAATCCTCTGCGAGTGAATGTGCGTTGTAATGACACAGATGTAATGATCATTCTCTTGCATTATTGCAGTGATGTGGACCTGCAAACAGAAATTTTATTAGAAATAGGTCATGCTTACAACAATACTCGGCGTATTCTTAACATCAGAAGCATGATGGAAAAGCTCAGTGAAATTAATGGCTTATTCTGTACAGCTTTGTCAGGATACCATGCCATCACAGGGTGTGATTACAATTCCTGTTTCTTTGGCAAAGGGAAAACTAGACAACTCTTAATTGCATTAAAGTACCCTCAATTCTTTCAAGCACTGGCAGATTTAGGCAGTTCCAATAGTGTTAGCTCTGCCACGGAAGCTGCTCTCGAAGAGTTTGCATGTGCAACATACGGGAAAAGGCAACTTCGTGACGTCAATGAAGCCAGCAGAGTTATATTTGAAACGAAGTTTACGCCAATACATAATGAGCGGCCTCTGCAAAAAGTAAAAGGTTTGGAACCTACAGCAATGCCTCCTTGCAGGGCAGCGTTTATCCAGCACATTAAACCGAGCAAATTTTATTGCAAGGATGTGGAAACTTGCAAATGAATTCAAGCCTGTGACAGAGTCACCTTTAGACCATGGGTGGAAAGAGGATAATAGCGACAAGATAGTGCCAAATTGGTTTGAAGGCTCTCAGCTGCCAGATTCTCTGGAAATAGACCAATATAACAATGACGGTGACTACGAGGATTCGAATTTATCTGACGATTCAGGTGACAGTGAAAGTCAGAATGATGATTTTAACATTATTATCTAACTTAATCTTATATTTCAGATTGTGTTTTCTTTTTACAGTTTCATATTTAAAAAACACAAAAACTGTTAGGCTACAGTTACTCAAAAACCATGACAGATAACCTTTTGTCTTGGCAGAGTTTGACCAATTTCACTTTTTGAACTAAGAAGCTGTCTTACTTTTATGACAAATTGATAAAGGAAAAAAACTAGAAAATAAAAAACGGAAGTAGCCCACAAACATTAAAAATGGCTAATATCTCAAAAATGTCCAGTTTTCGACGTGTAAGCACTCAATTTTTGGATTCTACGCCCAAAAATACATCTAAAAAGTTCTTCCTTAAATTTCCTAATGAAAATGTAATTAAACTCGTATAACTCCTGGACTATAAACGAATGATATCACTTATCAGTAGGCCTACAACATTCGTTTACACTACCATTTCATTTTTTTCAGTTTCAATTGGAAAAAAGCTGGTTGCAAAGTACGACTGAAGAAATGTAGCGCCCCTAAGCTACTGCTACTTTAGAAAAAAGTAGCGTCGCTCCAACAACTGCTACTCTAACAACAATGTAGCGTCGTTACCGCCATCAAAATAGTAGCGCAATAACAGCGGCGCTACAAAAGTAGCGCGTTACATCTCATCTCTGCGAACAACGTTTGCATGCCAACATGTGGACAAATTTTAACTTGTGATTTCGATAAGTATTGATGTAAAGGCCAAAAGTTTGTCATAAGTGTGTCAAATTCAAACGAGAGAGTGCAAGTGAACATGCAATAACAAAACAGTATTGTAGGCAATACAAGTTTAATGTTTAGTAGTTGATAAAATTACTTTAGCAACTCATCACCAATGCTTGAAATCAAGTTTGAAACGACGTTCACCTTGTTGTAATTCAAAGCTTGAAACTATGATATTAGGGCCAATCTGAATCCAATAGTTTTGAAAAAAACAGTAAGTTGACCCGGTGAAAAATTCACGGCCAGTGGAGTCTTTTAAAAATTGCAGTTTATTTTATGCTTAAATATTCTTTATTACTTTGTTATCCCAGTTATCCAGCCTTTCATCTAAGTATCTATACTTATGTAGCCTACTTTATTTTGTCATGTTTTGGTGAGTAAATATGTTTCAAACTCGGTTAGTTGAGCAAACAGTTTTTAAAATTCAAATAAGATTGGCCCGATCAAAAGGAAATGTGACAAACCGACATAAAGTTTGAAAAGTTTGAACGCCAAAGGAAGTCTGTGATTTCACTACCGGTACTTGCGAAGTACCTTGGTTAAAATGAAAATCACACATTCATGTTAACACTACAGCACAGAAAGCTAACATCAAAAAACCTTACCTCAACGCTACATACGAAGCATTATCTAATTGTGATTTTCATCATAACACTGACTGATGTGCGCTTGGTATTTTGACGGATATGACGTGACATCGCAATATCCTTTTTCTTTTTGCTATTCATTATTCAACTAACAGTACTGTGGTTTTTTATAAGCTGAGGAAATTAAGCATTTTCCCAATTTGTTGTCAAAATGAAGTTGGTTGTGAAATACGTTTTTCTAGTTTCAATTCTTACACTTTGTCTATCAGTTGATGACAGCTATGGAGAGCTGGTGACTGTTTGCAGAACCTACAATCCTGATATAGAAGCTGGACCACCGAAATGTGAGGGTGAGACGGTGACAATAGTTAAGTCAAGCAGTGAGCGTGGTGGTCTTAAGCCTCTCGATGAATGCAAGAAAGAACAGATACAACAAATTGCTACAAAAATCGTAGCAGGTAAATTACTGACTTTATTGTTTAAAACTATTTTCTTCAAATGCAATGTTAAGAGTTTTCATTTAATCAAGAATTGCTTACAACAAATTGCACATTCAGCACTATTGTAGAACGACTTTGTGCGTCAGTTGACGCGAGTAAGATATCTAATATCTCGTATCTCTCGGAAAGTATTGTTTTCTGTTGAACCTTTATAAGTTTTTTTTTCAGTTGATAATTAATTAGTGTTACTTTTGCTAGCTTCAAGATTAGAAAAAAGTATTCAGCCACATATATGCTTAGAACGACCGAGCGTACCCGTTTAAACGTTTAGCAAACTGTTGTAAAAGATAGTTTTATGTTGATGTAAACCGACACCATAAGAAAGTTCACTTTGCTGTCGCTTTTAACTATTAGCATTCTTGCGATGCAAAGAACAATTAGCAATGCCTGAGCATTGATCTCGTAGATAGTTTGACTCACCAGCAAGATAGCTAAGATTACTTTATAGCTTAAGGTAAAACTTGATTTGCTGATATTTTTCAATTGCAATTACTAATTAAAGTTAGTTTGGGAATGTTCTACATTAAGATTTTATCTTTAGTTTTTTTCTAAATACCATCGGTCGCTATGGTTTGTTCTTTCACAGTTAAAGTTAATTTCGAACAACATATTTCCACAATAAAGAAGAAAAAAACATTGATAAACTAATTCATTATAAAAAAATCATGTTTTTTTGTTTTATTTTTAGTTGCGAATTTAAATTTAATATCTGAATCCTAGATTACATTTAATAAATTGCACACAAAATTCAACTTGAAAATCGTTTTATTGTAGAACTCGTGAGGAATTTGACGATTAAACTTAATCGTTTATCTGAGAAGATAGAACAAGTAACAAATAGAATCCCTGCGACAACTACTAGCCATGCAACTACAAAAGCACGTATGTATAAAAGTACAATAATATGTCAATGCTTCAAATGACACCCAGTTGTGCATTATAACAAAAATACTTTTAACTATGCTTATTACGTGCGAGTAGGTCGATGTTGTAAATACTTGTGAGTCTGAATTTTTTAATTTCTTTTAGATTTTGCACACTATCGATATACACTTTCCTTCTCTATTGGTAGCCTACTTTGCAGTTTTTAGGCTACCATTTTAAAAGATTGTTGTCGTGCTACTTGTAATAAAGTTTTTAGAAGTCAAAATAAACTGTAGTCGTGCAGGAAAGTACATCACTACCATACATTACTAATGTAGAATATACAAAGGAACTCACCACTGAAGTGAACTCTTTACTAACAATACTGCAAGAACAAACCACAGAGCCGTTGACGTTTGAACCCAATATTGAAACGTCTACCGCTTCAGCTGCAGCGACAGTTGGTAAGTCTCAAGTGACAATAAGCTCGCTCATGTTTTTTGTCGCTTTATAGATCGAAAAATTGCTAAAATGAAGACAAGTGTAGTACATGAATATTTTTAGATTTGGTTGTTCAAGTTGGATAACTCTCAACACCTACACCAATGTTATTTTTGAACTGGAGGCCTGCTAGGAAAATACAGATGTTAAATTGTTTCACATCCAATGACATTACGATTGAGGACAGCGGAAGTCAGTACTTGAATATCCTTCAAGGTTTTACTGCATACAATGTGCACTGCAATAAACATATTATATCTATCAGACTATGACTATGACTTCTGATAGGATGGTCAGTGCTCACGCTGGCAACAACTGAAAGCAGCTCAATTAAGCAGGTAGTCAAATTACATTAATACGCCAGTTTGGGTTAATTCAGGTTGGAAAGACTGTGATTTTAATTTAATCTCTTAGAACTAAGAATTTTGTGAAGGAAATTTTATATTTTATATTTTAACTTTAGACCATTGTTACAACATTAATGCTTGTGTTATTTTATTTTTGATAAGTAAAACCTATGTTTATATTTTGAAACATTTTTTTACCACTCAGCTTCCGTGCACTTTTTACTCTTCGCTAAATAATCACTATCAATAACCTCGTAGCGCACAAGAAAAAAAATTTTCAGAAACTTCAGTCAACGATAATAGAAATCCCGAGTGGAATATATTACGCAGTGGACCAATTTTGAAAAGAAAATTGTTGAATTTGATTTTTTCCATGATTTTAGCTAATTTCAAAACTGACGAGTGTTCGGTTGTCATGTCACGTTTTGACTACAGCATACCCCCAAAGTATGCAAAATTGTATTGCTTTTCCGTACGTAGCTTAATAGAAATGCGTAACTGATTATTATCACTGAAACACGCAATAAAGTCCAACTGGTTCCTCTGAGAGTTTTACTTAGCTTACGCATATATTAACATCTGCTTGCTTTCAAAGCTATCTCTCTGTGACGTTTACATGACTTTTTACGGCTGGTTACGTGACTTGCATAAAGCTTTTCAACCCTTGGAGCTCCAACGTTTCTGAAAATGCACATTCTGAGTTTTTACTTTGACTATTTTTCTGGAAACTTTGGTAACTACAGCAAAGAACAGTGAAAGATATTCTACCAATATCTTAGCCAGGTAGAAGTGCAGTAGATACCAAAACAATTGGACGTAATCATGCTTGCAGATTGCTAACGGTACAAGAGATCTTCGCAATTCCACACATACAAGAACATTTTTGAAGAGACACTTTTTGTTAGCATGGATCATTAAATTTTGTATTGTTATTGTATTTGTCGTCAGAATATCATCAACTGCAGCACAATGTTCTTTGTGTAAAGCTATATTAAAAGACTTTGTTTCTATTTAATTCACTGATATTAGTGAGTACTTAAAATTTAAAACAAATATGTCATGTTAAATGATCACGTGTCCACAGGGTGATATATTAATCAATTTCAACTGTTAGATTGAGCGCCATTGCACAAAATTGTGTGCTAGGAAGCTTTCCAGGTTAGTTGTAAGTCCCTTTATTTCAACTATGTCATTATATTTTTTTAGTATTTCAATTTCCTGTCATTGCATTCAAATCAAAATACAATCTTGCAAAAAAAAAAAATGGACTAGAAAAAGCTTTCTTGACCAATCAAGTTTCCACTGAAATTATTTACTTTGTGAATAATAACAATTATGAATTTAGCGTAAAACATTGATTCAGAAACATTTAAAACATCTTCATACTTTTCGAAAAATGTTTAAACGCAGCACAGTTTTAGCTATATTCTTATCAAACACAAAACAATAAGTAACAGATGTAAAAAAAAATTATGAAACAAGCAGGGTATTTTAATCAGTAAAATGTAACTAAATATTATTATGATGTTATACCATTTTGCTTAGGAATTCGAAACGGATTTGTAAGATTAGATGACGGATGGATTAGATTGTCCAATGGATACCAATACAACTTATCAAATAACACTGGAACTTATAAAGCAAGCAGACAGTTTTGCAAAGCAATTGGAGCTGATTTAGCAGTTTACGGCGTACGAAATATTGACAATAGAAGGTGAGGCTACAAGCTGTGCTTGCAAATTCATAGCCTTACTAACAAATTAGTTTACTTATTAAATATAGAAAATTAAAACTGTCAATGGAACATTTTTCTCATTTCAACATTAGTTTGTTGAAATGAACAGATCGTCACTTGCAAACAAACGTAAGTTGTTATGATACAAACTATTTTTTCTTCTTCCACTTGGTTTTGCTTTGAAACAAAAGTAATTGTAATGGAACCGGCTTACCTGACAACCTGTTATAGTCTGGGAGCCAAATGCTCTTTTTCACCTTAACCTTGCATTGTTGTATTAAGTTTCTTTTACTGTTGATTTTGGTAGCCAAGGGTCTCTATTTTCAGAAACTGCTTGATGACATGTTGTCATCTTTGAGCAATTTGAGAAATTCAAGATGGCCGCCATTACCTAGAAATGACCGTAACTCCTTACCCATTTACATTAGGAAGGTGATTTCTGTCTCTATACCTAGGTTGTAGGGGTCAAGCTATCCATTAGAACTAAGTATTACGTTAATATCGTATCACATAATGGTAATTTCCAAGATGGCCGCCATTACCTAGAAATGACCATAACTCCTTACCCATTCACTTTAGGAAGGTGATTTTTGTCTCTATACCTAGGTTGTAGGGGTCAAGCTATCCATTTGGACTAAGTATTACTTTAATATCGTATTACATAATGGTAATTTCTAAGATGGCGTCCAAGATAAACATATCATCTCCCAACGGAAAGTCATCCACCCATTCCCTTGCCATGCTGATCACACAACCAGATTGTAACAGTAGTAAAACAGTCCAAAAAGACACCATTAGACGTGTGAAAAAAGAAGATATGATTAAGGCATTCGAGTATGACGTCGAAATAAAGAGATATAATGGTCCCAAGAAGCCTTCGATGCCACAGAACACCTCCAAACGATCAGTTCATCCCTTGCGTATGCTGGCACAAGTAATTTCAAAGAGAAGAGGCAGTGAGATGGACTTTACGTTCCTTCAAGACATGAAAAGTGCACTAGATTGTCCTGAGTACAATGGGTACAATACTAGGAATGCACGTTGACAGGGTCATTTAACACAACTAAAGACGTCGGCTGTTTACCTTTCCTTAAGAGATATGATCCCGTCACACCCAGATGCCATGATGACATCAATGGCCTGTGCACAGGTCTCCACACGCAATGTCGGGCAACAGTTCGGAGTTTTTACTTGTGATCTGCAGCTGTACAAGGTCGCTCTAAAAGTTCAGTGGACTTATCCAGACAGGTTTACAAATGTTATTTTAAGGTTGGGAGGGATGCACTCTCTAATGAGCTTCGTTGGGTCTATCGGGACACTGATGGCTGATACCGCCTACCGGTCTGTCAGATATAATGTCCTCTATGTTTGGCGGTGTGTTGAAAATGCTCACAAGGAAAAAGTTTCCCCAGAAGGTCAAAGCATTGACAATGGTAGCTGAAGAGGCACTTCGCGGAATCATTCAAGATAAACCATTATGTACATATTGCAGTGGTGACCTCATGCAAATTCTCGAAATCGAAGCCAGCAACAGTCAAACTACCAAACTTTGGGTCGATGTCTTGATGAAACCTGTCCTGCTTACCATGATTTTCGTACGAGCTGAGCGCGAAAGTGACTGGCCCATCATTTGGCAAACTACAAGCAAATGCTACCATACTTCTTTGCTGCGGTGCATGTGCACTATGCGAGATATAGGTTGTGCTACCTTCGTGAGATAGAACGGCTACCACAAGAGGTGTTGTCACACTTTATGAAGAGTGAGCATGTTATGCACCATTCTGCTGGCTTATGGAATGGCATCTGGAGCGATATGATGATTGAGACGACCTTCATGCGGTATGGCATGCTCCTGGGGGGATAGTTGGCATCACGCTTTAAGCAAAAACGCTGAAGCTATGGGCCCTTAGTTTGCATGCATGCAGCAGGTTGGAATCTGATATGGATGATATGATGGATGAGGACACTCAGAGTAAGGTGGTAACAACACACAAAGAAGAGGCAAAAGCCAGGATTGCTAAAGACAAGAAAGACCGAGATGGAATCAGACAAACACTCAACATTTGCATTAATCCTTTAGATTCTGCGGCACACCGCTGTGATGGTATAGTCAATGTAGTTAGCGGCCAGATTGGTTCAAATAAAGTCAATGTCCAAAATACTTTTAGTGTCACAATCAGGACTGAACAAATGACAGTTTTCGAAAGTCGGTTACCGCAGGGACTTTATGAAACCATCACGAAAAAGGTTGTTACTATGGATCATGTAAGGAAGCATGTGAAGGTCGGAGCTTTGAAAGTATTTGATATCAATTTGATTTACGCAAGGGTGATTGGCTTACAGGTTATTGGGCGGGACATTGACAATAAGGATGTGCTTGGTCATGAACTTGCGTCAGTTCCAACGTCCATGTTTAATGATACTGGAGATATGAGGATTGCGAAATCTAAATCTACTTTGAAGAAAATTCTCCAAGTTGAGGTGTCTGATAGAGTAGCTGGTGGTGCAAATGTTAATGTTCTCGATGGCTCAGCAATACTTTGGGTAGTTCCTTGGCCTACTGATGGGTCTGTAAAAGACTATATATCAAACTTTAAATATGCTATAGGAAAAAGGTTACGGGTCGAGGACGTGTATCTGATATTTGACAGATATTATAATTACAGCATGAAGAGTGTTACCAGAGGATCTACTAGGAGCAATGGTTCCCAACTCGTTTTTAAGGCGACCCATTTAAAAAAAAAATTCAGTTCGGTAAAATCTTGCGACCCAAGCAAACTGTCGTAATATTTTGAAAGCCATACAAGATTGTATTGCAAACAAACAGCACTACAAAAGCAGTAACTTTTTCCGAAAATAATATGTTTATCAAATCACTAATGAGATAGCTGTGCTGGCTGGTGTCAATGAGTTTTTGAAATCGAGGCGTTATTTTGCTTAGACATAGCCGCATGTCGGCTTTAACTTCCAGCCGGTTTTGCTGTTCAGTTTTCAATACACACATGGCGCTAAATCCAATCTTACAAAGCCAAGTTGTTGCAAATGGAATCTGTTTTTGAATCCCTAATTGTGAAACTGTGGGATACACTTTGTACATGGAAGCCCAAATGTGGATGTTTGCAGAATCTTTGGGGTAGCCTATTTGTCTTTGAAGGACGCAAAAGAAATACGGTTTGCTACTTCTGTCGTTATGTCCATAAACTTTTCTGCAACATGGATAGAAAGTTGAGGCAGATATTTTCCAACAAATGGATCAATTATCCAATCATTTTGGTTATTAAGTGTTAGAGATTCTCCATAGTAGTGCACAAACTTTTTGGCAAACTGTTCCAGGTGTCCAATTATGGTTTGCTTAATATCAACTTCATTGCCACAGATATATTGCGTTAGCAGAGGAAATACATCGTAGCCTACTCATCTCTGGTGACATTACTTTTCCAGAATATGAGTTTTTTGTGTTTAGCAGAAACTTTTGCGGCGTGATCAATCACCGTAAAACCGTTCCCTTGCATATATAAATTTAGAGAATTCAGAGAGTCAAATATATCAGCAAGGTAAGCAACTTTTGCCTTGAAATCTTCTTGCAAAAAATTCTCGGATAATCTCACACAGTTCTATTGCCTCAGGAAAATAGCAATCTCCTCTCGCAAATTACAAACTCGCTTCAGGACACGACCTCGTGACAACTATCGCACTTCTGTGTGCAACAGCAATGCTTGATATTAATCAGAATCCACAAAGACGAAAACAAATGCCGATTTAGTGGACTTGTTTTGATGAAGTTTACACACTTCACATCATTCAACACTTCGTGCAGCTCTTGAGACAGCTTTTTTGCAGCAAAGGCCTCTCTGTGGAGAAAGCAATAAGTCCATACAGCACTTGGGGCTTTGTCTTTGATGCGTTTTACCACACCAGACTATGCGTGGTCCATCGTGTGGAAAACTTTGTCGTAGTTTGTCCAACATAGCGTTCGTGACACATAGTGCACGTTACAATATATATCCCGTAACTTTGTCAAGTTAATTTATGTTTGAGACTGAAATTTTTGTTGGGTTTACATTTAATAATAATAATAACAATAATAAAAGCAAAAATTGTTAAAACTTCTTGCACTACGATCATGCTACAAAGCTTTCCGATGTCTCGACATGAAACGCTTTATGACTTGTGTTTATATTTTCCAGTTTTGTGATCGATCTCTTAACGTTTTAAATTTTTTTTATTGTTATTTTGTTCGCCCAAGATACAATATGCCTGAAAAACAAGCGACCCAAAAAAAATAGCAGGCGACCCAACTTTGGGTCGCGACCCATGAGTTGGGAACCACTGTACTAGGGCAACTGGTGTCGGTGGGGCTCATCATTTGCAAGTCAACAGTAAACTTCCAGCGCAGAAGATTCTACTAACCTCTACCAAAAACAAGAAGCAACTGATAGTTGATGATTTTGTCCAGGATAAGAAGTTTCATCAGGACAACACACAGCATCATAAGTTAGTGGTAGCAGGAGTAGATCAGGTGCCAATCGAAATCAGCGAAGGTGGAGTTGTCATCTCACGTGCAGTTCTATCAACTTCACACGAAGAAGCAGATTATATCACTGTCCTACAGGTCTTGAGTTATGTCGCGCAAAGTGAGGAAAGCAAAATCACTGTTGTTGCTGATGACACTGACGTCTTTGTTGCTGCATTATCATCACATGGCAAATCTCAAGAATGTTGTATTGATGGAATCCCCCATCAAAGGAAGGGCGGTGCTTAATATAGGAAAAACTGTGCAGAAGCATTGTCAGATAGTCGAAGGAATACCGGTACTCCCGGCACTTGCATTTTCTGGCTGTGACACCGTCGCCTCCTATTTTAAAATTGGAAAGGCTACTGCATTCAAAACACTTCGATCGGGGCACTCACTTAACTTGTTGGGTGCACCAGGGCATTCTATGGCATCTGCTATTCAACAGGCTACCTCCTTCATTTCCGCGTGCTATGGACAAACAGACTGTAGTACAGTGTCAGAGACAAAGTTAAAGGTATGGCTGTCACAAACATGCAAAGGGTCATCAACACCGAAATTGTGTACCTTGCCACCAACAACTGAGGCATTCAAAGAGAATGTTAAAAGAGCTCACTATCAGACTTTGGTATGGCAGTCACTAGAAGGGCAGAATCCACCTGAGTTGGACCCAATGGAATATTGTTGGGTAAAGGATGACCAAAACAAGTCCCTTCAACCAGCCACCCTACCTGATGAAGTCGAACTAGCCCCACAGATGGTACTACGTCTAATAAAATGTGGATGCCACAGAATTACTCCATGCAGTTCACGTGTCTGTAGTTGCAACTCTGCAAACATGAAATGCATAATATTTAGCGCCTGCTATAATCGGGGTTGCTGTAACTTGACATCATAGCTGATTGCATGTCTTTGCGATGCACATGGGCAACACGATGCACAACAATGTAGATCATTTGGCAAAGTAGTACCCATCTTTAATAATTATGAATTGAATAATACGCTTTTGGTAGTCTGTGTGAGAATTCAGATTTACAATTAAAGAACATTTGTTATAATATAACACCTGTGGTAGTTTTCCTTTTCATATTTTCTCCAAGGTTGAATAGTGTATATAGAATATACTTTAGTGTTACGGCGGCCATCTTGGAAATTACCATTATGTAATACGATATTAACATAATACTTAGTTCCAATAAATAGCTTGACCCTTACAACCTAGGTATAGGGACAAAAACCACCTTCCTAATGTGAATGGGTAGGGAGTTATGGTCATTTATAGGTAGGCCTGATGGCGGGCATCTTGGACGCCATCTTGGAGATTACCATTATGTAATACGAAATTAACGTAATGCTCAGTTCTAATGTATAGCTTGACCCCTACAACCTAGGTATAGAGACAGAAATCACCTTCCTAATGCGAATGAGTTGGGAGTTATGGTCATTTATAGGTAATGGCGGCCTTCTTGGACGTCATCTTGTACGTCATCTTGGAAATTACCATAATGTAATACGATATTAACGTAATACTTAGTTCTAATGGATAGCATGACCCCTACAACCTAGGTATAGTGACAGAAATCACCTTCCTAAAGTGAATGGGTAGGGAGTTATGTTCATTTCTAGGTAATGGCGGCCATCTTGGACGCCATCTTGGAAATTACCATTATGTAATACGATATTAACATAATACTTAGTTTTAATGGATAGCTTGACCCCTACAACCTAGGTATAGAGACAGAAATCACCTTCCTAATGCGAATGGGTAGGGAATTATGGTCATTTATAGGTAATGGCGGCCATCTTGAACGCCATTTTGGACGCCATCTTGGAAATTACCATTATGTAATACGAAATCAACGTAATACTTAGTTCTAATGGATAGCTTGACCTTTACAACTTAGGCATAGAGACAGATATCACCTTCCTAATGCGAATGGGTAGGGAGTTATGGTCATTTATAGGTAATGGCAGCCATCTTGGATACCCTCTTGAATTTCTCAAATTGCTCAAAGGTGACAACATGTCATCAAACAGTTTCAGAAAATAAAGACCCTTGGCTACCAAAATCAACAGTAAAAAAAACTTAATACAATAATGCAAGGTCAATCATTTCTGCCCCCGGACTATTAGCCTATGCTATGTCGTTGAACTCAACTCTTCTAAAATATTGGCTTGGATTACATGGAAAGTATCTCACTTTGGATTTATCGTAATATTTGGATGAGATAGGTAGGTGAAACCTCTGAGAGTTTTAGAAAAAAAATTTGGTCTTGATTTAAATTTGACGTGTTAACAATTGTATCAATGCATTTGGACGAAAGGGACAAATCATGTTGCAGATCTTATACTGTAAGTTATATCAAATTTTTAAATTGATAATCCTCCAAGTAAATGTATCAGGTGTAGTTGTACATTTTAACATATGCACAAACCTATTGTCAGGCTTTGAATGAATCAAATATTGTGCCTTTGCTATAGCATATAATATCAAAAAAGGACATTTTTCTTACCTAATTGTGAGATCACCAAATGTGATTGAATGCTGCATGTAGCCCTGAAAGCAATGGCTACTAGCTAGTTCTTTCAGTTCGATGTGTCTCATTGTTCTCATATTTTGTACATATTGTTCTCAGGATCATCGTAGATGCTTTAAAACCATCATTCCACATATGGATTGGAAGAAATTACATAAAGGAAGAAAGAAGTTGGAAATGGATTAATGGCGATCTTGTAACTGATGCAGAGGCATTGTGGGCAAGTGGAGAACCAGACAGTAGAGACGAGTGTGCGGTCTTGCACTATGTCAGTTATGTTAGCTACGCCGTTCCGTGCTCAAATGGTTACTACTATGGATTATGCGAGAAGAAATACATTTAACAGTTTGCTCAACAAAGGGGAGCCAGATCTGACCCCATCTCATATTTCATTTGATTACTAGAAGCACAGCAACGCTGTGCACTTGGTTTTTCTTGACTTTTCCCAAAATCGCAAGGTGGACCTGATGATGTAAAACTTAATGGTAGAAACTGTGTAGTTTTCTTTTAATTCAAAAATTTTGTCAATTTCGCTGCTTCTAGCCAACTTCTGACAATGCGTGAAATCGGTTCTATTGCGCCAGTGCAGGTCTTTGGGGTGTGCAAACCGTGCGATCGCACAGGGCCTACAATTTAAGGGGGCCGCAGTTTACTCAGAAAATGCAGTAATCCAAAAAATGTCAAAGAAAACATGATCTTACTCTTTTTCTATGCCACCGGACAGCACCATTTTACAGTATTAGTGATTTCCTCAACCACAAATTATTTTTCATAAACCCGAAATATTTTTCTTTACCCACTCTTTAATTCTGAATATATATATTTTTGGTGGTAATCACTTCTATAGCTACTTGCATCTACTTCACAAAAAATTAATTTCAGAGGAAAACTGCAACAACTTTAAACATACCGACGAAAATCATAATTGAAAGCAAGGATTTCGCGGTTTACAGAAAAATCCTTAATGCGTAATTGCACAGTTGGGGAAATTCATGAATACTAGCCTACAAATCTTTCAATTGCATGTTTATTTTGGAATAAATTTAATTTTATACATTTGTCATGGTTAGCTCCTGCATACCTACTGATTATTTTTAGATAGTTTCATCTGAAAACAAAAACACCAAACCTTGGCGTAATGCAGGGGTTCTTAACCTTTTTTGTTTCGTTTACCCCTTGCCGAATGAAAAAAAGGAAAATTTACCCCCACCGTAGGGCGGCCCCTTGTGATGTTATCGTGTCTGGTTTAGTTTTGAATCTTTATCCTCGAACTGACAAAGCCTTGATAGGTTATTCCTGGTAGTTTCGCATTTGGCATTACTTGTAGAGGCTCTTGACGCAGGGCCGGTTGACAGAGTGAAGTTTTCCGATTGTTGCCGGGAAATTATTCCATCCACAAGGTTCCGCTGAATGGATAGAAGTCCTTGAAATGTGTTACTCAAGCGCACACCCCGAGAATCGAACCAGAGCCGAGTGATCTTGAGCCGCCGCTTAACCACTGAGCTAATGGGGTGTCCAAGTCCAGTCAACCATGCGAAGAAATGCAAATAAAAGAAATCGCAATCTTAGCACAGTTGCAATCCACATTGTGGTCGAAGTCCTAATTAGGTTGTGTACAGTAAAAATGCAATACGCTGCTTCAATGAAACTGGTAGTCTACTTGCGTGGAGCTAAAAGAAAAACACGAAAACTTACACTGAGCATAAATTTGAATCAAAATCGAGTGCAACACTACCAGTTTTTTAATAACTGAAAAGTGAAGTTTGCTTTAATTTATAATTCAGTAAATTTACCCCCTCGGTAGGTGAAATTTACCCCCAGGGGGTAAATTTACCCCCGGTTAAGAACCCCTGGCGTAATGGATCCCAAAAACGATGTTGGTCCATTATAGGACAATATAAATTACCACGGGATCCACAATTTTTTTAATTCTTATTTATTTAGTGCAGAAATATCAATCCAAACATTTTAAAGACTTGGGAACACAATAGTCGACATACGAAATTTATTAATCAAATTAAAATCAACAACACAGCAGAAGAAACACAAAAAAACACCGAAAAGATCTTCAAATATCCTGATTCGCTCTGCGTGACTAAAACTTTATCAGGCTTAAGCAACCATAGATGTGAAGTCAGGTATTGCATGCCAAATTTAAAAAAGCTAACCAGTAACCACTCGCTTACGGTATCTTTTTTGCTAACGAATTTACACCAGCTTGCAATATTCAGACATTTGTAAATTAGCCTCCGGCTCTGAACACCCTCACACTAGCCTGTATAGGCTAATAGACATGTTTAAATAAGTTTCTACATTCTCCAACTCCAATGCATATATCTGAATTACATCTGCATCCTATGCAAAGGCTACTTTTCATTACACTTCCTTACCTTTTCCATGACCAGATCAAACCCGATATGCCAAAGACATGGTTGTCTTGAGCAATCTTAAAATTTTCCGAACCGCAAAACTTACTATCTCCATCTAACGATTGCTTTTTTGAACGTTTATTTGTCACATGGCGCTAGAGTATTACTTCCCGATTCTATTGATATTTCACTGGTCATTCTAGGCTCACCAGAAGAGAATTAATTTACAGCAAAGTTAGTGCAGACGGTCAGAAAGTTTTCAATTTGATTTGGGAAAGGTTTTTGGGCCTAGGTCAAACATTTGCTGATTGTTGAAATCTGGAACACGATTTTGGTATAATTTTTAGTGCAGAAATAGTGATAGCAATTTTCTTACCTGTGCCTTTTGAGTTTTTGAGTTTAAACAAACATTAGTTTTTTTATTTTGAAATTCGTGTTTCTGGTTATTTCACTAAATATTCGTGGTTAGGAAAATCACATAAAATATTCATACACAAATTTTTCTTGAACATGCTCTCAGAATGCACCAAATTTAAATTAATTTTTCAAAAATTTCTGGGGGAGGCCCCAGACCCCCCGCCGCTAGGTGTAGCCCTTGGCGAACACGCCGTCAGGCTTCGCCTGCCGGCCGTCAAAACCCCCCCTTCCTTTTCAAAATACTTAGCTGGATCATTGTCTTTGGGGCCCGCAAAGCATATTCCGCACAGGGCCCGAAATACCCTAAGACCGGCACTGATTAGTGATTACGCTTATTAGTGATATGCACATAATTGCTTCGTGCATCAACATGCGCAGGAAAGCTCATCGCCAAGTTTTACATACTTTAGTTTAACCTCAATAGTTACACAAAGCGAGTTCATTTCTTGTGCTGCAATATAAAAGCCAGTGAACAAAAACTTGTTAATTAGACGCAATAGGACCTTTTTTGCCTTGTTAGCTCCAGATAGAATAGCAGCTCTCCATACAAGAAATCTTTCATTTTTACATTGATTTAACGTTTGCGAATTGGATAGTTATAAATGGCGAGTGTTCGCAATAGCCAGGAAATCAAACTTCTACTACATTGATTCATTGCCTGCAGACGTTGAATCAATGTAAAAATGACGGATTTTTCTGTCTGGGAATCCATTTTTATGTGCAATATAATCAAAGTGGCATAGAAAAACTATTCAAAATAGCTGTTTCAACAAGAAAATATGCATTGAAGTACAACAAAACGTTACGAAATCTTACCTCTAGTGAAGACATATAAAAACTAGTTACGAAATAAACATTGTATAGAAATGCTACTATTCGTGCTTTGAGAAAACATGTAAATCGGGGAGTGCATTGCAAAAGCTTTGGAGAAACTGAAGAAATGGCGGTTTTGCAATTGTATGTTCTATGTTGCAAAGACAAACACTAAAGTTATGAGAAAGGTTTCACTTCTGTCACTAACACAGGGAACAGCTTTCTCCATGACTACATGTCCTTCGCTACTTAGCTGCATGTTGTGCGATACAGCATCTTTGATTTGCCGTGCGCTGTATGTTGTTGCAATAGTCGCAAAATAAAAACAAAATGGTTATGGTTGCCGTCACATAAAACAAACAACAAATCAGCTTCCTCTATCATTGATTCAACATCTGAATACGTTGCATCAATGTACCAGAAGGCTGATTTGCCTGCTTTTGAGAATATCCGCCATTTAAGAACTATCTGATTGTACCAAAAGTGGGACAGAATAATAGATCAAAGAATTATTAAATAATTCTGAATAAGGTTGCCCACATCTGAGACTATTGATGGACAATTCCGACATATTTATTTATCTTTGAAAAATGCCGTCTAGAAAAAATATAAACAATTGCAGGGACCCTGAAAGCATAAATTGCTCAATTTTAGCATGAATTTAGTCATACTACACATACAACAACGGCTACACAACTGCTGCCTGGTTCTGGACGATATGTGTGACAGTTCATGGGAAGACATTATTCGAAATAATGCACGACGCAAGAGATTTTCAATGAAGTCTGAGTCAAGAAAACGATGTGGATTATGCTGCATTATCGCTTTAAGTCTAGAGCAAAAACACGCATAATGCTATTGTGAAATGTATACCAGCATAATAAACATTAGAACCTTGCAAACGTTTGGAAAAAATCTAGAAAGTCTTCTAATAATCTGGTACGAAGAATTTATGTTCATTGTATTTCTGTGATACTTTCTTGAATAAATTTTGAAGTTTTGTTGTAACAACAACCACTTCTTATATACAGTACTTCAACAATAAAGGTTATTGTTGAAGCTATAAGATTTTTTTGGGGGGGGTTTTGGATAGAAGCATATTCGACAACTTATCGAATGTAATCGTTGCTTTGTTTGAGCTTTGTTTTGCAATCTTTCGCGTATTTATGTATTTCAATCAATAACGACCCAGACAGCAAATCAGTCCTTTGTATTTATTCAACACCATTAGCCTAAATGTTGAATAAATGTAAGAAGGACTAATTTACAGACTGTTGATTTTGTCTCAAATTTCCTATACGCATGATTTCCACACTACTTTTGCATTGTTTCGAAGATTGCAGACTGAAGACGTGTTATCCAATTGGTTGATACAATATCCAATAGAAGTGACGTTTAAACTCAAGTTTGTTGATGTAATTATTGTATTTTCAGTAGATGTAATATACATGGGTAATATCTGTGAACGTGTGACAACGTAAGCCAAATGACTAATGATGTAGTCTACAACTCTACATGATAGTTTAGGTCGGACTTGACATCAAAATCCATAATTCCAAAAGGAACTAATGTGAAATCAGAAATTTCAGGTAGGCCTAGTTTCAACAATTTATTCCATCGCATTCTTTCTAATAAAGACGCTTGTACGAATACTTTTGTTTCCAATTTGTATAAAAGTTTACTCTGTTTGTAATTATTTTAGAAGGAATAAGCACAATAAGATTTGCTCGCAAGTCGTAAACCTTTATTAATGCAATGAGTGGGCACACACACTTCGTGTGGTTGATCAAGCTCATTGTCCTTTTCATGAACTCAAATTAGCGCGGTAATTAAACGGCGGCAAAATAAAGAAAAATTGTCGTTTTGGGTACCTTTGCAAAAATTTAAAAATCTTACATATACTGTTTTTTCAAACTTACCGACAAATGATATGTCTACACATTAGTACAAATTCTGTTAAAAAAGCATAATCAGATCACACGTTATAGCTGATTCAATTTAAAAAGCGGATCCATCTCCCTTGAGCTATTAACTTGCAACAAAAAGGTTGAAAAGCGAAGAATTAAACATTTACAACCAAAAGTTACTCAATGACGTGAGAATACACAGAAAGAAAGGTATCATCGATAAGTTACATGGAATACGTGCAACTGTGCAGTCATTGTTACAAAATAATTGTCATCAACTACTACTAAGCAACAACGTTGAATACTTATATTGTGTATTTTATCATTAATTGTGGAATTTGAAAATGATAGACTGGAGTGTCGTTAATTTATTTGGTCATCGTATACTTTTTAACACTGTATCATTTGAACGGCATTAAATGTAATACGAGCAATAATTTATTTTGAACTTTTGTTGTCATACATTATATTCATCCTCTTTCGTCATACTCTTCTCCATTTTCATGCTTTATGACATCAAGCTTAATGATATCATGCTTCATGACATCATACTTTGTATTCTCTGTCAAACACGACAAATCGAGGCGCAGCATATTCTTTCATAAGTTTCCAACCAGAAGGTCATTTATTTTCATTGCAAAAATACAAAAAATTTGATACACAAGTTGTCAGTAATGTTTCTAAAGCAACACATACAGTCTTAAAACCAATCTAATATGTTGTAAATAGGCCTTGTACACTTCAATCGCAACAATAGTTACAGTCTTTGCTGTACCAACATACTACTCTTTTGAAATATCATCTAAAAGAGGTTGAATTTGTCTCATGATAATGATAGTTGAGTGCTTTTGTTTGTTTGCATTAAAAATAAATTCAACTAAAAGATTTTTTTTAAATGGTATCTTTTAGTTACCAGAAACTTTAATAATGATATAATCTCAGGAATAGTATAATTAGTTTTTGTGCTGTTTTCTTTAGCGTCGCTCTTAGTATTGGAGGGTTAATTTTTGGCGGTCTGCAATAAAGTGACCTGTTTTTTGGTGTACCTGAGTGAGAAAAAACTTGATGTACTTAGTAGTAGGAGAAATCTATTAATTTTTCCAAGCAATTCATGTCTTTAAGACCAAGAACTTTACAGTCAGTAAACTAAAGAACGCACAATTAAGGCGTATAGTGTCCAACTTCACAACCTTATCGTTATTTAGAAATCCAACATGACAAATCAACTGTTCTGGGTAACTAAGAGATTCTTACATGAGCTTAAAATTCCATAGTAACTACTTACTACACTGTATAGAATCATTACCACACTTTTTTCCATACAAAAATGGAATGGCTTTAGACAACATAGTTGTCGGTAAGTCTTATCTTAAAATGTAAGTTTACGGTAAAATAATTTACCTGAAAATCGAAAAGGCTCAAAATATCGTAATTATGTTTATCATGTAATTTAGAAGTAGCCTAAGTAGTATTAAAAAAGTGACCATAAAAAGTAGCCTATAGCCTACATTCAGAACTCAGAGAATTAAACTTGACACACGATTATATGGCTGCCATAAAACTTATTTCATTAGAAATTAAGGTATTATATTTAGGCAGCATTGGCTGAAACAATACAGTACCTAATATCTTTACATGATTTTCTTATGTGTAAAAGCTATTACCATCAAAAATAACAACACAAATCGAAAAGGTTTTGATCAGCTCCATCTACGATTTTCCAACTAATAGGCTACCATTCGGACGAATGCTTTACTTGAAATATTCAAGTTTGAATCATTTTACTAAAATCGAGAAAAAAGACACATTAGTTGTGATGTTTCGTAGATGAGTGTTGGAGGTACACGAGTGTCGGACACAATATTTTACTTCAAATCATAAGAAATAAAATTGTCTCAATTTGGCATTCTTTGACGGAACAAATTAAAACAAACAGATTATGTGCTTTGACAACCGCGTCACATATAGCCTACAGTAACAGCAGATATTAAATTTACCTATACGTGTTTTTCGACCTTTTTGAGCTCAAGAATAAAAAAAAGGTTTTTGAAAAAACTAAACTGTAGGCTACATTTTCCTAAATAAAATGAAGTGGTTCGTAGCTCAAAAAAGGTTGAACCCGTCAATTTTTTAAAACACGTTGTCCCAGCTAAGAAAAATAATCGAGAAAGCACTGTATGTGTAAGTTGTTTTTGAGACCCAAACAATCAGGTTGGGCTTGAAGCATAAAATGCATTTGAAGCGTTATCAAAAATGAATCAGGGTTCAAATATTATTCGGTTAATTTTCGTTTTGCCTGTTCGAAATCTTGTTGTTAAATCCAAACAATGCATACAAAATGGATCACGGACTGCTGCCAAGAACAGAAAGCACACCTGCTACAAGTAATAATAATAATAATTTATTTTACACTTGTTGGGTGCAAAATAGCATCAATAAAATGCTCCGTAGTTGTCGATTTTTAGCCAACTGTCGCATTTATTGAAGGGGCGCGCTGTAAGGATCGAACCTTTAGCACGAATTTAGTGCTGGTTTTCCTGGGTTTCGTTTGTCTTTGATCAGTTTCGATAAAAGGAGAGTTTCACTATAAACTGAGCTTTATTTTATAAGTAATTTGGATAAAACATAATGTACTGTAGAGTCCAAATGTAATTTATTGCTTCCTTGTCTGTGTTGTTACACCACAGCAGCCGCCTATAGAAATGAATTGTAAGTCTGCTAACTTTAGCCCTAGTTTCACAATTTTCATAAAGTGGAGTAGAAGACACGGAAGCCGGCCTCCATGTTTATATTTGGCATACCATTAAGTGTCATGACAAAGAAACATCAGTAGCCTACTGTATATACTATATTTTTAACTGGTGCTTTTTCGTGCCGACATTTTTGTATAGACACAGTAGTATTATGCTCTTTAGGTTTGTCTACACTGGCGCTTTTGCGCAGTATCGAACCTGTGCCCATTCAAGCGTCGTAGGCCTACCTGGGTTCTAACCATTCGGCTATGCAGATAATGATGTAAAATAAGCATTGCTATAACACAAAATAAAATCAAACGCTTAATTTTATCTCATTTGTGGTTTAACCTTTGTATTTGAATTTATTTATATTGTAATTAAAATTTCAATTTACATTAAATATAGCCTATATAGTATACACTATACAGGGTCACCAATGATTTAATTAACTTTATAACTTCAAACAACTGTATTTAACAAATAGTAAACAATTTTGGAATGATAAACATATAATATTATTGTCAAATAAATAAATGTTTAGGAAAAACAAGTTTTAAGTTTTACTTAATGTGTCCGCCATTTGCGTCGATAACAATACAGAGACGCTTCGAAGAGGACTGCAAGAGTCATAAATAACGCTTTGAGATTTTTGGCTCATTCTTTTTTCAGATTAGCCTTCAGCGCTTCCAAACTTTGGTGGTGTTTAGTCGAAACCTTGCTCTCCGGGCAATACGTGAGAGCAGAATTCTGGCTCTGGAGAGACGTTTCTCAATGGTGTTGGCATTTAGCAACTGTTTCTTCATGTGTTTGAATGGGCTCATATTCAAATCTTTCTTGAGAACTGCGAACATGGTTCCATAGACCAAGTTTTTGGATTTCTTGTAACGTTATTATTGACCTTGTATATTATATTACACTACTTGTTGTCAACTAACTAAGCATTTCCTTATTCATTTTTTGCCATGTTTATAATGTTTTGTTTGTTTGTTTTTCATATCTTTATCCTGCATTGCGGAAAAGCGGACTTGAGCGCTATGCATCGGTGTACACCTTCCGACGTACACCTGACCCACGCTGCAGCCGACTGCAATGTCTGTTTCCAGTTGTCTACTCTACTTATGACTTAAACCTTGCCCAGAGAAACAAAAGCAAGTGCGGGTGGCTGGAATCGAACATGCAGGCTCTCGACTACGAGCCCAACGCGCTAACCACTCGGCCACTCGCGCACTGACACGTGGGCTATAGCTTACGGGCATTGGTCTGTTATGGGCATTGGTCATTAAGCTATCTTGATTTATTCAAATTGAGGTTCAACTTCTAATGACTACCATCACCACATTCAAACCACACATGCATTTTTTATTAAATTCCTATGTACAATATTCAACCAACGCTTTGAAGTTACTTTCCTTTTTCTTTGCATAGTGGTAAGTTTAAGTTAAATGCACAAAACCATTAAAATATTGGTATAAACGTCTTAACAAATACCAAATAGCATTCGCTATCACATTCTCAGCCATTGCACCACTACTTTTATGCATAAAATGGTCACAATGAAGTACGAATAAGTAACAAAATCCAAAACAATTTCAAGGAGATATTTTTGTTGAACGATAAGTCTGCTAAGTTAAGCTTACAAATGTTTAATTAATCATTGCTACAATGGTCAGAGATATGCTATCGATGAAACTATATCTTTATCAAATTGTATACGGTAAGAGATTATATCGTATTACTTTATTTTTAAATAAACGCCGTTGTGCAGTGACCAAAGCACAATCAAGTCACATCCATTGGCTATCATTGAATATTGAAAAACTACAATTCAATTGTTCGCAGCATTTTTTTCTTTCTCTAAACTTCATAACAAAGACCGAAAAAACAGAAAGCATTTTCAAACAGCTAGGCTACTAAGATTTTGAGAACACTTAAATTAAAAACGTAAACTTTCAAGTCAAGATATCTAGTTGATCCATCTCATTCACATAGACATCACTCAGCTACGAAAACGTAGTTTAAAAATATAAAACCGGCAACCAATAGAGGGTTAGGTTGAAACAGTTTACAAATGTAAGAATCTGATAAACTAAACCATTGACAACACCTTCATCCAAGACTTTTTAACACCTTGTACTAATTTTATTGCCGTTTTCATCCTAATCATTTGGACATCTGTAGATCAGCCAATGCTGTAACGGCCCAACAACAAACACGTGATGTGTAATTTAAATTGCTCACAGTCTTAAGCTGCATTAAAAAACTATGATATCAAAGTTGACTTCATCAAAACGATGTTTGATGGAACAACTTCCGATGAAAACTTTTCATATGTTTAGAGCTTATGATCATCGACCCTTGATTAACTCTTCGCACCCCCAGCATGATAGTTGGAGACTACGTGAAAACTACATCTAAGTGCACACAAGCTTACAGCTCTAATAAGATAATATAAAGATTAAAAAGAGCAAAATTAAACAACAACTACAAAATAAACCAAAACACTACAAAACCTATAAGTAAAACTTGTCTTTAAGAATTATGTTGATCTACACATTTTGCATTTAAAAGAGTTAATACTATAATTGAATTCCAGTGCAGTAGTTGCAATTGTGCAGTCGGTCACTTTGAGTGTTTGTTCAATAGATTTGTCGTATATACAACTTATTGTTATGAAACAGTTGGTTTTTTTACTTCCATTTCTTCTTTATGCGATCGTAAACACAATCCAGCACATAGAAAAAAGCTGGAGAATAATTTGGATTCCAGTTTTTTCAAACATGACCGATCCACTTCCACTCCCTGCAAATACATTGCATGTAATTATGTGCAGTGTAATCATGTGCATTGTACATTATGTGCATTGCATGTAATTTTGTAATTAATATTGCAATTTATTCCCTGCTTCATTTCTGAAGGTGGAATTAACATGCTCTTGTTTAAATACAATTCTTATATATTTATGTTTGACATGGACCACTTGCTTACCTGGTTTGCAAGCGAATGTTGTTTCGTCGCATGTTTCGCCTTCAGGACATTCCACTCCATTGCATGTGCTCCCTGGGCCAGCTCGTTCACATACCTGCACGTAAAGAACCCGTGATCATGCAATAAAAATAAGAGAGGAACAGATTGAAATACATTATTATTTTGATAATATAAAACCAAGGAACTAAGGAAGTTTTCAGAAATATTTGATAAAACTACCATTTATTATTTTGGTGGTAACAACAACTTAAGTTTCTTGCAATATTTTCTGCTTTTTTTTGTCACTTTACTCCAGGATTACATATGCTGAAGAGGCCACCCAACTTTAGAACGGAATGGTTGGAACGCCTGGTAAATCGAATGACTCAAGAGTCTAAAATGTAGCATCTACAGTTTGGGATCTTCAGGTTTTGATTAACCAACTTTATTTCTAACGTTTTGTCAATCAGTACTATTAAATTTGTGAAGGGGCCAGAACATGTCAAATGAACATATTTTTAGGCAAAATGGCACACAATAACAAAGCTCTGACAAAATTATCCAATTAGATGTTTGGTGGGCAGCAACATTCAATGTTGAAAACTCTTAACAACAATAGAGAACTGTTTTAAATGTGCGATTGCTAACTTTCCATTTGAAAGGAACTGGTTTGTTTTAATGGAAATTAGTTCCACACGTTGCTCCCTCACACATCAATTTACAAAGTAGGTGCGAACACAAAAGTTTATTTTAAGAAAGAGTCAAAAGAGCGAGTGAAAACTGAAACAAAAAGATTTAAATCTTTTGATTTAAGTTTAATCTCAGGGTCTCAGGGTTCAGAAGTTTGTAATAAGCAGTGATATTTTTAAGGTCGTGATCTCAAATAAGAATTTGAGTTTCATTATTTTTAAATTAAAATGAACAAAAATTAACTTTTGTATATTTAGCTTGAGCTATTACATCAAAATTATCACAATAACGGCACTAAAATTACAGTTGTGTGCTAGTATGACATTTACAGTCCATCAGTTAACCTTACTGCAGAATATATATATCCACTTTAAAAAAATAGTTACCAGGTAAAAATAGTTACCAGATAAAAATAGTTACCTGTGCATATCAAATAGGTTACGTCATAGCATGTAACAAATGTTTTTATAAAATAGTTCATTAAACCAATCCTTTTTTTCGTTTTAACCTGTTATATCAAACTGTTTCACTTTTTTGCAATTCTAACCGATTCATGTTGTTCAGATATATGGTTTTATATCCGTGTAACAACAAGTTATAACATTCTCACCTTTCCATCACCGACGTATCCCTCCTGACAGGTGCAACTGTAGTCCCCATCCCTGTCCGTGCATGTTGCATTCATAGCGCATTCGTTTAAAGTTGATTCAGCGCATTCGTCGATGTTCTCACAAGTCGAGTTTACGTTGTTTCTGAAATGTGAAAAACTGATAAAAAACGTTTGCTGAGATTAATTTGGACGTCAATATAGTCAATAATAATAATACCACGCATGTGCTTTTGGGTAGCGCATTTGATATTATACAGTGATACTATTATAGAAAATATTGCACTAACCATCCTTCAAGGAGAAGGGCAAGCATCTTCATAATCACTTCAGACACATGCTTATTGCTTAGGACACTTTCTAATTACAATTACAAAAGAATTTCTTTTATATTTAAGTAGTTGCCTTCTCCTAATGTAATTTTTTTCCGTCTGTCTATCTGGTTTACACAATATTGCTTTAAATCGTTGGGTATTTCTTGATGCTTATAGTCAGTTAGCTAGTTACCTTCAAGAAGTTGAAATTTATTGCATTTTTCTAAGTAATTTCAGATTCCAGATGTGGGTTTTTAAGTAAACCATGAACGTTCGACTGTTAAAACTATTTGTAAATATGTAAAATATATTTTTATAATGCTCAACCCTGTTGTATTGTTGTGTCTTGGCTGTCTTTGGTACAAGAAAGCAAACTCTCTTCCGAAACTATATTATTGATAATAATATTAATAAATAAATGACATTAATAAGCACATGTAGTACATTATATTCACTGAACAAAATTCAATAAATTTTGAACTTACTGTCTATAACCAGTCCGGCACAGGCAAGTAAAGGTCCCCATTTCGTTTTGGCACGTGCTTGTTTTTTGGGAACAATTGTGCAAGCCCAGTGTGCATTCGTTTCTATCTTCACACGTATTGATGTTCAAATCCAACCCATTACCGCACTCACAACTGTATAAATGAACGTTAAGTTTTCGAAGTTATAGAATTGTAATTTAAAAAAATTTCAATCTTTTTTTGCCACAAAAAGTCTGCAAGAGAAAAAAGTTCTAACAAAGTTTCTGTATAGCAATGTATGTTCATAAATTGAATGAAAGAAAGAAAAACTGCGTTAGATTTGATAAAGTTCACAAAACAGGTATTTCGCCACTTAAAATTATTGCAAATCTACCGATATTCTCACATATTGTTACTTCAACTTTTGCTATTGAATATCATGCGTTCTGCTCCTTATTGCATACCGGTAGCTTCCATTTGTATTTACACAAGTAGAATTGGCAATCTTATCACATGGATTGTTGATTTGGCATTCGTCAATGTCGTCACACAATGTATTATCATTGTCACTGACAATGTAACCCGCCATACAAGAACAATTGAATCCGTTGAAGAATGACGTGCACTCTTGTTGGCACGGGTTGGACTGGCACAAATTGATCGTCGTGCAATTCCTTCCATCTCCTGATATAACGAAAAGAAAGTTTGATGATAATGTACAATTATGGATTAGAGCGTTATCTTGTAAGATCTATTTTGTAATATTACAAGTCGGTCATGAATAGCAAGTTGCAGTAAGTTACAATTTGTGAAACAAAACAAGATAATAAAAAAGCCATGAAACTGGGAAATTATGGTGTGAGCAGAAAAGCAGACTTTTATAGAAACGAGAGTATTGGGTGGACACTGAACAGGTTGCAGTACGTTTAGAACTAATTAAGAGGAACTGCATAAATGAAGTTATGGAAGCAATAAACTTATAAAACTAAAATGCACAAATGGGGCGACCACACGAAGTGAGGTTAAGCGAGCAGAAGAACCTATATAACCTTAGAATACAAAACCATTTATAGAAAATACTCGTTTGATTAAACTTTTTTATTGAAACGTTTTTATACAGAACACATAGAGTTCTGGCTTTTCTGTTTTCAATCAAATCATTGATCGTATTCTCATATAGTTTTTATCACCTAGTCTTAGTTTTACCTGTGGTGCCAGCAGGACAAGACCCACAATCCTCCCCGACTTCAGGAGCAACTCGGTCAGTGCATGACACGCCAAAGTAGCAGGCAGATGCACAAGCATTTCTATCGTCAGTGCAAGTATCTCCACTCCAAGCCTCAGTGCATTCGCAATTTACTATCTAGGAAATAATAATTGGTCTATTTAAGATCAAGCTTAAAAGGTCGCGGTATTCCGCTCAATCATGCACCAATGGCGTATGGCATCTTGCTGGAAAGAAGACCGCAGATTAAATATTCAACAACACTATCACTCCTCTACCAAATCGAGCAGTGTATTGGACTCCACGCATATTGGATAATGAGTCACAATCTAGGTATTTGCAAGTAGCTTGTTTGCAAATGCTGCAAAAAGCATTACTAACGTGGAGGAGTTAAACAACAGAACTATGACCAAAAAAGCTAAAACAAACACAAACAAGCTTTCCTTATTACAACCTTATTTTAAACTGACTCTGATTTACACCACTATGTTAGACCCTAAATCATGAGGTAAGCGAAGACCAAGACTGTTGGACCTACTTGGTAGTCATCAGATCCGGACATAGTGGAGTCGAATTTGCAAGCTCCATTTGCAGATGGACAGCCACAAAGTTTGATTGGAATTGTGAGTAAGCTCTCTCCTTGGTTTTCATCGGATGCAATGATAACAAGAGAAGTGGAGTCGGGATCAAGATTGAGATGTTGATTCATCGGCAGCCAGGTTAGTACGCCACTAGCTACAGCGGAAGTAAGTATTGACATTGATTTAATCAAGCGAGAGTATAAAATCGAATATGGTTCGATTTGAAAACGTTGTCACAATTTTCTGTGACCCAATGCTAAAAGGTAAAAAGTACTTTGTAACATAAACACGAGAAATCGTTGGGAGAAACTACTACACTTCACAAACAGAAAAATGTCAAATTTGAGGCTGTATTACGGCACAGTAACTAGTGATAAATTAGGCAAAGTTAATTAAAAACTTTAGGGCAAAAGTAATAACCTCTGAACGTTATGAAGTTTTGGTTTTTTTTTATGTTACTGAAACCATGCAGTGACAGGGCAATTTGTTGCTTTTTAATCTAATTGCAAACATCAAGTGCAAATAGAAATACCTGAATCAATGGTAACGTTTGGGACAGTGTTGGAATCTGCTAGTGCAAACGAAACAGCATCACCGTCAACATCTTGTGCCAAAACGGTCAAAGTAGATGATGTATCAAGGCTGACTTGGAAAAAGCCATCCACAAACGAAGATGAAGATTCATCGATGGTGGCGTTTGGAGGCGTGTTTGCTGAAATAGAACGTAATTATAGAGTTTAGATCAGAATATTTTCTAAACAAAATATCTGCTCGAACAAAGTTAGTAGATGATGGTGAAATTATCAGTTTCAAAGTTTAACTTGGTAGCCTATGCAATTTGATTTGATTTAAAGACCGTCCATACTACCCATTTGTCAGTCAAGTGAAACGAGAAGGTAGGTTTTTTAATATACGTGTAGTTTGACACGGACGAGAATAAGGTGGTTAGTTTATTTATCTTGGCCTGCTTTTAGCAACTATGTCCAATCACGTTTTATACCGTGGGTAGAAATGAGTGGTCTTTGAAAACAACTAAGCTAAGGAGGGAATCGAACTAGGACCGCTTGATCGAAAGCGAGCATCTTATTGTCGACACAATCCCACCGCTATCATCTTATAAAAAGTAACTAAACCAGAAAATCCATTCAGTTTAATCAAAAAATTTTCGTTTCAATCTAAAACCCGGCCAACAGTCACTGTTTTGATGAAACTTTATCAAGATGTTTATTCCCACACTCAATTACAGTAGAGACAAAAGTTCATGTTTAATATTCCTCTTTTTTATTTGACAACCTTTATTATTTTCATATTTAGCGTTTATCCTAGAACCCACGGTTGGTGTCACAAACTGTAAGCTATTGCAGTAATTCTGTTCAGCTGGTTAGTGCTCGGTAGCCTACGTAGATTTAAAAGAGTAGGTACATGACATTACACACTTTTGTAATAACCAATCATACCTATTCAAATCTTGAAGCTTTTTCTTACTCGTGTCATTTGCAATGCTGTATACTAAACTTGAAGACAGTACCAAAATATCAAAATCATATCTTTAAAAAGTAGTTTTTATTTTTTAGAAAGCAGGTTTTCATAACTTTAATCGTCCAATTAATTACGAATTTTAATCTGAAATAAAACGCTACAAAGTTGCTTTAGGTACTTGCAGCCTACCTCCGATAGCCCTGGTCAACTCAAACGCAGCTCCAACATTAAGAGTCGTTTGCCCAATTTGAGTATTATTGGTAGTCAGCGTGTCATACAAGCAGGTGGTGGAGATGGATCCATCTGTGGTGCAGTTGTTAAGGATGGTGTTGAAGTTGTCAGTATTGCGCTGACTTGCTACAAGCTCTTCCAGGAACGGAGGCTCCGGTGGATTAGTTGGATTGTGGTTTGCATATGTGTCTGATCCACCATCGTATGTGAAAAGGCTCTCCGATTCTGATACTTGCCCTGAGTTTATGTGTAAATAGTAAAATGCATAGTTATGTTGCAATAAAAAACAATGCACCAAAAACCCGAAAATTCATTAACATTAGAGGAAAAATATAAGGTATTTACTTTTTGTCAGTTTACCTTTGTTTGTTACGGATAACTTAATCAATACAGTACACATAGCCGAGTTTCCCATTTGCAGTAAGTTTATAAATCTTTCAGTTTTGAAGATATAAACTATGAAATGGTCGTACTGTTCGAAAACTCACTATGACAATAAGAAAAAAATTAAACAAGTAAAAAGGATGCAAATCTTGCATTTAGTTATATTTTAACTTTTATTGCATGAACTAATCACGATCTTTCAAGACACTTTACCTTCTTGTGGTTCAACTAGTATGTTGCACTTACAAGAAACTCCAAACGTGTAAAGTTCTCGTTCGGAGAGAGTGCCGTTCAAAATGTCAAGGTTTTCAGTGACTTTCAAATTTTCGTAATTCAACACAGTTTCGTCACGAAACTCAAAATCATCTTCTTTGTTTCCGCTCCAATAACCTTTGAAATAATTGATTTTAGAGAAGATTATTCTACCTTTAAGACGTTTTTTGTATAAAATTATTTCCAAGTTTTCCATCAATGAATTTGAGACTCTTAGCACCAAACAAAGAATTTTTTTTACACTAATGATTATATATTATACTTTTATAACTTAAGACTCATTAGTATAACAATGCCAAAAGAAATTAACTAAATTATTTGTAAAACGTTAATTTCTTCAGTAAATCAGTAGACGGTACTGTACAGAAGCAATTGAAAACACATAAAACAAATAAACAAATCAATCAAAACACATCAAACAAACCAACGAATTCGAGCAAACCTACCCAACAGTCCCTTTGTAACATTTTGAAGGTAATCTGGATTTCCATTGAACTGCACAGTCAAAAGGAAGTCAGATGCAGAAATCGATACAGAATGAAGACTTGGGAAGACGGCCTTATAACTTCCATTGGTTACTGACAAAGTCACAGATTCCACCAAGATTTCAGCTAAATAATTTAAAACATGAAAACATGATGAAATGCCATGCTTGTGAATAGGTAGACATGAGCATACATTCTTACAGAAGTAATGTCACCATATAGGCTTCTATATGCACCTTCCAGATGATGACAGTCAGGCCCGGATTACGGGTACTGTAGGCTTAAGGCTGTTTATTAGAGAAGGACCTATTTTTGCAAAGCAAGCTACAAAAAGTAATAAAAATACATAGGCCTACATAAAAAATTGAAATTATTGACTGCAAAATAACATAAACATAACAGAAAAATGGCTAATGATGGCGCATAATTGGTTTTGGAAGCAAACACAATTTTTATTGTCAAATTTGAAGCAGATGGAAAAGATTTTGGAAAGAAAGAAATGGATAGTAGGTACCTATGGTAATACGTTACCTAATGACACTTTAACCATGGGTTTTCAACCTTTTTTCCACCGCAACCCCCTCAAAGCAATCAATGTAGTCTTGCGCCTCCCATAAAAGTATTCAACAAAAGCATATTTTATGCGAAATTTAACCAAATTTGATTCATGCCGACGTCCAATTATGTTTAGTTTTGCTGTTTTAACGTAATTTCAACGTTTCATACAAGAAAAAATAATGAGAATAATCTACGTTTTCGCACTTTCACCCGTTGAATTTATTGCACCTTTTATGGATTTATTTAAATCAATTTCATTGAAATGGTTGGTGCTGCATATTTTTAACTATTCAGTTTGTCAATGCGTTAACACCTGTTGCTGAAAGAACTTTTAAACAAAATATCCCACACTAATTTTTTTCAATGCCATTGATAACGACACTGAGAAATCTATATTTTGCATAGGATTCTACATAATTTTGCTTTTTTACCATAGCGTTGCTACTGGTTAACTTTAGTCTGCATAAAACAACGTACAAGAACTTATTGAAAAATATCGAATGCTTTCCTGTAGTTAAAGCCTTTGCAACGTCTGAAAGCTTAAACGATATAATAACCTCAAGTAGAGGAATGGGCGATTGCGAAAAAAACACAGTTTTTATCTTTTCGGGCAAAAAAAAATTGAAAACAATACATTGGAATTTCAAGCGCCTCGCGAACCTCCGAAAAACGGCTCCCGACCCCCAGGTTGAAAAGCCCTGCTCTAAACTCAATTTCAGTAAAAGTGGCGCCTACGTGGTTTTGGAAATGGGCTATTCATATGTATTGACTCAACTCAGTCATTCGTTTTTAAGCAAAACTGTACTGTTAGTGTATTGGTACTGGATCTGTATCACTATCAGCCTTACAACTATTGAGGGCCGATTTTTTTCAGGGCTTAAGACTATAGCCTTGTTAGCCTAATAATTTTCCACTGAGATGGTTTCCAATTTGCATTTTGATTCAGATTAAAATGCCAGCGTACTTCATGGTCGTTTGCTGGAAAAGACCACTTTTATTTGTCTACAGATGTCATGATTTTGTCTATTTTATATTTCCATTTTCATTACAGTTATTAATTAGTTTTCATTATTTCAATTCTTCTGCAGTTAAATATGAACGCGATAGAGTACAAATATAAATTAAAACAGTATGTAGTTTGTAAATAACTTATTACTGGACAATCTTATCACTCACATTCGCTCAATTCAGTTTGCAGAACACCATCTACCTTTACAAGCACCCCAGTTCCACTTGAATCCGAGTAGTCAACTTCAAACTGAACCTAAATTAAAACCCAATAAACTTACGTGATTTGTCTGCATGGAGATGAACATTCGTTATCTAACATCTAACATTGCTGATAAAAAAACTTGTAAAGAAGTTTTACAGTAAATTGAACAAAAAAATTAAACTATACTGCCTGATTGCCTGATAAGGTTTTTATTCCAAACCTAAAATTATTAAATTAAATTAGCACTTAGAAGTGAACACTGAAACTTTTTAATTGAAGCATATTGATAGAGTGTGAAAAGATTTAATTGCTTCCAAACTGCAAACTTCCGTTGCATTTTACTGTAACTGCTTTTAACCATTTCAACATGTATCGCTTGTAAATTCTTATAACTTGCTCACTTTTCCAGAAGTCATACGATGATCTTGAGCCACAAAAGCTACAAATGCGGTTGCATCTGTCAGTGAACCATCTGATTTCTCGACTCGGGCAGTTCTAGATTGGAGAGAAAATATTCCGTCAGCTTTGACCAAGTGGAACTCTCCCAATCCGTTGAAAGTATATGAAGCTCCATCGATGGTGGTGAAATGGGGATCTCCCCAATTTACCACTGGAAAAGAATGGTAGATAGTTATATAAATACAGCCATATGTAGCCTACCTGTCATTCCAAAAAATGTATGATGCGCATATAACTTAGAGTATAACTTAAGTACAAATAACTTAAGTATGTAAAACTTTAAAGGAAAATACTCATAGCATCATCAATGTTTGACTAGTTATTTTGTATTATTTTGGCTCACGCCAGCTGAGTACTCAGATAGACACCTTTTTGTCTCATTGCACATTTCTCACTGCTTCTCTGGGTTTAGCGTTCTTATAAGGTGGATAAAAGTACCATGTGAAGCTATTGCTATAGCTATTCTAGTTAAGAGGATTAATCAGTGACAAAAAAAAATGAAAAAATTTAAATGTTTTAACATACACAAAATAAGGAGATTAATACATGCAATAATGCAATGGTGAAACGGTATAAAAAATACATAAATATTGCACAATTGTTCAAACATTTACATGTAAAAAAAATCCTACTTAACAGTAAAAGTTTAGAAGTTACTTGCAACTAACAATGCATAAACAACAGAAAACGAAAATAATATTGCAACAAATTAAATAAATATTTCCACCTCTCCCTCTCCATCTATATCCCCTACATGTCGCGGTTGGCCGCCGCTGACGGTACAATCGACAAGAACGCCACGAGGCACTTTCGATACAACATTGTCGGCGTGGGATTAAGTCGCCGTCTGCAAAAAATAAAAACAGGTTTATAGTTGGTGCAAAATTAAAATTTGTACCCACAAATTTCATGGGCTAACTCAGGCTTTGCGATACATTTGCGAATAGGAAAGTTAGTTTTATTCAGTTACTTTTAAAGGATCTACTCAAGAAAACTACCTAACCCTCACCATTGGTTAGCATGAACTGAATTAATGATTTACGACACTAAAATGTCCATCATATTTAAACTTTAAAGTATTTTCTTGTGTCAACCTTTGTTTAAGCAGAACATTTTGTCGCAAACTTCAGTGTTAAAATTAATTAACTATGTAAATTTACAAATAATAATTAGTGATAAATATTATATGCTCAAAATAAATACTCAGACAAAGCTTTCAAATCACGATTAAATTTTTTCTATTCCACTGCAGCATATTCACTTACTGAGTGCATTGTTGTACTGCTCGTTGAAAACATCTTCATTTCTGGTATCCACCAGACCATCGTCATCCAGGATCGGGATCTGATATCTTTCGTATCGGCTCCCGCGCGGGCCCCATACAAGACCCCCTCTGAACCACCACCAACCCCACCACCAATTCCTCCAAAAGGATCGTCGTTGGAAGTAACAACAGCGAGGTCCGGTGCCATCTCGGGGTTGGTAGCACTGGCCTGTGGGAACTACAAGCAAAATTACGTATTGATAGTGAGAAAAATAGTTTGCACTGCTATTGGAAGACATTAAGAAAGCCGCAATCACCGGGAAACATGATATTCAAAATAAAGATGCAAGCCACTAAACTTGGCTGATGTTATGAACTGTGTAATAAAATACATACAATCTTTTTTTTTGTGTTTTGTGCAACACCATGTAATACTGTGCAATATATACAATGCAAGGAACACACACAGTACAGTGGAATGCCGCGGAAGCAAATACAAATACAACAGAAATCAGAAAACAGCAAGAAGTGCTTCGTGTTCTGAAGCTTAAGTTTTTGCATTATGCGCATCAAAACAGCATGAAACAATATTTAAAGAGGAGCCCCGGTAGACAAAACACAGGCTATGATTGCAATTCTATTACGTGCAAAAATGTCGATTAGTGTCTATCATAGTATGTATCGAACATGGTTAGAAGCAAATGTTTCTAAAAATCTGATTTCAATCAATCAATGTTTTGTGGCACAACAATGATATCTACGACTGGCAAAAAAGTGAAATTTATATTTTAGGCATGAAAAGAATCACGCCATTTTTTCACATACCTGTATCATGCCTCCATTCGCTGATATCAGCCGTACGGTAGGTTCCGTTTCTGTTTGCGTTCACTTTCAACCTGTGATCTACCGATTGCACAAATCTGGGGTCTTCGGCAGCCTGAAAGTTGGAACATGGGCATGGAGTCCTGTTAGGAGTCCATTCGGTTTGCACGTCGTCCAAATACCACTTCAAACATCCACAACGTGAGATCTGTGCCTCTGTCTTTGACTCAGTAAGCTTGTAAATGTATTCCCCCTTGTTCAGTCCGTCTATATGAAGCAAAATTAAATCGTATTTGTAAAACGGCGTTGTTTGCTCAACGGCATTGTTTTTAAAACATTGACATAAGATGCTATCTCAAGTTACTGAATCTATTTTTGAAAGTTTAAAGTTTATTGTTTAAAGTGATTAGGTTTAGCATATAACCCTCAGACCTAACGCATTACTCGAAAAAGGAATAGTAAAGGTAAAATTGACAAGGTCCACAGCATGTTGCTATAAATTTGTAGCATCAAACCGTCAAGATGCAAAGGCAAAGCTTTTAAAGTTACCTTTTACTTTCGTCAAAATAAAGTGGATTCATAATTTTTGCCTTTACAACGACTACTAAATATGAAATATATATTTGTACGTATTTTTGCATGTAAAAAAAGTAATTTTTGATTTATACAACTTTATTACAAGTGAAAAAATGGCTATTGATCCTCGTTCAGTTAGTCCTTACACCCTTCAAAACTTTACACCTTACACCCTTTTAAACTTACACCTTGCCTCTTACACCCTTCTAAACTAAGACCATCATCTAACCTCAAAAACTCACTTGTTTTTTGAACTCTTTGGTCGGGTCTGTAGTTTCCTTGTGACTCTTTGTACGACCAATCTGCTCCATTGGTGAAGCCAATCAGAACTTCATCACTAGACCGTAAGCCAGTTTCCCATCTCATATCTCCTTCTTTGTAGAGATACAACAGATATGTATCACATCCGTCCGAAGTGAGAATGGCTTGAAAAGTGCTTGGCTGAAAAACAGATAATTGTAAAACTAGAAAACAAAATACCTTTAATTTTATAGTTACCCTATACTGGAAGTATCTATTTCAGCACCAATTGATCAAGCAAGTCATGTGTGTGAGCTGTGTGGCACAAATCGGACAAATCAACCTTTTATTGTAAACGTTTAGACGAGTCACTCGCGACCGGAATGGAAATGAATCAGTATGCACCTTCCATACCATGCCCTCATCTTGGGCGATAAGTAAAACAGTATTATTTTGCTGCTTTACGTGCCTTTTTCTAAGCCATATAAATTGCTATAACCAGGCAAACTCTAAGCTTCCTGATCTTTAACATCAAAGTTTTGAGATTGATAAGCTGTTAAAAATAACAATAGACCGATCAAAAACTTACAAACTGTTGATGTTGTACGTTGTCGCCAGGGTACATAACCACATTATGCCAAGTTGCTTTCAAGATGAAGAGTGGGGTAAAATCATCAGTGTTAAATTTATTCTCGATTCTCTTTGCAACTTCATTGAATAAGGTAATACCATCCGAGTCCAATGATTGCTTGGTTTTGTCATACATCTAAATACATATTTGGTTTTGAGACCATTTTTGTCTTTTAAATCAGTCTCCTACAACTTAGAAGTTGTGAACTCAGCACATTGCAGTTGAGCAAGAAAAACTGACCAATACGATACTTGGCATGTAATGAGTCAGCAAACTCAGTTCAGAAAGCAATGACTATTGACTAAGAAAGTCTGATGATAGATGAAAATCTCATTTGCTGACTTGGATAGTAGCTGAAAGCTAAAGCATTTGCTGAGTAGTCGCATGCCGAGTAGTCCGACTACTTTTTTAAACTGATGTCAAAACTAACATTTTGAAAGATACTGTAGGCTACATAAATAAATTCCCTTATCTAAATTAGGAAATCCTTTTTCGAATCTTATGGTCAGTTTACATATTAAATTTTAAATTATTGGCGAAAGTTCATTTACAGATGTTTGAATTGAAAGTTTTCCTTTCAAACTTTTAATGTTGTTCTTGCTTAACTTTTTTTGACAAGTTATGTGTCATTGAGCTCTTTTTTAAACTACATGGCACAATCGCACAGGCTGAAAATTGGATCATAGGTACTTAATTTTGTTGCTTTTTAATTCATGAACTCTGGTATTTATTAATCGAGTAATGAAGGCCAGCGTAAGTTCTTGCACATGTTGACTTCACCTCTCCGTAATTAAAAAACATTGAAGAGTGTTTTCGTTTAACCAGTGCTTTTGACTCACTTGGTAATACACTCTGCCATCGTTAGATGGGTCTGGGTGAAAGTCGTCCCAAAATGGGGCTATGAGAGCGATATGATCAGCAAACCCGTTAGCAGGAGGGTGATGCAAAGCACCTCTGAAATAAAATGACCACCCAAGAGTGATCAACCCGTTTGATGTCACTCGAAACGTCGAAAAGGATCTCGAACCCATCGCTACTTCATAGTCAATCCTAAAATCAATTGAAGGCGTTACAGAAACTACAAGTTTGTAAGCTTCACAAAGTAAACAAAACAAAGTAAGATATTCTACAATAAACAACTAATTAGTCTATATACACCCATTGTACAATGTAGGCTATGTACAATTGCACATTGAGCACAATTTCTAACAAAATTTATTTTAAATGACCAGAAGTTCATATAGCATTATCCTTCATTATGTTAGGTGTTAGTAATACTGATTTATTTTCATTTCAACTAAAAGACTTTTTAAATTAAACGTCACAATTGCTTGTACATAACTACAATACACAAAAAGTGTTTTCTAATTGTATAAAAAGTATTATAGTGAAACAAACCATAATCGCTCGGAAGCGGCGTCATCGCTCACATCCAGTAGGGTGTCTCCAACATCAATCCCATAAGGCAAGATGATGATTTTGTAGCATTTTTCATTGCCATCACCTCTGCAGATGTAGTGAAGTTCAGTAAGTTGTGCATATTTTATCAACTACATCTTTGCTAGAACCAAGTGTTGAAGCTTAAAGTAACTTTCTTCAGCAACAATGATTTGTTGTTAACACATCCAGTTTTCCACCTAATAAACTTGCACTGTTGAAAAACAAAACCGCAAGAAGATTTTTTATCTATCTTCAAAAGTCATGTGTAAAGTTTTTTTTGGAAAAACATTGCTACTTATTCTTAGTGAATTCTGATTAAAACATTTGTAATTTGTCGGATAAATACTCATGTCGTTCAATTAGCCGGAAACACAAGTGACTAAAACTGCAAAAAAGATCCTCCAGTCAAAGTACTGTTTAATTGTCATTTTATGGACTATTAAATGTCCGCCCCGATAGCTCAGCTGGTTAGCTCGTGATTTTGTGAACGAAAAAGCTTCAAGTTCAAACAGCACTGCTTCGACTCTCGGAGGGTGCGCTTGAGCAACGCATTCTAAGGACTGCTCTCCATTCAGCGGCACTTACGGATGGAATAATTCCCTGGCAACAAGACTTTTAACAATCAGAAACTTCACTCTGTCAATCTCGGGGACCGGGCCTGCAACAGTGGTTCCAAAGCCTCTGCAAGTATGCAAAACTGCCAGGATTTAGCTCTCAAAGAAGCTTTCCCAGTCTGAGGATAATGAGAAAATTAATCAATCTAATTGTTAACAAAAATCATTTTCGTATTGTTTTATCTGGAAATAGCTGAATATACCAACACTCCACTTTACCTGTAACCATCCATACATGTGCAGTTGTAACCTTGTTCTGCATCCGTGCAGTTGGCGTATTCGGCGCATGGATTGTTTGGAAAACATTCATTGACTTTGCCAAAGCACAGATTGCCTTTGACAATACATAATCATCATATGACCATATACTAAAAATGTCACTTCATCGATAAAAATTTGTTCTCAAGTTACGTAAGAGAAGCATTGAAACTTTCTTCGTTATTATTGTCAGCATCACAATTATGTTTCATAATCTGTTGACTCTCAAGCTGCTCACAATTAAACTCATAAAATAAAAGATAAAAACGATTACAAAAATGTAAATTTGTAGATGGAGTATAATTTTACTTCTTATTTTCGTTAAAAAAAATCCAATTGTTTACCTTTAGAATAAATCAGACCAACTACACACAAAAATATTGTGTTGTTAACATTTAAGCTGCATCGATGATGCTTGTTTGCAATGGTCGTTTATGGTCGTCTACTCTAGTGGGCGTTATCTGCCTCTATGCTGAAAGATGATTGTATCCAACATCAAATTATCACTTTGGTTTTAAGTTTGTGTCGAATCTGGTCTAGCGTTTGACATACATTATACTGTAAGTTATAATAATACCAAAATGACTTTTATTGTAGACTTTTGATTTATTTTGTATTTAATTTACCTCGTTCATTGAATTTTTGCTTAAAAATAAATTTTGAGCCCATTTTAAAATTAAAATAATTATCGGACTATATTTTTGATTCTCGCTTGAATTTATTTAATTGCGCCAAGTTCTGAGCTAAAACGTAAATACTACTTAAATTTGTATCTACTACTTAAATTCGTATCTACTACTACTCCACTATTCCTATGTACTACTCCACAATAAGTAATTAAGAGAAACTACAAATACGGTAGAATGTGACAAAGTGCACCTGCAAACCCCTCAACGCAGAGGCATTCGAACAGTGATCCAGTTGAAGTGTCTACGCATGTGCCACCATTCAAGCAGGGGTTCTCATCACACGGAGAGACAAATGTTTCGCACATGCTTCCACTGAAACGCTCTGGACAAAGGCAGCGAAACGTATCATCATCGACTAGACACGTCCCATCATTTTGACACGGCCCAGAACTGCATGGACTTTGGTCTGCAACAATTTGATGGTTGTTTTATTTGCACCAAAAATAAAAAAAGCGTAGTAATTCAGAAGTTATGTCATACAAACAAACTGCCTTATCATCATATCATATGATAATTTGAAAAAATTCTAAAAGTATAATGCAATCTATAATTTCGTTTCTCAAAAATTCGTCATCGAATTTTGGTTGATAAAAGCCATCCGATTTACACAACTAGCCTACTGCTGCTTCATTGGAAAATCTAAAAGAATCAACAAAAAAAAAACTTTTCTAGTTAGAAGTTATAGACTAAAATCTTATTTAAACAGCAAAAATATCAGTTATGACAAAGTTTTCAAAAAAGTTCATTAATAGAGAAATTACAGAGCAAGAGAGTCTACCATTCTTTTCTTCAACTACGTAGCCTATTTTTTATATAAAATCACACACTACAGACTTCGGCATAATTCTTATATATCGAAGCAGCCATACCCAAAACATAAGTGGCTGTAAACCCTTTTCTTGAGTTATACGAATCGGAGAGAAACTGAATTCGAACAGAAGACGAATCGAAGATAAGGCTCCTTGGAATTGAAATCAACCCACTGTAGAGATTTTGCTTTTTACCAGCATCATTGATCTAGCAAACAACATTAAACTTATCTTTACTTCTAGCATAACAACCACCATCAATAACGTTTGTCCTATGTTGTTATGCAAGTGTGCATATACCTTATTTTATATCAAAAAAGGCAACTCCAAGCCACTTTTATTCCTTTATAGGAACTCAATTAGTATGTGATTGGCATTAGATTTCAACCAACAGAATGTAAGTTCTGCAACAGTGGAAGGATAGCACTAAAGATTTTGTTTGTCGTATCCAGGCTTACATCCGGTGGTTGAAGATTTAGATTAAGTGGACGGGAAGACAAGGAAGCCAATCTTCGTGTCCACCTTCAGGCATGTCTAGTGTCCTGCCAAAGACACAGTGGCGTGCTCTTGAGTGGTGTCGAACCGGCGCCCTTTCGATTGGCCTTCCAAGGCTCACCACTCGGGTATGCAGCCGACTCGCACTAAACCAACTAAAGGTAATAACTAGCTTTCATTTAAAATCAACTATGAAAAATAAATATAAACTATTGACTCCGTCAGAAGACCAACCTCCAAACTGTCTCCATCAGCAAGATCGAGAAAGTCAATAGTAAAGCGAAGAACCTGCTGATCCGGGACGTTGATCACCCACAGACACTTAACATTGTTTTTGTAAATACTCGGATACCCAGGTGATGTGATTGTTTGACGGGTTGTGTCAGCTGTTCGCACGTGACCGCATTCGGGTGCGACTATCCAATACAACAGATCATAGGTTAAACGCTCAATTTAGGATTTAAGCCAACCTTTCTGCGTGCGGTAAATTAGTCATTGAAAAAAGTAGTTTAACTGTGCCAGAAAAAAAAAACGAAAGAAATTTAAATACAAAAATTTCCTGTTTGAAAGTTTGAAGTTTGATCGTTAGTAAAAGTATACATCAGATCAAGGAAATAGTAAGAACGTATCAAATTAATACGAATGACAAAAGGGATGGACATAGAAAAGATAAAGGTGGTTATGAGGAATTGCGAGCTATAAAGGGAGAAAATTCATAGCGTGACCGAGAGTCGAAATCGTTTGAACGGATGTTGATGATGATTCAATTAGTAGTTAAAAAATCTACAAAGAAATATTCTGTGAATAAACATGAATATCTCATTGCGGAGTTAAAAATTGCTTTAATACAATTGTCAGGTAGTTGGACATCATCAAGGCTACATTCATAATTTCTTGAGCATAACATTTAGAAAGGAATGCCGACATTAGATACTGCGTTTTGTAAAACTAACATCTTTATATTTTCTTATCGCAGAAACTCACATTGCGAAGCATAAGCGTACGCTTTACTACCAAAGTAGTTGGATGAGCTCCCAACAGTTCCGTTATTGTGATAAACGATCTTCATTGATCTTTCACTGGAGATGTACGACGTGCTGATGGCGTTGTGGCCGTGATACCCAATTTTAGTGTTTCCATCAAAAACCTACAGTAAATTAAATGTTCTTGCTAAAGACCAAACGTTGCGGTGACAATACTATCAGTATACTATCGAAAAAATAAATGATCAAAAACAATGTAGAAATATTTTTTTTTTTATTCTTCAATTGCTGCCAAGTGTAATTAAAATTGAGCACCTGCTTCATAAAATAAAAGTTGAAAAATTTAAATTAAAGTTAAACGTTAAAAGTTTAAATAAAGTTTATTTCCTATCTCAAATACAAAACAACTATTCGACACTTTGTAAAGAGACAATAGTTAACAAAAGTTATCAAACATAAAGAAAAATTTTGCCTTTTTCAATTCAGCTTGTAGTCTACTTGCAATTGCTAAGTAACATTTATCAAATTTTTTTCTTAAAGCATCGCAAGCTATATCTTGATAACATTTCGAACGTTTATAGCAAAAGCTATATTTTGCTTGCAGACTTTTATGGCAATTTAGTTTTTGGGGATTTAACAGCTTTCTAATCTTCTTTCCCGATTGGTCAGTGAAAGACAATTGCAATGTTTTTGTGATCATTTTTTTGTTAACACTTTTTAATATTCTATAATGTGTTTCATGTTTTAAAAAATAGTTTATTGTTTTTACATCTTTATTTGGCAAATTTTACCTATTACCTCCTAATCAGCAAACTTTATAACACTTAATTTATTTTTTGTAAAGTTGGTGTAACCTATAAGGTAATTGAAACATTGAAGCAAAGAAATAAAGTCAGAACCAGATGTCTATTCATCAACAATATGAAGTTTTAACTCTAGCTATGATTGTTTTGTTGGATCAATTGATACGAACCTCAAGGTACCAACAGCAAGAATAACCGTAGTAAGGGTTCACTTGCATGTTGACTTTATTTCCTTCTTCAGCAGTGAAAGAGTAATCACAGGAAAAGTGAAGGTTTTCATTGCTATTGGCCCAGAATTGGTAAGGGAAATTTGGAATGCTGGTGGAAGTTGAACCATAGTAATAATAGTTATCCACGGGATTTGTCAGATGAAAAGTTCTTCCACAAATGACTGCATAATAAAGAAACAAAATAACGTTTACCAAACCAAACAACCAAGAAATATAAAATATTGAATCACTAATCGCCTTCGTATGTATAAATTCTATGAAATCTGAGACAATACATCTAACACCAAATCACTAATAAAATGTAGATTAGTTTCACAATAATCTTTTGTACCTTTATTTGCAGTGAAATGTATAACAAAGAGGGGTGCAATTCATTTGCAAAGCTTGCCATTTCAATCTATTAATAAACTTTGGTGAAATACTACAATTCGGCAAAGCGCGATAGCAGTTATGGCAAGCTTTGTTTTGTGTAGACGATTATTGATAACTTGAATTTTTTTAACGTTTAACACTTCAGGTAGGTTTATTCTGACTTTTACAGAATGAGTTGGAGATTTGAATTCACTGCAGTCATAAGTTAAGTTATTTTTAAATGTCATGAATTTAAGATGACAATTTTGTTTCTGACAAAAAGGTGACTTTAGTTAAACCTACTAAACTATCCGTTGGTTTGAATAAGTGCATGTCACAATCAAGGTGCAAATGCCTCGCGATGGCTTGCTTTGTATCTTCAACGAATGTGCTATTTTCATTGTGGAATTCTGGTGCGTTGTGTTATTATCGGTTATGACCTGAAGTAACCTCTGATTGAGAAATTTGTATTATGTAACGTATTTCTAGAATCATCTGTAAGCATGCAAATCTAGAAGGTTCTGTTGTTTTTCATGATTTCTGAGCGTCATTTATCATGACGTCATAAGGTTGTTTATCAGTAAATGTCCGATTGCGAAATCGTTATTATGTAAGAATCTTCTTGCGGACGTGACCTTCTATAAGCTTCTGCTTGTTGACATTTAAATGCTACGTGACCGAACGATGGTTCTTTATGATGTAATCTTCTCGAAGTTATTGGACTGAACAGCCAACTATAAATAGTGGTGTAGTTTGTGTAATGTTTATTCTGAGATTCTGAGATTATTATTATGATGATTATTATGAGTTGATTATGAGAGTTGTGCTATGAGTTGTGGATTGGTAGTTGATGCAGAAATTAGAGTTATTTGAGAAGCCGTTCGTTAAAGTTCTTCAAGAAGTCAGATTATCATTTCACTAATAGAATTATTCGACATTTAATTGACTGCTTTTCGGTTTAACCCATTAAACTACGTCATTGAACCTTTCCAAGTCTTTTTCCTGGTAAGAGATAGAAAGAAATCGTGACATTCTGGGGGCTCGTCCGGGAATAACCGAAAAAGAAAAACCGAAGAATACCGAAGATTTATTGAAAGAATAATAAATTAATGTCAAGATGGCGGATACTGTCAAACATGAGATGATTGAAGACTTAGGGAGCATGGCTGAACGAATGGGGCTGACTGGTAATGAGAAGTCTCAGTTTGTGATGGAAGAGTATCACAAGATAATGGACCAGAAAGCTCAGCGAGAAGCTGACGAAAGAGAAGATAGAAGAGCTGCTCGTGAAATAAGGAAAGCAGAACTTGAAGCTGAAGAAAAACGAGCACAGCGTGAGGCTGAAGCTGCACAACTTGAAGCTGAGGAAAAGCGAGCACAACTTGAAGCTGAAGCAGAGGAGAAGCGGGCGCAACGCGAAGCAGAGGAGAAGCGGGCGCAGCGCGAAGCTGAAGCTGAAGAAAAACAAGCTCAACGAGAAGCTGAAGAGAAACAAGCGCAGCGCGAAGCAGAAGCTGAAGAAAGAAGAGCGCAATATGAATTGGAAAAGTTAAAACTTGAATTAGAAAGACAAAAGCTGGACATTGGTGAGCGATCTAATTCTACTAATGATAATGCTCGAGATGTTATTGTGGCGCAAGTTAGACGTCCAGATTTGCCATCATTTGTTGAAGAAAAAGATGAGTTGGATAGTTATTTGTTAAGATTTGAAAGATATGCTACAATAGCCAAATTGGAGAAGTCGACGTGGGCTACCCAGCTAAGCATGTTATTATCGGGACAAGCTCTTGATGTATATTCAAGACTTTCGCAAGAAGAGGCCATGAATTACGACAGATTGAAGTTAGCTCTGTTAAAGCGATACAATTTTACCGAGCATGGATACCGTCAAAGATTCCGTGAGGCAAAGCCTGAACGACACGAAAGTCCAGGTCAATTTATTGAACGGTTGAGAAACCTTTTGTTAAAATGGTTTGAACTTTCGGGGGCCGAACAATCATTGGACGGATTGGCAAACCTTATAGTTAAGGAACAATTCACAGATTCATGTTCAAAAGATCTGTCTGTTTATTTAATGGAGAGAAGTCCAAAGAATCTAGAAGAAATAGCCAGTGTGGCAGAACAGTACTTAGTTGCTCATGATGAGAAGTTGTCGACTGAAGAAACGTTGTCATGCGATAATGACGAGGAGCAAACAAATAATTTTAAAGGAGGTGCGGTTCCAAGAGAAGTACGTTGTTTTAATTGTAATGGCTTAGGTCATAAATCTGTTAACTGCCGGAAGAAGACTAACAGAAATCATCAGGAATCGAGGAAGTGGTGCAATCGTTGCAATAGGCAAGGACACGAAGCGAAGGAATGCAAGGACAAGTCGTTGTCCCGATCCAATCAGTCTAGAAAAGATGAAGACACGGACGTTTATCGATGCGGTTGTGCGTTAATGATTCCTGAACCCACGCTTGACGAGGAGAATCCGGATGAAGATGTTTGCGGAAAAATAATACCTGAAGATCACCTGCCAGTAGTGGATGGAAAAGTTGGAGACAAAAAGGTAAAAGTTTTACGTGATTCTGGTTCTACTGGTATAATAGTGAGGAGAGATTTGGTTAAAGACAATCAGTTAACGGGAAAAACTGGCCATGTGACAAGGATAGATACCACTTCAATCCAAGGACCGTTAGCGATGATATATATCGAAACTCCGTATTGTAGTGGGACTGTGAAAGCGTTATGTTTACAAAACCCTTTAGTTGATCTTATAATCGGAAATGTTATTGAGAGAAATTCTGAAGTTACTTGTTATTCTTGTGGCAAGAATGGTCACTTTGCTCGAGATTGTTCTGCAGATAATCAGCAACGATCTCACGATGACGGATACAATGAGCGCGAAGAACCGAGGAGAAGAGGCAGGCGACGACCATTTGGAGTTTGCTATAGATGCGGTAGACGCGGACACTTCGCCAGGGAGTGCGTTGCTGACGGCGGACATTCAGAAAACAGACGTTGCCGTGACAACCACTGCTACCGATGTGGAGAGATTGGACACATAGCCAAGAGCTGCCCTTTTGATGAAAAGGCTTGCTACAATTGTCATAAAGAAGGTCATCTAGCCAAGGACTGTCCGGAGAGGAGGTGTTTCCGATGTAAGAAGATGGGTCATCTTGCTCGCCGATGCACTGAAGTTGCTGAGGACGTTGGAAACTTTCGCAGAAAACGTGACTATTGTTTTGAGAAAAGCTATCGTTGGTAGATCATGCAACGATAGACTTATGAGAACTGATTATTGAGTAATTAATTGTTTTATGGTGTGTTTTGTATTGATTGTGTTGTTATATTGTTTGCAACAATATTCTAAGGGGGGGCGTATGTCACAATCAAGGTGCAAATGCCTCGCGATGGCTTGCTTTGTATCTTCAACGAATGTGCTATTTTCATTGTGGAATTCTGGTGCGTTGTGTTATTATCGGTTATGACCTGAAGTAACCTCTGATTGAGAAATTTGTATTATGTAACGTATTTCTAGAATCATCTGTAAGCATGCAAATCTAGAAGGTTCTGTTGTTTTTCATGATTTCTGAGCGTCGTTTATCATGACGTCATAAGGTTGTTTATCAGTAAATGTCCGATTGCGAAATCGTTATTATGTAAGAATCTTCTTGCGGACGTGACCTTCTATAAGCTTCTGCTTGTTGACATTTAAATGCTACGTGACCGAACGATGGTTCTTTATGATGTAATCTTCTCGAAGTTATTGGACTGAACAGCCAACTATAAATAGTGGTGTAGTTTGTGTAATGTTTATTCTGAGATTCTGAGATTATTATTATGATGATTATTATGAGTTGATTATGAGAGTTGTGCTATGAGTTGTGGATTGGTAGTTGATGCAGAAATTAGAGTTATTTGAGAAGCCGTTCGTTAAAGTTCTTCAAGAAGTCAGATTATCATTTCACTAATAGAATTATTCGACATTTAATTGACTGCTTTTCGGTTTAACCCATTAAACTACGTCATTGAACCTTTCCAAGTCTTTTTCCTGGTAAGAGATAGAAAGAAATCGTGACAGTGCACATGATAGTTGAAAATAATAGAGGCACAATTGACGCGCAAGATGAACAGCAGCCTCTCAGATTAGAACACATTTTCCCAGCTATAAGTTTTCTATCAAACAGTGAATAATTAAAGCAGGTTGGAAAACACATACAACATATCGCTTCAAAAGCATTCCAATACTTCAGAAATACATCTACTTTTCGATAGAGTTTTAGTTATATATATAAGTGTCACATTCTTCCGTCCGCGTCATACCATCTGCGAGTTCGGCGCTTCAGACAGTATGAGCTTCTGAAGCTCGATCGACTGGTATTGCAGTGTTTGAAGGTGGCGTGGCGTGGCGTCTTCCCAGGTGGGCGTGCAGCACTTTCTTTTACTGTAAGCCTGCATTGGGGGGCTTTGGTGTGTTGAATCTGTGTCGCGAAAGCGACACACTTTCGATAGCCCAGGCCTTCAAGATGCTGACGTCTCCTGACGACCGTGTCTCTGCCATCGCGTTCGGGCAGCTTAGGCGTTGTGCCAGTCTGAGGTTCGGCACTCCAGATCCTACCCCGTGCCAGCTAGCCAGTTACTTGAATAAGGACCCCCCCCCCCCCCACCTGAAGGTGCCCGTTCTCGACCATGCCCAACAGGCGAAACTTGTGGGGCCGCGTCCCGGCGGCTACCCGTCGTCTAAATGTACGTTGGTCCGCACGCCCGGATGGCGGTCTCGAGTTGACCGCGGGGAGCTCCAAAATCACCCCTCCCCTAAAAAAAAAGTGGTTCCGACCCTCCACCAACACAATGACTTGTGGTGGAGGAGACAGTGGGAATCCAAACCTGACCAAGGCAAGACGGTCAGTGCCCACTGTCTGTCCGGATTTTCGAATTCTTGGACTCGGCGACCGGAGCTCCTTTATAAGCAAATGCGAACCGTGCATTTGCTTATAAAGCCCGCCTAAACCTACTTCCCTTGAAATCAAAACCAAGCCACGGCCACCCATATAAGCCTGCCATATGTCGCGCGTGTGAGAAAGAGGAAGAGACTCTCCCTCATATATTGAACCACTGCCCTACCGTGATGCCTGTTGTCACGGAACGGTACAATTCAGTATTGTGGGTGATCGTGAAGCATGTACCTGCCGAATGGCAACCCTTGCTTACCATAGATAGTACGGGTCCACAACACGTGGAAGCGGGCGGTGCTGATCTGCGCTCTGACATTGTCCTGCAACGCCCTGACGGTGTCACGGTTGTATGTGACGTCACTTGCCCGTTCGACTACGGCGCGGATTCCCTTCGAAAAGCCGCCGACAGGAAACACGACAAGTACGGCGAGTTATGTGTAAACATATTGGAAGACAGGAAGCGCCCTTGCAGGGACGTCCTGTCACTTCCGTTCGTCGTAGGCTCCCTCGGGAGCTATGCTCCGTTGAGCTCTCGGGCTTTGGCGGCCTTGGGTGTTCCTGCTCGTGGGGTAGCAGAGGTGGCTAGAAAAGTGGCTTCCCTCTCAATCGAAGGTTCCCTCCGTGTCTGGAAAGCTTGGAACGCCGGGCTCACTCGTGGAGGGGCTACGTCATAGAAAAGACGATTCCAGCGATCAGAAGCTCAATTCCCCAACAGCAAAAGCTCTGCAGTAAGCATCCGAGCGCGCAAGACAGCAAACCTCAAAACCCGCCAGTAATTGTGTGACGTCATAGTATGTTAAATCCATTGTTTCATTATCAATTTACCTGTAAATAATTGTCGTTTCATCAGCATGCTGCAGCTCAATGAAGAATACAATCATCATCAATAAAATAAAATAGCAATATATGAATTAAGTATACAGGGTGGTCCACAAAAATGTGACACATTTCGTTTGTTCATAATTTCTACAAATCTGAAGATTTTTCAAAATCCTTTCAGCCGGAGATGGGTCATAGCTATAAGTTTTTGCCCTCAAAAGCACTTTTGAAAAAACTAACTGGTTTCTGAGTTATTTCAATATTTGATAATATGTTCGATCCATGCTCCTCGCTGCTGAATCATCGCTGCCACTCTCACATTGAAATTGTTTATTACTCTCCCTAACATGTCCCTTGGAATTCTTCTAATTTCTCTTCTAATGTTTTTCTTCAGTCTGTCAATGGTATCAGGATTGTCCTGGTAGACTCTATCCTTCAGGTATCCCCAGAAGAAGTAGTCAGGAGGGTTAAGATCAGGTGAATATGGCGGCCCAGGGGTTGTTGGTCCTCCTTGAAATCAATCGATCCCCAGGAAAGTACTGATGCAGATACTCAAGGGTACGATTGGAACAATGCGGTGGGGCACCGTCTTGCTGGAATACAGCTGTATTCAAGTCGGTCCCCCTTCTCCTCCTTACTGCTTACTGCTGGAATGAATTGTCGTCTGAGCAATTTGATGTAACGTTCAGTGTTAACAGTCACCTGGCATCCCTCGTCGTTCTCAAAAAAGTAGGGATCAAAAATGCCATTACGTCCTATTGCACACCAAACTGTGACTTTTGTTACACTCAAGGGTGCTTGCACATGCGCATGAGGCTGCGCTTCTGCCCAAAATGTCATATTTTGTTTGTTAACATGGCCACTCAAATGGAGGTGGGCCTCGTCGCTAAAGAGAAGCACACCCAAAAGACCGGGATTGTTCTCAATCCGTTCACTGATTTGCTGACCAAATTCAAATCGTTCATCCTTGTTGGCTTGACTTTGAGTCTGAAGAAGCTGAATTTTGTATGGGAAAAGCTGCAAGTCAGCATGAATAATTCTATTGACAGAAGATCTTGAAATCACCACTTCCTGAGAAAGTCTTCTGGCGGATTTCCGTGGAGACTTCTCCACACTAGTTCGAACATCGTGAACTTTTTCGGGGGTTCTTGCGGTGGAAGGTGGACCACTATGGTTCTTATTGTTGTTAGTCACACTGCCAATGTCTCTGAGCTTCTCCAACAAGCGTTTGATAGTATTCCGAGACGGTGTTTTCCTTCCAGGAAAGTCATGACGAAAATGTCTCTGGGTCAAGATTACAGATTTTGTCGAAAAGTAATGTTCAATGATTTTTGTCCGCTCAGCCACTGAAAATTGATATCCCGGCTCCATACTGCTACACATAAAACTTATAGCTGTACTCTATAACTAACTGAAAATCAAGAGGTAGAATTAATTTTTATGGAATTGACAGATAAACAAAATATGTCACATTTTTGTGGACCACCCTGTATATTGCATATCGTGAATGGACTCATATCATCTATCAATGACGTAATATCATTAACAACACTGGATCTGTATTTTCATATCTCAATATTTTAGATTATCACACACTACCTTCTCCCGATATGCTGCTCTTTCCCGCTCTGATCAACCTCGCGTTGCTTTTAACTCATCGATAAACATGATTTCCCGATCAACTCGATGCAACCTCCAAAGTTTCATCCCACTATTCTATAGTTTTCCTGGTAACGTAGCCTAGTCATATCTACGCTTCGATCGCTAGTCCCCCCGACCCATCTGGGCGAACCTGCCTCAACGTCTGGCCAGTGCACATCCGTGCTCGTTGGTTCAACGTCAACACTTTTTCGGTACGTAAAGCATACAATATATTCCCACTTACCATCTTTTTTTTTTTTACTCCAATTAATTGAGCCTTTGCTCCAGATTTTATATAATTTTCGTCTCCCACGAGTATTCAAATCGTCCTTGTAGCTAAGCTTCTCTTCCTCGTGGGAGATCCCAAAGTTTATCCGCTCTGCCTACGGGCAGACCGGGTATAGGAGTCAAACGTACCTGTGTTACGGTCACGTGATGGAGACGTGGGCGCTGCCTGGCTTTATAAAACTTCTGTCGCCCGGCCCGTCGTGAGCTGACCTTTTTGCGTTTGCAGAAAGCAAAGCCCGTCTCCTTGGCCCGTTCCGCCATTCTAACTTTTGCGGACGAGTCGCACAAAATTCTCGATCCACACTTTCCTTCCACAGGTACCTAGACTTCCCAGCCTGGCCCCCGCGACCTAAGCTGGTGGACTTCCCTTCCGGGTGCATCGCCACCCCATAATCACGCCGCTACCCGCCTCCACGGGGCGTGGCAGGCCGGTTCTTTAAAGTCTCTGACCTGGCTATGTTTATTGTGTTCTTCTCGCCGTGTCAATTATTTTGTACTCGTGCGTCGTTGATCAAAATAAAACAGTTCATCATCTTTGCTCTAGATTTTTATATAATTTTCGTCTCCCACAAGTATTTAAATTCTCCTTGTAGCTAAGCTTCTCTTCCTCGTGGCAGACCCCAAAGTTTATCCGTTCTGCCTAAGGGCAGACCGGGTATAGGAGTCAAACGTATCTGTGTTGCGGTCACGTGGGCGCTGCCCGGCTTTAAAACTTCTGCCGGTACCAGCTGACCTGTTTGCGGAAAGCTAAGCCCGTCTCCCTGGTCCGTTCCGCCATTTTAAATTTTGCGGACGAGTCGCACAAAATTTTCGATCCACACTTTCCTTCCACAGGTACCTAGACTCCCCAGCCTGGCCCCCGCGACCTAAGCTGGTTGACTTCCCTTCCGGGTGCATCGCCGCTCCCCGCCTCCGCGGGACGTGGCAGGCCGGTTCTTTAAAGTCTCTGACCTGGCTATGTTTATTGCGTTCTTCTCGCCGTGTCAATTATTTTGTACTCGTGCGTTTTTGATCAAAATAAAACAGTTCATCATCGAAAGGTCGTTGCGCGAAAAAAAAATCGAATTAAAATACAACAACAACAACAAACTATTACAACATACAACAACGAACTATTAAGAACGAACAATTTTAACAAACAAGTCTCTATTACACAAAAAGCAAAACCAAAGACAGTTGCTAATGCCAAGGGAAGCACATTTTTTTTCATAACTTTTTTCCTTAACAGTTGTAGTGTAACTGTTATTTCCGCAGCAGGTGGCGGGCCGGATGAAATCAGTTTGCGGGCCGGTTCCGGCCCGCGGGCCTTAGTTTGGTGACTCTTGGTCTAAAACTACGATAATTCTTTGATTTGCACCAACACAAAAAATTCCAATACTTTGTAAACACGACGTTTGACCCATAAGCAATCTCATAACAACAACAAAAAATTAGAAAAATTATTATAATTTACACTAAATTGTTATTCTAATGCGAAGACGTGCAATCAAAATCCCACACCATGATTTTCGATATATCTTTTTGAAATTTATTCAAAACTTCTGAACTAGTTTTAGACCAGCCTGAGATGCAGGTGATAATGACAATAATAATGTTATAGTTTATTTATTGTCGCTCTACAACAGCTAAAGTCTTTTAGCGACAGGGCTCATTTTTTTTTTTTTCTTATATCAGGTTTACAATGTCAGCACATTATTACCCGACTTATTCTCATTGCGTTACGCAAAAAAGGACACAATCTGTACCGACTTTAAAGCTTTCAGTTTGACACGACCTGGATTCAATTTTAAATTTACCAGCACTAAAGAAAAACCACTCTGTCACTGAGCTGGTTGAAGATGGTAATTAGATTCTTATTTTGTCTCCTGGGGACTACAACAGTACAGGGACACAGCTACGGGAAAGCTTGGAAGACCAATTGCCATCCCAAATTTTTATCTTGGTTCTTTATCCAACAAATGAGTTGTTAATGCTATTACAACCTTTTAATGACATTTTATTACTTCTTGAATGACGTTTTATTAATGTTTGGCTGCATTCAGTAGCTATATTTTAACACAAACTCTTTATTCCAAACATTAAAACGTTTCTCTCTCAGAAGTTGCTTTCGTCCCTTTTAAGTTTTTTTCTAGCAACGTCACTGCTACGTCACTGCCCACACTGCGATCACAATCAAAAGACAACATACAGCTGATAGCAGCGAAGGGAGTTTAGAGAGCTGCTTCCAGCGATTTTGACAAATGCACACATGCAATAATAAAAACATAACCATGCACAGCTGCGTGCTCTACAGCGGTGTTAAATCGACGTCCTCAATCGTCACGCAGACGCTTTGCTACTTGCTTTCACCACTTCGCCACTCGATTTAATAATCATATGTTTTAGAAGTAATGCAGTTGCATAAAGACCTCTATTAAAAAATGATGAAGCAAGTGTGTGCAGATCAATGTTTACATATTAGATCTAAATCACCAACAAGTTACAAATCATTACCAACAGGTCCTTGTCAAACCGCATGCAAAGGTCTTTCACAGCACACTTTGCGTTGTTTTTACTTTTTAACGTTTATTTTACGTTTAGTTTATATTGTTTTACATTACGTTCTAGTTTAACAAATTTGCTGATACTTTTGAAACCATACAGAACTAAACATACATTACCTTCTTGATACGTTGCATTGAATCCTTTCTGAACTCCGGAGCTGTCTGTTACAAAACGAACAATCACGTCTTCACCTCTGTTGGAGACGAAGTCAACAGGATCATTAATTGTTACGTCATAACGAGCCAATTTGTTTTCATCATTCACAATCTGAAAAAGAAATAGGTATAGAAAGAAAACACTAAAACACTTTTTTAATTTGCGACATCTTTAAAGTAGGCTACAACTCAGATTTTGATAAAAAAAAGATGCTGTGCTCCTATATTATATACATTCTATTTCGCATGTTTAAAAATTGTAAAAATGTGGGTGAAGCCATTATACAGTATATACACACCATTTCTTGTCTTATAAAAAAATACTCTATAAAAAGAAAACACTAAAACGATTAAACTAATTTATAAGTAAACAAGCTACTGCCGCTCAATATTGGCCATAAAACTAACAACGTATTGAAAATCTTCTAACAAAAAATTCCATGCTTTTTTGACAAAGAGAAGGCTTTCAATAAAATAATTGTTTCAAAAAGCTGCACACAATTCAATTAAGCTATAAGAATGAAGATAGTAGACTATTAAACAAATACTTTTGAGAGTGATTTCGCTTTTTGTACCACAGAATTATTTTACTGCAACGTTATTATGTCAAAAAGACATTAATTTTGCATTAACCTACGTCAAGGTGATCATGATTGGAATGAACTGTCAAGTCGTGAATCCTGAGTTTGGTCGAGCGATCTGTGCCTGCCTGGATAGTCCAGTAACATTCTTCGTTGTTATTGTAGTTATCGGGATAATTGGAGGAATTAAGACTTTGAGAAAATGGACGAGAAGAAATACTTTGTCCACAATTTGGTTGCACTGTCAATTTCGAAAGTAAATTTATTTGTATTATGGGCGCCTTTGTGAAACTTTTTTTCTAAAAATTGTTCATCCAAATCATTATCAAATTTGAATGCAATATTACAATACTAATTACAATAATAGTATTAAACACAATTATTTTCTTTTTCTTTCATAAAAATGGTACTGCTATTTTGCATTCATCAAATGCTGGCATTTGCACAACAATCTAACCTCTTAGTGTCATTTATTAAGAATCGATTTCGCTACAGTAATATTATTTTTAGCTAGCACATGTAAAAAAGAAAATTTGAAAAATACGTAAAAAGAACAAAAAGCAAACTCCGATATTTTCAACACGCATAAAAAAACTATTTTAAGAAGATGGTTACATAATATTAAAATCAAAAGCTGCAAGCCTAAATCTTAAACTGGTGTTTTGCCACGATTTCCAACCATGTACTGGTACAAAATTAAAGAAATACATGAACATTATCATCCATCAAGTAAATTGCAACCGTTGAACAAGACGAATATAAAGAAAAACGCAATTTAGTTTACAGTCCACTGCCATAAGTTTACATTGATATAACGTCAAACGGAATAAAGTGTTAATGGGCATGGTTGAATAATCTACACTACAGGGGTCAGAGGTTGCTGATGACATAGCATTAAACAAAACAGACTAAATGGTTGATCGAATCAATTTCTGTATGTTAATGGTAGCTTTGATTTTATGTAAAGTTATAAAAAGTTAGTAAAATGTAACTGCAAACACATACAGCTGGAAGGTTAAACAAAGTGACAGATAATTAATGTAAGTACTCAGCCATGTGCTTACACTTTTTAGAATGTCATTGAGTGGTTGGGCAGCAAGACCCAACCGTGTGCTCTCGGTATCAAAGGAATAAATAATTATTGTTTTACTACTTCGTCCTAGTTTCTGTAAGTTTATGTCGCGAGTTGACATGCAAACGGAGGTATTTGATCATACTTTTAATGAAAATCTTTGTTAAACAATTGACGAAAACACAGTAGTGTTAGTTTGCCTATATACGCAATCACTTAAACATAAGCAGTATCATCAATTAGGTATATTCAGTTCTGATGAATCACATTCATCAGACGAACGTTACAACTAGTGCTACAAAAGCTAATGTTTCTGTTAAACAGCCAAACTATTCAACAGTTATTACGTCAGGTCAACCTTTTATAATTTGACAGTACGTGTAACAACAAACAAAGATTTGTACTGATAAAATAACTTACTACTAATAGAAACCATTGGTGAAAAATATTGAAAAATAAGCATTTTTAAACTAACTGAATAAGACATGCAAGTAGAATTCAAAATAACTATGACGTTATTTGATCTAAAAAGTAATGTTGTTGTTTAATCTAAACAGTACGTATAGCTTAAGTTCAAAGTTTACCTTGTTTGTAGATTAACTGAAAAGATTTTGAGCCAAATCCATAGTCATAAACAAAGTAGTCATATTGTATCTGAATTGTAGAGTTGCGTGATATAAACAGCCGTTGATTTCCTTGATACCCTGAAATCCAGGTGTTGGTGTTTCCATTTATAATCTAAAAACACACCAGAATGTATTACAATTTCAGACGCGATTTCAAAAACTAAAGTTCTTTAACAGGAGCGTGTACGTTGACTAACTAGTAACTACCCATGTAGGCTATAACATATGAAATTAAAACATACATGTGACTACCAGAACTTATGAAATAATTAAGAAACAAATACAGTGGTTCTCGATTTTTTAAATCGGCTCACTAAAGAAATATAAAGCAATTGACGGCACGCTCATTACAAAACAAAGTTTATTAAAATCTATATTCTGCCAATTTAAACGCAATGGATGTGCCCATTTGTTACAGTTATGTCACTATTATATCGACAAGGCAGTAGGTAAATACGACAATGCCATCATGCTTGTCTGCACGCCTGTTTGTAATACAAACGAATGATTTTTCTACATTTTAAAACTCCGCGGCACACCTCACAACACATTAGTGTGCCGCGGCACACTAATGTGAAACACTAATCTAACAACTTGCTTTGGGAAGTTTGTTAGTTGGTTAGTGCAGTCAGTTTAGTTGTACGGCGTACGCGTTATATTAAGTGAGTTACGCAGTGAAAATTTGGTCTCATTCGTGATACCGAGCATTGAAAAAATAAATGGAAATTTTGTGATTCCAGGCATTTGGCACTGACGCAAGTAAGATGGTCATTTACTTTCTCGAAACCACTTTTTATAAGCAACCATTTCTACTCAATTTGTTGTAGGCTATTATAAATTCAATGTCATAAAAGTTAAGGTGAAATAATACAAGAATAGTTTGAAAACTCCTTTCTTATCCAATACATAGTGGAATAAGCTTGTTTTTTAGGCTGAAAACTTGATAAGCTTTATTTCAAGTTTATAAAACAAGATTTCCAATATTTTTTTTTCTAAAAAAAGTATATTATAACAAGATCAAATCCTAGCCAATTTTTTTTGCAAAAATACTGCTGTTTGCAGTTCAGTTCAGCAGGCCAATGCCCTAAGAAAAAGTAAGCATTTAAGAAAAGCTTCTAGACTCTAGAGCAGCATACTGATCATAATCACGAGTGAAATCAACAAGTATAGTCGAAGGGGCGCCGCTCCGCAATCGACGTATCTATCAATCAAGTGTTTGCAATAATACAAATAAATTAGTGTTCTAGTTTCAATTCCATTGTCAATCTCATTGAAAACTGATGTTTTTTAATTTTTGGTACTTTCAATAATTTACCTCTTTTTAGGCCTATATATTTAGTGGTGCTTGGAGTTTCCCGTCAGAAACCGCTGATTTAGAAAATTACAGTAAGCAAAATAGTGAGGCTTACTACAACTTAAGTAGCATTACGCACCTTAATGGATTGGTAATAATTTTGGTTGCCTTCAAATTGAACCATTAGTTCAACAAGATGATTTGGTTGAGCAGAGATAGTCGTAGTGCACTGAATGCTCCGATAATAATAGTCATTGTTTCGATTTTGCTCTAGACTAATGGATGCTTTTGAATAATCAGAAATCAAAATGGTCTGATTGCAATTGCCTGGAAAGACATATGATGACGTTAGTGTGAAATGGAGCAGAAAAAATTGTAAATATTTTAGAAAAAGCTATAACCTATGGTGGTTGAAAGTAACTTAGAGCAATTATCACAACTTAACAAAGTTAGCTAATAATTATCAAGTACCAGGGTATTCTGTGTAGACTAATACCTTCACTGTATGTTCCGTTAAATCCAAGTGCCCCTGAGTTTGCAGCGGCGTGATAACGAATTCGCAAAATTCCAGATGCGGCAAAAAGTTTTGTAGATACCGTTGAACTTTGTTCGTATTTTTCTATTCTTGAAAAGTCGTCAGTAACCTTGTAGATCACAAACACATCAATAAAAAAATAAGAACTTTGTACCAGACTGTTACAAATGAAAATGATCATAATGATAAATTTTCTTCAAACGTTTTGAAGGTGTCGTGCGTAGAAACAATATAGAAAGTACAGTAATTGACTGATTGGATTGCTAATTGTTGAAAGGAGTATAGATTGTTTGATATCATTGGCATCAGAAACGTCAAACAAACATAAGGCACACACCATATAGTTTTAATAGGAACATAATAATAAGGAACGACAACCACAGTGGAAGCATTATCATTTGCAAATTGTTAAAATTTAGATTGAAATTAATGATAACCCTTTCCAACATATTACACTGACTAAGAATCTTTTTTAAAAGCCCGAGATGTGAAAGTCATTTTAAATATTTCCAGGTCCCTGATTTCGAAAATATACTTGGTTTTTTCGAATTGGCTCTAGTTGTGTTTTCTTTATATTTTAAAAGTAGCGGATGTCCACCTCCAGTTGTCCAAGAATTTTTATGAGTATTACTAAATGATAAGTATTACAAAGTAGATAGAAAGTATTACGTTACGTCAGTGTTTATATACTGTACAGTGTACATAGCCAATAATGATATTTTGAGAGAGCGGAATGTCGTGTTGCTTGCTACATAAAATGACAGGACTTTTTCCTTGCAGGTGAAGTTTATTCAACATACAGTACACAAAAAAGCGTTTTGTTTAAGAAATTATGTTGTCTAAATTTTAAAAGCTAAATTTAAACTAGAAAAACATAAAAAATATTTACCCTAAAATTAGAATCAAAACACACCGTTTAGACGTTGCTGTCCTGGTTGTTCCAGGTTTGTCGTAATGTTGTAATGTTGTAATGTTTGTCGTAATGCCATTTTATTTTATTAAAAGTTAACTTTTGAGGGAAGAAGGTTTCTCTTTGCCTAAAGCTGCAGGATTTTCGTCAGACTTTTTCAAAAACTTGTCGTCACAGTAAAGACAATAATAGCTTCAATGACGGAGGCGTTTTGTCTTCGGCACTAGTGCTAGTAGATCTGAGATCGATTCCAGGTCGGGTCAAACCAACGACTTTAAAAACACGATACCAATTGTGTTCTTTTTTGCATTCCGCAGAAAGAATAAGTCAGGTAATAATGTGATGACATTGTAAACCTGATATAAAATTAAACATGAGCCCTGTCGCTAAAATACCTTAGCTTTTGTAGAGCGATAAGAAATAAAACCATAACATTATTATGATTAAAGTAAAGTCAACCTACTTTAAATGATATGAGGTATTTTTTGATAAAAGTAAAAAAAGATTAAAAAAAAAAAAAAAAATTTAGCCAATCTACAAGGAGAAGATTTAAGGCATAAATAATTTCTTTTCAGCTGCATAAGTTTACATCAAGTGCATAAGTATTGCGTCATCAGGGTTGCAAAGTAAAACGAAGAACGGTCTTTGGCAATAAGTAAATTTTAAGTCTGAAGTTAAATGCATAGTTTTTATTACCAAACAAGTGCTTTCCAATTGTATAGGCATTAAATATGCTATTGTAATTAATTACTATTAAATATTTGTAACAACTCTTTATGTAGACTAATGTTGCCTTATTTCTTACTTTCTTACGCAATATTTTTTATTCAATAATAAGGTTTTTTTATACAATATTTTTCTTTTTAGATTTGATAAGAGCTATATGCATAGCCGAAAACGTTTGCTCTTTTGTTTTCATAATGCTAAATGTTGTGTTGTTGCTCAGTTATGTCTATTCATGGTTTAAAAAAGTAACCTCTATACCGAACTTGCATAATAAAGTTTTGGATTTTACCGTCCAATGAAGGATATTTACCTTTACTTTTATATAACTGCAGACAGGACGTCACTGTTTCAACCTTAAGGTCTTTTTATTGCAGTAAATTGTACACTCTGTAGGTAGGCCTTACTACTATACAAGTAACGCAGTGTGGTGATTTTTCCATTTGTGGTACGCAAGGAACCACATTTAAGTACTTTCACCCATTTTGCCAGAGTGCTCAAACTTACTGTCAAGTATCCACATACTGTGTGAATATAAAATATGGCAACTGAATAAAGTGTTACAATTATCCACGCTCTGTATTATTATAAAGGTTAGGATTTAACTGTCAACTATATTTAACATACCTCTAAGTATCCACTTCCCACAGGAAGAGTAAATGCATCAATTTCAAACTGCAATGGATTTCCTGAAGGGTGGCGGATAATCCAGAAACATTCGTCTGCGTCAGTGTTTTCGTTTGGAAAAGAAGTAGATTTGATAATTCCAGAAGTGCTGCTTGAGAAGTTGAATCCGCAGTTTGCTTGAACTGTTTGAACATTGTTTACAAGTATATTGGCGAATATTCATTTAAAATATGTTTACATAAAATATCCAAAACTAAATTTTTGAAAAATTGGACCAGACTATAGTCCGAATGGTGTAAATCTTTATTAATAAGTGAGAGTGCCGTTTTTAATTTAATCTATTTAATTTTATTTTGAAATTATCTTAAATAATTGGATTCCGCATTTAAAATAAAAAGCCTCACACATTCTGACTTAAGGTTGTCTCATACAAATGTATTGTCAAGTGCCTAAACCGAAATAACGTACAGTATGATTTTATGTAGTTACTACAGTATGGTACCAAAATTCACAATTATGTCTAGAATTAACGTACTTAGCTATTTGCAGTAGGCCTACCCATAACATTCTTATTGTATCATAAAGGTATCATTTCGATTCAGTTTACCAAGATAATCATTATCTTTTTGTGCACCTTCGCTACTTACATTGCCTATATGTCAAAGTCACGTTTTCTGAAAGGTAGGTGTATATCCCGTGGGAAATTTGCAGATAATTTTCATTGGAAGCAATTGTAGTTTCATTAATGGAAGAATAAACGTATCGGGGGTATGACGATCCTCCTTCAACCTGAATAACAACATATTTAGTTCTTGAACAATTGTAACGTATCAACCCACTTGGCGAAGCGGAAGGTCAGCCTGTCTTGAGGAATTGAGGATGTCGCTATAATAATCTCCAGTCTGGAAGCCAAACGCTACCGGACAAGCTGAGGCCTAGACAGGATTGCCATATTGGCGGTTTTAAGGTCAAATTTAAGAAATTTAGCGTTTTTTTAATACGTTTGGCAGGCTATTTTAAGTTTGGCCTTTTCACATATTTTTGGTGTTCTTTTTTTATGTTTTTTTTTTGCATTGTAAATAGTAGCCGCAGTAGTAAACTCGCAGTAGCCTATTTACAAAATATCAGGCCTGAAAAGACAACTTTTCACGAATATTGATTGTAACCACCACAGGTTGAGTTACTGATTCTATTTGGCGACCAATAGTTGTTATGCGGACCGCACATACATTAAACAGAGAATACAATAAAGGGGACCCAACACACAGCAAAACCTAGAAAATTAACAGGGCTTAGCCCCACTGAGACCAGGGAGCTTGCAGGGCGTGGAATAAGAGGGCTAGTTAAGCACCATCCAAAGTCACGAATTTATAAACTGAGCGCTAGTAATGGACTAGGCCAGCATAGGGGTATAGCAGAGAAAAGGGATAAAAGATTACTGAGCAGTAGCACCAGCAGCCATTTAGGTTTCACAAATCCAGTAGGCAATTACATCTACATTGATCTTTCAGTATGATACAAATCCGATATCAATTAGTTACTGATCCCTTGTATTCAAATAGAAATATAAACATTAAGTTAGTTTAAGAGTGTACTTACATACTGTGTGACTTCCACGATAATAAATATTTAAACCCTAAACAAAACTGCTTTCGAATCTTCCGCCTCGCCGTCAAAACATCATCGCGGTGACAACATCCGGGAATGTGCATAAAGCCTATTTTGGGAAGGGCAACGCAGTCGACCGAAACTCGCCATGTAAACAAGGGCTTCGTAAAGGGTCAGAAAGCAGGCATAAACAATTATGATTAAATCGGAACTGAGCATGAGATTATGAAACCAACATACCGGCCTCAAAAACATTACTGGGGTAGAAGTAGCTGTTTTTCCCAAGAGAAAAATAATCGAAGGCTCTTATTACATGAGCTTGTTCAGACAATACAACGTTTCAAATGTACAATGTCGCATAACTATGGAAAATATTTACGATCTCTGAAGTGGGTCCCCTGAGGTCGTTTGGAACACAAAAGCAAAGCTAGGCAAACGCATTGGAAACAAAACACAAGCAACAATACCATAGACTAAGTTACGTAAATGTTCGCGTCGCGCGCGTAATAATAAACCTGTCTCTATCAGTAAGTCCAATCATCAAGGGAAATCGATTCAAATGTCTGCTTCCAAAAGACACACCTTTCGAACATCACGCACATAGGTTGAAGTCGCAGTCTTTAGACGAACCGTGCGTACAACGTCGTCTTGATCTGGAAACACTTCCGTCACTCTCGCTTTGGGCCACAACCCTCTGGATTGACAGTCATTTATTACCAAGACCACGTCGCCAACGGCGAGATTTCGAACTGGCTTCTGCCACTTGCTACGGGTTTGCAATAATGTCATGTATTCTGCAGACCAACGCTGCCAAAACTGGTCGGCAAGGTAGTTAACTAACCGCCAAGACTTACGGTAACTGTCAGCAAATGTAAATATATCACATGGCATGCTTGCATCAAGCTTGCTTTGTAGCAAGCTATTAGGTGACAGAGCCGCCAAATCTTCGGGATCGTCGCTAACTGTTGTCAATGGCCTGTCATTCATAATGTGTTCTGCTTCGGTAGCAAGTGTTATTAGGTCTTCATCCTTCAAAGTTCGGTCCTTGACCAAGGCATGCAGAATTTTCCTGGCAGATCGGGTGCATCTCTCCCAGGCTCCACCTCTATGTGATGCCAATGGGGCATTGAAAGACCACTTGATGCCTTTCTGAACATGGGCAAGGTTCCACCGTTTGATACCTTCAAATGTGCCGTTGTCACTTATGAGTTCTTCAACCATGCCTCTTCGATTTACGAATCTTTGAAATGCTTGAAGGAATGAGTAGGTGTCGAGGGAATAAGCAATTTCAAAATGTACAGCCCGAGAGGCCATACAGGTAAATACACACAAGTAACGTTTGGACATGCTTCTACCAGACTTGGTCAGAAACGGCCCTGCATAGTCCACTCCTGTGCAAGCAAACGCTGGTCTACCAGGGGTAACCCTACATTTTGGAAGTGGTGCCATGATTTGTTGACCCCCTGTAGCATCTCTCAAACGACACACTCTACACTCACGCAACACACGACGCACAGTAGAATGACCTTTAATCACCCAAAAAGCCTCCCTACACACACTAAGCGTATGAAGCGCGCCGCAATGGGCACTACAAACATGAAAAAACTCATGGCGCGTCACCAGGCGCGTCACATGGTGTCGGCTGGGCAAGATCATTGGATGTTTTTCCCTAAAGCGAAGCAAAACTTCAATCAGATTGCTTGTTTGGTCTGGGCCTTGAAGTAGGTTGTCATTTAAAGAAGTGCCCCTGAACTTAGACGCACAATCGAAGACAATGCGGAATTTTTCACCGGTAGCATGATGAGAGAGGTACCATGTTCGGTTGGTCTGAGGCAATTGATCATGTGGCATCTTTTGTGCATATCCGTTGTCTAAATATTCTCTAATCTTCTGACTATACATATCGAAGAACTCGTCATCCTTTCCAAACCTACGCCGAAAGTGCTTCAAGCGTTTTTCGGCAACCTTTCTGTTGCCAGAGAGTGTAGTTTCCTCATCTTTCCATGGTAGACCTAGCTGATAATGTCCCTCCACCTTTTTGACCGATTCTTTCATTAAAGTCAGCGCTTGTTTGTCATTGATGGACATGGCAAGTTCATCTGGATCACCAACATCATTGAAGTCATGATCGTAGGTTTGCTGCATGTGACGATGCAGTATGTCACTACCAGAGTGAATAAAATTAACATGCACCAAGGCCTTGGAACTATTATGTCCCACAGGACCACTCAATGTCCAACCCAAGCCAGTACGAATGGCATTTGGTTCACCATTCCGGCCTCTGCGAAACGCATGCATATAGTGTGCTTCCTGCACATCAGCACCAATTAAAAGGTCAACTGACTTTTCAGCCAGCTCTGGGATGTCAACGCCTTGCAATACATCTGGAAACATGCTAGCATCATCAGCATTCGGAATACTTCCATCCAGAGCAGGTAATGCCGGAACCGCCAATACAGCATCAATCTCCATCCCCTTACATTCTTTTATGCCACGTGTATACAGACCCTGCAACCTGTAACCACGTTGTTGACTGACGCCGTTCATAGTTGAAATGGAGTAATCCACACTCTTGCCTGTCATCCCAAGCCGCTTCATCAAGTCGATTGTGCAGAGGGTGGTGTCTGAGCCTTCATCAAGAAAGGCATAAGTATCGACTTGTGACTTTCTATCCGGGCTCCAAACTGTAACCGGTACCACCTTCAGACGTACCATATAACTCTTTGCACCACGCAGCCCCGAACTAGCGCAGGTTACTACAGAAGTACAATTGGAAGAGGTAGAGGACCCGGCCTCTTTGCTGTCCTGGCCAGGTTTCATGGGTTCTGTGGCTCCATACTTTCTTCCACTCCTGTCATCTTGAGGGCGGTGAAGCAGAGTGTTATGTCTTCCCTTGCAAAGCTTACAACTCCTGTCCCACTTGCACTCTTGTACACGATGTCCAAACTCTAAACAGTTAAAACAACACTGGGCAGCTCTAACTGTCCGTTGTCGGTCCACTTCAGCCATGCGACGAAACTGCCTGCATTGCCACAATGGGTGTCCGTTAGAACACACAGGGCACTTCCAATCGCATGGTTCTGAAGAATAGTTTGCACCAACGCTACTCTTAGCAGTATGAGGTCCACCCTTTACTGAACCCTGTGATGCATATGACAGAACACCTTTACCTGACTTGGTTCTTCTTTCCTGGTTCGAATGAATCTTGTCTCTGTTGAGAGCCTGTGCCAAGTATCCACCTTGGACCCGAGTATACTGGTAAATATGATCAGCCAGTTGAGCAAATGTAAGCCCTTCAACAGAGACCTCAATCAACCGATCCTGCAACTTGGGCGGCAGACGACTCACAATACTTGTCAGGGTGTGACGTGTGTTCAACCCACAATCTAGTCTTCCCCCACAAGTCATTTCACAATCCTTCATCTGACGCGACAGATCTAATAATCCCTGCGTGTTCCCTTCCTTAAAGGCAGGGCCATTTATGATCTTTTCAATAAAGGCTGTGGTAACACTGTCGATCATGCCAAAGTTTCTGTACAGTGTGTTACGGGCATGGTGGTAAGCAAGGCTTGGTGGTTCCATGACAATGCATTGCTCGATGCTGCGTCGTGCCCTCCCAGTGCAGCAAGAGATCAAAAGGTCCAACATAGCAGCTGGATCGTTTACATCGCGAATGACATATTTCTCAAAATATCGGACAAAGCGATAATAATCTGTTGGCGTACCATCAAATTTACTCTCTTCTGTTACCCGACCACCCTGGGCGCGGCAGACTGCAGTTGCCATTGAATGCAATGCACCGACAACCTTTTCAATCTGTGAATTTGCCGAATGCAATGAGGTATCCAGACCTGTGGATTCATGCCTTACGGGCAAGTGCCTCCCAACACCTTGGTAGCCAGGCACAGACCTCATGTCTGCGCTGTGCTGACCATAGGAATCTCTTTGCTCTCCCATCATCATGGGTTGGTGTGGTGCTCTCCAGCCATTCCACTCTGCTTGGCACTCCACGTGAGCATCCTTAGGCTTGACTTCATAATTCACAAACGAATTCCAATGCGAAGCCGTGACGCGTTCACCGGGCAGCACAGACCGCGAATCCATGTCGGCATGGCTCCTGGTAATAAAATCCCTTTCGCTAGAAACATCTAGCCCTTTGTCGCTACGGTGCAGTTTCCCTTGACAAGATTCGAAGGTACTGTGGCTCTCGTTCCCAACGAGATTGACAACTGTCTCTGTTTTTGGCGGAAGTGCGCCTTTTGACAGAGGGACATCGCCAGTCACATGGTGAGATACAGATTCCTCACGGACTAAACCCTCCCCCTCACCTATTGCCTTTTCTGACTCAACCTTGCCATCGCCCGTCAGAGAAGATTTAAAACGTCGACGCTCCAGCTCCAAGGCCCGGCGCTCTAAAGCCATCTCCTGGCGTTGGAGCTGCAAAGCGCGACGCTCCAGTTCTAACTCTCGTTCCTCCAATTGGAGAGACAACTCAGCATGGCGCTTATCCATAGTGAGTTCAACAAAATTAATGAAAACAAATACTACCAGTAAGTATTAACAAAATAAAACAGCCGCAGTATATCCCTACAGTAGATGTAGGCTACAGATAAGCCAGACAACACAACAGTAAACAACAACAAAAAATAACCGGGGGAATTCCCTTCGGAAATAACCTACGAGTCAGCAGCTTACAACTAGCAAAGCGAGCTACAACTGATCACAACAGTAAATCAAAAATTATGTAAGTTGGAGTAGAATCAATTAATGCGCATTCAGCCACAATTAACCGAACTAGACTACTGCAACCTCACACAAGAAATTCAATGACTGACATTCAACTCACACAGCAAAAGCAGCCACTACACACATTCATGAATCAATCGTACCGTAGCCTACCAGGGTACGCAAGAAATCAATAATTGATATGATGTAACCACCACAGGTTGAGTTACTGATTCTATTTGGCGACCAATAGTTGTTATGCGGACCGCACATACATTAAACAGAGAATACAATAAAGGGGACCCAACACACAGCAAAACCTAGAAAATTAACAGGGCTTAGCCCCACTGAGACCAGGGAGCTTGCAGGGCGTGGAATAAGAGGGCTAGTTAAGCACCATCCAAAGTCACGAATTTATAAACTGAGCGCTAGTAATGGACTAGGCCAGCATAGGGGTATAGCAGAGAAAAGGGATAAAAGATTACTGAGCAGTAGCACCAGCAGCCATTTAGGTTTCACAAATCCAGTAGGCAATTACATCTACATTGATCTTTCAGTATGATACAAATCCGATATCAATTAGTTACTGATCCCTTGTATTCAAATAGAAATATAAACATTAAGTTAGTTTAAGAGTGTACTTACATACTGTGTGACTTCCACGATAATAAATATTTAAACCCTAAACAAAACTGCTTTCGAATCTTCCGCCTCGCCGTCAAAACATCATCGCGGTGACAACATCCGGGAATGTGCATAAAGCCTATTTTGGGAAGGGCAACGCAGTCGACCGAAACTCGCCATGTAAACAAGGGCTTCGTAAAGGGTCAGAAAGCAGGCATAAACAATTATGATTAAATCGGAACTGAGCATGAGATTATGAAACCAACATTGATGATGCTTTTCATAATATTGCATTTTGAGCTGATTTTGTCAACAGCATAATTACTACCACAGCCTAAGATGTTGCGATCGTGCCATATTTTAATCTGAGAATCCATAAGAAAACGCCGGATTTCTCAAATTTGGAATTTAAACCGCCAAAATGACAATCTTGAAAATCAATTTAGGCCTTATCTTTGTCTGGCAGCTTTTGGCTTCCTGTCCGGATGTTATGATCGCGACGTCCACGGAATAATGAAACCAAAGCCTGCGGCTGCTCTGTCGCAGGCTTATAATGCAGCCTCCATCATACCGTCCACTCGTGGTAGTAAAAAGATAGATTCATGCAACTTGAAGCTCATAAAAAAAAAAAAAAAAATTAGCGCATTGGACCTAATGCTATTTTCAACATAGTGCGATCTCCTCGGCGCTTTTCATGTTTAATTGTATTGCTTGTTACACTCAAAATTGAAACACTCACAGCGGCAAGAAATTATGTTTAATCTGTAAGAAAAGTTGTTTAAAAATAGCAGACTCTTAATCAGGGATATCTATAACTACGGGATTGGAAACTCTGTGGAACTGAAAACCATTTAATACACCAGTAGGGTCACTTTTCTTTGGGCGCTGCTGTGATAAATAATCACATATATTGACCTCAAAGGGCAGCAAGTAGTACGATAAACGAACAATCAAAAGTGTAACAATCACTTCACCTGCTGTAATTTGTAAGGTCTACGCTTTACTGGCCTGGTTTGTTTGTTTGTTTGTATTCCATTAGTGCAGTCATGTTGTATTTTGTTTGCTGCTTACAAAATTTCCAGAATGACTATTGGTTTTAGTTCTGATGACACCGTAAACGGATTGGTTTCGTACTGGATTGGTCTGTGCAGGCCCGGATTAAGGCGGGGGCTGACGGGGCTGCAGCCCCAGGCCCACCAAAAAAATAGGCCCACCGATAACAACTTACTAAGAGCAACTGACATGCTTATTATCAGGATCGAAAGAATAAAGGACGAAAATCATAGAACTAATGCTAACTGCGTAAACCAGTGGTTCTTAACCAGGGAAACGCCTCCCCAGGGGGTGTCAGCTAGTTTGTGCAGGGATTTTATATGTTCTTTTCAGCTTCAACACACAGGTGGAATCTCCTTGCTGATGTACTGAAACCACTTCATTTGCCAACAATTAAGCCTTTGTCTGATACACGTTGGGAGGCACGATATGACGCTATACATGCGCTAAGAAAAAGGTCATCAAGCAGTTTTTCAAGTCTAAGCAACGTCTAATGACAATGACGCACAATCACAGACTAAAGAAACAGCCAAGGGGTTTATCTTGTCGATGGAAAAGCTTGAAACCATTATTTTGACTTAATTGAGTTATGGTCGTGCATAATGGAGCGGTTTCATACAACTAGTCTCAGGCGTTGCAAGATAGCAAAATTACTTTGAATAAGGCAACAAAGTTGCTTCAGGGTCTACATGACTTTGTTCAAACATTAAGATCCCAATTTCAAGAATTCGAAGAAAAGGATAGAGTATTAAATGGCTGTCATCATTATATTGAAGAAATTTCAAGAAAGAAGAGAAGAAAAGTATGCTTGGATAGTGAAGGTGGATCTGAAGACATATTCACTTGATCCATCACGCAGATTCAAAGTAGACTCACATTTGCCAATCATTGACCAAATTATTTTGTGTATGAAATCACGAATTGCAGCATACGATCGTCTTCAAATAAGATTTTCGTTTCTAGAGGAATTAAACACCATGTCGAACTGTAAAATTGAAGAGAGTGCTAAAACATTGCTTCACTATTATCCAGATCATCTAGAAGAATCACTGCCTGAAGAGATGATGATCGCTTCTACCTTTTTCTCGGCCTTTTCTATGTTGACGTGTATTGTTTTTGATATGATGGTCAGAAATAAAAAGAACTGAACTGAACTGATTTATTTTTGTGCACAGTTAAAACAACACCATTTTAGCAGCAAATGCAGCAAAGAAACTCAAATGTTTAGATTCATCAATGAAAATAAGTTTATGTATGCATTTCCCAACGTATCTGTTGTACTAAGAATGTATCTTTGTCTGGTGATTTCTAATTGTTCAGGCGAGCGCTCATTTTCAGAGCTTAAAAGAGTAGAGAATCAACTGCGTTCATCCGTTGCATTCATTCATCTTTTTGGATTCATCGTTTTTTTCTAGCCGTGTAAATGTACTTTTATACATCAATTAAGTTTTAATGTGAGTGTAAATTTTGTATTATTATTGTAAAATCGAATTTCGTATATCTTTTAGTCGGTATATTTATTTTGTTAATCTTTCTGCAGTCGTAGTAATGTGATGACCCTACTCAGTGGCGTTCCAGGAATTTTGAAATGGAGGTTTTGACGACCCGAAGCCCGACGGCGTTTTCGCCTAAAACGACACCCAACGGCGGGGGTTCTGGGGGACTTCCCCCAGAAAATTTTGAAAAATTACTTTGAATTTATTGCATTCTGAGAGCATTTTCAACAAAAATGTGGGTATGAATATTCCTGTAAAATGGTGCTGTCAGGTGGCATAGCAAAAGGATAAGATCATGTTTTCTTCGGCATATTTTGGAAATAAAGCTAAGTCTATACGTTTTCTTGTTGCTAATTCCTGGCTGAGATGTTTGCATGTTTGGTATTGGCAAAACTCGCTCTTTTAATGCAGTTTTGTTTAAAATTAGGCAAGTTTTTTTAGAGTGAAAGCATCATTCCCAAGCATAAAGAGACTGAAAGCATCATTCTCAATATCGTGACGTCACACAACATTTTTAAGGGGGGGGGGCCATGGCCCAATGCCCCCCCCAACCCTCTGCGTACGCTAGTGACCCTACTGATGTATAGCACTGGATAGAGTTTCCAATCCGGTAGTTATAGATATCCCTGCTCTTAATCAACAAGACAAATGTTTAAGCAGAGACCAAATTTCAATGAAAGTTAGGCTACAAGCATTTTTACGAGGAAAATCTTAGAAAAAATTGGTGGATTTTAATGAAGCAAATTGAATCTAAAACTCTTATAAGGCTGTTTTAGCAAACGCCAAGATTTTATTGGATAGGTTCTTAAAAATATGGGTCCTCAATCATGGTAAATTTACCTACGGAGATAATCTTGCTAAAGAAGAAAAGTTGGACTATCTGTTGTAAAAAGGCAGATAAGATAAATTCATCGATACAGAATGGACACAAGATGGTAAACTGGAGTAAAAAAGCTGGAAATGGAGAAAACGTAATGTCGTGTTTGACAAATCAAAAAAAATGATCTACAGAAAGCACGGTATTTTATCAAACTACTGTAATTAACTAAGCAAAACAAGTAAGGGTTGTATTTTGAATATAACATTGCAAGTTTAGTAAAAAAATGTAAAGTTTTGTGGTATCCAAACATACTTCAATACTAAAACTATTGTAATATCCAGCACTAAAGTTCCTCTCAAACTTGACGGTGACTTCAACGTTATATCCGGCTTGGGGATAGAATGTGTGAGAACATTGTTTCCAGAAGTAGCCTGTTGATGAGAGGAGAAGCAATTTCACACTCCTTGATGCTGTGTCAGTCATGTTGTACGTTTCATCACAGAAAACTATGAAAAACAAAATAAAAAAAATAATTAATTGCAAAATTGTCTAAATCATCTCGTTACAGAAAGCACATTGTTTTTTTTTTATATATCAAGTGATTAATAAAACGTATTCTGTTGCAGTTGTCCTAACGGTTGCCTATGGGTGTAAAAAAATTTTAACTTTTAATTTGTGTATTGCCGCTTGTTTGCAGCCAATGTCTTCAACGCCGAATAGTACAGGTGGATAGACCTAAACCACTGAAAATATTTGCATGAATCTGGCACCTTGATTTATAGTAGCACTGAATCCGTCATTAGCGGCATGGGCAACCGCGTGGTAATGAATAGTGATACTATTACTTCCTCCAACGTAAAACTCGTGAGCTGAAGCATCTTCCTTGTAGAAATGGTGAAATGAATCGCCGCTGTTGATCTGAAAATTAAGTGACTGATGTTTTCGGTTCAGAAGAGTTTTTACATCAACACAGTGTTACTCTTTGCGGTGTAAGAATGCTTTCAACATTGATAAAGAAGTATTTCAGAACGATCTTATCAATTAAACTTTTTACCTTTTACGCAATTCCCTAAATAAGGCATTTGTGCATTTTTAGTTATCAACGCTACTTGCTCACAAAAATGAATTTTATCTTTCTGTGGAACGTCAATCTAAAAAGCTACGTAACCTGTTAATTATAATTGGCTTTACTGCTTAGTGCAAGAATGTCAATGAATTTAGAATTTTGAGAAAAAGTAAATGATTATGTGTGAAATTTAATGTACTGCGGAACACTTACAACCAAGAAGTCATCTTCCCCTGATAGTTGTAAGTCATTTATATTGATGGAATGCAAGCTATTCCATGTGACGGTAAACACCCACACGCAATCGCTCATGCCAAAATACCCGTTTAGAAAACCAGGAGAAGCCAGGGTTGTTTCTGTTGAATTAAGTCTTCCAGAAAAACCGCATGTAGGGACAACTGCAAAACACAAGGAATGTTTATGCATGACTTTCATGATATTATTAGCCTATTAAGCTTAGTAATAATACTAAATTAATGATTATAATATTGAAAAATACAATGCAGTTTGTATTTCGATTGACACTTTTCCACTTAAGCGTATTGTTTCTTTTAAATGGACGTAAAATTAAAACTGTTTTAATTTTTGTATTTTAGCAAAGTCACAAAATAGGCTACCTTAGTTTAATATGTTATCTTTAATTAGTCATTATTACTAAGCTTCAATTAGTCAGTAGGTTAAACTAATTGCTTTAATATGTGATTTAGCGTTTCATGTTTTTGTTGCTTTGTGGTCTCTTGGCTGTTTAAATTTGAAAAATATCTGGTTCTTTACATTTATTTTGTCGTAATAGTTACACTTTTATAGATGCGTTATCATTCAGACTTGCCAATCCAGTGCTGCAATAGCTCTTTGATACTTACATTCCATCATTTTTCATTCCTATACCCCAGTGAGTTCGATACTCGGTCGAGTCACACCAAAAATCTTACACAATGATTTAGTTTGCCACTGCTCAACTTTGATGGAATAATTTTAATATGAGCAGTTTATCGGTGAGCAACGGTCGCATGAACTAGATGGAACAACACCAAGCTAGACGGTATGGTCTGAATATAGGCTGTATTGACAGCAATAGGTTACAGCAGTAATGGTTAGCAGCACGCAATACTCGCTGCTTTATAGTGACTGACTCGGACTTGTAGTCACACCAAACAGATTGCTCTTTCTATATAATGTGGTTAGTTGTTCATCTATACGGCTTAGCAAATCTGTCTGCGTGATAGGCTACAGTGTTAAGAACACATTGCTGCGATGGGTGTAGCCTCATCAAGAAATGTTGCTACAGTTATTTTAAAGTGGATAAAACAAGAAAGGATTACATGGCAAATATGGCTTGAAAAAGTTGGTTCAACCACTAGATACAACTCAGGATATGACAAAAAATGTCAAAGATGCAACATAATATACTGTAGACCACTTCATACATTTGTAAACTTTCCTGTATATTAAGGAATTAAAAATATAGCTTAGCCATTCCTTAAATCTTGTTTTGTTTGTTGTCTGCATGATTTCCATGTCACAAATACTGTAGATTACTCAGTAGATGACTGCAACACACCAGTGCTACATTCACCTATTTTGTTTATAACTCTATAGAAGTTAAATTGAAAAAACACTTACCGGTACTGTGCATGCCATGAGCATCGTGTTACTTACATTCTCTGATTTGGGCGGAAAATTCAGTGAGTCCAAACAGTGTAGAGTAGAATGGATATGAGTACCTTTGATATATCAGGGAGATTGTGTCAGACTGAGAAGTCCATATGACTTGCTGTGAGCTTCCGCTGATACCATGTGAACTACCAATAGAACTGTCTCGAATCTGTATAAAGTGTTTATAACGTTTGAGGTAATTGCACACACAAAGTTAAAGCTGTTATTGAGATTAGTTACCAAGCGATAACGATTATGTATTTTTAGATAAAGCGTTGATGATAAGTTGAGTTATGAAAACATCCAGATATGACCATCTTCTTTTTTGTGAGACAAGATTGTTTAAATTTCAAAACAGGTGATAGAAAGCCAGGGTTAGTGCATAGCGTCGTCCTGTGCTGCTATATCAGGGGTGGGCAAACTACGGCCAGCGGGCCGCATGCGGCCCGCGGGCACTTGCAGAAACTTGCAGAAACTTGCAGAAAAGTTGAACGAATTGAATGTAAAACTTCAGGGCAATGGTTGATTTGCACACGAGAAGTACGTCCACGTTAAGGGGGGGTTCCATACTTGATTCAAGTGTCGGGTATGAGAAGATAAGGTTCTCATTGTACTAAGCCTTCGGCACTAAGGAGAGTAGGGTGGCCAGTTCCTTTCTCTCGGCTGCCTTTACTTCAGCAACTACGCCCACCCAATTTATTACACCCTGGGTAGAGGTGAGCGGTGTTTTCAACAACCAGCTGAAGCTGGGAGTCGAACCAGGTTTGCATAATTGGAAAGCCAACGCTTTATCCGTTGCGCCATCCCACCGCTCTCGTTAAATCATTCCAAATGAAGCTGTCATTGTTCTTCAGACAAGCTGGTAACAACAGGTTTTGTCACATTCCTTTGCTGAAAGAAGCAAACATTTCTGGTGCACTTGCAGCAAAGTATAAAGTTCAGTTGGATACCTTGGCTATCGAATTCGGCAGAAGGTTCCAAGACTTAAAGAACCTGGAACCGCAGTTTAATATGCTCAGCTCTCCATTCACTACAGAAGTTTATTCTGATCCTGAGGATTTACAGCTGGAACTGCTGGACTTGCAAGCAAATAATGAGTTGAAAGAGAAGTTTAAGTCAGATTCACTGCCTGACTTTTACACGTCCTTGCCTGACGATTTGTTTCCAAACTTAAAAAACTTTGCTGCTAAGTTTTTGACACTGTTTGGATCCACATAGCCTACATATGCAAACAAGCATTTTCTTGTTTAAAAATAAACACGTCGAAGAACAGGTCTTTGCTGACAGACACCAACTTGCATGATGTTATGAGGATATCTACCAGCAAACTTGCTCCCAATTTGCAGAAGATTGTGAAAAACTGTGAACAGTTGCACAAGTCTCATTAACTTTTGTGATGATGATTGCATAGCTTTAAACGTTACTGAGTGTGAAATACAAAAATTGTGTTTAATATGAATATGCGTTTATTTATACACAGGGTAAATTTTCCTACTTTGTAATGAGAGTGTGCGGCCCCCGGCTGCAACATTTTTTCAAATGTGGCCCTCGGTACAAAAAGTTTGCCCACCCCTGTGCTATACCATGCATTCCATTTGGCGTCTTATAAATGGGACATTCAAAAACGACATGGTTAGCAGTTTGTTGGCGCCGCATTCGCAGGCTGATGAGGAGGCCAAACCCAATTGGGAAATACTGGAATGAAAGCAGTCTTGCCAGATGCGGAAAGCTGCTTGGCACCAAAAAATAACTAAAGTTTCACTAGATTGCATACATTTTCACCAGATATTTAAAACACCCTAAATAAAGCAATTTCGTCTAAAAACACAAATAGTTTTTGAAGACACGATGATGATGTTCGCCCTTCGTTTCCGAAGATGGCCAATGAGACTGAGATCAAGCTTCTTTTTTTTTTAGTGTGGGCTTTGGTCAGTGTAGGCTACATGAGTGCGGAGATGGCTGATGAGGCCTATCTGTGCGGTGAAGCTTCTGCTGCAGGATGGACATTGGAAGGATGGTTGACTAGGTCCAGGGTTTTTTGAGGCTCGGACCTTGCGATGTTCTCGTTTTCTGACAGCAGATAGCGTACGGTGTTTCTCAGCTGATTCTGCGCCTTTACAAATAAGCATAGGTGTACGAGCCGGGAGTGCAGGGAGAATTTGGGCAAGAATTCATGTTTGGGCAAGATTTTATACCTATCTACCCTCCTTAGTCTTAAAAAAAAGAATTTTCGGAACATAGCCTACCTTGCTAAAAAAGCTCAAAAAAAACTTGCAGTGATGAAAAGGACCCAAAACCTGTGTTGATGGCAGGCCGGCAGGGGTCAATTTGTAGCTGTTTGTGATGTCCAGTTCCTTTTGGGACTAGAAGTTTTGACATTTATATTTTCATTTACCAATCTCCTGGCAACATAGGCCTACTTCCAGGGAAAGGAAATGGACATAGCAACAGCCCAACAAACTGTACTTGGAACTATTTTCACTTCAAGAAATCACAGGAATGAGGAAAAGTTCTTTAACATTTGGAATGATGTTCATAAAGCTTTCAAACACACTGTTGTGTGCGACGCGAACACAACAGGTACGGTAGTTAATTGCGCCGGCGACGTCACGATTTTCCTAATCCACCCGGCAGGACTGAGCACTGTTAAAGCACGCCAACTTGAAGAAATCACTCGGTTTCCAATGACTGCTTCGCAGCAATGAAGTTTATACGGTTTTTCAAATTTGTTGACAAACAGTTCTAAATCCACTGTACGGCACACAAGTTTCACAGGTTGGCCAATGACGCACGGTAGTATGACCGGATCAGTAATGCCAAATGATGCACTTGTACGCGAAGGATTCTATAGTGATTGACTCAGTAAGTTGAACTTTGAGAGATATTGAGCTGCAAATATGGAATCAGACAGCTTACACGTAAAATAGGGATCACCCTAACAATTGTCAAACTTAAGTCCTTATTCAAATAGAAATACATAACAGAGAAGCAGCTAACAAAGCATAAACATCACTCAATCAATTTTCAGTCACAGACTACAGTAGCTAACAAGTTCGGCCAGTTGGCAAACTAACAGCAAAAACGAAAACGTCTCGAATGTTCCATAGACAATCTCGTGGTGAGTGTTGCCATTTGCAAACAGCGATAACATAACAATGAAGGGGAAACGACGCTAGGTGGCGAATACACAAATTAACGGGAGTAATGCAGTAAAACGAAAGGCAGGCCTTTCAAGGACCTGTTGAAAATCTAACACACACAATGAACAAGACTCAAGTATTGGTATTTTTTGCATCGTCAGTCAAAACCTTCAAAAAGGATGCAAGGATTGTGTGGTAAAATTACAGCTACAAAAACAGAAAATGAACAAACTGACATGGAAAGAGCACGTGTTGGTGTATACTATGATGCGATTGACAGGGTTACTGCAGAATTACCTGAAAAATTTACGAACAAAAGTTCGAAAGTATGCTACTGCTTTCTCTTCAGTCTTCGAAATTAGCGTCGGCAATTGCCAAGGTGATTGCCGACGCAGATGCATGAATGACGCATTAGCGTTGGCAATAAAAATGCTGAAGCCACACGAGCGTTTGTAAGGACCACAAAATCACAAAAAAAACTAATTTTCTTAGACTACACCAGACTAGGATGTTGATTCAATCTTACAATTGCTGGATGTTTTATTTGGGTTAAGCTACTTCCTACTTCGCCTGCGCTTAGACTACTCTAGTTATTTTTTCGCTTCTTGTTTTACGTGTGTTGGTACAATCTTTCCGTAATAAATGTTCACAGCAATTGCCGAGGCAATTTCAACTTTTTCCGTTTGGCCTCGGCAACATTTTTACCGAAGTAAAAATATGCTAATTTCGAAGACTGCTCTTGCAGATGTACCGTAGTGCTGAAAAATAATGCCAACCAACAAAGCTTGAAGTTGATATCTAAATTTTACACCGTGGAACAGGATTTCCTGGAATATCAACTTTTTCACCAACTCACAAACAACAGCGAAATCAAAACTGCTGTACATTTAATTTGTACAACGTACAAAATTCCTAATTTCAAATGAATTAGATAAATCTATGCCCCACTTTGCAAAAGCTGCAAAAATTCTAGCAACAGGTCCTGCAACTTCATGTTTAGCCGAAACGTCTTTTTCCGGATTACGACGACTGAAGACATATCTGAGAGTGAGACCAACAATGGGCCAAACACGACTGTCAAACTTAGCTTTGTTGTGGCCTACTTGGAAAGACCAACAACAAATAAAGTGGATGTCAATAGCATTGCAGATATATTTGGACAACGAAGCGGGGGAAACAAAATAATACTTCTTTTAAATTTGTGCATACCACCAGTCTACCACTGTATTTAATCTACTAATCAATACTTTTTAGTTCAATTTTGCAGTTTTAGAGGCATGTACCGGTAGTACTGCATTCTACTGGTTCGTTAGTGTAGTGTCAATTACTCCGTCGTCTGTTGTCGAATATATCTGTACCGGTTTATATTTGTACCGTATAGGCTACTATTTTTCGCAGCAGACAAAATAAAGATTTCTCTCTCTCTCCCTTAATGGTATTACTTACCATACCAATGGCTTTGTGGAAGTCTTGTCAGTTAACGCCTTATGCAATTTTTTTTCTTGAAGGCTATATTATTGCTTTTTCTTACAAGTGTACTTTTGCTTAGGCGCAGTTGATTATATTTGGGCAAAAATTCTTTCGCACCCCCAAAAACATGCTTCTCGTACACCTATGTAAATAAGACTGCGCCAAGTTGGTCGTTTTGCGGCTAAGTCTTCCCACGAATCTACGTCGATGGCCAATTCTTTCATGGAAGCTTTTAAAGTGTCCTTAAAGCGTTTTCTTTGACCACCTACATGACGTTTGCCGTTAGTCAGTTTTCCGTAGAGAAGTTGTTTAGGAATGCGATGGTTCGGCATCCGGTGGACGTGGCCAGTAGGGTGGCTCGTTTTTGAACTTTTTGTTTTAATTTTCTCGGGGTAGTGGGGAAATGGTGCCAATGAGTGAGAAAACAATCATGACAAAATTTGAGATTGGTAAAAAATTGTCTTCAGCCTCCTCATGGGGCCCAAAAATCGAAAAATGGTGTCAAAAACGCAATTTTTTTCAAAAATACTTTTAGTTTGGGTAGATACAATATTGTTTAGATATATCTAAATAACCTAAAAAAAAAATTTGAAGTCATTTGACCTATTTCTTCATTTTCCTCACAGCTTCTGAAAATTTCCATTTTGCTGAAAATTTCGAATTTTTGTTTGTGGTTACATAACTACAAACTACGTCAGTGACGTAAATTCAAATAAAAGACGTCACTTTTTCCTACCAAATTAACCCAATTTCATTACAAAATGACGCAACAGATCAGGGCAGGTCTATGAAGAGAAATACAATGACGTTTTATAGCTGGCAAAATGTCTAACGCAATTATGTATCATGTAACCACCCACAAAAATGCGAAATTTTCAGAAATGGGAATTTTCAGAAGCTGTGAGGAGGCTAAAGGAATAGTTCAATGACTCCAATTTTTTTTCTTAGGCTAAATAAATATATCTAAACAATATTGTATCTACCCAAACTAAAAATATTTTTAAAAAAAATGCGTTTTTGACACCATTTTTCGATTTTTGGGCCCCATGAGGAGGCTGAAGACAATTTTTTACCAATCTCAAATTTTGTCATGAGCGTTTTCTCACTCATTGGCACCATTTCTCCACTACCCCGAGAGAATTAAAACAAAAAGTTCAAAAACGAGCCACCCTAGTGGCCAGCCCATCTTATTTGTGCTTTTTTATGAGGGTAAGAGTGCTGGGCATGTTCGCTTTACTGAGAACTTCGGTGTCTGGGACTTTGTCCTGCCATCGAATCTTGAGAAGCTTTCGGAGGCAGGAAAGGTGGAAGTGGTTCACCTGCCTTTCGTGTCTCCTATAAAGAGTCGAGGCCTCACATGCGTACAGAAGGGTCGTCAGAATAACAGCTTTGTAAACTTTTCGCTTTGTGGGCAGCTTGATTCCCGGCCTCTCCCATACGTTAGACCTCAATCTACCGAAGGCGATAGATGCTTTGGCGATTTTGAAGACATAATACACTGCCATCACGCATGCGCAAACATCTTGCAAAACGTTTTCTATGCGAGCAGAGATTTTTCGCTAAAAAGTTTAAAAATGTTGGGTGGGGACAATTTTACCAGATTTTACATAAAAGTTGTCTGGTTCCAAGATCAAAAAGTTTGGCACCAAAGACCTCTAAATTTCACCAGAGTTTTTTAATTTGGTATCCTATTCCCCATCTGGCAACGCTGAATGAAAGCGACCGACTCTTTTTCGGATTATGTGGCGCTTGACCCAAGTCGGCCGATAGACAGGTTCATGCTATGGTGGCACACTTTGCTGATAATGATATAAAAGATTAAAAAAAATCGTACGGCGGCATTACAAATTTGATTGTTTATTTGACAAAAAGTTAACTAGCAAATCACGCACACACTTTTGAAGTTACACCACACAGTGGAAAGGTTAAGGTTAGTATCAGGTAAAGATGTTCAAAATTAAAGTTTAGGCGATGGATACATTTGCTACAAAATTTAGATTTTTAAAGAGAAAAAAAAGCTTGTACCGACTTTAACGTTTAATTTTTACAAATCATCGCAATTGTACTGATAAGATTGAAGTCTCACAAATTACATATTCACAACATTGTAGCATTCGTCCAATTATGCTATATGTTGGAAACAAATATCTTTAAAAGCTTATTTTGTACCATAACTTTAAAGTCACAAACGATCTTTTCTTTTAATTTTAGCCAGAAGCTTAAAAGAAACAATCTCTTTTCGCATCTTGCTCAATGTAAATTTGATAGTAGCCTACAATTTTAATACCCTTTTCTTCCGTTTCACTTTCGAATAAGACTGCTTCAGTTTTCTACTCAATTTACTGTCAATGCCAAGTGTTGATTCATCGAAGGAATAAGGCCTTTGCATCTCTTATGAGACACATCAGCACTTGCAGTTCTCACTAGATCGACCTCGACGACGCCCGATCCATTGTTGTAGCACAATTAACCTTCTGTTCAGTGGCGTACGCAGGAAGGGGATTGATTCGTGGATTTAGTATTTACTTAGTTTATGCCAATATGGTTACTTGGTTTGATAATGCTATCCAAAACATATTGAATGCCGTACGCTACTTCGTTGAAAGCCTCAAGGGGTTATGTTTTATACATGCAAAAAATGTTTGGGAAGTACATGACATTGAGAGAGTAAAATTAATATTTGTGGATCAAAATCGTCGTCGTCGTGTGAGCCTCTGGGGCCGAGGGTCTATCCTTTTACCACCCGAGATCCACGATGCTATTAATGAATATTTACGAACAAAATGAAACAAGGAAACTACTTTCAATTGACCCTTTATAGCTCAATGTTGCATATTTGAAATAAGTTGTACACTAAATATTCTGTGTTAGTTGTACCACACCTTTCAACTATAAAATTCCGAATTTTTCTTTTTTTTCTTGTGCGCTACGTAGAATTACACTACGTAGAATTACGAATTACGAATTACGTAGAATTGCGCTACGTGGTTTACCTGGTTTGAAAAAGATATTGAAAACGTTTAAAATGAATTAAAAAAAGTTTAAACAGAAAACTGGGTCAAAGCAAATAACATGTTTATTGAATTTTTGATGTATGTTGTTAATTTTTATGGTAATTGTTCATTGTATGTTTATTAATTTGATAGTGAGTGACCCAGTTTGTTTACAAATAGTGTTAGAGTGCATGTACTACAGGCTTTGTTGACTCTGAAAGCAACTTCCACCGTTAGAGAGCGTTTCAATCATCTACATGTAGGCTAACATTGTGATCTCAAGTGCAAACCCAAACTCTTTCAGAGTGTTTAAACTTGCTTTGTTAAAGCAGCCTTAAAAAACAGTTATGGACGGGTGACGCCTTTTCAATACTTTGTCAACATTACCAATTTAGTTGGTTTCACATGTTGGTGTGTGGCATTTTCAAAATCTTTTTAAAAGTTTAAAATGTTTCGTTTTAATGCAGTGAAAAATTTCTTTGTAAAAGCATATCGTCTGGTTTTATTTATAAAGCTTTCGTTTTACGCAGTTTTATAATATAAACTCACCGAAAGGTAAGAATTCCAACCTCCATACAAAAGAATCACTTCAATTTTTGAGCCAAAAGTTGCTTGGATTGCATATGTGCAATACAGATAAGAATCATACGAATTTAAGCTTGGTGAACCAATTGTAACTGCTCCGGTTTCGTTGGAAAGAATGTAAGTTCCTCCACATGATCCTAAAAAGATTGTTGAAATACAAATACGTTTTATAATGAATGTGAAGAAAACTGGTCGAAGCTCAATAGGAGTCTGTTCGACTCCAGCTCAAAGCAAAAACTTTCCTTCTTGTCTTTCGAAAAAGAGCGTTGACTTTTAGCATAAAAAAAGACAAAAGATATTAAGTGTTTTTGGTAAAGATATTTCAATACAGATATACGTAATAATTTTTTGTATATGTGTAAAATAACACAAAGTTTGAACATTTTTTTCACTAATCAGTTTCATCACCAGAGTGGAAATATTGAACCTTAAAGGCTCATTGTTCTCTTTTCCAGCTATTTGTTAATGTAAAAGTAAATATTTTTATAATTTAAAACACAAACAAAGATGCTAAGAACGCATTTTAAACTTCTGTGTTATTTGTTTTTTTTCCTTTTTTTGGTTTTTGTTCCTGTACGCTAAACTTATTTGTACTTTTATCATTGCTGTTGTTTTCTGACAAAGAAAAAATAAATTGAATTGAATGAAAAATCTTTTATTACAAATTTTAAAAAAATGATAAAAAAATGTTATATAGTAGCTGAAGACAAGTACGTCAGCAATTGCACGTTGATCGCGACCACGTATTAAATAAGCGTTTCGAGATGGTGAGTATAAGTCTCGTCATTGTAACAAATTCAAGCTCAAATACGTGAAATAGCGCAGATTCCGCCCTCTCCTCACAGCGGCCGTAGACCTACATTTCTAAACACAGCCGAAGATCTTGTCATAAAGGCTCTCAAGACGTAATCGCCGTCAATGCTGTACCGCAACTATAACAACATCTACGCTGCAACTGGTCCAGGTTCAGTCAAAGTCAGGCAGTTTAGAGCTTCGGATGGTTCTCTAATAGTAAAACTATCGAAAGTTTTATGAATTTTTCTGAGTACACAGCCACCCTATTAATTTGTACGGTACCTTAGTATTACAGATTTCTCTTTTGCATGTTTTTCAGCACCTTCTGACGGCCCCGCAAAGGGTGGAAAAGGCTGTAGTGTAAAGGTTACTTTGATAATAGTGATTCAATTTCCATATTTTTTATTAAGTATTTTCCACAGCAAAAATTGACCTACCTGAAAAGTCTTCTTCATCTTCCTCTAAAACTTCAACAAGTTTGGAAAATATTTCAGCCATCTCGTTCTGCTGGACTTTAGTTGTGTTCATTCTGGAAAGTAATCAACGTAAGAAGTGGTAGCTGGAAAGATGATACTTACGATATTTTGGAGATTCTGTAAGCTCAATGAATCGTTTTTAAAATAAAAATATAACAAACAAAAATGTTTTTAGTTCAGTTTATTTTGATTTCTGACCATTATTATGAAAAACAATACATACCAATCATACCACATATCAAGACAAAGGCAGAAACGACAAAAATGCGGACGTTATAACGTGCATATAATATGGCACGGTCGTAGCACTTTAGTACATTTTTTAAATTTGGAAAAACAAAGAGAAAAAAAATTAAGTGCATTTTTAAAAGGTTACATGAGCACAAATAACAAGATAAAATCAAAAAAATAAACAGTTGCTATGTAGGCCGACTTTACTTGCGTTATCAAACGTGGTAATGCTCTTGAGGGTTCCTATTACGGGAAAAGCCATTTCAATGCGCAAAGCACCAGGTCATTTAAAAGTATCAATGAAAATATAAGATTTTTAGTAAAAAATTAATTTCGAATGAGTTTCAAACCCAGGACTATCAATTCAAAAGTGATTTTTCTAACCTACTGTAATACAAAAAAAATCACACGAGACAGTTCAGTTTTATTTGAATAAGCTTAACTGAAGATAATCTAGCTGCTGGCAAATCGAAATAAATTTTTAGCTGTTTATAATTGAACTGAATGTCTTGGCTGCTTAACCTATAGGCTACTACCTGATTTGTCACGTTTTGCAATTTTTGATTACCGCTGGTGCTAGTGTCTGACTGCAACTTCTTAAGATTTTTTGCTGACTCGTATAATGGTATAAACGCTCTTCGTTGCCTTGTGAAAGCACCAAATAATTGGGAAAAGTCGGTAAAAAAAAAAAGTTCAATCATATTGTTAAAATTCGATTAACAGTTTGACTAAACTTTTAATATCAAATTGCTTTTGCTTTTCAACGTCTGATGATGTTAAAACTCGTTGTGTCCTCTGGGAAAAACAAAGGAGACTCTGAAATATCATTTTTAGAAAAATTCATTTAGATATTCCCCAAAAACTGGTAAAGTCTGGAAAGTTCTGAGGAATGTGACGAGTTAGGCCGTGTCTTTAGGTAGCCACACTCGTGTGAATACAAATTCCTTTGCATTACAAGACATGTAACCGAGTCGTTCATATCAAACATTGTTGTGGGTCTATATCTGTCAGAAGATATTTTATTTTCTTGATTCTGACCTACTGGTTTTTACACTGGGAATTCATGTCCATTTCAGGGTTTTTGGTGAAGGTCTTCAGAATTTCAATAATTAAACAAACTTTTCAACAACATATTATGATAAATTATACGAACTGATCCTTTCTATGACTTTAGCATCTTTTCAATAACATTTTATGATAATAATTAGTCATAAAAAACAACAGTTGTCTACTTTGTGGATTGAAATTTTTGTTAGCTCTACATCGATACTTTCTCGTGTTAGGACGCTTTTAGTACAGCTAAGCCTTATCCAAAACTTACCAAATAATGGTTATCACAAATGGCCTATGGTTATCACAAATGAATTGTATGTTTTCTTTCATTTTATATGTTATAATATTTACATTTTACATTCTCTAGAAAAACAACATCCCCACTTACACAGACAGCAATGCATATCCCATCAACACATTCTGAGGCTTCCCTGTGAGAGAAACCGAGTTTGTGACGTCATCAGTTTGGTCGGAAAAATTTGCCACAAAGGCATCTCCAGCGACAGAATTCCACGCCTATAATATATTGAATTGCAACAGTATAACATATAAATAAGGTTAGGTAATTGGTTATATGAAAGATGTTTGCAAAGACGTCTATAAATTAATTAAATTGGGCTCTAATTTGATATGAGACTGTAATGTTATTTGAAATACGTACCCACTTCGACTTATAACTATTCAAATTTGTTGATGATAGGTTTTAGTTTTTGTTGGAATAAAGATTTATTTATCAATGAAACTAACCCTCCCACAGAACCCAGCCTAATACAAAACTCCAAACCGCAGGCATGCAAATCGTCTTTCCGAAAATTTTAGATAATGTAATGTATTCAATAACAAGAAATTCGTAAACTCTGCCATAAACGCATTTTCTTGCCCTCATCTTGCTTTGCTTTAATGATTACAGTACATTACGGGACGCGCAACTCCGCTGTTCCGACAACATAAGAAGGGCCAATTGCCAAATTAACTTATATTTTATGCTTTGCTACTGGCTTGCATTCAACTAAAAACCTTAAATTACTTCAAAACCAACACCACTCCTCTAATATAACCCATAACAAGAAGTTTATTTTGTAAATCAGAAAAAAACGTAACCCTTCTACTGTTGCGGATAATCCAAAAGCGGATGTAGTTTTCTATCCCTATGATCTACAATACCTATAAAGTTCAAACTAAGCGATTTTTTGTTTTAAAAGAATTTCCATTAACAAACCTGATTTGTTACTGTAAAGTACACTTCACAAATAGGCGGGTCATCAGTCCCGTACACTTGGAAAACATGATACTCGACAGTGACTGATGGTTGAATTGTCAATTTCCCATCGAATTGCTCCATGAGTCCTTCTCCATCTGTTCCTAGATTGCCGCTTACCTGCGAAAATATTTCATGCCATAAATATAATAACCTGAAAGGATTAATTTGTTTTTAAGATAACTAAACATGAACGTATAATGTATCTTCTTCATCTGAACATTTGAAAACGAATGATTTTCCTTTTGTTTTCTGAACTACACTGAGAGGAAACCATTCAGTCAATTTTTGGTCTCCAAGAAACGTAAGTAAGTACTCCTACTGTGTGTGTGCTGTGATGCTTACTATACTTAAATTTAGTAGGTTGCTTTTTTGTAAACTAAGCAGCTTCATCATCTTTTGACCTACTCAGCATTATAAATGTTGTTTGGATCTCTTCGACTATTTCATGTTTTTGCAAAATTATTACATACTTTCGCAAATCAAAAATTAATTTATATGGAAATGTCAGATAACCACCAATTGGCAATGAATCAGATTACTGTGATATCAATGCTTGAACTGTCAATCAAAACACGCCCACATTGTAGCGATTAAAAATTATCATAGCTAGAGCTGTTAAAATATAAAGCTTCCAAATTGCAAGTTGCCAGCAGGTTATTTCCATGAAGAAACATTGCAAGTAGGGGAAGGGAAGGTAATTTGATACGGAAGGTAATTTGATACACCCCCCCTACAGAAATGTACAAAAAACATTAGACAAAAATATTGTCATTAGGTGGAAGATCTGTGAAAATAATGCCTACAAAAATTGCACCATGCAGCTAACTCGTGCTTTTATGGCATAAAATTGTAAAAGTCTGTTTTTTGAGTATTTTCGTAAAATTTTTAACTCATGATTATTTTCGTCTGGAAAATTAAAGAAAAGCTCCTGAAAGATGAAACCAAACTCATTTGACAGTTCATTGATAAGGCTTCAAGGGCTTGTCACGTTTTTTCTGCAATGTGCATCCAAGCATACAAAAATCAGAACTTTATAACTTTTTTTGAAAAAGGTAAATTGATACATGTGGAGAAGGTAAATTGATACAGTATATTAAACTCTTTTTTGTGACTGTAATAAATGTTGTCATTGATCTAGTTGATTTAAATAAGTTATTCTTTATTAACAAGACCTGCTACTTTGGAAAACAACAATTATATGGGCTTTCGTAGGCTTACACGCTATCTGCTTTCAAAAAATGAGAACAGCGCAAAGCACCCCCCTTGAATAAGAACTCCAGCCAATGATCTTTTCCATGTCCATCCCGCTGCAGAAGCTTCGCCGCACACGTGGTCCTCAACAGTCATCCTTGCACCCAAGCACGCCAACCACATATTAAATTTTCATTTATTGCTTTGTTGTCTAAAGGGATTTCTGTATTAGTTTTACTGTATCAAATTACCTTCCGGGTGTATCAATTTACCTTCCGTGGAAGGTAAATTGATACATTTGAGTGACGTTTTTAAAATTTCAATTAAAAAAAAAGTAACAAAAATAGAAAAGTGAAAATGTTTTTAAAAAGTGTGTAAGGGATCAGACTTTCATTTCAGCTTAAAATCAATAGTTTGTGTCACGTAATTTTCAGTTAACAGGCAAAAATGTTAAAAGTGTATCAAATTACCTTCCCTTCCCCTAGGCTACGGAGTTAATTAATTAAAATGTGCTCAAAAGACAGGGCGTTTGAAACGCTTTGAAACTTCGAGATAATAAAACAAACAGCATTGTTTCAAAAGAAGATATTGTAAAGTTTGACAAAAAACATTACACCAACTTTGTGAAACAACAATAGCTCTTTGTTTCAGTGTACTGTATATGTGTCAGGAAAGTGTTTTGGTTCTTTTCAAAACATCGTCCCATGCCAAAGTGTACGTGTTGGCAAAATATCTATTGATTATCTTCTGTATAACAACAAAGGACGAGGTTTGCCAACAAATGTTCGACCAGGTTGTATTTCCTTGTGGAACTATTTCCTCAGCTATTTTGAAAACTAACTTTGCAGTGTCAACTTTCATAGTTTAAGATTAAAACAACCTTTGAACTGACAACTGCGTCTTTTTCAACACTTAGCCAACATAACTTACATTACAACATTAAAAACATGTAGAAATATCCCTATGTTGGCTAGACGTTTTCAGATATTAAATATCAATGTCAAATATTAAATATCAATGTAAGATGTAAGACTAATATGCTTGATGGGGCATGTTTACAAAACGTCTGCAGTTAACCTTCATAGTGTACGTATGCGATTGTCCTTTGTCATTACGTATCCATGCCAACGTCATGAACGGAAAGAACGATCCCCCAGCGATGACATCAAAGTTTTCAAAGCTATGAAGATGCAAAAGAATATTAATTCTGAGAAGAACACAATATAATGATAACATAAAGTTTTAAACTTAACCAATTAAAAAACACTGTTTTTGCAACCACCTAAAAACTGCACAAGTATGGTGCAGTTTTAAACACACTACAATTTTACAATAAACACATCAATAGCATATTTCACAACGTAGATAATAACGATCTGCTTTAGACTGATGCTATGAGTTTTCTGGGGTAATGGCGAATTGCACCAGCTTTCGGAACACAGTTCCCAAGTCATGTGCTATGACGAATTTTGTGGTTAAAACAGGTCGTTAATGTCTAATGTACGTTGTGTAGCAAGCAACAATTATGCTGCAAAAAGCGAAACTCCATATATTGCAATCAATCGTCGTGCGACATATTTGAGTATTATAATCTGTAATATTACGCTTAAGTGCAGAAAAAATACGTATTTTCAAAACCAGTTTGTTAAAGAACACATTTGTTTTCGAAAAAATACACATTTTTTCAATAGGAACGTGATACGCTATTTAAATAATTGAATGTAACTATGAACACTGAATCAAATTCGCAAATTGTATATCGAATACCGCAGAATTGAACACTTACGTCGACGCGTTGTTGTATTGCAAATACTCTGTGGGTTCTGCGTTGTCTTCGTAAAATTTGATCTAAAATTTAAAGCAAGCATTAAAACCATAATACCAAAGCTTACACTGAACCTAAACTTTACGAAGTTGATTACACACTACACAGCTTCAGAACAACAAAAAATTTCAAGTAAGATGCTCCATTGACTAAAATGAATCATAAACTTAAGTTATAGGCTAATGGAATCATGTTGTGTTGCATTGCTGTAATTTGCAAAAAATACTGGCACAAGAAAACTGACAGTTGGTATTAGGATAAATTTTGGAATACAGCTTAAAAAGATGATGTGATAATTGTACTTACCTCAATACGAAAATATGTTCATTTACGAAACACGCAAAATATCAGCAATTTCTAGATTTTGATTAAAATGATATTCTTGGTATGATTTTACTAAACAAATGTTGCTTCAGTATCAGCCTGGATCTATATTTACCTGATTGCCCCGATCAAACATATCGTTTCCCCCGTCAATGATGGAATCAATTGGATATGTTGAATCGTCATAATTGTAGGTATACCAATACGGAGAAATGCTATATAAGTTCCAACGGAGGAGCGATGCTTTGTCCCATATGTTTTGAAGGCCTGGATGAAAAGACAAAATAGCCTATTAGTGCCAATTAGAAATAGGACTAATCTAATTAAAAATCCAGCCAAAAGAATTAATATTTGTACGAAAAAGGGTCTACAAACTTTTTTTTAGAAAATTGATAATGTACCGAAAGTGTCCGTTGCAGTTGTGTTAGTTGATCTGGCTGAAAGGAAGGAACGATATCGGACTTGTGCTGGTGGTTGTGATGGAACTTTAATGGGTTCAGGAACCTGATCTAGAAATCAGAAGAATCAAATAGTATTTTGAAGCAACACGAGAGTTAACACATCAAAGTTGCTGGTTAACTATTAGAAAGAGCGTCATCATTGAGGGGTAGGAATATGAAAACGACCAGCCTCTTTCTGGAGTCTATGTAAAATCTTGTTTTAAGATTGCTTTACAAATTGTTTTTATTTTGCTTTTCTAATAGGCTCCTGTATAGAGAGATGTTTATTGGTAGCTGCAAAAAAAAAAGAAGTACGGTAAATCAAAACACAAAGTACAGTAATACTGTTGAAGATCACAATCAAAAATCAAAACAACTGACAATAGAATCACAGCAACGGGAGGCTGCGATGTGACCACTCAAGGTCTTTAAGTCAAGCAGCTACCCTCAAGCTCACCAATGATAATTATAATTGGCTAATTGGTATAAGCTTACAACTATAAGTAGGCTTACAAACTTTTGTATCTGCGTATTGGAGGTAAATGTTGTTTTGTGGAACGTGAAATAATCAATTATAACAACCATAATAAATCTACCACACTGGAAATGCATGTCTCAGTTATTAACATTATTCTAAACTGTCTTTTTACAATAAATTTTTGAAATAAAACAACTGCAGGATCTTTAATTTAAAAACCTTTTCTGTTTTAAAAAATTGACTAAAGCTCTTGGTTTAAAAGTTGCTTTACATTTATTAACAAACTTTTTTTCTTGTGTTCGCATTATGATGTATAAAATATAATTAAAAATATCGCTATTAACCCAGTTATTGGTAACACAGTACTTTTGCTTGCACGTCATGTTTACTTTATACAGTATTATTAACATTGCCACCAAATTATTCAAAGTTTCCATTATTTCGCTCTACAAGACCAACAAAAACCAAATTCTTCTTTGATGTGTGAGCCTCTGGGGCCGAGGGTCTATCCTTATACCACCCTAGATTCATGATTCAGGACCAAATGTAAATACAATAAATAATACAAAAAAAATTATTAAATTATTCAATCAGCATTTAGTGTAGTCATTGTTATGCTTTTCTAACATTTGGATATTTTGCAAATCTTGGTGCGTATTAAACCAAAGTAATTTTTTGTGTTTGTCTAAAATAGTTTTGTATTATACCAAATAGCTTGTTGACGAAGATTCTCAAAAACGACTTCGAATCTTCTGTCGTTGTTGATGGTGAAAAAGGCTTTTTTTTCCTAAAAGCACAAAAAACAGAATTTATAAGGACTCTGAAATTAAGAAATAATATTTCATAATCTCAATCATAATTTTAAGCAACAGGCACACTAGCTTCACGTTTACTGCATTTTTCGGTATTGATTGAGACCTTGTTTGTACCAAACCTGTAAATATCCATTCAAAACAGCTTGGGAAAATATGTAGTAGCGTTGACTGGGAGGTCCAAAAGGTAGGTTTGGACATGACCTCGGAATAATTTTAGAGGCCCGTAACTTTAAAAGCTGTAAACTTTTTCAAGTAGCCCAAAAAGTTGAAGAAACCATTTTGTATTTTTTGGATATACCGTGTTTCTTTTAGAAGTGTCTTGATCTTACGGCCCAAAGACATAATTGGTACAGGGCCTAAATTATCCTCTTAATGGCCCTGAATGTAATGGAATACACTAAGCTGTCTGAACTAGAAAATATACACTGTAGCAAATAGGCAATACAGTAGAGAATTCTCATTCTAGTTTGATCTTCTAGTGAAAAGGCTCCATATTTTTACCAATTAAATCATTGACCTTTTCACAACAGACACATTTTACTTGGAGTCTCTGAGGGTTTATTCTTTTTTATCTCCAGTTATCAATATTTTTCATGAAGATGTTTGGTTGAGGGTCTATATTTTTACCACATAGGCCTACAGTATAATTGTTGGCACAGGGAGCAGTAAGTGGCCTAAGGCAATATTGGAATTTCCCTGAACCAAAAGCTGAGTTTCGAATTAACAACTGACAAGAAGGCTTTGTTTGCGTGAAACAAAGCATGTAATCTAAGTACACACAAAGCGGAACCTTTTCAAAGCAGTTTTCACAGATGTTGATAGCAACAGGGAAGTTGGTATTACACCCAACCCACAAAAAACGGTGGGCTTGTTTTAAAAAACCCACTTACAAAAAAAACAAAAAAAAAACATAAAAAACCCAGAGCCTCATATTTGTCCAGTTTTTATTAGAAAATTGTAAAAATGAACCAAAGTCTTCATGGTACTTAAAACAAACTTCAAATTATGACTTCAGGATGTGATTGTGAAGTAAATTTCCAAGGATAAATTGAAAACACAGTGAATATTTTTGTACAGAAAAATCAAGTAATACAACTTTGTACTACACTATAAAACCCATGTATGCAATAAAGCCTCATAGTTAAACAGCCCTAGTGCACTATTTTATTGAGTTATGCCAGCATGTACTGTGAGTGAGAGGCACTTCATTGGTAAAAGTAGTTTTGAGGTGAAATAAGCTTGAATCTACCATGGCCACCTGGAGATGCGGCCTGATTTGTCACATTTTGCATATTTTGATTACAGCTACTGCTAGTGCTTGACTGACATTTTTTGAGATATTTTTACTTTTTGCGGTTTCCCAATGACAAAAAACTTTTTTGTTGCCTTGGGGAAGCAGTAGCAAATGAGAAAAAGGAAGTTGAAAAACGCAAAATCAGACTGTTATTGAAAATTAACAGTCTGACTAAAATCTACAAAATCAAATTTTCTTTGTTTTTCAACATGTGAGGATGTTAAAACCTATTGTGTCATCTGGGGAAAAGAATAAAGAAAGCGTAAAAATCTAATTTTTAGAAAAATTTATTTAAACGTTCGCCCAAAGTTAGAAAAATCTGGAAATTTCTGCAAAATGTGACAAATCAGGCCGTATCTTTAGGTGGCCATGAATCTACCTTTTTTACATCTTTTTTAATTGAAACCCAAAAAACGAGTTTTTCTCAACCCTGGATAGCAAGTGAGCAAGCTATCATGAAAGCTGTCAGAAAACAAAAACTGAAAAGCAGCCATTTTAATTTTTCATGATAATGTATACCTTTCCATCCACTTCTATTTATTTTGTAAATGGATATCGTGGAGTTGTTGATGATATGGTTTATTGTGTTTTTCCTAGTATCATACTTGAAGGAAACGCCTCTTTCCAATTGTTACAGTTTGTAAGAAAACCCCAAATCGTCATTAGAAGACAGTCAATCATTGGTTTCATCTCCCTAAAAACGACTATCAAATTATGCTCCACTTATGTGAAGGTTGTATAATGTATAGTCCATAGTGATACTTAATAAAGTCCGACGATCGTGCGGAGAAGGTTACAACACAATAAAAAGACACAATAAAGATAAAAACAGTTTAGAATTTTAGACATTGATCTTACATCTTCATTGATACGAATCCCAATAGGACGTTTTGAGCGCCTTCAACTTCAGCCACGCATTTTTGTTCTATCTTCTCATTCGTCGCGTTGCAGTGGATATTTGGAGTCGCTGGAAAGGCGGTTTTCCAACCCTATAAATAGAGCAATGCTGTACAACGGTATAGCTAAATCATATTGCCAAGTGTAACTGGTCTAGCTTCAAGGATCATAGAGTAATGTATAGTAGCATTAAGTCAGAGTCATTTCTGCATGACAGCGTTATACCTGTAATTGCTTTTTTATATTTGTGATGTTTTGTTTTAAAATTCTAAAATAGTTTTCAAAGTATAAATTCAGGGAACTTGCCTCCTTTGGAAAATCTTTGGTGTGTTGCTTTTAGTTGATCGCCCTTTTTGCAAGTGTTGGTAATAAATGTAGAGCCCTTTTAGTTTTTGTTTTGTTTTTTTTAAGGAAAAAATGGACTTGTTCTTAATGCAATTTCAACATCTAGTCGTATTTTGTATGGAGCGTAGAACGGTTGGAATAGATGGGGATGGTTTCTGTTTATCATGTTCGGCCAACTTGCAAATAGAGGAAGTGTATGCTCACTGTTTCATTTTCATTTTGTTCTTTGTGCAGTGTGCATTAAAGCTTGCACTAATGGAAACTTAAGATATGATGTTTACAATGTTACTTTTGTGTTTAATTTAAACATTCAGTAACTCTATCACACGCTTCCATTGAGAAGAATAATATAAACGATACATGACAATAATATGGTGATGTTGTGATGTGATGCTTATATATGTGATGTCGTTTTCCGAATTCTTCTCACAATCATGAATGCAATGTGCATGTTTCTGCACACCTATGTGCATGAGGGTGTAATTGAATGTGTTGCTGTAAGATGGCGACTGACCTAATGACATCCTGATTGTGCCCCATGGGAATACATACTGTTACGCAACACAATTATTGTTACAAAAATTTATTTCATGGAAAAAAACGAATCGTTTTTATAGATTTTTGATGGAAACACTAGAATTTAATTTTTTTTTTACTTGAACTTGTTTTCCATAATGTCGTGTAAATAACAGTGTAAACGAAGTAGTGATAGCCTAAGCCTACCATTCATTTTTACGATCACTTTGACTTCACACGGTACTGTACTTTAATAGAGCTTTCCAGTGTTTGTTTAACTTTTAGCTTTCAGCTTTTAGCTTTTAGCTTTTAGTTTAACTACTTTTAGCGCGAGTAGCGGTAGCGCGTTACTTTTCAGTAACTGGTTGCAAGTAAAGGGAGCGCAACAACTTTAACATATTGTAGCGGTAGCAATAGCGCGCTACTTTCAAAGTAGGGCGTGCCAACCTCTGCCTATTCATATGGTGCTATCAAATGAAATAAGAAAAAAAACGAATGTACTTTGTTAACTTTGCAAAAAGTCTGAATAAAGATAGTCGCAAATAATTTTAACTTCTGAAATCTAATCAATTTTTCATAAATAAAGTTGTTATTCCAACTATCAGATATATCTAGTTCTCGCTTGAATTTAAAAACATCTATCTGTAATATCTGCGTTCACGTTAGTTTTCAAACTCTGATGTAAAATAAAATTTAATTAAAATACTTTTTATATACAAATTGTAAAAGAAACTTGATCTAAAACATGTAAAAGTTTGGGTTTTAAATAAAATCAGCTTAGGGTACCAATTAACATAAAACAAAATTAACTAAGAGTCTAACCTCGTATTCTAAGGTGAACAGAATATTTAGGGTAGTGAAATGTTGGCCGGGGTTAGATTCGATTGGGTTGGATTGCATATCAGGGAACTCCGGCAACGAAAGGTAATGGAGAAGCACTTCATGTCTCAACACATCGTCGTAGATTTTGGGATTTGGAATTTCGTGCTTCTCTAGGTGGTTGGCATCGTACGAAAACTGGAATGCATGAACGATTTAAAAACAAGCACCAACAATAGCCTGTATCAGCTTAAATGTTTATTTTTGAGGCATATTGAAAGTGAGTTTTCTTTACTTAAAAGTTATAGAAAAATTTATTGTTCATGATCATTATGAAACTGTGAAACTTATGAATCTAAATTATGGAAACTAATTTTATGACTGACTTTAATTTGAAAACATCGTGCTTACTTCCAATTTCCGAACATTTCCATTAGGAGAATTGTTGGCAATCCAAGATATCGCTGAGGTTGTGGAATCCGTTCGTTTTTGCTTGATATAATCAGGCGAAATTCTGTAGGGAAGAATTGTCGGTAGTTTCATATTTGAAACGGAATTCTTGTTTATTAGCAGCTCTACTCTAACAGCAATTTCAAGTGATAACTGTTAACAGGTCATTGTGTCTGAATAAACCTACAAACTATAGTATCCTATCGTTGCTAGATTAAATGTCAACGATAATATCGTTAAACATTATAATTAAGGTGTTAAAAGTAAAAAAAAAATAATGTATTAATATAGTATTATGTTAGTAATATTATATATTATTGTATTATTATTATTATATTTTAAATATACTGTATTATATTAGTAATATAATAATAAGTAATATATAGTTAATATAGTAATATATTGAGCGTTATAGTTATATTGACTTTACAATGGTGCTTTGTATTTATTTGTTTAATTGTTCTTACCGTTCGTCCTATTCGCACCACGTCAGTGTTTTTGCACGAAGATGCGTAGTCATGGAAACATGAAACAAAACCTTACGTTGTTAAAACGTAAAGAATGAAAAGAAATACACTCGAAGATGCCCTTCTTATTTTGCTGGTGAAAAAATGTGTTTTTATCGACGTATCTTAATCAATGTTATGATTAACTCGTACAACAAGACAAATTAAAACTTCACCAACTCTATGTGATAATTACATTTGATCCAGCTAAAATGGAAAAAAAATGATTAAATACTTAATGTTAGTGGAAGACAAAAATGCATTCAAACAGCATGTATTATATGTTTATTACAAACTAATAACAATCTCACCCTAGCCTCTATTTCGACAACATTGTTCGGTCCTTCAAAAGTAAATTCTTGGGCGGCTTTTGATACGACTAGCAACAACTCTTCCGAGGATGTGGAAAATCCTGTAATATCATACTTGCAACGACTTAATCATATTTCAAACTTGCAGCAGGAACGCTGCTTATAATATGTTTTTATAAATGAACTTTTTCAAATACGTCAAAGTCGGTTTCTTTAATATAGAAATTTACACGTTAAAAATTTTGGTTTGAATACTGAAAAGTTTGAGTGTTCATCAAAATACGTATCGTTTCTAGCACGAGCAATTTTGTTGAATGTCTAGTTGCAACGTTCATCTGATGAAAGTGAAAATAAAAGCAACAATAAATAATTTGATTTATTGGTTCACTGACGTTTCGCGCATCATGACAATGCGCATCTTTAGAGCAAATAACATTTATTTTTATAAATGTTATTACTCATAGCGAGTAAATTTTATTTTATTTTGAATGTTATTCGCTCTGAGGATGCGCATCGTCATGGTGCGCGAAACGTCAGTGAAGCAATAAATCAACTTGTTTGTCGTTGCTTTTACTTAACTTTCATCAGATGAACGTTGCAACTAGTGTTAGAAACGAAATTTTGTTTTTTAGGAATAACTTAATTTTAGTTGTATTTTAATATTAGAATTTAAATCTCAGAAGAATAGTCCATCAGCTGATTTTGTTGTCACATATATGTACTGAGGAAGCCACGCTAGTGCAGCGAAAGCTCTATAATAAACTTGTTCTCATAAATTAAGTGTGATAGGCCTACTTTCTCTTTTTTTACTCTAATTTGTTTTGCCCTTTCTTAAAACCAATTTGAAGTTTCAAAACTTCAAAAAATTCTAAGCTGTTTAAGTCAAATTTTCATCCAATTTTTCACAAATACATAAAGACTTTTCTTCATATTAGTTCCGGATCATTTCCAAATCCAAACGAGTTTATTTGATGGTGTTCTTGAACGAATTTTGTGCACCGCAAATCGAAAAAAATGTCCTAAAGTTGACAGTGATGTGTTCTGGCGTGTTTGTCAAAGATTTACTAATAAACGAACTAAATTCAAAACAAAATTTCGCACTTACACAAAATTATCTGACCTTCTTCATTAAAGAATTTTTTCATTTTGTCTTAACGAATTTTTTTTTAATTTTCATGCTTATAGACTTAAGCTACAGTAAGGCCAAAAATAAACTTTGAAATCAAAAACAAAGTTACCTGATACTGCCGTTGCTACCAACAGGAGAAAAAGTGGTGCCTTGAGGAACACCATCATTGCGACATCATTTTACGTTGGACAACTTACATAAAAGCCTAAACAAATAATACAAAAAATAAAATAAGAAAAATTCTTAAGTAAAGACAGATTTTGAGCTTCAAAATAGAGTTTTTCTGAGTAATTTCGACTAACTGTAGATTTGGCTGCAACGGTTCTTAACTCTATTCGCTAAACAACGCTATTACAATTTTGTTGAATTGCTTTAGTTTACATATTTAATTGCTTTTACTGTAGCTAATAGGAATAACCCGCAATTTGTCGCTTGGCTACAAACACAATTACCCCAGGTTGGCTTTTGATATCATTATACTTGTGCGACTGTTGCCAACCCAGAGTGTGGAGTAGCTTTTTCCGCCATTGTTTATGTCTGTAAAACAATAAACTTAAAACAATAAAACCCTTTGCACAGCTACCTTGGCCCTCGTCCATTCTACCGCCGAGTACTGCGCACCAGTGTGGTGCCGCAGCTCTCACACTCGCCACATTGACACCGTCATCAACGACGCACTACGTACTGTGACTGGATGCCTGCGTCCCACTCCAACGAGCTTCCTTCCCATCCTTGCAGGCATCCAACCTGCTGAGCTTCGCCGTAAAGGAGCCATGATTTCTCTTCCTCGTCGTGCATTGAACCTCGACCACCTCCTCCAAAGTACATTTCAGCGCCTACCTGGAGAACACCAGCGACTTAAATAAAGACGCCCATTTGTGCCCGCCGCTCGACAGCTTCTGAACAACGTTGAAGATCTTGAAATAAGTGCGGCACATTGGACGAACTACACATGGAACACGGAATGGCAAAACAACACCTTCCAACTCCGTGATTTCCTACCCGACGTCGATCCCCACCCTCCGGGAATGTCTCTCGCAAGACGTGCGTGGGTCCGGCTTAACCGCCTACGAGCCGGCGTCGGTCGCTTTTGCTCAGACATGTGCAGATGGGGCCTGGCTCTCTCACCGGGACGCGAGTGTGGTGCCACAGACCAGACAGTAGACCATGCCGTCCATGACTGTCCAATCCACCAACCACCACATTGAACGCTTGGATTGAAGGCCCTGGATGACGAGACTGTCGAGTGGCTGATGACCTCATGCTCAAACATATAGTCCGGAAGAAGACAACTCATACGACAAAGAAGAAGAAGAATAAACTTCTGCGGTTGCAACAACAACAACAACAACATCTCGAACTAATGACAAAGTCACATATTTGGTATTTGCTGAGAGATTTGATACCCTAATAATGAAAATTTTAATCCTGTTTTGATCAATGTAAATGTGACTATTGTGCAAAAATGTCCTTTAAAGACGAGACCTGTTGGCCTAATGGGCTCAAAGAGACTCACTAGAATAATGCTCTAATAGAAGTAAAGCATGAAAAACCATGTGTAAAATAATAAACTCACTTTAAAGAACAACTTAAAATCTTCCTGATCTACGCCAACGTACAGTAAATATAGAATCTTTAAAATAACTTGACAGTGACTAAAAAAAATTGGTGAAAAAAAAGAAAAGAATCGAAAAACTAAAAAGTACTGCGTTGAATAGAAACTAACACTACACAAAATGTCAGCCACATTTCTTATCTTTTACATATAACCTTCATGCGAAGGTTGCTCAAGACTGTTTTTATTACAGACTGGGAATGCAACGTCCCATTTTTAATCGACATTAGTCATTCATTCAATGGTCTTGATGCAGCGGTTCTAAAACCTTTTTGACGTTGCAAATTTCTTTCAGTTACGTCAATTTAAAAGACCGCCATAATTTCGCAGACTGCTCCAACTTAGCAGACTGCCCCAATTTAGCAGATTGCATCACTTAAGTAGACCACCCCAATTTAGTAGAAAGCCCCAATTTAGCAGATCACGTCAATTTAGCAGACCATTCCAATACTAGAACACCAGCAGAAGCTGATCACAAAAAATATTAATTGCATGGATATTTTCAGAAAGACGTTTGTGTGCTGAATTTTGTTTTGTACCGATTTTCTGTTTCAATGTATTTACTTGACCATGTTTGTTTGTTTTGTTTGTCGTATCCAGGCTTACACCCGGTGGTTGAATATTTAGATTAAGTAGACGGGAAGGCAAGGAAGCCAATCTTCGTGTCCACCTTCAGGGCATGTCTTTTAGGTGTCCTGCCAAAGACACAGACGCATGCTCTTGAGCAATGTCGAACCGGCGCCCTTTCGATTGCCGTTCCAAAGCTCTCACCACTCGGCAATGCCGCCGACTACTTGACCATGTAATTTGGTTATATCAATTTAAGACTCTTACCTTTATTTTGATATAGAATGTATTAAAGTATGTTGCGAATGACACGCCTGTTGGCTGCCTCATTTGCTTTGCTAGTAATTCGTCTGTCTGTTCTAAATGAAACTTGATAGCAGAAAGACTTACAGGATGGCATACGGCTAGTTCTTTAAAAGTCGTTTTTGAAAATACAAACTTTCCTGACTAAAAGAGTGTCATAGGTAGAAGAACTTAAAGTTGTACCAATGCACTTGTAATCTAACTTAACACTCTTTCGACTTGTTGTAATACTTTATTTGTCATTACCAATAATTACAAGTTGCAAAAGAATCTGAACGTTGAATCTCAAGAAAAGTTTTATTAAAATCTCCCAACTAGCAAATCGTTCTTTACATTAAATCAAAGTCCACATGATTTTAAAAAAGGATTTTTTCCATTTGAGCTGTTTTTTTTCGGTAACAAGAAGGTTATAGTTGCTACCTTTCATCTGCAAGCGTGAACACCACTAATCAAGCGTCACACAGCTTTTGTAGTGCCCGAGAGCTCTCTGACATCACGCGTTTTGCTCCACTGACGTCGCGTCAGAACCCTGGAATCCACTTGATTTGTACAAATACCGCGGGGTTTTAGCGCAACCCCGCGTCTCGCTTTGAAATCTAGGAAATTGGATTTAGATGATTGTAAACACTGAATTTTTGTAAGAATGCTTAATCGAGTTCTGGCTAGTGCTACATACACACGTAGATTTGCCGTTTTGTTACATTGTGTGGTTGTGTTTAGCGATTGCAACGCTTACAGTGGCGTTTTTTCAACCATGACTAGGTCCCTTTTTAACTAGGCCTACAACCATGATTTCTGATTCAATTTTTGTCGGTCTTGTTTTCATTTTACACTCAAGAAGAACTGCTAATTTTTGAAGTCAAGTTGGCAATGTAAGACAACAGAGCGTTGTGTTCATCTCTGGTGGTGGGGTTGTCAGTCGTTCCGATGTTTTTGGTGCTCTTGTTGCCTGGATTCTGTCGTTCAACGTCAATCTTGTTATGCTGAAATGAATCAATAATCGAATCAATAGCGAAGATCATCGTATCCTGATCACTTCTCGCCATAACCATGCCCGAAGTGTCGTCCCATCGACGACTGTATATTAGCGGGCATGCTAGCAAGCAACGTGCCGCTACACCTACATACCTACAGTAGCCTGAATACATAATATAGCCTACGCCCTACACCGGTGGTAAACTTACTCAAGTTTAAAAATTGCAGATTCAGTAATGCACTGAGAGAATGAATCTCACTGTCACCACACTAGCTAGTGACTATAATCCTTTGAGTATACATTGGAGTTTTACTGTCTGCGGCAAGGACTTACTTTTTTCCAGAGCTAGCTCATTTACATAAGATAATATAGAATGAACACAAGTTCCGTATACAAAACAACATTTCCAAGCGCTTTCCTATAGGCTAAAGGACTTTTTGAAAACAAGTTCCTTTTCAGGCAATTAGTTTCATGTAAACATGCTTGTAAAGAATTCCAATCAAATTTTCTATCTTATTACAAAGAAGATAATATCTTCATTTCTCTGTGTTTGGTTACAAGTTCCTTTGCTGTGGTCTTAGCTTTTCCCGATCGAATTGCAAATCCTTTGTCCAGAATCGTATTCCCTCGTCTCGATTTCAAATTTAGAGCTGATGTTTTTTCAGACTACTTGCTAATCGCAAGCAAAGCCTAGTTTCATTACCAACAGTTATTTTATTATTATTACTCCCTATTGTATTATATATTATTATTCCCCATAATTATATTTATCCTTACATACAGTTATTTATTTATTTTATTGTTACATTTATCAGGATATAGATGCAAAATTTTAAGCAAAAACATTTATTCAATTTTTCTCTACTTGACAACATTTGCAATACTCCGCAAGGCACAAACGCCTGGCATAAAAATTAATTTATTTGCCTTGTGATAACCAGATGATCTAAATTACCACGCAACTTGAAAATCAGAAGCGAGAATCTGGACATACTGAAGCTTAGTGAAAAAACTGCCATTCAGGATGTCTTGCTCTTCTTTTCATTACTATTCAACGTGTGCCACGGCTGTCTTCAGTCTGACCAGAACCTTAAATGACCAGACCTTAAATCTGGGCAGCTTACTGAGCTGGGTAGCTTACCTAGCTCACGTTGCAACCACAACAACTTTTTATCAGTCAAATACCGGAATAAACGGAAAGAACTATGCATGAACACCAAGCCTGAAAAAGGCATTGTATACAAAGAGGAAAAACTTCACTGAGTGTTCGCCTCTGATTTGATAGACATGGTACAGGTACGGCACCTTGTAGGGTCATACCTAGGGACGGTACATTACGGGACGCGCAACTCCGTTGTTCCTTCAACATTAGAAGGGTCAATTGCCAATTTGACATTTTTTTACGCTTTACTGCAGGCTTGCTTTCAACTAAAAACCTTAAGTTACTTTAAAACCAACTTAACTCTTCTTATATAACCCATAAAAAGTAAAATATTTTGTAAATTAGAAAAAAACGTAACCCTTCCAGTGTTGCGGATAAGCCAAAAGCGGATGAAGTTTCGCATCCCTATGATCTACAATCCCTAGGTCATACTAAAGACTTTATAATACTGGTGCTCAATCTTTGTCATACAAAATATTTATGAATGTAACAATGTAATCCAGCTGGGCTTCTTTACAACAACGCTGACACGGCTTGTTTTGGAAAGTGCTAAAGGTGCTGAGAGTAATGCATATCTGCAACGATCGATTGATCGTTTGATTGATTAATTGATTGATCAATTCTCTATACTCGGACAGGGAAAGGGCTTCTTGCAGAGTTTAATCCTGGCAGTTTCGCACATTTGTAGAGGCTTGAGCCGCTGGCGCAGGTTGGTCGCCAAGATTGAAAGAGTGCAGTTTCCGATAGTTGGTGAAGTGTTGCTGCCAGAGAATTATTTCATCTAATCATCATCATCATCATTGTCAGCCATTTTTATTCCACTGCAGGATGAAGGCCTTCCCCATATCTTTATAATTTTGTCTGTCTTTGCATGTTTGTGTCCAGTGTTTGTCGAATTGGTAGAGTTCGTCTCGCCATCTTGTTTTCTGTTTCCCTCGTTTGCGTTTACTGTCAAGTACTGTCGTTACTGTCAAGTACTTTACTTACTGTCGTTTGCGTTATTTCATCTAATAGATGCCGCTAAATGGAGAACAGTCCTCAAAATGTGTTGCTCAAGCGCAACACTTGACAGTCGAACAAGCGCCGCTTGATCTTGAAGCCTCTTCGTTCACGAAGTCACGCGCTAACTAACTGAGCAATCGAGGGGGCTTTTGCAGAGGTATGGATACAGCTCTGTGCAAAAACACATTATTATTTAATTTGTTGGCTACTTATTGGAAACAGAACTGTGATAATAGCCTCAACAGTTCGGCAAAACGTAAGATTAAACGATGACAAAGACATGAGTTTGCCTTCTCGCTCAAAACTGCACACTATGGACACATCACACCCCGTGGTTTTCTACCATCAAGATGGAAAAAGGTAACATTTTGCGTCGCCTTGATAACATTTGTGATAAACATAACTCGCTGTTTGAAGGCTCTGACGCCTTGCAATTCTTGCCCTGGCTCATTTCCTTACAACTTATGCTAAGTTATTCATTACTAAAATAGCATTTTATTGTAGGTAAAGGGGGGTCCCATACTTGATTCAAGTGTCGGGTATGAGAAGATAAGGTTCTCATTGTACTAAGCCTTCGGCACTAAGGAGAGTAGGGTGGCACAAATATAGTAGACTACATTTTATTGTAGTCTACTATATTTATTTAATATTAGTCTGGAGCCACTGGCGGTTTACTAAAATATTGTTAGACATATGATTAGACAGAGATTGCATTGCAACTTTCGTTTTATTGTTGATTTTACCCATTCAGCGTGAAAAGAATAATAAGCAAAGAGGCATCGGAAATCCAGCATAAACAATGCCTTCATTGTCTATCGTGAAAATAACAATCGATCATTCGCTATCTTACCACAAACAACTTTACACTCCCGAGTTGTCAGTAGAAATAATGTACGATGTGAAAGTTCTTAATTTGTCGACGGGCAAGCTTCCCTTTTCGTTTATTCGATTGCTTAGCCTATAGGCTAAATAAATTCAAACAACGGATCTTTTCAATAGAGTTTCTATTATGTAGTTTCGAACTCCTTGGATTCACTTTCAACTTACAGGTAAACGCGATATCTATAGTGACGATAAAAGAAATTTGCAAAGAAATTATTTTATAAGGAGTAAGTAAATGTGCTTTGTTAAGGCGTTCCCATCATCAAATACTTTAACATTTTTCTCTTAAGCCTGAAGTTTCTTTATCGTCACTGTAATAGATATCTCGCTTACCTGTAAGTTGAAGTGAATCCGAGCTACTGCACTGAGGAAGCCGGAAGGCCGAAACGATGTGCACTGTCTGCAGTTATGGACGCTCTTGGCATATGCCGATTAAGCACTTTACTGGAGACATCTTGCAGTGCATTGCGCAAAGCTCAATGCTTGCAGTTTGAGCACTTCGGCAAGGTTGGCGGTAGTATCATTTTTTGGAGCTTGGATTCTACAAATAGGAAAACGTCACATAAAGGTATATATCTTCTTGGTAATCCCCAGTGTACCTACTGCACTGAGGAGGTCGGAAGGCCGAAACGGTGTGCACTGTCTGCAGTTATTTTTCAAATTATATGTCTGTGAAAACACAATACTTACGAAAGCGCACGCAGTGAACGGATATGAAATTAGTTTAATTATGTTTAAGTTTAAGATCATAACGTCAAAGCCTAGACAGAAAATCAGTCGTTTTGTACATTGACTGAATTGATGTCTGGGAGTCTACTTCGTTTTTTTCCTGTAACGACGTCTTCTACTATATATCTTTTTTTGTTTGTCGTATCCAGGCTGACACCTGGTGGTTGAAGATTTAGATTAAATGGACGGGAAGGCAAGGAAGCCAATCTTCGTGTCCACCTTCAAGCGTGCCTTCTATATATCATTAAGACAAACATTGTTTCAGTGTGAGAGTACTTTGGAATTATGACTACAATTCTGTAAAAAATTTTAGTTCATCCAAGATCTTCTCTTGCCAACCATGTTTTCACTTGGCTACATATTTTGGTGCGGGGACTCAACAGCATGTTAAAGCAATTTACAACTACTTGCTATGATTAAATAACCGATAAAAAAATCAAACTGACAACAGCAGGATGCGCTCAGTTGCAGGATTATGTCAGTCGATTATGACTATTGTGATTATGTCAACGAGAAAGCCAAATTGTGAGAGCCCTGGTACGAAAGGGCGACATTTTGGAGCTATGAAATCTAAGATACAATACATGGTAAAATGAAACAAAAAAAGGGCTGAAAATCAATAAGAAAAATCGTCTTATCACCTATAAAAAAGTTTTCAGTTTAGGTTTTGTCGCTAGGCATGGGATAATAGTGGGATGGCGCAGAGGATAGGGCACTCGCTTTCTAATCATGCAATCCTGGTTCGACTCCCGGCTTAAGCTGGTTGTTGAAAACACCGCTCACCTCTACCTAGGGTGTAATAAATTGGGTGGGGGATAGTTGCTGGAGTCTTAGTATAATGAGAACTTTATCTTCTTATTCCCCAATGCTTCGACCAAATATGGGACTCACCTTTACCTTTTTACCTTTAGCGAACGAAAAATAATATTTAAATCTAGTAAAAGCTAATCTTGTGCTTGAATTAGATTATAAAAAAAAGGTAAAAGTGAATCCCATACTTGATCCAAGCATTGGGGAATGAGAGGATAAGGTTCTCATTATACTAAACCTTTGGCACTAATGAAAGTAAGGTGGCCAGTTCCTTTCTCTCGGCCGCCTTTCCTTCTGAAACTATGCCCACCCAATTTATTACACCCTGGGTAGAGGTGAGCGGTGATTATCAACAACCAGCTGAAGCCGGGAGTTGAATCATAACGTTACGTTACGTTGGCTGGTCGCTTTGCAACATCAAATCACCTGCAAAATCTATTTCTTCTTGGCACGAGGAAAATGTTTGTGACACTGGGTATTTTTCGAAAGCCCTTACTACAGAACAGGCGTGGAAATATCAAAGGAGTTGATATATTTATAGATATTTCTCAGCAGCCGTTTGTAGCAAAACTAAACAGCGATAAACACGTGTTTCACTCATCATTACCGCACCACTAAACCATAACACATTTAAATACTGTACAATAATCTCGAGATTATTAAAATAATGTGAGCAAATGTAACTAAGTTTTGTATGTCACATCTAATATTTGCAAAGACCTAGTTGCCTAGTTGTTTATATCGAGCATTGCTGCAGTGGGTGAATGCCGGCAGAAAATAAACTTACCTCTTTCTCAAAGTGACACATCTTTGCTCCTGCTTTATTGAACAACGTCAGTGCTTTGTGTATCAGTGTTTCAATTCAAGTTTCAAACAACGCGGTTTAATTTTCAACGTTATTTACAACACAAATACATACTAGTTGTGGTATTTTGTGACAGAATTACGTTGTCAGAGATAGGGTTATGAGCAGGGCCGTCGAGATGGCATTTTAGGCCGGATCCTAACGCAAGGCCCGGGCCCATTCAGCAAGACGTTTTTTAACGAATAAAGTAGGGCACTAAACATATATCGTGCTTTTTTATTTCGAAGCCAACTGGAATGATTTCGGGCCTTGACATGGCCTCAGGCACAGGTCCAATTATCCCTTAGACCTTGTGCCAAAACTACTGGTTGTTAACTTTAACCCTATCTGTAGCGACACGGGGCTTTATGAGGACGCCCCACTCTTGTAGTGAAATATTTTACAGAAGGAAATATGCTAGAAATGGGAAATTTCTTGACTTTTAGTTTTTATTCTTTGCGAATTTTCCAAACTTAAACTGGTCATTTTTCTACCTTCCTGCCCTTCACAATAAGCATTTCGTCTCAGGTGGCTTGATATTTTTGTGCAATGCCAGATTATGTACATGTTTGTGCAATATAAATGTTAGTGAAATTATTTTGAAATGTAAAAACGCCTAAAACTGCCTTATATTAATGAGCACAAATAATTTTTTGTTTAGTTTAGTTATAATTCAAAAATTTCAATTTTGAAACTAGTTTTTGGACATTAAAATAAAAACTGAGTTTCTGACGTTTTTCATCTTAAACAATTTCTTTCAATACATTTGTTGGGTGAAAATTTAATTTCTAGACGCACAATACACGTGGCTATTATCTTGTAAAATATTTTGGCTCTGTGATTTTCATAGCTCCCGTTATTAGCAATTAATTACCACGGGGCTAAGATAGCCCCTGACGTGCTTTTCACGTACTAAAACAGCTCGTATTAAGATAGGGTTAATATTCTTCCCTTTGAGGCGACTCAAGTATTATGACGACACAGTCGTCTTCAAGGAAAAGTGGGGTAAGTTTATAACCTCCATTTATCTACGCTGATTTGTATCATGCAACTCCCTTATGATAATAAAATTAATTTTGAAACTTACATAGTAGGCTGTGCCAAAAAATGGCGAGGTTCATGGATTTTTCCTTAACTTTTTGAAAAGTTGTAGTGGACTTTTATAAACACAAACGTGAAAAAAATTAAAAATAATGACGTCACACGGTCGCGCTGGCCATTTCTATGGTTACCAATACCCATTTTCATAAAAATTGTCATATTTCGAAAACCACTGGAGATAAAAAGATGAACGTTACATCTAAAGCTGCAGAAGTGGAATGTTTACATCTTCTTTAAGAATACTTTTTATTCTAGGACTACTTAAAAAATATTGATAAGCAAAAAACTCAATTTTACTATTTTTTTGTAGTAGGGGAGATGCAAGACCTATTAGACATTCTTTTTTTCTTTTTTGCTCTCAATTCTTCAGCTTATATTAAAATAAGACAACAAGTTTAGAGATTACGGCCAAAGTGAATGTTTATAGACTGTGTAAATATTTTGGCAATCAAATTTATTTTTGTGAGGTTAAAGCTTATACAAACTTTTTTGAAGAGTGTACATTTAGTCCTGCCCCTGAAGGACCTAGTATACACAAGCAAACATTGAAAAACAAAACATGTTTTTTCACTTTCATTGCAAAAACAAGCACATAAAAATGTGAAATAATAACACTTTGTGTCTATAAACATTTTAATTGTTAAAGTAAGATTAATTAGCGTTACATCAATAACTCTTGACTGGGTAAGAGGCGTCTTCACAAGAGGGGTGTTAAACTCTTTTCCGCCACTGCCACAATTCACAATTTTTGTTGTAATGACTTTTGGGGCGTAGGCCTACATGTAATGTAATGTTGCTAGAAAATTAAGCTTTATTTTTAAAACGTACAAAATCTAATTCTTTAAGTGCCTTAACTCATTGTATAATAGGTTTTGGACGTTACTGTTTAATAGGTCTATGTGTTTTAATAGGTCCATGTGAAGGTGTGAAAGAAAAGCTTGGAAGTTTGGCGACATCATCAGAGCAGGTTACGAAAAAAGGCATTGTTGTTGTTGATTATAACTGGAGTTGAGGTGACAAACACCAAAGACACAATTTCGAAGTATTGCTTCATGTAGACTCTCTATGGACAGACATATTGCAATTGCTCGAAATTGCAAGATTTTAGCACTGACAACAATGTTTTTTGTTTTATGTCTGTCCATGTGTATACTAATGATACGAGACAGTCAACCGTTTCAAGTGGACAGTTTGCTGGGTTGGTTCACAAAAACAGAAAACTTTTATTAGTCAATTGAACAAAAGAATAGTTGGAAACTCGTCTCTAAACCTACCGGGTCATAAACTGTTGTGATTTGATCAGGCTTACGTTCTCTTTGAAGTACACAAGAAAATAAGTTTTTTGCAATGAACATTGAATTTCATACGTCACAAAATAAACCTCCAAGGGCGAAAAAATAATTACAACAAAGAAAATAGCCAAATTGAACCTTAAATATTGAACCTAAAAGTTGTTTAACTCTAAAATATATTAAATTAGTCAATAAAATGTTATTTAAGGGTAAGTTATGTATCATTGTATAAACGTTCAAAACGACCTTGTTGCGGGTAAAACACGTAAAGTTATTTACAAGAAGCTCAATTTCAAATGGCTCAAAAATTTTGTTTTAAAATGAAACTTTATTTGAAAATGTTGTTATTCCTAACAGCGCGTTGTGTAAGTCATAAAGTGTCCACTGCGTCACAGAGTAGTGAGAATGTCTGCGTAAAATACGACGGTCCATCGTCGTCGCTTCGACTCCGCTCTAAAGCACGCTCATGGGTATCAGCAAAACACGTAATGTCATGCCAAAATAATGAGACAACCTCACTCTACAACTAACTTACATCTCCCTTTGCTTATTTCACTCGTATGGTGCGCTGCGTCTATTATCGTAGTTTACAGTCATTATCGCAATGAACGCAAAATAAAACATTAGAATTATTATTGTAAAAAATCTCCAAAGACGATATACCCTGCAACATCAAGGTAAACATTACATGATACATTGGAATTCAACTTTATCAAGGAAAAGCGAAAACCATTGTTGATGCTACCATTACATTTATGACGAATGCATTTCACTTCTTGATACGTCAATATCGCAGCAATTGTCAGAAGCGAATTGATGGCATTGTGAAGTGGAAAGCTGGCCTTTGTAAATAGGACTGTTGGATACGAGTTTTTCCAGTGTAAATAAAACGAAATTCGTAACAAATGGAAAAGGTTGAAAGCAAAATAAAAACAAAAAAAATTGCTTCAAAACGAAACTTAGATTGGAAATTAAAAATATCTTTTTGTTGAGAACTTTTAAATCTAAATTTGCCAAGAGTTAGAGGCGCCTGCGCTACTCTCAGAAAAACGTCAGTTTGACACCAATCAAAACTACGCACTTGTGTCTTTGGCAAAAAATTAAATGACAAGTTTAAAGTTGGACAAAAAATTTCCTTTTTTTACATTTCCGTTCTCTAATAAGTTAGTAAGTTTAAGTTTCAGCAACCAGACATAAACGTAAATGCGACAGAATATTGCCAAAACTGTGACGTATATATGGTTTTGATTTTGAAACAGTATTGATTTCTTTTGTAAAACGAACCAAAAGCAAAGAGCTTTTCCGTAAAATTTTCAACATACCTAAGTGTTAAAAAGAATATTAAGCAACTACTCTTGCTGCAACTGTTCCACTGCCAATTGTACATGGCATCTTGAACTCATGTGCTCCTTGGTCCCTTCCATCGCTTCAGTTTGGATGGAAATCGACGATTTCAAAACAAAATGTCGTCGCATTTGCCTGCAGTCGATTATTAACAAACAATCTAACGACAATAGTGCAACTTCACCTTCTTGACGCAGGTATCGCACTCAACACGGCAACAAAACTCGAAATGACAATTACAAGACATTTTGTGCAAAACATTAATTGTTTTGTAGCCCCTCCCGCAACAAAGATATCTACAGCTTCCAAGCCCACGTTTCTTAAGTTCGCATACTCTTCCTTTAGTTCCATAACTTCCTTGCTTTTTTGAGTGGGAGCAATACCGGGGGCTCTTTTTGGAATAAACTAAATCTTCTCCAGAAAGTATTCGTCTAACCGTGGACATCCGTCTAGATCTAGGGTAGTTAGATCTGGCGTAGTTAGAACGGGAACTTGGAACTTTCCGGAATCGATTTGTGTATCGTCGCTTGAACATTCCATTGGAACGCGCGCTATTTGCAGAGCGAGTTCTTCGTTTTAGTGCTCCTTTTCGTTTTTTCGAAAATCGACGAAAAATGGGCCGCAGAGCTTCCCCATCTTTTCCACCGACTACACGCACAGGCGAATTGTACTTGTTTCGCAACCTCATGCGTACGGCCGAGAAGTGAGGTAAAATCTTCCAACAAGTCCACATGGTACAGGAGCCGCTCAGCCCGTGGCAATGGCAATTCGTTTCACGATAATTCTTGATCGCCTGAAAATTAAAGTTATTTTATGATTCATGATGAAACAAATTAAAGGAGGACTCTACGTTGAGAGAAATACTTACCCTTTAAGAAATGACATCCAAACCCAAAAGAAAGAATTCTGCTTTAAGCGATGAAAATACTTTTCTAATCATTAAAGAAAGAAGCAAGTTTATCAAAATTCAAGGTTTCTATTTAAAATTATGATCATCAGCTTTCATGCTACTGCTACAGTAGTAGATGGCTGGCAAGTTTAAAACTATATTCAATGTAATCCGGCTGTCGTAATACAGCAGATTAGGCTACTCGATGTCGTCCATAAGTTTCCCAGACAAAGTTTCGGGTTCCGAAAATCATCCGAGGTTATAGGTCCAAAAGTACCTTGGACTTCAAACTAACTCTATTGCGGATCCAAGGCTTGATAATTTGTTAGAAGTTACCTTTTACAGCAAAAAACAACAACCAGTGCTGTTGATGGGAGGCCAAATGTGTAGGCTATTAAAATTGATACATTTTCAAGATTAAGTGGGTGATGCAATGAGGAGAGTTAAAGAGGGGGGGAATTTGCTTCCATCCCCGGAACTTAAGCGTTAAAATTGACCCTTAAACTATGTATCTTTTTGTATGAAAACACACGTTACATGCATTGAAAACGTGTGGTCAATTTAAATGAGCCTAACTTTGCCTCAAGTCATAAACTTTTAGTTGTGCCACTTCATCTTTTGTAAATTGATAAAACTTTTAACAGCCGCACAAGTTGCTTAAACGCAATCAACAAACATTTTAGCAGTCAAGACCTCCCATGATTAGGGCGAATGTAAAAGGTGTGGTATAATTGATTTCACACTATTGGTAAATGTTCAGCCAGCCCCTGTTTTTATTGGCATCACACTGTGCAAGAGGAGCCTATTTAGTGCATAACAAGCCTTCTGTGTACATAACAAGCTGAAACGGAAGAGAGCAAACTTTTTGTTACAGTACTCTGGGGCATACCTTTAAAACAAAAGTTGTGTGTAGACTGCCTTACCACATTTATACCGATTTACACAAAAGTTACTTTTAATAGAATTACCTAAGAGAAAAGTTATTTTAAATAACAGAGGTACGGTATCAAATTGTTTTACTTTATCAAAATCGGTGACTCTTGTTGGTGGGCTACTTGTGTTTTTTATACGGTACTTTTTAAAGGTCTAAAATTGTTAAGGTCTGATGCAATCCTCTAACTTCTATATGTGAGATGACCATAGGAAAAAACAAATGTGTCCAACTAAGCTATCGGGTCAAAGTTTAATTTTTTTATGTAAGAAGGCAGCAGCTATAACTTGCTGAATCTAAATAAAACCAACCACAAATGAAACAAGTTTTATTTATTTTATTATAAGCAACTCGGTTCATATATAATTTCAAGTGCAAGTATGCTCAATGCAATTGTATGCGAAAAAAAAAAAACAATTGTATGCGCAACGCAAAAAAAATGCAATTGTATGCCAGTGCGCAAAAAAAAAAAAAAAAAAAAAAAAAACAATTGTATGCAGGAAATGAACGGGTTTATGATCTCATAAACTTAGTAGGTTATTCTCACACACGACCGGAGGATGGGTTTGTGGTTCATAACTTTAATACAAGGAGAAGAAAGTCTTTTCATTGCTCCAATCATGGCCACCTGGAGATGCGGCCTGATTTGTCACAGTTTGCAGATTTTAAATACAGCTACTGCTAGTGCTTGACTGACATTTTTTGAGATGTTTTTACTTTTTGCCGTTTCCTAATGACATAAAACTTTTTTGTTAACTTGGGGAAGCAGTAGCAAATGAGAAAAAGTAAGTTGAAAAACGCAAAATTAGACTGTTATTGGAAATTAACAGTCTGACTAAAATCTTCGAAATCAAATTTTCTTTGTTTTTCAACATGTGAGGATGTTAAAACCTATTATGTCATCTGGGGAAAAGAATAAAGAAAGCGTAAAAATCTAATTTTTAGAAAAATTTATTTAAACGTTTGCCCAAAGTTAGAAAAACCTGAAAATTTCTTCAAAATGTGACAAATCAGGCCGTATCTTTAGGTAGCCATGCTTCAATCTGCATTTCTCTTCGTTTGAATCTCTTCAGAAGATTGTCGTAAGATTGAACTTATTCAACATAAATAATTTAATTACGTTGACTTTATTCTGACGACAAGCCCTTGAGGAGTGTCAGATGCAAAATATTGCAGCTTTGTTGCTTTTTCCTTGCTATAAAAATCATCAAAAACAAAAAAATCAATCAAGTTCAAGATTAAGATCAAAAACCTTTCTCGTTGCTTTTCACAAGGGCGCAAAGTAATTGTCCTGTTTTTTCATAGTTGAGTTGCTCAAAACAAGGCGCGAGGGTGTGAATTATGCGCTCATGGTCGGTATTTTATCGTTTCCAGTCGCCCATTACCCAAAAATATGTCTTTTTGAACCCTGTGATTGAAAATATTTTTGCAACGTTACATGTGGGCCCGTTTGGTTATAAGTGAGCACAAGTCCTCAGTCGCATCATTAGCTACAATCCTCCAGTGTATAGACCCACTCTTGCCCCGGGAGCAAGCTGGTTTTCGACATGGAAGATCTACTGTGGACCAAGTCACTCTCTTGACTCAAGACATCGAAGACTGCTTTGAGGCAAAGAAGAAGGCTGGTGCTGTGTTTCTCGACCTCACAGCTGCATACGACACTGTATGGCACCAAGGCCTCACCTGCAAACTGCTCCGCCTGCTCCCGGACAGGCACATGGTCCGCATGATCATGGAGCTCGTTTACAACAGAAGCTTTACTCTCACCACCGGAAGTGGTAAACCAAGCAGGTTACGACGCCTTAAAAATGGCGTCCCTCAGGGATCTGTCCTGGCCCCCCTTCTGTTTAACATCTACACCCACGACTTGCCAATCACGGTATCCGCAAAGTATGCCTATGCCGATGATTTGGCCATTCTACACTTGTCGAATCATTGGGAAACATTAGAAGGGACTCTAAACCAGGACATGTCGACACTTTCGGCATACCTCCAGAGATGGAGACTGAAGCTCAGCGAAACCAAAACAGTGACGACAGCCTTCCACTTAAACAACCGGGAAGCAAAGTGTGAGCTCAAGATCAGCACCAATGGAAAAACCCTGTCCTTCTGCCCAAACCCTAAATATCTAGGGGTAGTCCTGGACAGGTCGCTCACTTACCGTCAACATTTGGAGTCACTACGCAAAAAGATCTCAACACGCACAGCTTTGCTAAGGCGTCTGGCCGGCTCTGGCTGGGGAGCCGGAGTTGATACCCTGCGCATTGCCACCATCGCGCTAGTTCACGCTCCAGCAGAATACTGTGCACCTGTCTGGAGCCGCAGTGCCCACTGCCATCAAATCGACACTGCCATAAACGACGCCCTGCGTATCGTGACAGGATGCCTGCGACCTACACCATCGGAAAATCTCCCTGTCCTTGCAGGCATCCAACCAGCTGAGCTTCGTCGTGAAGAAGCCATCCTGTCTCTCTCTCGTCGAGCTATGAACCCCAACCACTTACTCTACTCAAGTCTCTACGAGTCTGTGAACGAGAAACCTCGGCGACTGAAATCGAGACACCCATTTGTACGTGCCGCACAACTCCTGATGAAAAGTGCTGAAGACCAATCCATCAGTGCGGCAACCTGGGCGGACCACCAATGGAGCTCGGAGTGGAAGAAGAACTCCTCAAGACTCCAAAGTTTCATCTCCGACACCAGCCACCATCCAACCGGAATGCATTTGCCCAGGAAGGCCTGGGTGCGGCTCAACCGCCTTCGTACTGGCGTCGGACTATTTCGCTTCAACATGCACAAATGGGGGATGGCTCCATCCGCGATCTGTGAGTGTGGCATGGAGGAACAAACCGCAGACCACACCATCTGTAACTGCGCCATCTACCATGCGCCAAATGGTGTGCGTGGACTGCGTGAACTGGATGACGAATCAATTCAATGGCTGCTCGACACCTGCCCAAACATTTAAACCGCGTCGCCGCCACTGCCCAAGGGTGGTAAAAGGCAGAGCCCCTCGACCCTTGAAGTGGCGAAGAACAAGGTTCAAACGAAGAAGAAGAAGATCCGGTGTGGTGATTTACTTTATATTTGTATTTATCCAATGGCAGTATTGTATAAAGTAGGCCTATAGCCTACTTGCTACAGCGAATTAAGAGGCAAGATAAGATTCTCATTATGTAAGGTTGGCGAATACGAATGGAGTGAGGTGGTATGAGTGAGCATGGTTTGAGAAGGGATGAAGATGATGTTTTGAGAAGAGCGCTGGAGTTGCAAGTGGAGGGTTGTAGAAAACAAGGAAGACACAAGAGAACGTGGAAAAGGCAAGTTGAGGAGGAAAGCAGCAAGGTGGGCTTGACAAGAGAGGACGCGTTAGACAGATCGATGTAAAGGCAGGGTGTAAAGGCGATTGTGGCATTTGGAGGTGAATCTGGCCACCCTCGGTAACGGGGACATCACCAGTTTAAAACTGGACTACTACTACAAGGCTTTCTGCATCACCAATTTTAAGGTGGTCGCTAGAATTTTATAGACCTCCTCTCTTTCAGCTGATACCGGATAGTTTCCAGGGGCATTTTTAACAGCCAGCATTAAGTACGGAGTCGAATCAGGGTCTCGTGAACAGAGATGTTTCAAACGCTATCCCACCACGGCTGTGTAGTATGAACGTTGAGGCTGTCTGAAAATTTTTAACTTCGCTTTTCGAAAAGATCACTACGGAAATATGCTTCAAAAATGTGTAGCATGTATTCACTAGTTCTTAGAAAATAGGGTTTGGTCTTGTCAGATGAAAACCAAATCTGGAAGGTTATATTAGAAGTAAAACATAAACAATGCTTGCATCCTATCACGTACGTGTCAGCCAAGTTAATCCCTGCATACAACTACCGATTTTCGTAACAGTTGTTTGAAATAATAACAATGCAATTAAAAAAAGCTCCATCTCAAAAAAGAAAGTCTAACTCGGGGGCTTCATCAGAGAACGCTTATCGTTAGAAACCTAATTTTTGTAAACTTTGCTCTCCCAAAACAACTACAATGAAATAAACCTTATTGGAATTCGACGATTTTTGAAAGTCATGTTTAGACGAAACTAATAACTTAGTTTGCAGCATAAAATCACTGATAAGAAAAATATGTGGGCTGGGACACTTAGTAGAAGGAGCATGAAATTGATTAAACTACGCCTTTGATATTAGTGCATAAAATATTAGAGCTGACTTATTCTTACCATTCTTCCAGCGTTTTGGTTATGAAGTTTAAGTTTTGCTTTAACGGCTCCCCGCATCCGACGACCAGATCTCCGTGACACAGTGAGAAACGCTCGTGACTTCATAATTCCATACTCTATGTTGTCATCACACCCTCCCCAATCAAATGCGTCCACTGCCATTCGGAGCTTTTTATCGTGAACTGTCTTATTGTGTTTAGCGGCTTCCTAAAGAAGGCAGTAAAATATATGTCAAGCCTTAGTCCTTGTAAATGAAAAGTGGGCAAGACCTTCAAACGCTGGTTCGATTCTGAGAGTAAACGCTTAAGATCTGCACTTCAAGGAAAGATTTTAATTCGCCGCACCTACCAAATAAACAATTTTCAGGCAGCAACACTTTTAACGAACAAAAACTTCATTCTGCCTATCTCGGTGACCGAACTTGTGTCAGTGGCTCAAAGCTGTTCACGTATGTGAAAATGCTAGGATAAAGCTTCTTAACGAAATTCTCAAAGTGAACATTAGTGATCGGTCTTGTGTCAGTGGTTCAAATCCTTCACACGTACAGGTATGCAAAACAGCCAGGAATAAACGTTCAAAGCAGAGTTTTCAATCCGAAAATACTCTAACAATTATTTAATCAATCGGTGTGAAAAATATCTTTATTCCTCACCAAGCGTAACAGCTTATAAGTAAGCCTGCGATTGTTTGCGCATTCACATTCTGCTATATCTCCTCTCGCGCATGCCAGTGTCACTTGGTATGTGGTCGCCGCAGCGGTGAGAGCATGAACAAACGCTGTTTCTCGAGTGTCTGATAAAAACATAAACATAATCGTTATCTATTATATTCAGTTACTTATTGTTATTACATCAATATTATATTGATTTGAAGGTGCGGTAGCCCACTGCTGTAGCCCCCCCACCTTGAGCGATGACCTTCCCCTTTTTCTTTCCAATTCAGTCGATCGTGCGTTTTTGCATGCCAGTTTGTTGTTTCGCATATTTTGTCAACCTCGTCTTTCCATCTTATTTTTGGTTTTTCTCGTTTGCATTTGTTATTGCATAATTGTACATAGGCCTATTAGAAATAAATCATGTCTTTTTTGCTGTTTGTACGGTATGACTTTCAAACAGTAGCGTTGACAAAGAGGTCCAGGGAGTATTTTAGGACCTGGGCCTAACATGACATTATGTCCAATGGCCGTATGTCCAAGACCAACTTATCCTCTCAACATCTCTGCTTCCAACGCAATAGATAAGTATGACATGGCTGTACTAGGCTACCAGCTGGCAATTACCTTTCACTTTTCACTGTCACTGATAAACTAAACCGCGATGCAGTACCTCGCAAAGCAATTGTAGCGTAACATTTCCATGTGCTATAACTCGTCATAAATTGTGAAAACTTGTGTATTTACTTGTCAAGTTGTCTCATGTGAAATATAAGTTTGCATAGCAATGTCACAATGAAATCTTATCTCCGTTTACCAAACTAAAGATATGAACTTATGCGACGTCTTGCAACGTTGAATCGACGGAAAGGCGGGTAACTGCCAAACTGAACTGAGAATGCATGAAAGAAATCGTTTATTATCGAATGGACGTGACGTCAGAAAACGATGAATCGACATAGGCTAGCGGCGAGAGATATTTTAGTTAGATAATGACACGCGGCAGCGCGTTTACATTGAATAAAAATACCTTTATTTTATCCATTTCTATTTCCATTCTTCCTAGTTTCGTCTCACAATAACAAACAAATGAAGTTACGCATATTTACTAAATTATTCAATAAACAATAATGCATCATCCAGCATTATGTCAGCGCTGATTGACTAGACATATTCACGAGTTGTGTGAGAATTGTATTCGATTAATCGCATTATTTATTGTAGGTAACACCTGCAAAAATTCAAGCAATTGCAGACTCTGCCTTCATAAGTGTAGTTTAGAAGTAGCCATCTCATATTGAGCCAATCCAATCAATGTAAAATAGAACGCTTTTACTTGATAGCGCGTGTGATATATAGGTTTTATCTAACAACTACTTTCAGTTACATTGAAAGTGAATGAGTAAGCATTATGCAGTCTGTGACAAGGACTGGAAATGTATAATCAGAAAATATAATATCATAAAGTATATTGCGTTATGTACATCTAGTAATTTTTATGAACATGGTATCATTTTGCAGGCAGGCGTTTTTATAGAGATACAAACTTATTCCATAGTTTGATTTATGGCACTTATCCAACTGTTTCATAATGCGAATAGCTGTTTTAGTTGAATTTAGAAAAAAATATAACTTATAACCGCAGACAGATGCAACTTTTTTCATGCTTTAGGCAATCGGCAGTACGGTGAACTATAGTGGTACATAACATAACCCATATGCGGGGTAATCGCAAGGGTCAACCCAAGTAATGGAAAGGTTCTTTTTGAATTATGGTGATGGAATTCTTGTAATGCTATTGAACTTCATCTTTTTATGAAAAACTTATATTGTTTGCATTTGCAAGAAATATCAAACTTTTGGATTTTTTTTATCACTGAACTGTCCGTTAGTAGAATGTTTCTTTATTACCTTAGTTAGGCCTATTGGTAAGTCAGGAAAGTATTTGTTGATGTGACATATGAGGATATTGTAAGAGACCGAGTTATTTTGTAAATAGTATTTGATTTTTGGACACCATCAAAATTTTCTCACAATACACAAATGCGCATCGAGATATAGTGCTCACAGTTTGGAAAAGTTAGATTGTGATAATTACAACTTGCCTGAGTAGGCCTACAGCAAGGGACAATCAAAATAGATGAAACCGCATTCATGGTAATATAGACGTTTTGCAAACTGCTCTTTTCGTTTTCAATATAATAACAAGAATGACAGCTTATTTTCACTAAACATATCAACAAATATCAAAAATTATGAATGAACAACGCATCTATATTTTTCGGTTTAGGTTCAACAATGCATTCTAGCCGTCAAAATGATGGAATATTTGGTAATTTTGTTGAGACATACCATTGCCCAATCGTTGAATTTACATCAGAGATAATTTTATTAGATAGATTATCAGTTTCATGCACATGGTTTCATTCAGCGTTATAATGTTGTTTTTCAAGCCACGTGGCGTTCATGGTCATAACGCAACATTGCAGAAACAGCCAATATTGATACCAGGTAGGCCTACTAATTATTACGCCGCTTTCGTCGAATCTACGTCGCTAAACGACGATATTGTGCAAACGCCTGTTGAATTTCCCTTCTACGTGTAGTTTATCATAAACGTGAAGCATTGCTCAAAAAGCTAATCTGAATCACCATAGATAACCATAGCATTCATATAGTTTCATCATCAGTAAATATGTAAAGTGCACTTCACAATTTTTAACAACGGTCTGACAATTTATTATATTGCAAAGTTTTGATTTATTCTCGATTTTTATAATTCTGTGTAACAGTTTTTTTCTAACTAGTTTCTATGGGACTAACAATTTGTTTCATTATACATTTTCTTTAGTATTTCAACGCCATTATTAAAAAAATTACGTCCTTTTCACTTTTAAATAAAACATGGCAAGGCAAGGATTCAGTGCTGAAGAAATATTGCAACATGTTTTACTGGATTCTGACGACGAAAGCCAGGCGGATGATTTGGAGGATTTATGGCACTCCGATTCAGATGAAGAAGCGGATTCTTCTCCGTCAACTTCCGCAACAGCGATTCCGATCAAGATTGACGACCAGTTACCTTCCATGGGCGATGTTCAACCGGAGTTTGCGCCATCAGGACGGATTATAACATCGAAAAGACTGGTGAACAGCATAGATTCCTATCTCGACATGAACAACTACGATGCTGTTGAGTTTTCCTGACACACTGAAGTCTTATACAACTTTTGTAGAAAAGCCAAAGAACAGACAAGAGGGCGGCGTCAGCATTACTTGGTCTAATGCGAGACCGGTGCACAATGGGAGAAGGGGCCGGGCTAACATTATATCTGGCCCGATTGGTGTTAGAGGAGAAGCCAAAGAAGCCAAGACCCCTCGGCAAGCATGGGAACTATTTTTTTCTTTAAACATTTTGAACATTATTGTTCAAGAAACAAATAGAAAAATTGCCACACTCATTTCTCAATTGCCAGAGAGAATTTTAGATGACAGCAGGTACTGCTATTTTGGCCCAACCAACAACGAGGAGATGCTGGCCTTTGTTGAATTGGAGTATTTTCGGGGGCTTTTAGGACAGGCTGGTCATTCCACGGATGTATTGTTCAATCAACTGCAAGGACATCCCGTGTTTAGTGCAACAATGAGCAAGAACCGCTTTAAATTTTTATTTTCGAACATTTCGTTCGACGACCAAAATACTAGGCCGCAACGTTGGAAGAATGACCGGTTGGCCGCATTTCGAGTCGTTTTCGAAATGTTTAACGAAAACTGCGGCAAACATGTCATTCCAGGTGACTACTTGTCGTTGGACAAAACGCTATACCCCATGAGGACACAAATTGCCTTCAAGCAATATAATCCAAACAAGCCTGCGAAATATGGCCTTCTGTTCAAGTCGGTAAACGCCAGCAGATTCCCATACACATTTGCGGCATCGGTCTATTCAGGTAAACCGAAGGAAAAGCCATTTAATTTTTACGTTCGTGGAACAGAAGAACTGGTAAAAGGAATGGTGATGAGCCTGGAACAACACGGTGACCTTCAAGGTCGGAATATTTTGTATGACCGCTTTTACACCTCCATACCACTCGCGCAGTGGTTGCTTGAGAGGGGTATAACGTCAGCTGGAACCCTCAACGCTATACGTAGAGGAATACCCCTGGAAGTGAAGCAAGTGAGTGGTAGGGAGAAATCTTCGTACGAAATTTATTGGCAGACGAGTGAGGCTGATCTCAGCCTACATTCTTATGTAGTAAAAACGAAGAATTCTGGCATGCGGAATGTGTTGATGTTGACGACCATGCAACCTCTATTGGGGATTACCAAGGATGACGGCAAAAAGAAGCCAGGCTTGTATAAGCTTTACGACTTCACAAAGGGTGGCACCGATATCATCGACCAAAGGATGGGTTGGTTCATTCACGTGCAAAGCGAAGTCCCCACGGTGGACAACTACTGCGTTTGCTTATTGAGAAGGTGCCAAAGCCACAAAAAATAAACTACCAAAAAACCGTGGCCAATGTCAATGCTGTGAAAAGCCTTTATGCCCTGCACATTCCATACGAGTATGTCAAGTTTGCTTTTGCGCAGAATAAACTATTTGAATGATTGCGGTTTTATAAACTTTGGCTTCAACCACAGCCTAAATAAAACGCGGAGCTCAATGAGAGATTTTCCTTTTTTCCTTTTATTAGACAGATAGCTATTTTTACGTTGATTCAACATATCAAGACGTTGAATACTTGTAAACATGTGCGGTTTTGCAATTAGATTGCTTATCAAAATCATCTATCCTTTTTTGTATAAAAAGTGGGTCATAAAACTAATCGTAATACTCGATGTAAAATTCAGCATTTTTATATGCTGAAACAGTATTGTATTCATATTTTATAAATCCATTTTCTATTTAGAAAATATCAATATAATGCGGTTTGAGCATAGCTGAATTTTAGCACGGATACAACGACTGATTTTATGACTTTTATACAAACAAGGACAGAAGAGAAGTAATCTAATTGCAAACCCGCGCATGTTTACATCGTCTTGCAATGTTGAATCCACGTCGAAATGATTGTATTAGCGTTGTATTCAATTTCTCGTATTATCGAACTGTAAATGTGCAGCCACTTGTAATTTCAATGTGCCTCATTGCATATTCTTAAATATTTCTGAATTTGTGTGTACATAACCTGACAGAACACAGGTTGCTTTACCATTGAATCAAGTTGAAAAACGTTGCTGCAAGAGCCTTGTGCCAATTGCTGCAGTCCGGTATTGCTGTAACCAAATCAAAATACTTATCAATATTTTGCTGCCAAACTGACATTTTTATCGCATAAACGCCCATTAGGCAAAAAAAAAAAAGGCAGCTAATTCTTTGTAAAGTATTTCTCCAGGTTCACAATGATTTGACGCATAATAAATACTACTTTGAATAAATCTAAATATTGTTTGGATTTTAGTGTGTGGCATATCAATCTTAGAGAGCTTATTGAATCCACAAGAAAATGACCCGAGGCATTACAGATTTTCCTTTTGATGAAAAGCGTTGTGACGTTCTGTTAATTAATGAACCGTAACTGTTTTATTTTGAATTTCTTTCTGACTTCTGTTTATGTAAACTGACTTCTGTTTTATGTTTATGTATGCCTTGTATGTAGCCGAGTTCACATTGAACTTACATTGAGAGACGCTGTTGCAACTACAATACATTGCATTTAAACCGCTTTTTTTTGTTGCATGATCTTCCATTCGTTTCGTGGATTACATAATAGTATTTGATAAACGCCACCCTGCTTCTTCAGCTGGTCTACATTTGTTAATAAAGCGTAGGAGTTGCTGTTCTTGGAACCGAGGTCACAAGATCATAATCCAAATTGGTGTGACACGCGTTCAGAAATCTCATTACTGCATGTAATTGATGAAGCATTGTTCTTTTAGTCAAGAAGCGAGCTTTATTTTGAGCGTGGGAAAAGTTATTATTTTGCATGAAAAATATAGATTCAAATTGAGATTATGTAAAAAAAATTTAATCACAACATGGCAATGCATGTTCTTCATTACTCTACCAAAAAATAATGTGTAAACTCACGCTACAATTGCTTTAATCGCAAAATAATCCAAAAGTCATAAGTCACCTCAACATTTCAACGTCTATGAGCAGTTCTAAAATTCACATAGGTTTAATTTTCGGATATGCTCAGCGTGAATAATTTTACAAAGTGAATCCCAAAGTTTGAAGCCGTACCTTAAAAAATAACAGAGATATCACTCCTAAAGCATAAGAAGAATCGACATCCCCCCCCCCAAACTGAGCAAGACTCCAGGGAGCCCAACCTCGTAAGGGTTAAAACAATAAAACCCTTTGCACAGCTACCTTGGCCCTCGTCCATTCTACCGCCGAGTACTGCGCACCAGTGTGGTGCCGCAGCTCTCACACTCGCCACATTGACACCGCCATCAACGACGCACTACGTACTGTGACTGGATGCCTGCGTCCCACTCCAACGAGCTTCCTTCCCATCCTTGCAGGCATCCAACCTGCTGAGCTTCGCCGTAAAGGAGCCATGATTTCTCTTCCTCGTCGTGCATTGAACCTCGACCACCTCCTCCAAAGTACATTCCAGCGCCTACCTGGAGAACAGCAGCGACTTAAATAAAGACGCCCATTTGTGCCCGCCGCTCGACAGCTTCTGAACAACGTTGAAGATCTTGAAATAAGTGCGGCACATTGGACGAACTACACATGGAACACGGAGTGGCAAAACAACACCTTCCAACTCCGTGATTTCCTACCCGACGTCGATCCCCACCCTCCGGGAATGTCTCTCGCAAGACTTGCGTGGGTCCGGCTTAACCGCCTACGAACCGGCGTCGGTCGCTTTTGCTCAGACATGTGCAGATGGGGCCTGGCTCTCTCACCGGGATGCGAGTGTGGTGCCACAGACCAGACAGTAGACCATGCCGTCCATGACTGTCCAATCCACCAACCACCACATGGAACGCTTGGATTGAAGGCCCTGGATGACGAGACTGTCGAGTGGCTGATGACCTCATGCCCAAACATATAGTCCGGAAGAAGACAACTCATACGACAAAGAAGAAGAAGAATAAACTTCTGCGGTTGCAACAACAACAACAACATCTCGAACTAATGACAAAGTCACATATTTGGTATTTGCTGAGAGATTTGATACCCTAATAATGAAAATTTTAATCCTGTTTTGATCAATGTAAATGCGACTATTGTGCAAAAATGTCCTTTAAAGACGAGACCTGTTGGCCTAATGGGCTCAAAGAGACTCACTAGAATAATGCTCTAATAGAAGTAAAGCATGAAAAACCATGTGTAAAATAATAAACTCACTTTAAAGAACAACTTAAAATCTTCCTGATCTACGCCAACGTACAGTAAATATAGAACCTTGAAAATAACTTGACAGTGACTAAAAAAAATTGGTGAAAAAAAAAGAAAAGAATCGAAAAACTAGAGAGTACTGCGTTGAATAGAAACTAACACTACACAAAATGTCAGCCACATTTCCTACCATGCGAAGGTGGCTCAACACTGTTCTTATTACAGACTGGGAATGCAACGTCCCATTTTTAATCGAAATTAGTCATCCATTCAATGGTCTTAATGCAACGGTTTCAAAACCTTTTTGACGTTGCAAATTTCTTTCAGAGAAATTCCAAACCTGTATTTCCTCAGACACTCCCACAAACCCATCACAGCTTTCTACGAAGCCCAAAGGGTTTATTTACGCCAATTTAAAAGACCGCCCTAATTTAGCAGACCGCTCCAATTTAGCAGACTGCCCCAATTTAGCAGATCGCATCACTTTAGTAGACCACCCCAATTTAGTAGAAAGCCCAAATTTAGCAGATCACGTCAATTTAGCAGACCATTCCAATACTAGAACACTAGCAGAAGCTGATCACAAAAAATATTAATTGCATGGATATTTTCAGAAAGACGTTTGTGTGCTGAATTTTGTTTTGTACCGATTTTCTGTTTCAATGTATTTACTTGACCATGTTTGTTTGTTTTGTTTGTCGTATCCAGGCTTACACCCGGTGGTTGAATATTTAGATTAAGTAGACGGGAAGGCAAGGAAGCCAATCTTCGTGTCCACCTTCAGGGCATGTCTTTTAGGTGTCCTGCCAAAGACACAGACGCATGCTCTTGAGCAATGTCGAACCGGCGCCCTTTCGATTGCCGTTCCAAAGCTCTCACCACTCGGCAATGCCGCCGACTACTTGACCATGTAATTTGGTTATATCAATTTAAGACTCTTACCTTTATTTTGATATAGAATGTATTAAAGTATGTTGCGAATGACACGCCTGTTGGCTGCCTCATTTGCTTTGCTAGTAATTCGTCTGTCTGTTCTAAATGAAACTTGATAGCAGAAAGACTTACAGGATGGCATACGGCTAGTTCTTTAAAAGTCGTTTTTGAAAATACAAACTTTCCTGACTAAAAGAGTGTCATAGGTAGAAGAACTTAAAGTTGTACCAATGCACTTGTAATCTAACTTAACACTCTTTCGACTTGTTGTAATACTTTATTTGTCATTACCAATAATTACAAGTTGCAAAAGAATCTGAACGTTGAATCTCAAGAAAAGTTTTATTAAAATCTCCCAACTAGCAAATCGTTCTTTACATTAAATCAAAGTCCACATGATTTTAAAAAAGGATTTTTTCCATTTGAGCTGTTTTTTTTCGGTAACAAGAAGGTTATAGTTGCTACCTTTCATCTGCAAGCGTGAACACCACTAATCAAGCGTCACACAGCTTTTGTAGTGCCCGAGAGCTCTCTGACATCACGCGTTTTGCTCCACTGACGTCGCGTCAGAACCCTGGAATCCACTTGATTTGTACAAATACCGCGGGGTTTTAGCGCAACCCCGCGTCTCGCTTTGAAATCTAGGAAATTGGATTTAGATGATTGTAAACACTGAATTTTTGTAAGAATGCTTAATCGAGTTCTGGCTAGTGCTACATACACACGTAGATTTGCCGTTTTGTTACATTGTGTGGTTGTGTTTAGCGATTGCAACGCTTACAGTGGCGTTTTTTCAACCATGACTAGGTCCCTTTTTAACTAGGCCTACAACCATGATTTCTGATTCAATTTTTGTCGGTCTTGTTTTCATTTTACACTCAAGAAGAACTGCTAATTTTTGAAGTCAAGTTGGCAATGTAAGACAACAGAGCGTTGTGTTCATCTCTGGTGGTGGGGTTGTCAGTCGTTCCGATGTTTTTGGTGCTCTTGTTGCCTGGATTCTGTCGTTCAACGTCAATCTTGTTATGCTGAAATGAATCAATAATCGAATCAATAGCGAAGATCATCGTATCCTGATCACTTCTCGCCATAACCATGCCCGAAGTGTCGTCCCATCGACGACTGTATATGAGCGGGCATGCTAGCAAGCAACGTGCCGCTACACCTACATACCTACAGTAGCCTGAATACATAATATAGCCTACGCCCTACACCGGTGGTAAACTTACTCAAGTTTAAAAATTGCAGATTCAGTAATGCACTGAGAGAATGAATCTCACTGTCACCACACTAGCTAGTGACTATAATCCTTTGAGTATACATTGGAGTTTTACTGTCTGCGGCAAGGACTTACTTTTTTCCAGAGCTAGCTCATTTACATAAGATAATATAGAATGAACACAAGTTCCGTATACAAAACAACATTTCCAAGCGCTTTCCTATAGGCTAAAGGACTTTTTGAAAACAAGTTCCTTTTTAGGCAATTAGTTTCATGTAAACATGCTTGTAAAGAATTCCAATCAAATTTTCTATCTTATTACAAAGAAGATAATATCTTCATTTCTCTGTGTTTGGTTACAAGTTTCTTTGCTGTGGTCTTAGCTTTTCCCGATCGAATTGCAAATCCTTTGTCCAGAATCGTATTCCCTCGTCTCGATTTCAAATTTAGAGCTGATGTTTTTTCAGACTACTTGCTAATCGCAAGCAAAGCCTAGTTTCATTACCAACAGTTATTTTATTATTATTACTCCCTATTGTATTATATATTATTATTCCCCATAATTATATTTATCCTTACATACAGTTATTTATTTATTTTATTGTTACATTTATCAGGATATAGATGCAAAATTTTAAGCAAAAACATTTATTCAATTTTTCTCTACTTGACAACATTTGCAATACTCCGCAAGGCACAAACGCCTGGCATAAAAATGAATTTATTTGCCTTGTGATAACCAGATGACCTAATTACCACGCAACTTGAAAATCAGAAGCGAGAATCTGGACATACTGAAGCTTAATGAAAAAACTGCCATTCAGGATGTCTTGCTCTTCTTTTCATTACTATTCAACGTGTGCCACGGCTGTCTTCAGTCTGACCAGAACCTTAAATGACCAGACCTTAAATCTGGGCAGCTTACTGAGCTGGGTAGCTTACCTAGCTCACGTTGCAACCACAACAACTTTTAATCAGTCAAATACCGGAATAAACGGAAAGAACTATGCATGAACACCTAAGCCTGAAAAAGGCATTGTATACAAAGAGGAAAAACCTCACTGAGTGTTCGCCTCTGATTTGATAGACATGGTACAGGTACGGCACCTTGTAGGGTCATACCAAAGACTTTATAATACTGGTGCTCAATCTTTGTCATACAAAATATTTATGAATGTAACAATGTAATCCAGCTGGGCTTCTTTGCAACAACGCTGACACGGCTTGTTTTGGAAAGTGCTAAAGGTGTTGAGAGTAATGCATATCTGCAACGATTGATTGATCGTTTGATTGATTAATTGATTGATTGATTCTCTATACTCGGACAGGGAAAGGGCTTCTTGCAGAGTTTAATCCTGGCAGTTTCGCATATTTGTAGAGGCTTGAGCCGCTGGCGCAGGTTGGTCGCCAAGATTGAAAGAGTGCAGTTTCCGATAGTTGGTGAAGTGTTGCTGCCGGGGAATTATTTCATCTAATAGATGCCGCTAAATGGAGAACAGTCCTCAAAATGTGTTGCTCAAGCGCAAAACCTGACAGTCGAACAAGCGCCGCTTGATCTTGAAGCCTCTTCGTTCACGAAGTCACGCGCTAACTAACTGAGCTATCGAGGAGGCTTTTGCAGAGGTATGGATACAGCTCTGTGCAAAAACACATTATTATTTAATTTGTTGGCTACTTATTGGAAACAGAACTGTGATAATAGCCTCAACAGTTCGGCAAAACGTAAGATTAAAACGATGACCAAGGACTTGAGTTTGCCTTCTCGCTCAAAACTGCACACTATGGACACATCACACCCCGTGGTTTTCTACCATCAAGACGGAAAAAGCTAACATTTTGCGTCGCCTTGATAACATTTGTGATAAACATAACTCGCTGTTTGAAGGCTCTGACGCCTTGCAATTCTTGCCCTGGCTCATTACCTTACAACTTCTGTTAAGTTATTCATTACTGAAATAGCATTTTATTGTAGTCTACTATATTTATTTAATATTATTCTAGAGCCACTGGCGGTTTACTAAAATATTGTTAGACATATGAATAGACAGAGATTGCGCTGCAACTTTCGTTTTATTATTGATTTTACCCATTCAGCGTGAAAAGAATAATGAGCAAAGAGGCATCGGAAATCCAGCATAAACAATGCCTTCATTGTCTATCGTGAAAATAACAATCGATCATTCGCTATCTTACCACAAACAACTTTACACTCCCGAGTTGTCAGTAGAAATAATGTACGATGTGAAAGTTCTTAATTTGTCGACGGGCAAGCTTCCCTTTTCGTTTATTCGATTGCTTAGCCTATAGGCTAAATAAATTCAAACAACGGGTCTTTTCAATAGAGTTTCTATTATGTAGTTTCGAACTCCTTGGATTCACTTTCAACTTACAGGTAAACGCGATATCTATAGTGACGATAAACGCAAAAAGAAATTTGCAAAGAAATTATTTTATAAGGAGTAAGTAAATGTGCTTTGTTAAGGCGTTCCCATCATCAAATACTTTAACATTTTTCTCTTAAGCCTGAAATTTCTTTATCGTCACTGTAATGGATATCTCGCTTACCTGTAAGTTGATGTGAATCCGAGCTACTGCACTGAGGAGGCCGGAAGGCCGAAACGATGTGCACTGTCTGCAGTTATGGACGCTCTTGGCATATGCCGATTGAGCACTTTACTGGAGACATCTTGCAGTGCATTGCGCAAAGCTCAATGCTTGCAGTTTGAGCACTTCGGCAAGGTTGGCGGTAGTATCATTTTTTGGAGCTTGGATTCTACAAATAGGAAAACGTCACATAAAGGTATATATCTTCTTGGCCATACCCAGTGTACCTACTGCACTGAGGAGGTCGGAAGGCCGAAACGGTGTGCACTGTCTGCAGTTATTTTTCAAATTATATGTCTGTGAAAACACAATACTTACGAAAGCGCACGCAGTGAACGGATATGAAACTAGTTTAATTAGGTTTCAGTTTGATCATGACGTCAAAGCCCAGACAGAAAATCAGTCGTTTTGTAGATTGACTGAATTGATGTCTGGGAGTCTACTTCGGTTTTTTCCTGTAACGACATCTTCTATATATTTTTTGTTTGTTTGTCGTATCCAGGCTTACACTCGGTGGTTGAAGATTTAGATTAAGTGGACGGGAAGGCAAGGAAGCCAATCTTCGTGTCCACCTTCAAGCGTGCCTTTCTATATACGGTATCATCAAGACAAACATTGTTTCAGTGTGAGAGTACTTTGGAATTATGACTACAATTCTGAAAAAACTTTTAGTTCATCCAAGATCTTCTCTTGCCAACCGTGTTTTCACTTGGCTACATATTTCGGTGCGGGGACTCAACAGCATGTTAACCTTTTGAAGGTTGGGGGGGGGCTGTCAATTCAACTTTTTTGTATCAACAATTGTATCTCTAAAACCACTGAGGCTGCGACTACGAAATTTCTTGACTTTTCTTAACTTTTATTCATCTCCATTGAGCTGAAATTTTGAGCAAATAAAGGTTATAAATTGAGAGATATAAGGCATTTCTCAGCACATCCTCTGAAATATTTCATATTCCATTGTTCAAAATTTTCCCACCAGCTGGATGAAAGTAATTAATTTGGCCCATGTCTCGTTAATCCTAACTGTTTATGTAAAATTATTTAAAAAAATTTTAATCAGAACATTGCAATGCATGTTCTTCATTACTCTACCAAAAAATAATGTGTAAACTCACGCTACAATTACAGTCATAAGTCACCTCAACATTTCAACATATATGTGCAGTTCTAAAATTCCCACAGATTTAATTTTCGGATATGCTCAGCGTGAATAATTTTACAAAGTGAATCCCAAATTTTGAAACTGTACCTTAAAAAATAACAGAGATATCACTCTTAAAGCATAAAAAAAAATCGACAGCCCCTCCCCCCCCAAACTGAGCAAGACTCCAGGAGCCCAACCTTCTAAGGGTTAAAGCAATTTACAACTACATGCTATGATTAAATAACCGATAAAAAAATCAATATGACAACAGCAGGATGCGCTCAGTTGCAGGATTGTGTCAGTCGATTATGACTATTGTGATTATGTCAACGAGAAAGCCAAATTGTGAGAGCCCTGGTACGAAAGGGCAACATTTTGGAGCTATGAAATCTAAGATACAATACATGGTGAAATGAAACAAAAAAAGGATGAAAATCAATAAGAAAAATCGTCTTATCACCTATAAAAAAGTTTTCAGTTTAGGTTTTGTCGCTAGGCATGGGATAATAGTGGGATGGCGCAGAGGATAGGGCACTCGCTTTCTAATCATGCAATCCTGGTTCGACTCCCGGCTTAAGCTGGTTGTTAAAAACACCGCTCACCTCTACCTAGGGTGTAATAAATTGGGTGGGGGATAGTTGCTGGAGTCTTAGTATAATGAGAACTTTATCTTCTCATTTCCCAATGCTTCGATCAAATATGGGACTCACCTTTACCTTTAGCGAACGAAAAATAATATTTAAATCTAGTAAAAGCTAATCTTGTGCTTGAATTACATTATAAAGAAAAGGTAAAAGTGAATCCCACACTTGATCCAAGCTTTGGGGAATGAGAGGATAAGGTTCTCTTTATACTAAACCTTTGGCACTAATGAGATTAAGGTGGCCAGTTCCTTTCTCTCGGCCGCCTTTCCTTCTGAAACTATGCCCACCCAATTTATTACACCCTGGGTAGAGGTGAGCGGTGATTATCAACAACCAGCTGAAGCCGGGAGTTGAACCATAACGTTACGTTACGTTGGCTGGTCGCTTTGCAACATCAAATTACCTGCAAAATCTATTTCTTCTTGGCACGAGGAAAATGTTTGTGACACTGGGTATTTTTCGAAAGCCCTTACTACAGAACAGGCGTGGAAATATCAAAGGAGTTGATATATTTATAGATATTTCTCAGCAGCCGTTTGTAGCAAAACTAAACAGCGATAAACACGTGTTTCACTCATCATTACTGCACCACTAAACCATAACACATTTAAATACTGTACAATAATCTCGAGATTATTAAAATAATGTAAGCAAATGTAACTAAGTTTTGTATGTCACATCTAATATTTGCAAAGACCTAGTTGCCTAGTTGTTTATATCGAGCATTGCTGCAGTGGGTGAATGCCGGCAAAAAATAAACTTACCTCTTTCTCAAAGTGACACATCTTTGCTCCTGCTTTATTGAACAACGTCGGTGCTTTGTGTAGGCCTATCAGTGTTTCAATTCAAGTTTCAAAAAACGCGGTTTAATTTTCAACGTTATTTACAACACAAATACATACTAGTTGTGGTATTTTGAGACAGAATTACGTTGTCAGAGATAGGGTTATGAGCAGGGCCGTCGAGATGGCATTTTAGGCCGGGTCCTAACGCAAGGCCCGGGCCCATTCAGCAAGACGTTTTTAACGAATAAAGTAGGGCACTAAACATATATCGTGCTTTTTTTATTTCAAAGCCAACTGGAATGATTTCGGCCCTTGAAATAGCCTCAGGCACAGGTCCAATTATCCCTTAGACCTTGTGCCAAAACTACTGCTTGTTAACTTTAACCCTATCTGTAGCGACACGGGGCTTTATGAGGACGCCCCACTCTTGCAATGAAATATTTTACAGAAGGAAATATGCTAGAAATGGGAAATTTCTTGACTTTTAGTTTTTATTCCTTGCGAATTTTCGAAACCTAAACTGGTCATTTTTCTACCTTCCTGCCCTTCACAATAAGCATTTCGTCTCAGGTGGCTTGATATTTTCGTGCAATGCCAGATTATGTACATGTTTGTGCAATATAAATGTTAGTGAAATTATTTTGAAATGTAAAAACGCCTAAAACTGACTTATATTAATGAGCACAAATAATTTTTTGTTTAGTTTAGTTATAATTCAAAAATTTCAATTTTGAAACTATTTTTTGGACATTAGAATAAAAACTGACTTTCTGACGTTTTTCATCTTAAGCAATTTCTTTCAATACATTTGTTGGGTGAAAATTTAATTTCTATACGCACAATACACGTGGCTATTATCTTGTAAAATATTTTGGCTCGGTGATTTTCATAGCTCACGTTATTAGCAATTAATTACCACGGGGCTAAGATAGCCCGTGACGTGCTTTTCACGTACTAAAACAGCTCGTATTAAGATAGGGTTAATATTCTTCCCTTTGAGGCGACTCAAGTATTATGACGACACATTCGTCTTCAAGGAAAAATGAGGTAAGTTTATAACCTTCATTTATCTACGCTGATTTGTATCATGCAACTCCCTTGTGACAATAAAATTAATTTTGAAACTTACATAGTAGGCTGTGCCAAAAAATGGCGAGGTTCATGGATTTTTCCTTAACTTTTTGAAAAGTTGTAGTAGACTTTTATAAACACAAACGTAAAAAAAAATTGAAAATAATGACGCCACACGGTCGCGCTGGCCGTTTCTATGGTTACCAATACCCATTTTCATAAAAATTGTCATATTTCGAAAACCACTGGAGATAAAAAGATGACCGTTACATCTAAAGCTGCAGAAGTGGATGGTTTATATCTTCTCTAAGAATACTTTTTATTCTAGGACTACTTAAAAAATATTGATAAGCAAAAAACTCAATTTTACTATTTTTTTGTAGTAGGGGAGATGCAGGACCTATTAGACATTTTTTTTTCTTTTTTGCTCTCAATTCTTCAGCTTATATTAAAATAAGACAACAAGTTTAGAGATTACAGCCAAAGTCAATTTTTATTGACTGTGTAAATATTTTGACAATCAAATTTATTTTTGTGAGGTTAAAGCTTATACAAACTTTTTTGAAGAGTGTATATTCTGTCCTGCCCCTGAAGGACCTAGTATACACAAGCAAACATTGAAAAATATTATTATTGATTATTATTGAAATTATTGAAAAGTATTGCTTCATGTAGACTCTCTATGGACAGACATATTGCAATTGCTCGAAATTGCAAGATTTTAGCACTGACAACAATGTTTTTTGTTTTATGTCTGTCCATGTGTATACTAATGATACGAGACATCAACCGTTTCAAGTGGACAGTTTGCTGGGTTGGTTCACAAAAACAGAAAAGTTTTATTAGTCAATTGAACAAAAGAATAGTTGGAAACTCGTCTCTAAACCTGCCTGGTCATAAACGGTTGTGATTTGATCAGGCCTACCTTCTCTTTGAAGTACACAAGAAAATAAGTTTTTTGCAATGAACATTGAATTTCATACGTCACAAAATAAACCTCCAAGAGCGAAAAAATAATTACAACAAAGAAAATAGCCAAATTGAATCTTAAATATTGAACCTAAAAGTTGTTTAACTCTAAAATATAATAATTTGGCAATAAAATGTTATTTAAAGGTAAGTTATGTATCATTGTATAAACGTTCAAAACGACCTTGTTGCGGGTAAAACAAGTAAAGTTATTTACAAGAAGCTCAATTTCAAATGGCTCAAAAATTTTGTTTTAAAATAAAACTTTATTTGAAAATGTTGTTATTCCTAACAGCGCGTTGTGTAAGTCATAAAGTGTCCACTGCGTCACAGAGTAGTGAGAATGTCTGCGTAATGTACGACGGTCCATCGTCGTCGCTTCGACTCCGCTCTAAAGCACGCTCATGGGTATCAGCAAAACACGTAATGTCATGCCAAAATAATGGGACAACCTGACTCTACAACTAACTTACATCTCCCTTTGCTTATTTCACTCGTATGGTGCGCTGCGTCTATTATCGTAGTTTACAGTCATTATCGCAATGAACACAAAATAAAACATTAGAATTATTATTGTAAAAAATCTCCAAAGACGATATACCCTGCAACATCAAGGTAAACATTACATGATACATTGGAATTTAACTTTATCAAGGAAAAGCGAAAACCATTGTTGATGCTACCATTAGCCTACATTTATGACGAATGCATTTCACTTCTTGATACGTCAATATCGCAGCAATTGTCAGAAGCGAATTGATGGCATTGTGAAGTGGAAAGCTGGCCTTTGTAAATAGGACTGTTGGATACGAGTTTTTCCAGTGTAAATAAAACGAAATTCGTCACAAATAGAAAAGGTTGAAAGCAAAATAAAAACAAAAAAAATTTCTTCAAAACAAAATTTAGATTGGAAATTAAAAATATCTTTTTGTTGAGAACTTTTAAATCTAAATTTGCCAAGAGTTAGAGGCGCCTGCGCTACTCTCAGAAAAACGTCAGTTTGACACCAATCAAAACTACGTACTTGTATCTTTGGCAAAAAATTAAATGACAAGTTTAAAGTTGGACAAAAAATTTCCTTTTTTACATTTCCGTCCTCTAATAAGTTAGTAAGTTTAAGTTTCAGCAACCAGACATAAACGTAAATGCGACAGAATATTGCCAAAACTGTGACGTATATATTGTTTTGATTTTGAAACAGTATTGATTTCTTTTGTAAAATGAACCAAAAGCAAAGAGCTTTTCCGTAAAATTTTCAACATACCTAAGTGTTAAAAAGAATATTAAGCAACTACTCTTGCTGCAACTGTTCCATTGCCAGTTGTACATGGCATCTTGAACTCATGTGCTCCTTGGCCCCTTCCATCGCTTCAGTTTGGATGGAAATCGACGATTCCAAAACAAAATTTCGTCGCATTTGCCTGCAGTCGATTATTAACAAACAATCTAACGACAATAGTGCAACTTCACCTTCTTGACGCAGGTATCGCACTCAACACGGCAACAAAACTCGAAATGACAATTACAAGACATTTTGTGCAAAACATTAACTGTTTTGTAGCCCCTCCCGCAACAAAGATATCTACAGCTTCCAAGCCCACGTTTCTTAAGTTCGCATACTCTTCCTTTAGTTCCATAACTTCCTTGCTTTTTTGAGTGGGAGCAATACCGGGGGCTCTTTTTGGAATAAACTAAATCTTCTCCAGAAAGTATTCGTCTAACCGTGGACATCCGTCTAGATCTAGGGTAGTTAGATCTGGCGTAGTTAGAACGGGAACTTGGAACTTTCCGGAATCGATTTGTGTATCGTCGCTTGAACATTCCATTGGAACGCGCGCTATTTGCAGAGCGAGTTCTTCGTTTTAGTGCTCCTTTTCGTTTTTTCGAAAATCGACGAAAAATGGGCCGCAGAGCTTCCCCATCTTTTCCACCGACTACACGCACAGGCGAATTGTACTTGTTTCGCAACCTCATGCGTACGGCCGAGAAGTGAGGTAAAATCTTCCAACAAGTCCACATGGTACAGGAGCCGCTCAGCCCGTGGCAATGGCAATTCGTTTCACGATAATTCTTGATCGCCTGAAAATTAAAGTTATTTTATGATTCATGATGAAACAAATTAAAGGAGGACTCTACGTTGAGAGGAATACTTACCCTTTAAGAAATGACATCCAAACCCAAAAGAAAGAATTCTGCTTTAAGCGATGAAAATACTTTTCTAATCATTAAAGAAAGAAGCAAGTTTATCAAAATTCAAGGTTTCTATTTAAAATTATCATCATCAGCTTTCATGCTACTGCTACAGTAGTAGATGGCTGGCAAGTTTAAAACTATATTCAATGTAATCCGGCTGTCGTAATACAGCAGATTAGGCTACTCGATGTCGTCCATAAGTTTCCCAGACAAAGTTTCGGGTTCCGAAAATCATCCGAGGTTATAGGTCCAAAAGTACCTTGGACTTCAAACTAACTCTATTGCGGATCCAAGGCTTGATAATTTGTTAGAAGTTACCTTTTACAGCAAAAAACAACAACCAGTGCTGTTGATGGGAGGCCAAATGTGTAGGCTATTAAAATTGATACATTTTCAAGATTAAGTGGGTGATGCAATGAGGAGAGTTAAAGAGGGGGGGAATTTGCTTCCATCCCCGGAACTTAAGCGTTAAAATTGACCCTTAAACTATATATCTTTTTGTATGAAAACACACGTTACATGCATTGAAAACGTGTGGTCAATTTAAATGAGCCTAACTTTGCCTCAAGTCATAAACTTTTAGTTGTGCCACTTCATCTTTTGTAAATTGATAAAACTTTTAACAGCCGCACAAGTTGCTTAAACGCAATCAACAAACATTTTAGCAGTCAAGACCTCCCATGATTAGGGCGAATGTAAAAGGCGTGGTATAATTGATTTCACACTATTGGTAAATGTTCAGCCAGCCCCTGTTTTTATTGGCATCACACTGTGCAAGAAGAACCTATTTAGTGCATAACAAGCCTTCTGTGTACATAACAAGCTGAAACGGAAGAGAGCAAACTTTTTGTTACAGTACTCTGGGGCATACCTTTAAAACAAAAGTTGTGTGTAGATTGCCTTACCACATTTATACCGATTTACACAAAATTACTTTTAATAGAATTACCTAAGAGAAAAGTTATTTTAAACAACAGAGGTACGGTATCGGATTGTTTTACTTTATCAAAATCGGTGACTCTTGTTGGTGGGCTACTTGTGTTTTTTTATACTTTTTAAAGGTCTAAAATTGTTAAGGTCTGATGCAATCCTCTAACTTCTATATATGAGATGACCATAGGATAAAACAAATGTGTCCAATTAAGCTATCGGGTCAAAGTTTAATTTTTTATGTAACTTAAGAAGGCAGCAGCTATAACTTGCTGAATCTAAATAAAACCAACCACAAATGAAACAAGTTTTATTTATTTTATTATAAGCAACTCGGTTCATATTTAATTTCAAGTGCAAGTATGCTCAATGCAATTGTAGCCTATGCAGAAAATGAGACGGGTTTATTTAGTAGGCTATTTTCACACACGACCGGAGGATGGGTTTGTGGTTCATAACTTTAATACAAGGAGGAGAAAGTCTTTTCATTGCTCCAATCATTGCTGCCTGATTTGTCACAGTTTGCAGATTTTGATTACTGCTAGTGCTTGACTGACATTTTTTGAGATGTTTTTACTTTTTGCGGTTTCCTAATGACATAAAACTTTTTTGTTAACTTGGGGAAGGAGTAGCAAATGAGAAAAAGTAAGTTGAAAATCGCAAAATCAGACTGTTATTGGAAATTAACAGTCTGACTAAAATCTTCGAAATCAAATTTTCTTTGTTTTTCAACATGTGAGGATGTTAAAACCTATTATGTCATCTGGGGAAAAGAATAAAGAAAGCGTAAAAATCTAATTTTTAGAAAAATTTATTTAAACGTCTGAAAATTTCTTCAAAATGTGACAAATCAGGCCGTATCTTTAGGTAGCCATGCTTCAATCTGCATTTCTCTTCGTTTGAATCTCTTCAGAAGATTGTCGTCAGATTGAACTTATTCAACATAAATAATTTAACTACGTTGACTTTATTCTGACGACAAGCCCTTGAGGAGTGTCAGATGCAAAATATTGCAGCTTTGTTGCTTTTTCCTTGCTTTAAAAATGATCAAAAACAAAAAAATCAATCAAGTTCAAGATTAAGATCAAAAACCTTTCTCGTTGCTTTTCACAAGGGCGCAAAGTAATTGTCCTGTTTTTTCATAGTTGAGTTGCTCAAAACAAGGCGCGAGGGTGTGAATTATGCGCTCATGGTCGGTATTTTATCGTTTCCAGTCGCCCATTACCCAAAAAATATGTCTTTTTGAACCCTGTGATTGAAAATATTTTTGCAACGTTACATGTGGGCCCGTTTGGTTATAAGTGAGCACAAGTCTTCAGTCGCATCATTAGCTACAATCATCCGGTGTGGTGATTTACTTTATATTTGTATTTATCCGATGGCAGTATTGTATAAAGTAGGCCTATAGCCTACTTGCTACAGCGAATTAAGAGGCAAGATAAGATTCTCATTATGTAAGGTTGGCGAATACGAATGGAGTGAGGTGGTATGAGTGAGCATGGTTTGAGAAGGGATGAAGATGATGTTTTGAGAAGAGCGCTGGAGTTGCAAGTGGAGGGTTGTAGAAAACAAGGAAGACACAAGAGAACGTGGAAAAGGCAAGTTGAGGAGGAAAGCAGCAAGGTGGGCTTGACAAGAGAGGACACGTTAGACAGATCGATGTAAAGGCAGGGTGTAAAGGCGATTGTGGCATTTAGAGGTGAATCTGGCCACCCTCGGTAACGGGGACATCACCAGTTTAAAACTGGACTACTACTACTACAAGGCTTTCTGCATCACCAATTTTAAGGTGGTCGCTAGAATTTTATAGACCTCCTCTCTTTCAGCTGATACCGGATAGTTTCCAGGGGCATTTTTAACAGCCAGCATTAAGTACGGAGTCGAATCAGGGTCTCGTGAACAGAGATGTTTCAAACGCTATCCCACCACGGCTGTGTAGTATGAACGTTGAGGCTGTCTGAAAATTTTTAACTTCGCTTTTCGAAAAGATCACTACGGAAATATGCTTCAAAAATGTGTAGCATGTATTCACTAGTTCTTAGAAAATAGGGTTTGGTCTTGTCAGATGAAAACCAAATCTGGAAGGTTATATTAGAAGTAAAACATAAACAATGCTTGCATCCTATCACGTACGTGTCAGCCAAGTTAATCCCTGCATACAACTACCGATTTTCGTAACAGTTGTTTGAAATAATAACAATGCAATTAAAAAAAGCTCCATCTCAAAAAAGAAAGTCTAACTCGGGGGCTTCATCAGAGAACGCTTATCGTTAGAAACCTAATTTTTGTAAACTTTGCTCTCCCAAAACAACTACAATGAAATAAACCTTATTGGAATTCGACGATTTTTGAAAGTCATGTTTAGACGAAACTAATAACTTAGTTTGCAGCATAAAATCACTGATAAGAAAAATATGTGGGCTGGGACACTTAGTAGAAGGAGCATGAAATTGATTAAACTACGCCTTTGATATTAGTGCATAAAATATTAGAGCTGACTTATTCTTACCATTCTTCCAGCGTTTTGGTTATGAAGTTTAAGTTTTGCTTTAACGGCTCCCCGCATCCGACGACCAGATCTCCGTGAGACAGTGAGAAACGCTCGTGACTTCATAATTCCATACTCTATGTTGTCATCACACCCTCCCCAATCAAATGCGTCCACTGCCATTCGGAGCTTTTTATCGTGAACTGTCTTATTGTGTTTAGCGGCTTCCTAAAGAAGGCAGTAAAATATATGTCAAGCCTTAGTCCTTGTAAATGAAAAGTGGGCAAGACCTTCAAACGCTGGTTCGATTCTGAGAGTGAACGCTTAAGATCTGCACTTCAAGGAAAGATTTTAATTCGGCGCACCTACTAAATGAACAATTTTCAGGCAGCAACACTTTTAACGAACAAAAACTTCATTCTGCCTATCTCGGTGACCGAACTTGTGTCAGTGGCTCAAAGCTGTTCACGTATGTGAAAATGCTAGGATAAAGCTTCTTCGAAATTCTCAAAGTGAACATTAGTGATCGGTCTTGTGTCAGTGGTTCAAATCCTTCACACGTACAGGTATGCAAAACAGCCAGGAATAAACGTTCAAAGCGGAGTTTTCAATCCGAAAATACTCTAACAATTATTTAACCAATCGGTGTGAAAAATATCTTTATTCCTCACCAAGCGTAACAGCTTATAAGTAAGCCTGCGATTGTTTGCGCATCCACATTCTGCTATATCCCCTCTCGCGCATGCCAGTGTCACTTGGTATGTGGTCGCCGCAGCGGTGAGAGCATGAACAAACGCTGTTTCTCGAGTGTCTGATAAAAACATAAACATAATCGTTATCTATTATATTCAGTTACTTATTGTTATTACATCAATATTATAGTGATTTAAAGGTGCGGTAGCCCACTGCTGTAGCCCCCCCACCTTGAGCGATGACCTTCCCCTTTTTCTTTCCAATTCAGTCGATCGTGTGTTTTTGCATGCCAGTTTGTTGTTTCGCATATTTTGTCAACCTCGTCTTTCCATCTTATTTTTGGTTTTTCTCGTTTGCATTTGTTATTGCATAATTGTACATAGGCCTATTAGAAATAAATCATGTATTTTTTGCTGTTTGTACGGTATGACTTTCAAACAGTAGCGTTGACAAGGAGGTCCAGGGAGTATTTTAGGACCTGGGCCTAGCATGACATTATGTCCAATGGCTGTATGTCCAAGACCAACTTATCCTCTCAATATCTCTGCTTCCAACGCAATAGATAAGTATGACATGGCTGTACTAGGCTACCAGCTGGCAATTACCTCCCTTCAAATTCAAACTTTGCAACTATGTTATGGAATTAAAGTGATGGAGATCTTAAAAGAAACAACAATTTAGCTCGCAAAATCCAACATCTGTGTAGTGCGTAGTCTTGAGTTGATACTAATTAAATATTTAAACGAACTGTTACAGTACTAGTTCAAAAAAGGATTACCTTGTAGGAGTTACAAAGCAGAAGCATATATTTAGAAGAGGGCCACCCAAATCAACCGAATTGATCAAAAAGACTGTAGACGAAGTAGCTATAGCTTATCGCCAATGTTGTAAGCTACATAAAATTGAATTGTATTAAATTTTAAAATGTTGTGATAGAAACCATGTCTGCAGCTAACTCTGATAAATGGAATATTTTCTTGTTAAAATGAAAGCGCAACATGGAATATAATGATTAACATCTAGATAGGCTAAAGTAGTTAAACGGGCTTGCACTAAATTATGTTTAAGGGTGTGGTATCTTATTGGTTACAGTAAAAATAAGCTTAACTTCAAAGAGGAAACAAAAATTAACACCATGTATCTACCTTAAATGGTGAATACCTTAACTTAGATAAGCAAAAAAGAAGTATTGGAAAAAGATCAGATAAGTTTTACTTATCCAAAGAATGCATGTTGATTTATGTTATGAAACGTATGTTGCCAAGCTACGAAAACGAAGAGGCACATTTTAAAATAGTTAGAATTTCACACTTTTTTATTTTGACTGCTCAATTTTATCAAGTTCGTAAAATGGTTAAATCATAATTTATTTGGCTTATAGTTTGCTTAAGGTTCCTGACTAAGGGTTGTGTGTTCAAAATTAAGTCACCGTTAGTTGGTTTTTATTGTGAAAACGTAGCTATAAAAGCATGAAAATAGGTATAAGCTGATTTTGAAAACTTTTTTAAAGCACTTGTTCAAGGTTTTGTATAAATTTTACAAAAATTGTAAAAGCTACAATTTGGCAAAAATGCTAATTCTTTGTTGAAATCATAGGCAAACAACGTCAAAATACATTTATAGCATTCATCATGGTCTGGGAGAAAACAGAAAGTCATAACGTTTTCGGTTAAACATCTAGCCCTTATCAACCATTTGAAATTTTTACCTGTTTTTTAAAACTAACCGTTTATGATTTCGTGTAAAATTTTGTCAACTTGTTGTTGTTTTTTGTTTTTTTTGCAATGCAATAGATGGGCTGGAGTTACTTGGCTTCGTCGGCTTGCTTGGGATAAATAGTCAAAACTTTAGTCAAAAATTGATTTGTGCTACTGAACTATGGTTAGATCCTTGGTACAGAACTTGCCACTTCAGAATTCTAGATATTCTAGATTAAATAACCTCATACTTGAAAGCATGTTCTAATTATTAGATCTTATCCGTGTTAAATTCTCCATTAAGATTGTAAGCGTTTTTTTCATTCCTGCCTTTGCTGCAAAAATATGAACTCACAGAACTCGCAAACTCGTTGCGTTGTAAGCTGCAATCTCAAAGCTACGACCCCTTGACATGATCAGTAAATGAGTGATTATTGTCAACCATTGTGGCAGCCGTGGCCATTTCAAAAGATTATAAAGTATTCTGGTCTCAAAAGTTCTATGACCATTAAGGAAAAATAAATAAAACCATTAAGCAAAACAAAACTATTCAATATATATGATTTTAGTGCTTGCATTTTATTGATTTTATTTCTATTTTTAAAATCAATGCAGTTCCCGAGCCCTAGTTTTTCATGAAGTTCTTGAGGCTGTTAACACTACATTGCGAGATCCATCGACACAGAGGTAACAGAATATTTTTTTATATTGCAGGTTGGACTATTTTCAGCGGGAAAATAGGAAGGTCTATAGGCTTACATCTCACAGCCTTTGGCAAATGGTCAGTAATCCTTGTCAAGTTCTGACAGGCTGTCAGTAATAATGACTGTTTGGTTTGTCACAAGTCTGTCATGTCAATGGTCTGTCAGAACAGGTGGTCTTGCCAATCACCAGAACGAGACATCCACTTGCTCAGTCATACCACTCAGCGTGTAAATGGCATTAGAAACCGAATCAGACCTCCGTTTAAAATTATGTAAACTTATGGTCACTCTTTGTTCGTGAAAATAAAATATTTAAAGTTTTACCTTTTTGTTCAACTTGAAAGTTGAATCATTCAAACTAATTTGCACGCCCTAAAACATCAGACCTTTGACTTTTTTAATTAAACCTTATCCAATCAGACTTTCCACAGAGGAGTATATGTGCGATATTTTAGATGATGTATTTTTTGCATTTGAGAATGTTTTGTGGTGTCGCTAGTGATTAATATTTAAACATTGCCATGAAACTACAACAAACATGGGTTTTCCACCATCTGAGACAACCAGCATATCAGATATATGAAAATCTGTTGACAATCTGAAATCTGTCTCTGTAAAAAATCGAAAAATTTACAACAAACTTACAGTCACCATCTGTCGCACTTCGATGTGGTTTGACCGACAGTCGATCATCAACGCATTAAGTAAACCGGATGATTAAGACATTAAATCATATGAAGGACGATACGAAAGCCTCTCAAGCTCACCTTGATTCATAACTCTGTTGAAATAAGGTTTAGACTCTTGAGAACAGTTCCATCTGTATTGTTTAAGTGCATCTTGACATGCAGCTGCTCCAAGTTCAATTCCGGAAAGGATCTGCAAAGCAAAATTTTGAATCAGGCGACTGATCTCTACTATCCGTTCCACCCGTTAGCTTAGTGGTTAAGCGCCCCACTCAAGATTAGTTCAGATCAGCGATTAAGGTCAACTCAGTGGCTGAGTGATTAACTGATTATACTGTCTTTGGCTCTGGTGCCGGTATGTCTGGGTTCGATTCCAGGTCTGGTCAAACCAAAAACTTTAAAAACGATACCGTTTGTGTTCTTTCTTGCATAACGTGTTGTGTTCTTTCTTCAGGATAAATCAAGTAATAATGTGATGACATCGTAAACTTGATATAAACTTTTTAAAAAATGACTCGAGATCGAGCACGCTGGTTTGGCGTGTGCGCTTGAGCAGCGCATGTTAGGACTGCTCTGCCTTCAGCGGCATCTAGTCAATGGAATAATTTTCCGAAAACAACACTTCCACAATCGGAAAATTTCACTCTGACCCGGGTAGTTTTTAGGGGGTTGGAACTCTTCCAAGGTAACCAAGAACTTAAAGAAAAAAAATCTCCTGTGGTATTTTTGTATAGTTTGGTCGAACCAAATAGAGCTTTCTTTAATGACAACCTCTGTTATTTAATAGGAAACCACTTTTTTCTTTGATACTTTTATTTCTTCTGGGAGTATTTTTTTTTTTCTTGAATTTTAGAGCTGTCTTTTTGATACTGCTTTGGTGACAAGGAAAAAAACTCATTGATTCCAGGCTTAGAATAATTTCATATTAGCCTGTCTTCCATTTAGGGATGTCTTATTTTGGGATGCAAAACTCTGCTTTTCCGGCACCATTGCGCTACTGGGGAAGGTCAATTCTCAATTCGATATAATTTTTTAAGCCTTGTTATAAGTTTGCTTTCAACAAAAACAAGTCTTTTAAAACCAACTTCACTACTTTAAAATAATTTACAAAAAAATAATTAGTAAGTCAAAAAAACACTCTTTTGATGTGTAGGATAAGTGAAAAACTCGCGCAGTTTTCACATACTCACTGCCACCATAGATATTCTTACCTCCTTCATGATGTGGGGTTGGCGGCGACACATTTCCAACTGTGGTCCTCCTACTTGTCTTGCCCACTGACACAACCTAGAACTGTTGATTAGAGCAGATCTACCGGCTGGTGACCTGGAACAAAGTAATAAAGTTAGGAATTGAGTAAATGACTGGTAATTATTACCCATAAAACAAAATGCGTTATTTTGCATTGATTCTGCATTGTCTGCAGATGTTGACTCAATGTAAAAATGACAGATTTTTACTCTCTAGGTATGTGACAAATCGTAATGCTTTAAAATTGTTTGCAGTTGTATTTAAAAATAGGAATTAAGTTTAAGAGCTAAAGTGGGAATTGGTTAAAGTGGGAATTGCGTTTAAGAGCTACGTAAAAACTTAAAATTATATTTAGAATAAACCATAACAATTTGGGTGTACTTTTCAATAACAAACGCATTCTTGTTGATGTGTTAGTAGTTTATCTCACAGGAATAACAGAAGGGAGCAGTTTCCGCAGTAGCATTCTGAGTTTTAAAAATTTAACACGAGTTATATGCCACTTTAATAGCAGCTTTAGATCATAATGGTGCTATCAAATTTAGTTAAGGTATACAAACTAAATTTACCACAGTAGAATATTTTTTAAATTATAAATTTGATTCAACTTTTTCATTTTATCTTTCTATTTTTTGTCTTTTTACTTCACCTTATCACCTTGCAGAATTATCCAAGGTTTTGCTTAAATTCTTAATCGAGCATTAGAACATTACTTTTGCTTCATATTTCTCATAGCCCCTCCCAAAACATTGCGAGCTAAAGTGCCTCTACGAACAAAATAAATCATTTTTTTCAATCAATCAAAACAAGTGAATTGCTTTTCATTCAATAGTATAACGCAATGATTTTCAACCGGTGTTCCGAGAAACACTAGAATTTCGTGAAAGATCGTCAGATGTTCCGCAAGAAATTGATTAGGTCGTGCAGTGTTCCATGGACTACCAGTCGAAAATCGAAATCACAAAACCTTCGCGTTTGTCTTTCTGCAATTTCTGTCCGAATATCAACTTTGTGCTCATCTAAAAAGGCTCAGATATAGCAGTGAAGAAAATAGAAAATGGATAAACTGTTTTTGTGATGTTTATTTTATTGCACCATTATAAAATTTTGTTTGGTGTTTTCTAAGATTTTTTTAATGCATAAAGTGTTACATGAGTCAAAAAAAGTTGCAAAACACTGATATGACGAATGAAAATTGCTAAAAATGCCTGTTTTTTGCATATTAGCGCTCTCGGACGCAACTGGGAAGTGAAGAAAATCCGTACTTTTCAAATGATTAAAGCTTGGCCCGCTGTTTGCTTATGTCTGTATCTAAATTACAAAACCTAAAGCTATTTTGTGCAGCAGGCCTAACATAACCACGTTTGCCTTCTCTGGGACAACATGACAGTCTGCAACTGCTATGCTGCGTTTGTCGCTGAAAAAGCTTAGCGGAAAACTGTAAGACAGTGGTTATTTATAGCATTATTGTAACGTTAATTTATGTTAATTTAAACTTATTTAAAATTCTTTGTGAGACTTCAAGCTCATCAAAGTATAAGATTAAACAACAAGTCATTAAGAAAAAGCAATGATGCTTTATAATGTGGAGAGGAATAAACAAGTGCTGGTGACAACAGGTGTCCGGATAACCAAGCTTATTATTACAAAACAATCACCCGCTGAAGACACGTTTGAAGGAGGCTGCATGAGTATAAAAGTAAAATCAGAATTTTATGTTTATTTAACCTTTTTTATGTTTGTGTTATAATTCTATAGGTGGAAGGCTTCAAGAAAATACGTCATAACAAAGTCTAGATGCGGAGCGAAACGTTATAGACAACCTTGAAATTGCTTTCTTTTTCACGTATTCTTTACACTAAATCGATTGAACACCACAGCTGACATCTGCTTGTGGTATCGATAGACCTTAGCTAGATATTCAAATACAAGGCCTCAAATCTTACAGCAATGTTCAGTGCAGGAAAGTTTCTGTTAGACAGAAGTGCATAGGCGATTGAGGACCAACCACTTGTAAGAGTAAAACATGTGATTGTTAGATCATTGCGAATATTAATATTTTAAATTCAAATGACTATTTTAACATGAGCAATACCGCTATCTCGAACTACATGTTTTACATTTAGAACCATTTCTATCAAACAATGATTGACAGCCATAACAATGAGTTTTACGCGATGCGACAATTGGGAGTGTGCGATTCTAGTGAGAAATCCTCATGATGATTGTATGTCAACCGTGAAGTAGTTAACAAACTTGTCCAGTCTGAAAAATAGGACAGTTTCTGCCATATAAATTTCTAGGTAAGGACCCATACTCAGTTACTGAGCTAATGGGAATAAAAAGATGTCTCTCCAAATTCTCTAAATTTTTTAAGCCTTCCGCACTGACAAGAGTAACTTGGACAGATCCTTTCTCTGGGCCCCCTTTGTTTCAGAAACTGTGACCACCCAATTAATTACACCCTGGGTAGAAGTGAACAGTGCTCTGAAGCGCCATTTATGAACGCAGCCTAGAGATAAAACCAAATAATTAACATTGTAAATCCAATATCAGACCGGAACTGCGTAGCTTACCATATTTATTTAAAACAACATTGGCCTAATAAATATTTTGCAAGTCATAGGTTGCGTGAGAAGATGCAAAATCATGGCTAAAAATAAAGTAAATATGCGCGAACTACCACTTTCAGATGGTGTAGATTTATAGAAGACGAAATCGAGACTAAGATGGCGCCTGTTCTCGATTTCATTACGTCATAATTGTGTTTGGTGACGTCATTATTGTTAGCATTGTCACGAAACGGGTGTCACGTCCCGGTGTAAACCCTGAAGAGGTGAAATTGATCTTCGGAGCAAGGATACATTTCGGACTTTCAACTTTTTATGTAACTCGAGTAGGAGTCAACTTGGGATTCCACAGAAGACTTGGATGTTCAATGATTAAATTAGTTGTGTGCTTTCTTTCAGTATTTAACAGCGAATCTTTCTAAAATTAGATTTTGTATATTCAGACTCTAACCAACCCAGCATAAAGTAATGATAATAGCACCGTGGGCTAATCTCGCAAGCAACCTACTGAATAAATCTTTGATTCCATTTTATCATAACTTTTTTCATTATTGCAGTGTTGTAGGGAGTAAAGTTTTTCAATTTAGTTTTTTCTTTATTGAACCCCTGCAAGCAAGCACACCCAGTATAATATAAAAAAGCGATTTTTTAATTGTGATGCACAAAGCAGTTGTACCGTATCTTAATACGTTTATTCTGAATTCCAATAAAGCAATATAAAGCATTTTTAAAACTTGCTATCTGCCTATTTATTCTCTGAAAAACTTCTATCAAACTTGTCCTAACACGTGGAAACAAGTTTGAGTTTGTGGCGTCTTCAACAAAACTTTCTTCAAAGCAAAATATACTTTGTAGAAAAAACGATATAAACTTACTTTACTGAAATAGAACGTGATTTTATGGCTTTTGCAGTTTCATTACAGATTGCAATAATTTCACACACCTCGGAAAGGATTTGATTTAGGTCAAGCATAACGTAGAAACGATTATGATTAAACTGAAAAAACTTTTTTTATTGAGATATTGAATTTAAAATCATGACAAGAGAGTTACAATAAAATAAATAAACAAATAATTTCTTCTCAAAATATTTTCAGATATTTTTATATTCATGCAGTAAAAAACGATGATAACATCTTGCCTATTAATATTGAATGTAAATGGAGGAAAACCCCATAGGTCTAGCACACTGAAACGAATTTATTTACGAGCTCAAAAGCAAAAGTGCAGTAGAATACATAATAATTCTAAACAGTTTGTTCGGCGCTTTCTTCACAACCACAACTGCTGGTCTTTTGAAATAACGCAAACACGTAACCCATTTAAAAAACAATATCAATATTTTATAAATGAGTTGGATTTGAAGCATTTTTGCGATATTTTTGTTTATTTTTGTTTACAAACTCCTTGTTATTGTTACCTTGCGCTAAGCATGTTTGATGACGTCATAAAAGAATTTAAATTATGTGTATTGTTAGTTTCTGAAACAGATACAAGAATTAAAAATCGAAAGAAACAAAATTTAGAGGTTTCGTCACGTTTTGAAGAATCATAACCAATGTAACGGATTTTATCCGATGTTCAAATCTGAATCATGCCTGGAGTTTGCAGCTGGTCAAAAATGTTTCTCTTAAGAACCTTTATGACATGCTATGAAGTGATCAGTTTGTTTGTCGTATCCAGGCCTACGCCTTGTGATTGAAAATTTAGATTAAGTGGACGGGAAAGCAAGGAAGCCAATCTTTGTTACCACCTTCAGGCATGCCTTTAAGTGTCTTGCCAAAGACACAACTGCGTGCTCTTGAGCGGTGTCGAACCGGCCTTCTTTTCAAACATCGTTTCAAGGCTTTCACCACTGGGCAATCCAGCCAAAAGTGGTCAGTTGACTTAATGCCTTTCATCTATTTATGCTTGCTGTGTCGCATCAACTTTTGCGTTAACGTTTTTTTTTAGAAGTATAATTGCATATTTGCATTGTATTTTATGAGAACTAACGCAAGATACTGTGCCAGTGTACAATCATAACTAATATAATAACGCATAGGACACTGTTGTCTAATAAACAAGTCAATTTGCAAAGTAATATTTTAAAACATTTTTAATAGACTCTCTAATGGTTTTAAAGGACACAACAAACGCTAATTCCAAACTAAACAGCAACAATACGAAGCAACACGTCAGTTCCCTTTGACCATAAAAGGAGTGATTTGGTGGAAACTTCTTTTCATTGACAAAATTACAACTTCTTCATACCCAGGCAAGTTCAACATTGAAACCACAGTCCTGTGCTTTCGTCAATATATTACGTAGGTTTGCAACTTCCATGCACGATTTTGCATTTTCTATAGATGCTACAGCATATGGCCTACTGTAGTAGTATACATAATGTATACGTATTTTGCTGTAGCCTACCATGGCTTAGACGTTTCACTATTTCAATAACCAAAAATGTAGAGAGTTGGTTAAATACATATTTTAAAACTTGTAATCATGTTTTCAAAAACTAATACATATCAATATGTTACGTGTTGTGGTTTCATTATCCTGCTACAACGACACTGACGACTTGCAAGTTAAATGCAGCTATGTAGCCTATAGATTCAGAAATTAATTCTTCAACCTCCTCGAGTAGGTAAAATGCAACAGTTTCAAGTTCATTTGGATTGTATCATCAAAGATCTCTCAGCAATTGATCGAGGCTAAATGTTTCAATAGTTGCCCTCATTGTGATTCTAACAATGACAAGTATTGAACGCGATTGATCTATCAGGGCAAGGGATCGAGAAACTACTTCATGACATTCCAGAATACCGAGTTACAATAAAGTAAATTGTAGCTTTTGATGATGATTTAAACTTTCTGTAGATATCCAGACAGAAAATCAGTCGTTTTTTACATTGATTTAACGTCTGCAAACGTTGAATTTATGTGAAAAATACTAATTTGCTGTCTGGGTAGTGATCTTCATACAATGTTTATTTTCCAGTAGCAAAGCGTTCCATGGTCCAACCAGACAGAAAACTCCATGATGAAACTAACATTTACTCTAATTTATACAATCAGTGGCTTATTTCCACACCGTGGGCTCTTTAGATGTCCATGAAAAGTTTCATTGGGTTAGATAATGGTGCCAGTGTTCTAATCAAGAAAACAAATTTTCAGCACTTAAGTTTATCTGTTAAAGCTAATTTCATAAATTGTTGTTTTGAGGGTGTTACCAGAAATACATGGGCCTACAATCTTAATACTATTAAAACAATTTTTCTCAGCAAACTTTTTTTAAATAATATGAAGTTATCTATGCTTTGTTTAACAAAAGACAAATTCACTTTTATTTCAAATGGATTTGCAAGGTACCATATCAAATTAATTGGTCTTTTATAAAATTTATTGTTTTTCATGTCCAACAAGTCATTAACAGAATAGATGTTTGGGGGTTCAAATAGGCAGCTGTTTGTTTTGAGCCAATAATTTAATATTTTAATTGGAAAAATAAGGTGTTGTGCCAAAGCAAAACTCTCGTGCTTTCGGTGAGTGTCAAGCAAAGGTTCATTAGATCATAATAGACCTCTGTGAGCCATCAGATCATTTACTGATGGTTTCCCATAGTTCCTATAAAAGTGATTATGTAAAAATTACTACTTCACAATTATGAAAACAAATCATTCCGCTTTTAACGAGATAGTTGACAGGGCTTTTTATGCTGGGTTTCCAATAACTAATCCACATACAACGCATCACAATCACTAGATTACAAAAGTGATAAAAAAGGGTTTAAAGAGTACAGTTTGGACTAATTTCATAATTTAGGAGCACGACTTTTCATTTTTTATTTTCTCTTTTTTCTAAACACCTTTCCCTACTTGTAAATTAGTTGCCGTTTATAGATGTTTTAATCCTCAAAGCTGACATTTCGATTAACTATATTTAAGTGGCAACATCATTCAATTAGACACATGCTTCACCTGGTTATGATGTTATCCATTTCAAAAATGGCTTAAATTACACAGAAAAGCACAAGATATGTTGTCACATTATTGCAAAAGTATCTAAAACAGCGAAACATGTGGCAAAGGCAGGTTTTAAGGTGTTAGCTCGTGTAAGGCTTCGTAAGGTTGCTTTGTTTGTTGATGTATCATCATATTTGTGTCGTCACAATCCACAGCAGATAAACTAGACACTTATAAGGAGTTAGACCTGACTCATTTGGGATGATTGCTCTTTAGACAAAGCAGCGGAATTGTTAAAATATGCAAAGCATGCAAAAAGATAAACATTTATTCCAAGAGAAGGTGAATGAAACCACCCTACTTGCCAAAACATAGGCCTACTTTAGTTGGAAATTGTAAACCCTATTTTTTTTATGAAATTCAAGCAATGCAACTAAACATTAAAGCTTTTAAAATTAAGTGTTGGACAACCATTTTGTTTTCGTTTTTGAGACATTACATTAGATGTTATTGTTATTCAAAGGTTTAATACAAATCGGATGCAAGTGGAAACATTGAATCGACTTCAAACCGGTGTGGATCGTGGGCTACTAAATCTGTAATGGTAATATGCATTTGTGGCGTCAAGCCATAAACAGCATTGCTCCTTCGATAATAAATGTTTCGAAAGCAAAATAATGAAATCCACCTCATAACGAAGTTAGAAATCGAAACAGCGAGGTAAGTTAATTCAATAGCAACAAAGTAACTTCTTTAATATTCATCTTCCATCAATTAAGAATTCAGAACTAATCTTCAATAGCACAGAAGATAAAAACAGTGTAATTTTTTAAACGTTTGCTGAACATGAGGATACTGTAGTATCTACACTTTGAGTTCTTTATTTTGTGACAAGAATAGAGTAATTCTGTATCAATGGTTGATTCCAAGGTAAAACATTATAAACCACTCTTCTATACGCGAGATCAGATAGCTGACATGGTTGCTTTCTGGCAGTTGTTTTATCACAAAGGGCTAAAAGTATCAAATAGTTGTCATATCTCTCAGGTTGAAATGTTTTTGAGAGCGATGAAGTATCAGCTATCTTGCTTGGTTCAGATGCTTTTCAGCAACTAACCTTGCTGGCTCACACTTGTATAGACCATGTCATAAAATGAAAAGTGCTATTCAGTGTTTAGATCAGTTATTCATTTTCATTGTAGATACGATAAGCAGTTATTTTTTGTTACTTGATAAGGGCTAACGTGTGTATGGCCGAAAACGTTTGTAGCTTATAGTTTTGTTCAAGTTTAATCGATTATGTTAAATGCCGTGTGGTTGCTTGGTTGTATATGTCTGTGGTTGAAGAAAATTAAAAGTGTCTGCATCCCAAATGAAATAGCGAAAATATACAATTTATATTTTGTAGTCGCTTGCGAAGAGAAGTGCAAATTTTTTAGTACGTTTTGACTGAATTTTGTGATGACCTGAGGCACAAATAGACTAAAAAAACGTGATGTTATTGAACCAAACATCCTATCGCCTATCTGTGATATAAGAAACAAATACATGAAGCGTAGATTCTTCCAACTTTTGTAAGATTAAATTTTATGATTTCTACGCGAAAACAATGTCTTCCCTTGAAATTAAGCAAGCCTTCAACAAACCTTGCAACATCACATAGCTCAAAAGCCTTCTGCACTGTAGGCCAACTAAAGTTCCAACACTTCACTAAAAACTTATTACTGTAGGCCTATGTCATATGTCGACGATGTTTTTTTGGTAATATAAAGCTTATTAGAGGGCAAAGTATTTCACAAACATATTTAATTTTGATTGCAGTAACTTTTGGTCGTTAATGTGAACTACCAGAAAACGAACTACCGGCATTGGAAAAGCATGATTTTAAATTTTTTCTCAATTGCTCATGAATCTATATTTTTTCCTCGGCTGCTTTGGATGATAGATCTCTGTATCACCATTAGCCTAAAATAGAGTTATTAGTAGGGCCTACACACTCAGCAGCAAAATAGATTGTTTTAGACAAATATTGATTCATCTGCAGACGTTAAATGGATGCAAAAAGGACAAATTTAGTTAGTTGGGCAAAACTCACACTTACCACCAAATTCCAGACGTTCCTCTTGTAGCAAAGAATAGAATAATATAAAGAGTTGCCAGGGAATGTAACCACCTTGGAGAGACTTTGCGTGTAGAACACATCGCTCTTCGTTGATTACGATGATCTTGAGAGATTAGTTTTTCGGAAATGTGTAAACGTTCATGCTGGATAATTTCCACACAGTTTTTGGTCTGGCAATGATACTTGCCACAGTTTTCATGTAAATTTCTTTGAGTTATTGTAGAAAGTTTTTTGGAAAACAATCTGTCAGCATTGTCTTTACTTTGTGTCTGTAGCGTTTCAGACATTGTCTTATCGAGTGCCAAATTGGAGATGAATGAAAAAATATCGAATTCCTTCAAAATAAAGACCAGAATATTTCTTAAATGCTCAACCTTGTACAAGATCTTTGTCACTGCCTAAAGTAGATCTGTAATTTTGAAATAATCCATATTATTAAGTCTTCAAAATGAATATTTTTCTTTTAGAAACAAGAAGGAGCAGATTTTGTGGGTATCCTGAAACCATCAGGGGCAAACAGGGCCAGTACATGCATGTCAGTGTAGTCTTGGTCAGAAAATTGTGTCACAGATTTGTAAAATTTGTGCAGGATTTGCTTGGTTTGTTAACATTATCACTACAATTACCAAATCAAGCAGACAACTAGCTATTAAAACTGAAACAAAAATTATTATAATACTCTACAACATAATGAACTTTATTTGAAATTAAATGTTAATCAAATTATTACCTTTCTTAGTTCAATTAAAGCAATAGCTCAGTGAATTAACATCAGGCTCTATATGAGAGAAAACGTCAAGATCGAGCGGAGCTGGTTCAACTCTCAGAGTGTGCGCTTGAGCAACGCACTTCAAGTGGTAAGTTGGTTGGTTTAGAATCTTTATCTTCGGATTGACAAAGCCTTCGATAGGGGATTCCTGGTACTTTCTCATACTTGTAGAGGCTTTGGCAGAGTGAAGTTTTCCGATTGTTGAAGTGTTGTTGCTGGAGAATTATTCCATCCATTAGATGCCGCAAAGTCAACCTTTTTATTTAGAGACATCTAATGGATAAACGTAGATAGACTAATTTGCAGACAACAATACTTCAATAACCGCACAATCCTCTCAGTCATCTTAGTGCCGGACATACAGTACGACAACGCTTCAAAGCATTTACAAGTATGTGCATTGTGCAACTGCCAGGAATAAGCTCTCAAGCAAGCAATCTAGTGCTAATCAATCAAATCGTTCAAAGAGTTACTAAGGCTATGTTTTTGTACAATTTCTTGTCAACTTAATACGAAAATTCTATTTTTAAACAAGATGTAGTTGTCTTTTATTTTAATAAATTGAAGTAAACTTAATACACTTGTATAACAACCAGGATTAAGCTTTGATTAATTGAGCAGAATGCTTGAGGAACAGAGCGCCGTGCTCAGAAACATACGGCACACATTGTGCACTTGTCGTCACTTTCACAAAAAATTATGTTTTTGTTTTCAGACACTAGATAAAAAAAAATGTAAAGAGTTTATTCTACTTAGCGTGATACGTGCACTCATTTTTGTTTTATGTTTGAGTTTAACATCACGACTAATTAATATTACAAAAAAAATAAATTATGAGTAGCCTATTTTTGCAGGTCTGTTATCATTTATTTAGTTTTTGTTACATCAGACTCTTGGGAAGATGTGACCTTTCTGTCCACCGAAACTATTTATTGGCACTTTGTCCAACCTAGGTAATGCAGGGAAAATTCCAACACCGCTACATTACAACGAAAAGCATCAACTAAAAACCCGGGAAAAGCAAACCGCTCGTTAGCCAGCTGAGTATGAAAGTAAATCGCATCTTTGATTGTACTTTGATTGCAAGATGTTTTGATAGATGATGATTGCAAACAGTTGAACCACTAAGCTTCACTTGCTTGCAAGGGCATCCTTAGTTGCTAGTTGAAACGCGAGCGTTCTCACAATTTGAGCGTTTGAAAATTAACAAAATGGAACAATTATGTAGGCTACCACCGTGTAGGCTACCACCGTATTACAAAAAGCATGTTTGATTTTAGTTCAATCGTTTATTTTCTGTAGCTGGCAAAAAGCAGAAAATTAAGCATCACGATTTCAGCATCAACAAAAGAAAAGGTGACGAAGGTAGTCTAAAATAATTATACGTTTCTAAGTTATTTTCTTTAGACCAAGTTGCTTCTCAGAAACAGATAAAAACTGCTGAAATTAAGTTTTTGCAAATTTTTTTGCTTAGTTAAAGTTTTATCATGAACTCGGCGGTTATTCTCCACCATTATCTGATGTTTGGATATTCGCCGACGTCTGAAATTCATTTCATTCCACAGAGAGACGGAAACCATTTATTATCTTCATCAAACAGCGACTTTGCATCAACCGCTAATTATGCACGCGAGTCTGTCACAGAAGCTATTATGATACTGTAATTAGTGACGATGTATGCAAGAAGGAAAGAAATGCACTGTTTCAAATATGATGAAAAGTTTGCAACAAAAGTATTTAAAATAACTGATTTGCCTTATTCTTACATTGAAGGTAACATGGCTGATGTGGTACAATTTTAGTAGCATAAATCTACACTGTCAATCTTGGACACGGTGGCTTAGCCTACATACTTGCAATTAAACGTGAAGAGCAAAAACAAGATTAGGCCAAGAGTAACACTAAAGTCAAGACTATTTCAAAGAATTTGATTTATGTTTGTATTTCCTTGATTTTCTTGTACTTCATTTTTTTGCTGAATCAAAATCTTCACCTTTGCCGAACCAATATCGTCTCGAGTATGGTAAAATTTTCACTACAACAAGTGACTCTATCAAAACCCAATAATAAATTTTGATTGCCTTTTGTTAAAACTAATTATTTTTGTTAATTGTTTAACAAAATAATTGTTGTATTGTTTTTTTCAAATAAACAACAACTGTGAAGAACATAAGACTTAAACTGACAGGTAAAAACGGGGGTCGAATACCTTTTTGGCAAGAATTAGTGGTGCGATACTGACGAGCCCAGCCTCATGGGCGAAACACGGTGTCTATCGCTGTCAATTCTTGCTACAATCGGCTGCCGAAAAACAAACAATAATTGTGTTACTAAACGCATATTTCTGAACAAAATTTTTGTTGCAACAAACATATGAGAATACATTAAAATTATGATACAATCAAGCCACTTTCTACAGCAACCACATTGCAATCTCTGTGCATTCGTCAGCAATTCTTTGACAGAAGAATGAACACAGCAAAATAAAGTTTAGTACGTTTCTTAATCTAATTTGAATGAATGATATGACAATAAATTTAACCGCTACAAAACCATATTGTGATTGCCTTAGGAGACAAGATGAGAAGCAAAAACTTTGTGTACGCAAGTTTGGCACCAATCAGAAACAGAATAAAGAAAACTGTTTAAAATATTTGTTCGATCTCATTATCAAAAATAGATTCCAAAATCTGGACCTCTTCACTTATGGCCCATCAAACATTTTTTTAATTGTTTCGTAAATTTCTGTCACTTAAAGTTTGTTACTGAAACCGTATTTATTTTATATGAAAAAGTCGTCTTTTATTGTTTCAAAATACAGTCTTATTTTTGCGTTATCGCGAATATCACTTTTAAATCCAAAAACTTAATGTAAATAAGCTGAAATCAGCTTTTGCAAATTTGAAAAGGTACTTTTTGGTACAATAATAATGTCAGATTCAACATAAGATTTCTCATTTGAACTCTGGTAATGTAAAGTGCTTGGCAAAGCTCACAGTTCCTGTTATGTTAGTGGGGTAAGAGTGGTGACCGTTTGCTTGTTAGCCATCTTATAACAACAGTGCCACCAGCAATGTTGAGATTGTTACAAACTTCAAAGCGTTCTTCTTACAATTCAAAAAGAATCATAAGCCACACTTGCCACAATCTATGGCTTTATCTGTAAACAAATCAACTTGAGAGACTCGCTTTTGTTTCATCACAAACGCGCTTCGGGTCTTGCTCATCGTTGACAACGCAACAACGGAGAAAATATATCAAATTTGAGCTAAACATATTTACTCCAATTTTTTTAATTTTTAAAACCAAAAATCGCTTCCGTTTCACCAAGATAAGCGAAATTGTTGTAAACATATCAATACAAATTGTTAACTCACAATTAAAGATAGTGGTATAAACTAGTAACATCATAGTACAGAGATTCATGCATCACAGAGTCAACCTGTCAATACACAATCGCTACATTGTTTTGTAACTATAGGATAGGCTCGACAGCAACGAAAAACTGAATATTAGTTTTCTTCGCCATTAGAAGTCAGCTACTTCTAGAAACAGATATACTGTAGGTACGTGCGTGTGTGAGTACAAAGGGAACTTCCATAGTATTTTACTCAAATAGAAAAACAAGTTTAATTAATTTGAAGAAGTAACTAAATAAACCGGCTTTACAGCAACGAAAGTTTTTTCTAAACAAAATATATCAGTGACAAAACATAACTGATTTTATTGGTGGTTTATTCATAGGTTGATGTTTGTAATTTACTATTGTGAGGAACAAAGTCTATTTTCAGTCGCATCCACGAATATGTCCGGTGGTAGAAGGTCCACTTTAGGTGGACACGAAAGCTAAAAAGTCAATCGTCTTGTCCAATTTCATGCATGTCATTATGTATTAGTGAAAAGAGGCAACCACTTGCAAGTGTTGGACTGGTTTAAGGCTTCAGGATCAGGTCTCACGACTAGAGTACGTTACGTTCTTGAAACATGTTGGAAGACGTTCATCACATAAAAGAATGTAATAGAATAGAAGACCTTCACTTTTCCAAACCAAGTTTGAACCTTGGTTGGAAGACTTTCATCCAACATTTTATTCCATTTCAAAGTGAGTACAAGTGTCTTTGGCTCAATGTGAGACTTCAAAATCAAATTTATTTGAAATCAAAGTATAATCGACCTAGTTTGGATTCAAACATTTTTACTCTGGTTTTGAGATTTTTTTTTCTTTCCTACCACGTAATTTTTAAGTGTAGTGTCCTTTGACATCTCAACGGATCAAGTAACTTGACATTTCTGAGTAAGACAAAAGAAATATGGTATCAATGAATGTCAGACACGGTTGAGTTAATCTATCACGTGCATGCAGGAGCTACAATTGCCATTAACCAATATTGACCTAGAAAAACTTCACAAAAAATCTACTTCATAGCCATGCAAAACCATCAATCTAGAAAATATAAAGCAATAAATAGGCCTACAACGAAATTAAATTGAATTTACAAAGAAGTTGTAAGTTAGAGCTAAAAAAATGACAATCGAATAATTTGTTAATCCAGAATGAAATCTCAGTAAGAGAGTGTCCTCTTCATTCCCAATGTGTTATTCACGATCCCAACAGATACGTAGCAAGTTTAGATCTCATCAACTCTACAAATCAAACCCAAAAATTTATGTAACAAAAACTTCAACTTACATGTTTACAACGTAAACCAACTGAACAGTCAAGGTATTAAAGCATTTTTAGCTTTCTATGAAACGTAATGTGCAGACTACAAGTGGCAATAAATACTGGGATAAGCTGACCAATAGTATACAAACAGGCTTAATATGAGCAACGTTTACTGTACGGCCAGCCTTATCAAGTAAGTAACAGGGAAGTAAAAAGTTGTTCATGCAAACATATGTAGCCAACATTAATTACAATACCCTTTTTAGTGTCCTATGTATTTCCATTGGTAGACATACTACTGCAACATAGACATAGCGTATGCTTTCTACAACTTTTTACTCGGGCTACTCATATAACTTGAGTTGCAGTGAACTACATGCAAGTCAAACTTTAATAAAACCTCTCCAGATTAAAAGTGTTGCTTTCCTGTGGACATTGTAAATAATTTTTGCTTTGCCGTGACTAAATAAAAAAACAATATATCTCTTCTTTTTTTGTATGTTTAGTTTTTCATTCGCAACATAAAACAAAATAAGTTGATCCTTGAAAGGCCGACATTGAGAATCTGCTAACCTTTCTTGGGTTCACTGTATGATTCCATCTAGCCCTGCTTTGTAGCTGCCCACAGTAACCTGAATGTTTTTGTATTAAGTTTACTTTTTATAGGTATTAACTGCATATGATAGAACTTTGGTAGAGAATTCATTTTGTCAACCCATGACATATAAAACTGAGCAACAATCTGATATTGTTGCGTGGAATTGTACATTTGCCCTGCACTCTATCTGCAGTAAAATTTTTAATCACAATCTCTAAGTTTTCTGGCAAAGTGATAACTTTGACGTTTCACGACTATTGTGTTATTTAGTCATGAAAAAATATCAAACTTTTGTTCTTGTGTAGTCCTGTCTCTGCCGTTGCCCAAATGCGCTTGTCTATATCTTTGCAAGAATTGAAACATTCTTGCCTTCACGACTATCACTGACTGAACTGTAACTAGCTGTGGGCGTTCCAACTCTGTAGCTTAAATGCTTGCAAACCATGTCATAATCTTCAAGTAAAATATAAAGTAACAAATTGCCTATAGCTTGGCTAGCATTGATAGAATATCGCAAACACAACCGCGGCTCGCCCGAGGAAAAATCCAACTATTGTTAGATTCTAAAGTTACAAAAAGTGGCAAAGCAAATTGTTTTCCTTTGCCTAGAGGGGTGATGTAGAGCTAAGAGGATAATTTCACCTTCTGATAGGATTAAAGCACAAATCGGCAACTTGGAAAAAATGACAAGAGTCATTGGTCTTTCCGTCGCGGGAGGTCGCAATTACACGGCCAATTATGTCTTTACGAAGTAATACGTAGCATTTCGTCATAATGAAACATATATAGATTTTTGTAAACGTGTCATAACGATATGCTAACCACTTACTCCAATTTAAAATGTGCACTCTTGAAGACGTACTTGATGCAATTATTTAAATCTTTTTCATCCGAAACTCGCTTCTATTAGGTTCAAATGTGAAAGCATGTATGCAACTGTTCAAAAGTTGGCTGTTCGATCCCCTCTATCTTGGCAAGATAAAAGTAAGAAGGATAATTGTGTTTTACTCTCAAATTTTCTTAAGTAATACTAATAATGATAAATACAATAGTATCTAATACAAATCAGTTAAGTTCAGAAATTGGTATAATCTAATTTATTGATAACACTTTTGCCACCGTAAAGGCGGTTTCTTCAGAAATCTGAAAAAGCACAAGCAAATACATGACGAACTTGGACATGACAAATGAGCAATTGAGCATTATGAATCATTAATAGTTTTTGTAACAATATTGCACCCGACAATCACGATTGAGCTATGACGATTACCAACACACCAACAAAAGATGAAATGCAGGTTACGATGAAATCTTTAGCACATAGTTATTTTTGGATTTTTTTATTTTTCAAAATGAAAAAAACTTGACAGTAGATGTCGGCTTCGTTGTTCAAAGCAAGCAAAATTAGATAGAAGCAGGCTGGATTCCACTTCATTGAAAAACATCTTCTCATGTAAGATAAGTAAGAACTTACGCAACACAAAAGACTTCGCTATTTTTTCACATTTTAGGAGAAACCACCGTTGCGCTGTTTTAGCAATATCTATACCAAAACAGCAAACCAGTAATTTTTACATTGATTCAACGTCTGCGGACATTGAATCAATGTAAAAGCGACTGATTTGCTGACCGGGTAATGTGGTGTATTTAACTTTTCAAACCATCTAACTTTTCACTCAACAACGTCACAATGTATCGATTATTGTATTGAACAGAAGTAATTTCTTCTCACTGCCATGCCTGACTTGTACTACTCTTGCTTGTGATGACTTCTCTCTATCAGCGAGAGTGAAATTAAATTAAGTTAAATCATATTCTCACGTTATATTTAAATTTCATCTAATTTGCAATCTTACGTAATCCAGTATTGATACAACGTAATTACTTTTAAGCTTTGCCACTTTTTAAATCTCTCAGTGATAAACATAGCTAATCCATTGATTACACACTTTCATTTTCTTGTGTCTGTTTCGAATTTGCCTTGAGGTTCACAACAGTGGCTCTGTTGGTTAAGCGTTGACTTTATGAACGAAGAAACAGTAAAATCAAGCGGTACTGGTTCGGTTCTCAGAGTGTGCGCTTGAGCAACGCATTTCAAGAATTACTCCCCAGTTAGCGGCATCTAGTGGGTGAAATAAATTCAAAAACAACATTGGGAACTCTGTGGCTGTACGAAGTATCTACAAGAAGCCTATGCGAAACTTCCAGCTGTATCAATTTTTGTGTTTATATATTTTTTTCTCTTTCAGTATAACTAAACATTAGGCTATATAGCTTTGTTTTTGTACAAGTTGCTCTACTATACTTGATGCTATACTAACACAAACTTCATTGATTGATGTCATGGAAAGAGTTGTCATTCAGTGTCTAAAATGCGAATTTGTAGCTTTACTGCCAGATAGCTGAACGACCCCCGATACTAAATACGGTATACTACTTGCTATATATTATATGCTAGGTTAACAATTTTGTTTTTTGTCAAAACAAATATTAGGTTTGATCATGGCCACCTGGAGATGCGGCCTGATTTGTCACATTTTGCAGATTTTGATTACAGCTACTGCTAGTGCTTGACTGACATTTTTTGAGATGTTTTTACTTTTTGCGGTTTCCTAATGACATAAAACTTTTTTGTTGCCTTGGGAAAGCAGTAGCAAATGAGAAAAAGTGAGTTGAAAAACGCAAAATCAGACTGTTATTGAAAATTAACAGTCTGACTAAAATATTCGAAATCAAATTGTCTTTGTTTTTCAACATGTGAGGATGTTAAAACCTATTATGTCATCTGGGGAAAAGAATAAAGAAAGCGTAAAAATCTAATTTTTAGAAAAATTTATTTAAACGTTTGCCCAAAGTTAGAAAAACCTGGAAATTTTTGCAAAATGTGACAAATCAGGCCGTATCTCTAGGTGGCCATGGTTTGATCGATTGCGGAAATCTTTTTCCAAGGACTGATCAAGTTTTTTCTGACGCTTAATTCTGATTAGCCTACGGTAGGCTACTTGTTAAGATTCGAACCACTGAGATGGGCCTAGTTATAGTTTTCGTTGTCAAGAACTGCAACTAGACTTACAAAGGTTCAGATAAAACTACAGAGCATGTAATAACTACCAATGTAATAGCAGCTACACATTAGGTCTATAAAAATTAAGGGCTCTAGCTGGCTTTGACTGAAACTTCCTCTTCAACATAGGCCTATCAGTTAGGTCAAATTTTTTTGTACCAATCAACCAATAACAATCATCAATAATCTCCACAACGCAGATGTACAAAATTATTAAAATTAAAGTTAGTTTCTGACAAACTATCTCAGCTTCTTTATTTTTGTTGTAAAGATTTGCTAACAGACAACGAACAAAATCGTGTGATGCAGCTTAGTAGATAGGATCATAGGGTAGCCTACTATCTATGTTACCAGGTTATTAATTATTTAGGTCTTGTTGGCGTATAAATGAACAAAAACCACATTTTGCAAGCTCTTTTAAAATTCTTGACTTTATCATTTAATTAATTGAGACAATGAACATCGTGAATACCTAGCTAACCTATTTGAAGCGTAAAATGCACAGTTTTATAATGACATATCCTGTTCAGAGTTTTTCACTTAATTCTATTTACTATTTTAACAAATCATTGATTAGGCCTATTCTATAATTGGATATTAAAAATTAGAAAACAAAATAAGTTCATGCGAAACAAGTGGTTTGAGTAGCCTGCCAATGGTAGGCCTGCTGAGTAGGCGTAGGCATAGGCCTACATTTATTCTTTCATCTTAATAAACTAACTCATTATTTTTGTCGTATCTAATCTTAAGTCCGATAGTTGAAGGTTAAATCACGTGGACGGGAAGCCAATCTTCGTGTCCACCTTTAGGCAAATCTTTAAGTGTCTTGCCAAAGACACATCCGCATGCTCTTGAGCGGTGTCGAACCAGCGGCCTTTCGAACGCCGAACCAAGACCTTCACCACCTGTTCAGAGAGAGTCGACTTACGTAAAATACATCAACAACACCAGGTCATCCTAAAATGTACGGTAATTCACAAATCGTTTTCTCCTCATCTAAAGAAAATGTGACAAAGACTCAAAAATGTGGAAAAGACAAATGATTCTTCACCACCTGTTCAGAGAGAGTCGACTTACGTAAAATACATCAACAACACCAGGTCATCCTAAAATGTACGGTAATTCACAAATCGTTTTCTCCTCATCTAAAGAAAATGTGACAAAGACTCTATCTAAAAGCATTGTTCGCAAATGCAAAACGTATTAAGGTGCTGCCTCTAACGGAGAAAGAGTTAGCCTACTTCGCTTTTATTTCTAAAAATATCAAAAAATACATACTGTACCGTAATTAATGACCTTTAATCTTTAGGCTAAACAAATTTTGCTTAGATGATGTTAGCAACATTACAGAGTCAAGTTAAGGTATGATTTGTTGTTGCTACGATTTATTTGTAAAATATTTAAGCTTAGGTGTTTTTTGATAACTTATGGTGGTCTGAAATAAAAACAAACCGAACAGTGCTTCACCATTAAAATATAAAAATCGTCCGCTAGCCTACTCCGACTACTTTGCACATAACAACGCATCTCGGTGTTAGGCCCCCTCCAAATAGATGGAAAAGACAAAGAAACTAACTTTCTAAGGATAAAGTGTGAGGCGACATGCCAAGCCACCGCTCAAGCTTTTCTTGCTACTTCTTTACTGCTGCACTTTTGTAGTAATGTTGACAGAAGTAGGCCTACTTTTACACCAGAAACCAATTCAGCCGGCTCGAAAACGAAAGAAACACCACTTGTTTTTGAGCTTTTCTTTATTCTCAGAGGTTTATCGTTTCGTGTTCATGGCCTCATGGCTCGAAACAACTCGGGTTGTCTGTCTCTCGGGGTGTGCGCTTGAGTAACGCCTATCAAGAACTGCTCTCTATTTAGCGGCACCTAGTGGGTGGAATAACTCACAATAATAACTTTACGACAACTGGAAACTTCACTTTGCCAATCTCGCAAACCGCGCCTGCGTCAGTGGTTCAAAGCTAATACCAGAAACTGCCATGAATAACCCATGAGAGGCTTTGTCAGTCAGTTTAATGAAAGTAAAAACAAGTTTCGTTTTACCATCAGTAATTAACCTGATATATTGAAGAAAATTTCATATTTAAAATGTGTTTGCAGAATGCTTTCGCACAATCTCACGGGTATAATTGGCAGGAAACCCAGGAGGAGCTTTTGCACCAGGGAGGATTTCAGGGATCCGAAACGCTATTGGGTATCTCAGAAAGCATCTTGACATACCTTTACATCTTGAACTCAAAATATTGTTTCATGAGTAGCTTATTATTTTGCTGTTGCACGTTATCTCATCGATTGTTTTCATTAGAGAAGTGTTTGAAAACTGCATCAATGCATCACAAGTAACGTTGACCAGAGGGTTCTTTTGTACGTCTGTGTGCATCTATGACGTGATAGCATTTTGACCATGGCGAAAATTTGCACAGCAGCTCCGAAAAACCACAAGTTCTAGATTCAAAACTCAACTAAAATAGCTATCAGCAGCACACATGTCGATGCAAAGTGAAAATGAATGGTCATGATTCACTGTAAAGCTCATTGCCACCGATAGAAAAGAAGGCATAAAACACATTGCAAGAAATCAGGCTTTGCAGTTTTATTAAAAAAGCGAGGATTTCCAAACACACAACAGTAACGTTGCCCTACACGATTTAACGATAAGTAATGTACTGCAATCTACTGCATAGTATTCACAAATGTAAAAATTGGAAAAACTGCTATTACTTTACAAACTGGAAAATTTTTAAACCAACACAACAGTAGCCTACCACCACAAACAAAATTCGTCTTTTTTGCATTGAATTAACATCGGTGGACGTTAAATTAATGCAAAACAAACAGACTTCACTATCTGGTCAGCGGCTGTTCTTTAAAAGTTCTTTCCCTTCTACACATATACATACATAAAAAGCCTGTTTAACCCTAAAAGGGAGAATTATCAGAAAGTTCTTATTCAAATAGAATTCTATTTGAATAAGGACTTTCTGATGATCCCCATTTTAGGGTGAAACAGGCTGTAGAGGTTTTAGAAAGTAATAACTATATTTGACGCAATTTGCTCTGCTTGGCATTGAGCAGCTTTTGTAATATTTATAGCATTTATTGTCTATACATAAAAATATGCACGCACCAACGAAATGATCAAATCAAATCCAGGACAAACCACCTGTGAATCAGGTGCACGGTTTAAAGTAACTGTTAACACACTAATGATTGATTGATTGATTGATTGAATCTTTTATCCTCGGACTGGGAAAGCTTCTTGCAGAGCTTAATCCTGGCAGTTTCGCATACTTGTAGAGGCTTTGAATCACTGACGCAGGCCCGGTCACCGAGATTGACAGAGTGAAGTTTCCGATTGTTGAAGTCTTATTGCTGAGGAATTATTCCATCCATTAGATGCCGCTGAATGGAAAGCAGTCCTTAACGTGCGTTGCTCAAGCGCACACCCCGAGAGTCGAACCAGCGCCGCTGTTGATTTTGAAGTTTCTTCGTTCCAGAAGTGACGCGCTAACCAATTGAGCTATCGGGGAGGGGCGGGACAAGTGAGAACTGTTTTTTTCACTTGTTTACTTATGTGTAAGTCAGCTCAACAATTTTTGCCATCATTCTCTTGCATCATGGGCCAATTTGATTGTTTGTAGAGGAAACTTTGCTTTTTTGCTATGCCGTTAACCCAGTCTAATATCTGACACAAACACATAGTAAAAACAAAATATGTGTAATAAAGCAAACAACTTTCGCACATTTAGCAAAACTACTTTCTATAGTATAGAAGTATGATAAATAACATTTGAAAACAACTCTGGCATGCTTTCAAGCCTATTGTTTCATCAGTTAATAACACAAATAATGAAAGTTCTTGGATTGAAAAAGGCCCGTCCTACTTGCAAACGTAAAAAGCTAGATATGGTCGTATTAACAGTACATTCATTATTAAAACTATTAAAGTATTATTAAAACAGCATATACATTCCGAATAAAGTTCACAAATACGGCATGAAGTTCTTCAAGCTATGTTTTTCTTAGGAATAAACATATTCCATGCAACTGGAAAAGATGCAACGCAAGGACAACGTGAAGTTGGAATTGCAAGGAGGGTCTGTGAAAGTCTTTCAGAGCTACCGTATGAAGGACGAACACTGTATGTAGACAACTTCTACAATCTACGCAAGTTATGATCTCGCACAGTCTTTTTTGAGCAAACAAACACATGTACTGTGAGAGCTAAACAAAATAATTATAGAGCTTCGGTAGAGAGTTTGTCTTGGTTGAACCATAGGCATACGAAGCCGAGCAACGTTATCAAGTTGAACATATTCAAGTTTATTACATTATAGAAAGACAAAACTACGCAACAAATTAAATATCGAACGTTTCGACATCACAAGATGTCCTCTTCAAGAATAACATACATACAATCTAACTACATTTGAATAAAATACAATGATTTACTAAATCTATAAACATGAAAAAACAAAAACTGCACAGTACTTCTGACTAGCTCAAACTCAACGATATAATAGGCTGTACGAGAATCAAAGTTAACTGCATCAAAAGGTCTTGAACAGATCACATGATGTGGTGGAAAGGCAAGGTGCGAAAAAAATAATTTTAAAACACAGAGAGCAAGAAAGATGAGCCGCAAGGAGCAAGCATACAATTGTCGGGTCTGCTACTATTCGGCGAGTCCGATTCGACTAGTCCGATTCGGCGAGTTCCCTATTCGGCGAGAGCCTTTTTCGGCGAGTGCCCTATTCGGCGAGTTTTTTAAATTTTTGAAAGGAAATTATCGGGTACCGTAGCCTAATTATAATTGCCGTTTTTACATAGTTTTAACGTCGCTAAACGTTGAAATTGTGCAGAAAGGAATAAAAATAAAATGTTTGAACTATTAAATTAAAATTCGTCATGTCAGTTCAGTTGTTTTTATTTCTGACCATCATATGAAAAACAATACACGTCAACATAGCAAAGGTGTAAAAAAGGTAGAAGCGACAAAACGCGAACGTTAAAACGTGCTTGTGACCGAAGTAAGTTATTGAGTTGAAAGAAACATACGCGCCGACTTCAGGGGGGGCCGGCGCCCCCCGTAAATTTATGGTTGAGGGGCAACAAAAATGGTGATGACAAGTGGTGTTTCAAATATAAAACACTTCACGAAGGAGATTTAGATAATTTAAACGGACTTAAAGAATGCCGAAAGCAAGAAAAGCCTACGTTGCTCTTGCCCGCAAAACAGCAGCTCGCATGGCTATCTCATACGGTATGGAAATTTCAAAGTAGATGGTAGAGTACTGCTGGAATAGTCACGTAACTATTCACTGCAATATTAAGTAAACCAGCTAAATTAGACGCGCTATTTTCAACGAGGTCTTCCCGCTGTGAGATCAATTATGCTTCAACAGAACGCATTGTTTTTGCAATGTGTGAGAATTAAATTGAAAACCGAAAAAAGAAAAGGTGTTTAATGATCTTGGTCGCAGATATTGCCTGCATTAACGACGTCTCTTACCGCTATTATCACCTAGCTAACCTGACATCATTGTTTTATGCGGTCGCTAAGGTTTGACATCGACTTTAACGATCATGGAATGTTACGTAATAATAAGAACGATTATATCCTACACGCAAAAATAAAAAAATGGTCTCCTCTTTCTGTTTTGTCTCGTGAGCTTTGCATATTGCTCAACAAGTGCATAAAGTTTAGAATTGACAAGAAATCATTGAATTTGAAAATTAAGTTTGAATCACTGCAAATAAACGTATTCAAAACTTTCACTTAAGCCGACGCGATTTCACAATCCGTAATCTACGTCGACAATGATTTTTAGTGCGTTCATTTTGAAAATTGCTGAGCTGGAGACAACAGCTTGTCCCGTGTTAGTTGAACTTGTCTTTTTGAGGTGAAAATCACTTGCGAACATCTCGACCTTTACTCGAGTATAGCCTACTGTATTCAATAAAAGACTATAAAGACTTTCGATAAAAAACAGAAGAGAAAACACTTCGCCGTTGTCAACGCTTTGACAGTAAGTAATTAGCGAAACGAGGTTAATAAAACTGATACCGGGTTTTCACTCTGCTTGAGATCTTGATTTTTTGCGTTTTTTTTTCGATAACTTCACTGTCTTGATCGTTGTTGTTCACTCGCACGAAAAGGAAATGAATCGGCTTGTTTTCCAACAGTTCCAATTATGAGCTAACAATATCAAAATTTTTACGACTAGACGTACTGCGTGCGTAAAACTAATCCTTTCAAGCAGCGCTTCTAATAAATTCGGTTTGCGACCTATTTGTTAATATAAACACGACACTAAGCTTAATCAAAGACTATTTTAATTGAGTAAATAGCGCTATGGTTATGACGTTATCACCTTTCTCGCCCCCCAAGGTTTTTTGAAAAGTCGGCGCCTATGGAAAGAAATTTGGCACGGTCGCAACACCTTCAGAAAAATTTAAGATATGAAGGGAAAATAAAACAAAGAAAATGTTACAAAAAAAAATAAATTAAATCATGTTTATATATGTCTGTAAGTTAGCACTTTTGAATAGTTAAAATGATTAGTTTGGATCAACAAATGTGTGGCCTACAGCTTGGATTTAAAAGAAATTATCGGGTACCGTAGCCCAGTTATCCCAACCAGCAAAAATGTCCGTTTTTACATCGTTTTAACGTCGCTAAATGTTGAAATCGTGTAGAAAAGAGAACTTTGCTGACTAGGATACGTTGAAGCTGAGAAACATTCACAGACGCCCTTCGAATTGTTCCAAGAACCCATTTAGCATAACATTTCATTTGTACATTGATTCAACGTCTGAATACATTATCTTAAAAATGCAACGTATCGTAGGGCTTCTGTGAATGTTTTTCAGTTTCAACGTATCCTAGTCAGCAAAGTTCTCTTTTCTACAGGATTTCAACGTTTAGCGACGTTAAAACGATAGGCCACACATTTGGTTAGCCTTTTCATTCTGTTACTACAATGGGTTCTCATTTGTTGATCCAAACTAATCATTTTAACTGGTATTCAAAAGTACTAACTTATACACATAAGCATGATTTTTTTTGTAACATTTTCTTTGTTTTATTTTCCCTTCATATCTTAAATTTTTCTGAAGGTGTTGCGACCGTGCCAAATTTCTTTCAACTCAATAACTTACTTCGGTCACAAGCACGTTTTAACGTTCGCGTTTTGTCGCTTCTACCTTTTTCTACACCTTTGCTATGTCGACGTGTATTGTTTTTGATATGATGGTCAAAAATAAAAACAACTGAACTGACATGACGAATTTTAATGTAATAGTTCAAACATTTTATTTTTATTTCTTTCTGCACGATTTCAACGTTTAGCGACGTTAAAACTATGTAAAAACGGCAATTGTAATTAGGCTACGGTACCCGATAATTTCCTTTTAAAAATTTCAAAAACTCGCCGAATAGGGCACTCGCCGAAAAAGGCTCTCGCCGAATAGGGAACTCGCCGAATCGGACTAGTCGAATCGGACTCGTCGAATCGGACTCGCCGAAACGGGCCATTCCGACAATTGTCTGCTCAAAGGTGTGATTGTACATGCAACGTAACAATGACACTTCAGACAGCATTAAGAAATATTAAAGTGAATTTTTTCTGGAGACAAGTCAGCGCTCTTTTAAACATGAATAGGTGTCTCAAAACTGCTAGCAGGAAGATTTCATACAGTAGGCCTAGTTGTGATAACGTCAAGCGCCGATGATATTATATGCCTTATGCGTGTGGCCCAACATATAAAATACACTGAACAATAAAATACACTAACAAGAGGTGTTATCCTACGTGCTGTACAAGTTATACATGGCAGTTATTTATGTAATATATGGCAGTCAATGTGTAAAATTGTTGGTGTTTGGGGGTTTCCTATTTCCTAAGGCATATGAAATATGGGCGTATTTTACAACTTATACAGTATTACTATTCTGTATTTGCAAAACTTGAAAGGCTAATATTTAAAAAAATTATTTAAACGTTGGGTTTATTTTTAACAGCACAGAGAGCACTATAACTTAACGGAGTTGAAATTTACAAAATTTTATCTTTCTTTGTTTCAAATATGTTACTTTTTTGTAGTTTGAAAAGTTTTTTCATTTCAAAACATATTGTGATGTCAGCTAGAATAAGTAAAAAAATCCAAATACGAGTATGGTAGTATAGCCAATCCAAGAAGCAACGAGTCTTCGCAATGGCACAAAGTACAAATGTTGTGGAACTGCCAAATGCCTTGGACACGATATGTATATTCAGGTTATGTTGCTGAGTGTATCAAGCATAAGCAGCAAGAAGAAGCAACGAAAATCAATCCAATCAACATCATTAAGAATTTTTCTGTTTATGTATCATTAACAGTTTTCCGAGATGGTGGGCTACTTCCTGATTTAACAGGAAGAAAGTGGATTGCATGTGTATACCGGTGTTTACTGAAGGAGACACGCCCATGCCTTCAAAAAAGGTAGTTGATACATTCCTGTCTCAAAAGAGCTTTAATAGCCATACAACGATTTTGAATTGGATTATTATATATTAAATAAACAAAAAATTAAAAAATATAAAAATAACTGCATTTTATTCTGTTTGAACAACATCTCAAAAATTAATGTACAAGATGAGAGTATCATCAACTCTAAACATGATTTTCATGAAATTATATTGCACACGTACGGCAAGTGAAAAGTTTAGATCAGTGGTTCTCAACCGCCGGTCCGTGTAATTTTTTTGCCGGTCAGCAGAAGATGTTACTTTCTGCAAAGCTTATTTTAATGTGGAGTCATTAGCATATTGTAAAATTGTGATCGCACTCGTGCACAGCTGTAAAACTGACAATCTCCACATAAAATTGTTTGATAATAAAGGTGAAATTTTTGATGACCTAATTCTGTGCCGTTAATAATGTTTTTGTGACAAATTGCGTGTAGTTTTCAAAAAGTTTTGAAACACAGAAATACATAATGGGGAATTTGGAATTTTTTTGGAATAAATGGGGAATTTTGTCCTTGATTTTGAAAAATTTCAAAGTCGTTGGAGACGAAAATATGGAATTAGATAAATTTGAAGTTCCGGGATAAAGTCAGGCCTGCAATGGAAATTTGCCAGAACCGGAGTTTGAGAAAGCAAAGATCTTGTTTTTCAAAGACTATGCGGAAAATAGCGCTTCGGAATGGAATGAAGACAAGCCGATTTGCTGTGGAAAATGCTGTTGAAATGGAGTGGTGAAAAAAGTAAAAAAAAGGTGCTGAGCATTGTGAGTCAACACTTGAAAGAGTTGGCTAACAATTTTGACGATTATTTTGCGAACGGTAACATGAAGATCCTCGACATGGAAACTTTTGGATAAACAATCCATGCATCGATGATGTCAACACATGCGACCTTAATCTTCATGAAAAAGAAAGTCTGATTGAATTACAATATGTTGTGCTTCTACTTTGCAGTCCAGATTCGAAAAACATCATTGTCACACTTCTGGTTATGTCTTGCAAACGAATTCGTGCCTAACTTCCAAAATAAACGATTTGATGGTAATTGTTTCAACTAGCTATTTAGAAACGACAATTCTTTTTCATCTCTGGCTTTAACAAGCAAAGAAATCGTCTGGATGCCGAAACAGAGCTACGTGTTTTAGAAACTTCTTTGATATCTCGTTTTCCTCACATAGGCTACTGGCAGCGTAACAGTAGCAAATTTCCCACTGACATTGATTTCGTATGCAAATGGTTTGAGATTTTTCTGTTTGAGTTGATTTGATCGCCGTTTTATTCCAATTTTTGTCCTGAATACAAATCATATGCTAAAACCTTGCATATATGATAAGCAACGACAACTTTGGTTAATAAAACATTACAAATAGGCTATTCATTCTATTCACTACGATCTTTGGTTGCCGGTCTGCGAACATTTTTTAAATAATTTGTCGGTCCCCCACTGTTAAAAGGTTGAGAACCACTGGTTTAGATAATCAGCATAGAGAAAGCCATATAAATCAGAGGTGGGCAAACTACGGCCCGCATGCGGTTCGTGACTACTTTCTGTGCGGCCCGCAAAAGCCTGAAGCAAAATTACAATAAAATAATCCTAAAATTGCTTGAAAATTTTAATTACTACAATGACTTAATTAAACTTTTACTTCGTATCTTTCATCTTGATGAAGATAAACTATAGTCTTTTTATCGCATTGTAGTACGTAGTTTGTTTCCCCAGCCACATTGTCATCTTACATGAATGGATGGCTAATATTAGTGTCAAAAAACAGCCGGTTACGTCACAATCGAAATTTCTGACTTCGGCCTGTCGCATCATGAGACTTTCTTTTTCGTTTTAGTTTTTCTGATTATGTTAATTCGCTCACAGGTGTATTCTGTTTAATTCGCTAAAAGTGCATCTGGCAAAGTGTTATCTTGATGTGGGTTGTATTCAAATACATGAGACAAACCTTTTTTATATCTTTTATGTAATACGGAATGGCCCGTTTCGGCTAGTCTGATTCAGCGAGTTCCCTATTCTGCGATTTTTTGAATTTTTTTTTAAATTATCGGGTACCGTAGCCTAATTATCATTGCCGTGTTAGGGTTAGGGTTGGAGTTAGGGGGTTAAGGATTAGGGGGGTAAGGGTTAGGGGGTTATTTGAACGTTTAGCGACGTTAAAACGATGTAAAAGCGGCAGTGATAATTAGGCTACGGTACCCAATAATTTTTTTTAAAATTTCGAAAAATCGTCGAATAGGGAACTCGCCGAAAAGGGCTCTCGCCAAATAGGGCACTCGCCGAATCGGACTAGCCGAATTGGACTCGCCGAATAGTAGCAGACCCTATGTAATACATGTACTGTATATAGAATCTCCGTTTCTTTCGTCACTTTAAAAAGAAATAAAAGATTGTGTTTTGACTATTTTAGATTTGACATTTTGGCTTATATTCTTAATTTTACTATACTGCGGCCCTCGAACAAATTCAGGATCTGAATGTGGCCCTCGAGATAAAAAGTTTGTCCACCCCTGCTATAAATCAATAAAAATCTCTGGACAAAATGAAGTCTATTGAACAAAAAGTGATTGCAAACAACAAACGTAAAATGAGTAATTGATCGGTATGCGATATTTTGCATTATTGTACTAACTCCAAGAAAAGTAATAATTCTATATAATATCATATATATACTAAGCAATACCCTACATAAGCAAATGTTGTTAAAAAACTGCCTAAATTAAACTGCACATTAAAGTTCACAATGGGTCTAATATAAAACAATAGCAAGATCTTCTGATATAAAATGAGCTAATCTATCACAAGGTGTGGCGAGTGGAAACATAAAAGTAAACATCACTTGCAACAACATGTAACAGTTTTAGACTCAAAATAGCATATCCATCTCTTAAAACTTAACTGTCAAAACTGAAAAAGAATAACAATAAATAAGTTAGAAAGGTGCATGATGAAGCATAAAAAATTACTTAGTGTACTGTGTATGACATTTCATAAAAAATGTATATACAGACTTCATTGCTACAGAATTGGCATTCCAGAACCCCAAAAGATGAATACTGAAACTCCAATAACATTAACAACAGCCACATACATGAATACCATGACCCAACTGTTGAAAATATTTAATATTTGACCAGATATGTAAACACCAGCAAAGCCTGCAAAAGCTCCAGAAACATTCATTATCCCAAAGACAGATCCAGAATGCTTTGGGACAATATCTTGTGGATTAATGAGAACTCCACTATGATGAAACGTCATAACAGAGATAAGAATGCTGACACAACAAAGTGCAATGACAAAGTGTGAACAATAAGGTAAGGCCACTGCAAGAAGCCCTGAACCACCCATAGCAATGAGTTGCATTAATTTTCTCGTAAAGCCGACTCTAAAATGTGCGTTAATCATTTTATCACTTAACCATCCAGCAAATGCACTGGATGGTACAGATAACGCCCATGGTATGGTATTATAAATCCATCCTTTTTCGTGAGGAAAAGAATCGTGAAAAAATGTAGGTAACCAAGAGAGAAAAATGAAATGGCAGTTGTTCATACAACCATGCACAAAAATGAGTGACCAAACTTCTTTCTTTGCAAGTATGATACGCCATGGAACTTTGTCAGTTGAAGACGTCAATGGATTGTGTGATTGAAAAAGGTTTTTCAAAGATACCAATTGATTTGCAGAGTTACGAATGTTAGAAAATAAAATAAATCCACAAATGAAGGCAGTGACACCAATAAAGTAAAAAACTACCTCCCAACTGTGTTGCTCTAGAATCAGGGATCCAATTCCTCCACATAATAATATTCCAAAGCTACCAGCTGAAAGAATTATACCATTTGGAAACGATCTTTCTTTCTCAGGAATTTTCTTACCTAGTAAGCTTATTAAGGAAGGATAGTGGACACCTTGACTAACTCCCAATATTACACGGATAAGTGTCAACAAAACCAAAGGCCCTATAAATGGGAGTTTTACATGAGCAACAAATGGGGTTAAAAAGGTAATTAAACCCCACATAAAAGCTGATACACAAAGAATCTTATCTCCTCCAACTCTATCTGCCATATAACCACCTAAAATCTGAGTTGTTATATATCCCCAGAAAAAAGCACCCATTGCTGTTCCAAGTTCAGCTTTATTCCAGTGAAATTCTTTAGCCATTGCAGCAGCACACACTGGCATTGCCACACGAGCAGCATAGAGAGTGGCACTCACAATGAAAAGCAGAACTACCCAGCGCTTTCTTTCGTGCAAAGTCCAATGACTAGTTGATATTTCTTTTTGTTTGGTGTTTGAAATGAGACTCTCAAAATGATCATTATCAAACAATTTCATAGCAATGAACAAAATGTAATGTTAAAAGAACCTAAAAATGTTTACAAATCATATTACATTTATGGATAATAAGCTTTGAATAAATCACACTTAAAACTACAACTCCACCAATGGTGCAATAAATTATTGGTTGTCATTGCTGAAAGACAGCTGACAGAATGGCCTACCTACTCTTGCAAAGTATTATGTATAGATCTGGTATAGAACATGTTTTTGTAAAAACTACTGCTAGAAATAGGCTATATCATTGTCAATGGCTTCAACAATTAATTAATTTTAAAGTAAGTTTAAAATGATTTGTTAAATATTATAGGCTATTTAAACATACCAGTTACTATAAGGAGGCTACAAAGCACACAAATGCGAAGTCAATTTATTTTAAACAGTTTGTTTCAAAAAACAAAAACTTTAAATCTATAACTGTCTGCCTGTTATCTCAGTGGTTAGGCTATGTGCCCGGCTCAAGATCACGCGGCACTGGTTCGATTCTCGGGGTGTCCGCTTAAGCAACGCATTTCAGGACTGCTCTCCATTCAGTCGCACCTAGTGAATGGAATAATTCCCCGGCAACAACACTTCAACAATCGAAAAACTTCACTCTGTCAATCTCGGTAACTGGCCCTGCGTCAAGGGGTCTGTTATAAATCGTTTAGTCCAATTCGGCTAGTTCCCTATTCGGCTACAGTCCAATTTGGCTAGTCCGATTCAGCTAGTTCCCTATTAGTATTCGGCCTCAACTATTACAAAATTCTAAATCCAACGACGCCTTCTGTTTATTCAGAGAATGTTGTATTTTATTCCACAATATCGATTCTTTTATAGATGAGTGGGGTTTAGACCTAACCACCGAGATCTTATTCTTAAAAGTAAAAAGCGAATTAAATTTATTTTTGAACTATTAATGTTTGGCAGTGGCTATTTGACCGGCGCCGGTCTTTGAATCTGAAACACTATTTGACCGGTCATGACATCACTATATAGGCATTTTTTTCTTTTTCTCTTTCAAAGCAAAAGACGAGAAGAGTGCCTATATAAGTATTAAATTCGGCAGTTATGTTCAACTGATTCTGTGGCACATAGGAGAAGTCTCCGGCTGGTGCTCCAGAGGGAATGAGTCCGATGTTACACGGAAGCGTTCTTTTATTTTTAATTTTTAACTAAATTTTGACCCGAATTGAATCAATCGCTAGGCTGCTGCATTTTGTGGTTAATTTTTAATTTGAGTAGCCTACAGCCCAATTTTTATGTCTTTTCAAATATAAGTACAAAAGTTAGAGTTTTTAATTTTCTGAAAAAATGCCTATATAGTGACGTCATGACCGGTCAAATAGTGTTTCAGATTCAAAGACCGGCGCCGGTCAAATAGCCACTGCCTTAATGTTTGCTCAGATAAAATTGACATGTATCCTGCGTTGCATTGCCGTATGTATGCAAACTTCAAACCACGGCGAGCTATAATAGAGGCCAACGCATCGTGCACGCACGAGATCTGACTGACGGCCTATATGCTTTGTGTAAAAAAGCACGATTTTGTCACTTTCCTGGAACGTTATTGATAGTTAGGTGATGTTTCGTCAAAATTTATTAATTATTGTATTTAATATATATACAAACAATATCACATGGATATAAGTTGATCGTCATATGTTTTACTGTAGCCTATTACAAATACCATTTAGTAATAACAGCAGTTTTAGTAGTTTAGGTAAGCAAATGACAGTGGAATCGCTGCATAATGTTGATAGACCACAATTTCTACGAATCAGTTTTCTGCATTTCCCCTATTGACTTTAAACAATATGTACTGTAATTCAAAAAATTCAAGTACTGGATACATAAAATATAAAACCATTAACAGTATAAAAGCACAGAAAAATTTAAACATGGTAGAAATAAAGTATTGAGCATCATACATATCTGCAACTAATTTCCATGCAACATTAACAGCAATTTAAACAAAATCGTGCTGATCAATAGTTTTCAATTGAATCATGCCTTCACAGTATAATGCAGGTGAGCCGGAGGTTGCTCAATAAGGCGATTCGAAATTTCAAAAATTATGAAAAATCAAAATTTAACCTATCAATCAAGCAACCTTTAACCTTTCCTAACACTAATTCAAAGCAAATTTTTTTGTGTTTTGCATAACTTTAAACATTGAGGCGATTTTATGATCAGGCGATTGTAACAAGGACAGAGTTGCCAGAAACTAATTGTTCTAAGAATTTAACTGTGCAAAATTGTAAAAACAGAAAAATTTGGAACCCCTAAAGAGTTAAATTGCAATAAGAACCAGTGTAATGGCTACTTTTTCTTCAAAAGCAGGTTCAGCGTCTTCTGCGCAATCTTTCACGATCACTCTGGCAACCCTGCTGTTGTTCAGTCAGCAACAAATGTGGCTTATTCAACTCTATATCAAGAGTATAATCTCGATCGTCTTAAATCGTCAATCATCTGCTTTATTGTAGGACTGCAGTAAACACTAACATACAACAACCTCATGCATAATTTATGGACGTATAGTAACAACTACAAATTAAAAATCACATGGAAATGCACGACTTTAACGTTTACCTATAAAATATGTGCCAAGAAAATTGCAATATTGAACCACATCAACAGAAAAAGCAATCAGAACGATATAACCGTGCTCACTAGCAAATACTAAATCGTGGTCATTGCAACAAAGTCAGATTTTGTATTTGCTTTTGGAGTGACTCTCCTTGAAGCTAGTCTAGCTCGAATAAAGCCATCCCGTCGTTGGTAGGCAGCCACACTTCCGCAGGCGTTGGTCACTTCCCGGATAAGGCGCTCCACAGCCTGAGTAGGCTATGACAAGGGAAATGTGCGCATTCAAACTTCGTATTCTTTAATTCGTCCAAGGTCAAGTGAGAAGTTAATACGGACTCTGTAGGTATGGTATCCTCCCAATTATTAACGAGCACAGTGAGTCGGCATTCCAGTTTAATTTTGGAGGTATGAATGTGCGGATGGAAACATCACCAGTGTTGTTGCCCTTACGAATATCTTCCAAAATTCTCACAGCAAAAGATCGAACAGCAGGGTCGTCATTGCTTACCATCGCTAGAAGGAGGCTCTCACTGTGAGCATGCCACGACTTTATATAAGAAGCAATAACTTCCCAAGTATCCGCAGGAAGAAGATGTAGCAGCTGGACCTGACGGAGAACATGAAATGGGGCATGGTGAATGTATGGCTTGCTTTTTATCTCAAACCAGAGTGGAGCATAATTAGTGGCAATAAATGCTACCAACTTCTGGAGAGCATTAACACTCGTCCCCTGCAGAGCATGCTTTGACATGTAAAGCCGACATAATCGACATGCGAGTGTAAGCCATCGTAAATGAGAAATTGGACCGGGCTTCAAATGTTTCAAGCTGTCTAAAATTTTTCCACCTTGAATTGATGTCACAGAAAGAAGAAGATATCTTTGATCTGCTGAAAGATCAGAGATAATCTCAGGTGGTACTTGTAATTTTGGGCCTTCAATTGGCAGAAATTTTTCATCCCATTCAAGGTCTTCAACTTCAACATGCGGTAGAATTTTTCCGATCGGCCCTTTAAAGGAAGCACTTCCATCAAAAGGAAGCACAATTATTTAAGCGTTATTAACTGAAAAGATAGTTGAAGAGTATGGTACCGTTATAGTTTTGTGATCTTATGACTACGGTACATACAAGCTGTGAAGTAGACTAGAACTCAACAGAACTTTTTCTAACACTGATTTAATTTCAAATATTGAAATTCCTAGGCCTTGTACTTCATTAATCTGTAACAAACTCTACATTTTATACAATTTGTCATCGTGATTCAGTAATGTTTTAGCACCGAGCAGAAATTAGGCTACATCAAAGGTCAAAGCAATCACCTGCAAAAACCCTAATATTCTCGAATGACAACCGCTTCGAGTTTCTCGGGAAAGCTAGGCTACATAACAACTATATAAGTTTTAAACACATAGTAGCCTTAATGTTATTCACCAACCTAGAATTGCACTGTAGCAAACATTTCAGCTGAAAACAGGGTTGCCAGATCCAAAATAGCTTTGCCTGCCAAATGTTTCATAAAAACCGCCAAAAAACTGCCAAGTTTTTCAGGTTTTCAAAGAAACTGCAAAAAAAAGCTGCCAAACTGTTAGTGCGGCTTGTCTTGTTAATCAGCAAGGCCATACACCATAATATTTGGTGCTACATATAGCTCTGATGGTATATTGTTTTGAGTTAACTTGATAGACCACTTAGTATGAATAATGAAACACAAACTGTATGTATCAAGCTAAATTAAAACAAACTTTCAAAGGTTGTAGTGGACAATGTCAAGAAACACCATTGGTAAATATCCAATGTTAATGGCATGAAGGAAATACACCTAATAACTTTACATGTCAAGAGGCTACAGTTATTAGCACAAATGCATGGCATCTGCATTGACGCCCTCAAATTCTTGGACGATTGGTGTAGAAAATACAAAATAGAGATAATTTTTGCGATCCATTACCATTTGCTTAAGCAAACGTGCTTTATATCTGGCATCAGGTCTTGATTGAGCATTTTCTGCTGCGGTAAAGTATGCGGTAAGCTCATTCCAATTGGTTGATAAGTTGTAACAAACTTTCCCTCTCACAAGCCATCTTGTATTGCATGTTTTTACAATTGGATGTGAAGCTATTCTGGCATCCGATGGGTTTTCACATGCATTCATAATATCAAACAGCTGTATGAAACTTTTGCGTCGCAAATTGCAAACATTCTATTTGAATAAGCTTAACTGAAGATGATCTACCTACTAGCTGATCAAAATCGATTTTTAGCTGTTCATGATTGAACTGACTCGTGTGAAAATAAATTTCTTTGTTTTACTGAGGCTGCGCATTAATATTCATGAATCAGAGATCTAAAAAAGATATAGCCTAAATGTATAGCCTACTTGGATGGTCTTTTGACACAATGCACACATATTGTAGGCCCTACGTTTTCACGATTTATATATTTAGGTGAGGGGGATTTTAGGGGATTCAAAACCCCACTGAAATTCCTTTGAATTTTTTATGCATTTGGCGTACCAGTAAATTTTGTTGAAATGGGCTTAAAATGGCAATTTTTTTGCGTCCTTACAGTACACTGTATGTAGGCCTACGATACTGGTGAGGAACTAACTACTCAGGAACTTCATCAATTCACCAGCTCAAGTCAACGAAATTCCTGGTAGGCTGCACAGTGCACACGCACAGTGACCATAAGCTGTTCAAGACAGTAGCCTACCGCCCTGCCTGTATGCCAACGTGTTCGGCCCAGCCAGCCAGCCATTCATACACAGTAGGCTAAATACGTTCCGGGTCAAGTTTATACAAGGTCTCTGGCCTAAGCTATGCTTTCAACTCAAACGGTGCGACTGCGACATCGCATCATTAACCATAACCTGCTAACACTTACCATTAACGAGAAAATAAATGTCAAAAACGCATCCCTCCAGCTGTCCAGTCCAGTCCAACTTTGGTTGGTGACTGGCCAGTGGCCTCTGGAGCTTCCATTTGAATAAATTAGGAATTCGGAGTTTCCAGTCCATAAATTAATGTTTTTTGATGGACTTTCATTACTAAAAGTTTTTGAAAAACTGTAGTGGTGAGTTGTACCGGTAATAATTACAAAAATGCCAAAAGATGCCAGACACAAAAATGAAAAACGCCAAAAAAATGCCAAACTGCCAAACGCAATTTTCTCCTGCCAAACGCTTTCAAAAAACGCCAAATTTGTGGAATTTGGCAGAAAAAACGCCAATATGACAACCCTGGCTGAAAACTGCTTCTTGTCTGATTTTCTGGAGCTTACTCCCAATCGTTAAATCACTCATTGTGTCGTCACAGACAACGTTTCCATGGAACTACGCAATCACAGAGCGCTATTTGGATCACGTGATTCAGGCACTACGCATTCAAGTTTGGTAAATCGCCTTATCAAAAGTTGTACATACCTAATCTTTAAACGCTTCAATGTTTAAAGTTAGAGCGTTTTATTACAAAATATTTTACAGGAATGCTCTACATATTGCTACAATCCATGAGCGATAGGTTAAATTTTGAAATTTGATTTTCGAATCGCCTTATTGCTCAAACTATACCATTCGTTAGATCGCGCTGCAAAAGATCTTATGTGTTGGCCTTCTAGAGCAGTAGAAACTAGTAAACAAAAATATGCCTGCTGGTAATTTTATCCAAGAGAGAGAGAGACCAAGAATAGTTTTGAGTTTACACATATACACAAAACAATAAGCATGTAAGCAGTTCTGGACTTCTGGTCACATCAAACTGAGTCAGTGTTCACCCTCTGAATCTGATACATGGTTATCTCTGAGTCATCAGTTGATGGAGGGAGAGGCACCTGGTGTTGGTTGATCAGGATCGGCATTGGTCTCTGTAGTTCATACCATTGATAGTGCGATGTTCTTCTGCCATATACTCACTTATAAATGGTGAAATTCTGTTTTCATATTCATCTGACAGACAGAGCTATACTTCAACACTTTAAGCTCAACTCTTCAAATATCAACAGTCATTAAATTAATCAATGAAGCCAGTCTGCCTAGCCCTAGAGTGACTGCCTAAAATGTAAAAGCAATAAGGTTAAATAGAATATAAAGCCGTAATTTTACAAAATGAACGAGTAGGAGAGAAAGTCAAATGAATCACAATTATATTGTGATTTACTACAATAGAACTATAGAAGTGGTTAATTTTAGATAGTGAATGATTACTACTGATAAATGCACTGTATATTATAACGAAGTAGAAAATACTTATTAAATAGATATAATACAGTACAAATGTTGTTTAAAAACATTAAAAATTGCATGGAAAGTGAAAGCTTACCTGGAAAAATATACAAATAAACTACAAGGCATTTTTATAACATCAGATCAGCTAAATAAAGATTCAAAGAAGCATTATGCCTTTAGCTATCAGTATGTATAGACTATATTCTATAAAAGTTTTAGCACATTCAATGCACTTTTCTTTTGAGCATCTGGGAGACCGCAACAGGGCATAGTTCTTTAAAAATACATTAGCCAATGTGCGACAATGAGACAATGTCATGAAAAAGCAATGTCGTTCAGATATGGATAGAAAGTTACAGGAAATAAATTTTCGACACATTTCACCAACAACACTTGTAAAAAAGATGTAACAAAATACACACTACCATAGGCGTCGATTTTTTCTGAGAAAAGAGGAATTCTGGGTGGGCGAGAGTTTTCAAACAGTTCATTGAATGTGTTGTGTATATGTTTGCAAATTCGCAATGGTTCAGTTTTCGAAATTAGCATATTTTTACTTCGGCAAAAACGTTGCCGAGGCCAAACGGCAAAAGTTGAAATTGCCTCGGCAATTGCTTTGAACACTTAGTAGGAAAAGATTGCACTAAAACATGTAAAACGAGCAGCGAAAAATATACTAGAGTAGTCTATCACGAACGCAAAAAATATACGAGCAGCGAAAAATATACTAGAGTAGTCTATCACGAACGCATTGTTTGATTTGTTGTGATGTAATAATACCAAAAGTAGTGATAAACCGAGCAACGCAATACGCACGCTGTTAGGGTAATTCACGTTAAAAAAACTCATGGGGAGGGGGAAAGTAAGTTAATTTTGGGTTGATTCAACGTTCGAGTCAGCACAAATCGCTTTAATTTTCCCGGCGAGTTATATTGCGTAACAACAATGCCCAATAAGAAATTTACGTTTGTTTTACATTAATTCGACATCTAGCGACGTTGAATTATCATAAAATAACGTTAATTGCTCAACCAGGTACAGGTAACATAACATATCAAGAGCACCCTGCGAGAAGATTGCCTCGATTTACGTAAGCTTATAAGCCAACATAATTTCGGCACAATTGGGACACTGCGAGCAACACAAAGTCTGTGTGATGAACTAGTCAGACTCGGTATCATCAGATGCTGTGTCAGCTGGATGAGATAACGAAAAGCGAGGCGCAACAAGGAGTAGATGCTTACGATAATTTGACGTCTACTGGAGTTAAATCAATGCAAACAGAATAGGGTGATATTTCTATAAAAGATTCTCCCAGCTGGGCACATGTCTAAGCGCCGGCGAAGTAGGAAGTAACTCAAATAAAACATCCAGCAACAGTAAGATTGAATCAACATCCTAATCTGGTGTAGTCTAAAAAAAATTAGTTTTTTCTTGTAATCTTGCGGTCCTTACAATCACCTCGGCAATTGCCAATGGTAATTTCGAAGAGTGTGGTTAGTCTTTCTCACAAAGACTGCGTTTAGCGTCGCTGCAGCAATTAAGCTTTAATAGGTTGGATGTTTTCTTTCTTGCACCTTGCGATCTTATGAACGCTGCTAAACTAAACAAACTTCTTTTATGTTTTCCTTTGTGACCTAAAAAAAGCGTGACTCGTGACCTGTTATCTTTAAAGTGGCGCCTTCGGATTTGCAGCATTTTGATTTGTAAAAGCGATTGTTTCAGTAGGTCTTTAGTTTGTATCGGTTATTTTATTGTCATATTCATTATGATGTCATATTCATATTCCCTCACGCTGACCGGGAACTGAAGTTTGATTGTGACGTAACGAAAGTAAGACCATTCCGAGAAAAGATCAAACGTGGCTTTCTCTCACCTGGAATTGCCAGCTGTGGCAGTTGCCGTAACAACAACAGTGCAGCGAGTACCCTTTTTTTCCACGCAGCGTTGTTGCGGAATTGCTTTGTTCTGTCGGATACTTAGCGAGAGACATAGCGTAAAACAAGAAGTTACGCTGCAGTTGGTTGGATAATTCAGCGTTTAAGAAAAACGAAAACAATTGCAACAAACACTTCATAAGTGTCATGAAAACAGGGTGGGCAAAACATATTTTGCCCACCCTCGTTTCACGGCAGGGTGGGCGTCGCCCACCCGGCCCACCCTATTTCGACGCCTATGCACACCACTGTACAACACGGGTCTGCTACTATTCGGTGGGTCTGATTCGGTGAGTTCCTAACTTCTAACCCCTAACCCTAAAACGGCAATGATAATTAGGCTACGGTACCCCATAATTTAAAAAAAAATTTGAAAAAGTCCCCCGTTAAGGGATCAGACTCACCAAATCGGACTAACCGAATCGGACTCACCGAAACGGGCCATTCCGGTACAACACTATCTTTCAGACGTGTCAGACCACCTCGATTTAATTTATCAACATATGAACCAAATCTTTCATAATAGAAGTATGTGTCTTCTGCAATAGCACATCCATTCTTTAACTCAACATACCCAGCAATATAAACCATTGCAATTAAAACCTCTTCTGAAACTTTCCCTTCCAAAGCACATAAGCTATTCAAAACTTCAAGCTCACTTTCTACAAGATCACGATTACAAGTGGCACAAGCATGACCTTCGGCAACATCAAACTTTAAATCTAATTACAATGAGAGCTTCGCATGTTGAATTCTTACCTTCTCTAAAACTGACTGAGCAGTAATGAAATAGGTACCTCCAGACCCCATGTCGAAGTTTACTGAAGCACTTTTCTAATGGGTCTGTTGTAAACCAGCCAAAGATTACAAAATCATTTCCACATGAAAGTAAATACTTTGCTAGATCTACAAAACCATGGCATATATATAAGATACAGGAAGTTGGCAGTATCTGCCGTTAACTGACGAATTCTGACTGAGCCAATTTTCTTCATTTTTTCTGCCATGTTTGCAACATCTAGCAAAAACTGTAGCCTTGGGTCATTGCTCATCGGGTGACCGAATCACTGCCCTAGTTGGATCGTTAAATCTCACATCAGTACCAAGTCTTCTGACATTAAGAATCTTCCATAATTTAATGAAAATTTTGATAAAATTTGCTGTATATACTTGCAACAGGAAGATGTTTCAGTTTCGGATGGGTTTGTAAAGCATTTTTTAAAACAGAGGAATTATCTTTCATGCAGATTAGTAAATCTAAATAATATCAAACCATACATGTTAACTACTTTGTACTGACATGCAGATCATGAATTCTCAAGATGTATGTACTGCAAAAATCAAAACATTTCGAGAAATAAATCAAAGCATATAATAACAAATAAAGATTCCCTATCATGCATGTATTAAATAAAGATGCTACAAAACAACAGTTGTTGAAACTGGGCAGTCAATCTATTAAAAATTGTTGTATTTAAGTTAGTTAAGATTTGTTAGCTATCTATATTATACAGTAAGTAATCCACACAAATTAATAACATTACATTCCGTTCTACAAAGATTAGCTTTGGTACTGGTATTTAAGAAAATAAATGTAATATCAGTGAAGTAATTTTTTTGAATATTGATATCTTATGTTATCTATAAGAAAATGGTGAGTGGACAGAAGACATGATGCTGGCAAGCAAAAAAACACATGAAGATTTGTAATATAAAGTAGGCCTACAGGTAAACATTTAGTATCAACATTCAAAATTGACTGAAGCTGTTAAACTAACTTACCAGTAGTAAGTAACATTGCATACAACTGAACATATAAATGGAGATTTATTAAATAGGCCTACTCTATTTGCTAACTTTAATAAACCTGGAAGAAATACAATTTTCTGCCTACTTTACCCACAACATGCTTCAAGGAAACTGGGCAGAAACTTAAAGGAAACATAGATTGGTAATGGCAGTTTGTTGTGAATTTTCTTTGTAACCAATGACTTCATGAACAGATAAAAGTTCTTTGAAACGAAAACATTGTAGCTTATATATTATAATACCTAATTTTGTTAAACTAAGCTGCATAACTGTAACTGCTTCAGCTTTTCATAAAGTTTGTAAGTTGTAGGCTAACTAAACTTCTACTTTCTGGCAAAGATGCATAGTTAGTGAACAAGTTAGTGGAAAAATAAAAAATAAGTTCAGTAAAACTAGAACCTTAGCATTTATAACGAATAGACTATAGATGAAACATCTTCCTCCCAACTGATTAAGTTCACAATCGGTCGTCAGTCAGTTTGAAGTACGCGCGATGACGTGGCCTCTACTAGAGGGCGCCATGCTTCAAACATATTAGAATCCTGATACAAAATTCTAAATACAGAACCCTAAATCCAACTAAACACAGGTTTATTCTAAACTGCCACTTAGGTTTTAACTTCATCTTTTATGTCAAATGCTATTTGGCAACTGTCTTTTTTTTGTTGACACGTTTTCGCTGAGACTTTATCTCATTAACCTCTATTATTAATCATGAAAAATGTTGTTTTGATGTAAAACACTTATTTTGAACGAACCCAGACAACAAAATTTTGCCGTCTGGAAAGGCACTCAAAGGTAAACACTGGATAAAATCCAAGAATGCAAAAGAAACGATATTGTGGAATAAAATACAAAATTCTCTAAATAAACAGAAGAATCGGACATACATCTCTCTGTTATCATTTTTAATGTAAAAATTCCTTTTTGTGGTCCCTTTGTCTGGAACAAATCCAAACTGTGCTGTTGAAATTTCCGATTTTAGTTTTGGTCTCAATCTCATCATCATGATTCTGAGTAAGATGTTTGTTAGAGGATTCACAAGGCTAATTGTTCTGTGGAGTGAGCATTGTGTTGATCCGGTTTTCTTTGGTAAAGTTATGAATATTGAACGTTGCCAACATTTGTCACTAGCCGAATCGGACTAGCCGAATCAGACTGTAGACGAATAGGGAACTAGTCAAATCAGACTAGCTAAAACAGGCCATTCCGTGCGTCAAGGGGTGCAACCTAGTTCGTACCTTGAACCATTCGTACAGTCAGTTCGTACCCTGAAAAGATCGAGAGAAAAAATTTAAAAAAGCCGAAGTCGCTGATCGCAATTTAATAACACAACGCTGAAGTCGCTGATCGGAGTTTCCCCCAAACAATTTGAAACAAACTCGAGGGTTAGGGTTAGCGAAAACGGCAGAAAAGTGTTTGCAGAAACTGCGATCAGCGAGGGTTAGAGCATACCGGTTAGGGTGGCTCTTAAAATTGAGTTTTTGAATTTTGCTTGGGACACCCTTTCAAGTGGTGAGGTTGTCAGAAAAAATAACTCTTGCAAATTTTTTTTAAATTTGAAGTTGATTTAGAGGTGGCCCTCCCCCCCTAAAGTTCTGTGCCCTCCCTCAAAATACCAAATCTGCATATCTCGAAAACCACTTCAGCTAGAGATACAGTTTTTGTGTTAAAAGATGCAGAAAACATGGTTTTCTATCTGCTTTCTGAACATTGAATGCATCTACCTTGAGTAGAAAAGCAGTTATTTAGAAAAAACGCATTTGACCAAATCTTGATTTTACAACCTTTTTTGTGACCACGAAACCGTCTACAAAATTTCGTTTTTTTGTCTTAATTTTTGCACCTTAGAGGGAACACTGGTAACAATATTCATTTCAAAATGTAATTCTGGTCAGTACTGGAAGAAGCGATATTATCAACAATATTTTACATATTGCCTTGCGTATCGTGACAGGATGTCTGCGACCTACACCATCGGACAATTTCCCTGTCCTTGCAGGCAACCAACCAACTGAGTTTCGTCGCGAAGAAGCCATCCTGTCTCTTTCTCGCCGCACTACGAACCCCAACCACTTGCTCCACTCAAGTCTCTATGAGTCTATGAGCGAGCAATCGAGCATCCTCGGCAACTGAAATCGAGACAACCATTTGTATGTGATGCACAACTCCTGATGAAAACCGCTGAAGACCAATCCATCAGCGCGACTACCTGGGAGGACAACAAATGGAGCTCAGAGTGGAAGAAGAACTCCTCAAGACTCTAAAGTTGTATCTCCGACACCAGCCCCCATCCAACCGGAATGCATAATTTGCCAAGGAAGGCCTGGGTGCGGCTCAACCGCCTGCGTACTGGGCTAGCCTACAGGAGTCAGACTATTCCGCTCCAACATGCACAAATGGGGGATGGCTCCATCCGCAATCTGTGAGTGTGGCAAAGAGGAACAAACCACAGACCACACCATCTGTAACTGCGCCAAATGGGGTGCGTGGTCTGCTTGAACTGGATGACGAATCAATGGATAAATGGACGAATCAAAGGATTGCTGCTCGACACTTGCTCAAGCATCTAAACCGCATCGCCACTGCCCAAGAGTGGTAAAAGACAGAGCCCTTGACCCCTGGAGTAACAAAGAAGGTTTAAACGAAGAAGAATCGACAATATTGTTCTTGTTGGAATTTGGAAACAGTTTCCTGTGTTCAGTAACAACTTGCAAAAGAAACTGAAGTTGTGGCTCATCTTCAGTTAAGATTTTGTTAAAATCCTGGATTAGACTTAGAACAACTCCTCTCTCTGCTCTGTCATTCACTACTGAAAGTCCCTTCGCCATGTGTAAAGCTTGAATAAATGCACCATCTTCAGTCCAATGAGCAAGATCCTTTGAAAGTATAATTATTGCTTCATCTTCACCCAACAGCTGAAGAAGCCATTTTGAATTAGAGGTGTAATACTGTTCTAGACCCTTATTGCTAAGAAACGCATCTACTTTGATGCTTGGTCTCCTTGGTGGACGTTCTCCTGTTTCATCTAACATGGTTGCCACCATTAGCTTTTTACTTTCCACAGACAATCAAGAGTCAAACAAGGCTAGTCCAACCATTTCTTCGGACAGATACCATGAATGCAAATCAAGCTTTTTGCATAAATCGCCTTCGCCATCCAACAAGTGCGATGCATAGCACCTGAAGCTGGAAAGCGGATTCCACGCTCAGGAGTTTCTCCAAGGAATATGATAAAAAACGGTTATTTTAGCTATGCATGAATGCATAAAAGTTAAAGAATACTTATTTCGTTTATTGCTTTACCAGTTTTACAGGTTAGTTTATGAACTTTGTTAATTGAATAGGTTGGGCCACAATACTTGTTTAGCACTGTTTTGTGCTAGAATACCGAAAACAGGTTTTTTCTAAATAACTGCTTTTCTACTCAAGATAGACGCAATCACTGTTCAGAAAGCAGAGACTGGATCGTCTTGACCACAAGGCTTCCTTAAGTTACTTCCTACACCGAATTCCCACGGTGCCACACCACCACAATTATTCTGGCAGATTAATTCTGCGGAATCTGCCTAATACAATTATCCGCAAACAACAGTCGGAGGTTGATAAAAGTAAAATCACTATTCTCGTCATTGCATGCAAATTTTAACTTTTTCCAAATAAAAAGGAGCGGTGAACACAGAAATAGTTTGTTTTGTTTTTCCTATCTTTATCCTGCATTGCGGGAAAGCGGACTTGAGCGCTATGCATCGGTGTACGCCTTCCGACAGGCCCGTAGCCAGACATTTTCAAGGGGGGTTCCCAAATTCAAAATTATGGACCTTTTTGATAACTTTTTTCTTGGCGTGCCCCCAAGCAAGCAATCAAAACATAACAAGTGGCAGCAAATAATATATAGACCAACAAACTTCAAGTTGTCAACATTACAAAACGAAGTAAATAAATAGGCTACAAACAATTTTCACATTAACAAAAGCACATCTACAGTGGAACTGACATGGGCGCCGGAAGCGGGGGCAGATGTTCTTTTAAGGTCCTGTAAGCTACTACACATTTTGCAATATAACAATTTCTGCTATTCGCTTTTAGCCTAAATTGTCTGTTCTTTCTTTTTGATAACCGCTATGTATGAGCTGCTATCCAACCTGTCTTCTTCCTAAGTTTCGACTCAAGTTCCACATGTGTTGAGTGAAGATTGATGGTATATTGTTAGGGACGGTAGATATCGGGACGCGCAACTCCGTTGTTCCGCCAACATTAGAAGGGTCAATTGCCAATTTGACACTTTTTTCACGCTTTGTTGCTCGCTTGTTTTCAACTAAAAACCTTAAATTACTTTAAAACCAACTTCATTCTTCTTATATAACCTATAAAATGTACATTATTTTGTAAATCAGAAAAAATCGTAACCCTTCTAGTGTTGCGGATAAGCCAAAAGCGGATGTAGTTGCGCATCCCGATATTCTACTGTCCCTATATATTGTTAACAAGAGACGGGTTCAATTGTGATGTGGATTGTGGAATAGTCACTTCACACTCTTATTACGTCCGTCCGTTAGATTCACACATCGTAAAAGGAAGACGAAACACGTTTGTAAAACACAAGTTAGAAAAAATAGAGAAAGAATGACGAGAGATTGTCGCTCAAGCGTGACAGTGCATCGCAATGATGACGTCACGATTGCGCGACAATCTATGTCACAATACGGAGACAGATAACTTGGCCATAATTTTGTGAACATTGTCTACGATATGCCAGGTTCTAAACCAGGGATCCGCAAATAGTGGGTCACAACCCAAATTTCGGTCGCGAGACCATCCACAGCGGATCGCAAAAGGGTTTAAACTTATTATAAATATAACTTGTATGTCAAAAATAAATACAATCATATACTCTTTGACGTGCTGAGTTTCGTACAATTTTTACAAGAAAATTTCTATTTTCCAAGGGCATGAAAACTCTCTCAGCTTGTCCCCAGAACTGGCTACTGAAACTCAGCGAAACCAAAACTGTGGCAGCAGCTTTCCACCTAAACAATCGGGAAGCTGATTGTGAGCGACATGTTCAGAACAATGAAAAACCTCTGCCCATCATCCCCTGTTATAGTCGTCATTTTTACGTTGATGTTATGTACCACGTTCCTTAGTTGATTGTTTTGCGTTTCTTTCTTACTATATATTGCGTTGTTTTTATACACTGAATCAGTAAGTACCGGTAGGCTACAAGAGGTAAATGGTTTTCTCACTTGGTTGGCTACTACTGTTATTATTGCTTATTTTATATTAGGCCTAAACGTCTGGAAATACAACAGCCCCGAACCAAAATATCTTGGGGTGACACTAGACAGATCGCTCACATACCGCCACCATTTGGTGTCACTGCGCAAGAAACTGACATCCCACGCTGGGCTACTTAAGAGCCTGGCAGGCTCCAGCTGGGGGGCGAGAGCTAACACTTTTCGTATAGAAGCCTTAGCTCTTGTCTACTCTTCAGCAGAGTAGCTTACTGTGCATCTGTTTGTTGCTGCAGTGCTCACTGCCACAACACCGACACTGCTATAAACAGCGTCCTGCACACAGTGACCGGATGCCTGCGCCCCACACCATTGGACAATCTCTCCATTCTCGCTGGTATCAAACCTCCTGAGCTTCGCCGCGAAAAAACCACTCTGTCTCTCGGTCGACGGGCACTGGAGCCTAAACATCTTCTCCACCACAAGATCTCTGCTCTCCCAAACGAGCTCCCCCATCGACTGAAATCAAGACACCCATTCGTGCCAGCCGCTCAGCTTCTGATCAACGAAGCTGATGAACAAAACATCTCTGCGGCTGCTTGGGCGGACCATAGGCCTAAATGGAATTGTGAACAAAAATCAAGTTCCACCAGACTCCATTCGTTCATTTCCTACGCCGACACATGCTAAATAGGCCTAACACCACCAAGACAGGCCTCACCAGTCTTCGTACGGGCGTAGGGCTTTTCCGCTCAACCATGCACCAATGGTGAATGCCCTCTTTCTCCTCCTGTGAATGTGGTGCCGAGGAACAGACCGCAGACCACGTCATCAATGACTGTAGGCTACCACCTTCAAGCCAAGTAACGGAGTGGAGTGGAAGGTCTGTGCGTCTTGGATGATGAAGCCAAAGACTGTCTGCTCTGTAGTAGCCTTCCAGTGTAGTCCGGGAACATCGTAAATCTGGAGTACCGTAGTAAAAGGATAGACCCTCGGCCCCAGAGGCTATCACGACGACAACGAAGCCCACGGTTAATAGGTCCACTCGCTTATTAAGCCCAATTTAGTCCATTCCTGAATTACTGAAGGTATAGGAGTGGTAGAAAATTCCCCCCGCTCAATAAGCCCAAAATTGTCCGCTTCCGATGTGAGCTTAATAAACGGGAGCGACCGTATTGAAATTGATATTAAATTGCAAAGTAGCCTACTTTGCGAAACGTTTGGGCAGCGAAGATTTCGAACGATTATTTTTTGGGTCGCGCCAACAAGTATTTGTGAACCCCTGTTCTAAACAAGCAACAAAGATTATCTTTCGGAAATGCACAAACGTTTGTGCATTTATCGAACAATCGCGCTCCTCTCGGTCAATGCTGAACGCAGTTTTAGCGCCGTGAGGCGAGTAAAAACATTGCTTCGTACCACAATGACAGACAACAATTCAAACAACCGAATGTTTGCGACTATTCACAAACAGGTGATGCACACCATTGACATTGCAGCACAAGGCATTATGACGCAGCAATGATCAAAGTTTAATACTTTACTATTGTACAATGTACATCGTAGCCTACAACCATCCATTTATCTTCCAGAAACCTCTTATTCAGAATTATCTGGAAGATTTCAGCTGATCATAGGTAGCTGATCCTGTGATCGTACGTACAATTATTGTACATTGTACACTACACCTTCTCCAAAATGTGGACCTTTTCGGCTCAAGGGGGGTTCCCGGGAACCCCGAAAACCCCCCCTGGCTACGGCCTGCCTTCCGACATACACCTGACCCACGCTGCAGCCGACGGCAATGTCTGTTTCCTGTTGTCAACTCCACAGGTGAATGGTTCACCCTAGGGTGAATAAAAATTTTGCAGGGGTGAACCAACCAAAGGGGGTGAATAAGGGTGAACCGTCAGAAATGATGATAGCTTGCGAACAGGGCGGATATTCCGGGTGTTCAACCTGTTCAGTGAACAATTTTCTGCAGTAAATCGACTACTGAACTTTTGTTTTTTTGCTTATTGTACAGTAGAATTCGCCTATAGTGACACCTATGAAAGGACCGCGAAAAAGTGTCACCATAACCGAAGTGTCATTATAGCCGAATTCTACTCAACTGTTGCGTATGCAAACGGGACTTTGCAACGGGTGTCACTATAGGCGAAGTGTCACTATAGCCAAAGTCACTATAGGCGAATTCTACTGTAATAGTCAAGTTGGTTTGCACTGAGTGTATAAGTACAAAAATTTGGTGACTGTGTTTTGTAGCTTTATACCTCTGGACTCCAGAAATTGTAGATTTGCAATGGTAAAACTTAGCTTAAGTTGATCTTGACAAAAATCGAAACGACCTAAGCCATTTTGTGCTGTTGTATATGAACGAGATAGTTTTATCATATTATGAGACAAGGGTGAATGAAATCCGGAGATAGATGTAAGGGGTGAACAAAACTAAAAAAGTTTAGGAAGCACTGGTCTACTCTACTTATGACTTAAATTTAGTAGGCTACTACGGTACCCATTACTCGAAATCGATCACTGGGTAGAGGCAATTATCGTAAAGTTTCTTGCCCAGAGAAACAACAGCAAGTGCGGGTAGTTGGAGTCGAACATGCAGGCTCTCGACTGCGAGCCCACCGCGCTAACCACTCGGCCACTGCTGCCGTAATTCAATTGTTCATCAGCAAAGCAACTGGAGCTGCGAAAAGACACAATATCAGAAATTATGACTGTCATAATGAGACTTGACAAAGAAAGTTAGCATCACAAAAATGTTTATAACAATACTTTCCCCAAAGAATTTTTCGGAGTTTTCATTTCGATTCGTTCAATGACTAAAAAAACTAATCGATTCGTCAGATTCATCCCCTGGGTTCATCCTATGATTATTTTGAGGTTTTTGTGACATTTTTGCAATAAGGAAAGATCAGCTTTAACGTCATCATATGTGCTTACATAATATGTAGTACACAACCGTTTACCGTTTAGATGCTGGAAACGGACTTAACTAGGAGCTGTTTTCTTTGGTTTCACCATAAAAAAGATTGGTGGTAGGTAAAAGGATTTCTTTGTTTTTTATTTCGGAAAATTGAGGACAGATAAAAATAAATATGAAAAATAGTTTGCGGCACCCCAGAGAATTGCAAATGGCTCCTCAGGATGCCGCGGCACCCAGGTTGACAACCACTGAGTCTTAGCGTAACTTATTAGAAGACTTTTTCAGCCATCTGATACAAATTGCTTTACCCATTGCTGATTAATTATACTTTCAAATAGGCTACTATAGCCTACAGAAGTAGGCAGTGGCGCACTACTTTGTAGCGCCACTACTTTTTGGCAGCAATAGCGGCGTCACGTTTGTGTCAAGGCGGGGGCTTCAGTAGTGACGTTAGGCTACATTTTCCAAGGTGGCAGAGAGATGAGACATTTGTATTGGTCATAGGCTACTTCCGCTACTTTCCAATTTAAAGATTTTTAATGTAGCGGACGTCTACCTCTGGATAGTAACATTTTGACTTGTTTACTTCACAATGTAGATGTTCCGGCGGGTCGATTGCCCTCTTGATTAGAATTGAAATTGTGATGAATTTTGTAACTTGGTTGGTTGAATTAAGCAACGTTGAATTTGCGTTCTTTCACTGTTATACGTTACGTGGCCCGCCTTCTGACCAAGACGTTTAATTTCTGATTGTCGCATTTGCCGCGTGCCGGGAGCCGTGGTTTCTGGAGAGTATTTGCCATTGTGTGTTGAGTTTCATTTCATTATCGAAAAAAGCAAGCTAGAGAAATGAATGTGTACCACGGATTTAAGTTGTCGTGTTAAAGCCATTGTAAGTTTATACAAAATCAGGTTTTTATCCCAACTCGCGCTCAATAAATCAAAAAACAACAAGAAACAATTGCAAGTATGGTTCAGGCAGACCGAGGAGGGATTGTAGGTAGGCAGTGAGCACCTACTCATGTAACCAAAAATAAAAACCTGATAATTGGACAACTGAAGTAAAGAACTATAAAGTATCTAAATAACGAAATAAAAGAATTAAAAGAACTAACAAAATTGACAGAATTGAAAGAACAAGAACTAAAGGACTAACTTAAAGACTAACAAATTTAAATTTCAACCAAGGAAGACTTCTGAAGGGGTGGTCAGCACATCCCTGCAACGAAAGGACTTTAATATAACCGTACTTTAATTGTGTTGTAAACTGGAACTCTACTGTACCGGAGCCTAATTGTGTATAATAACTTGTGTAAAATACTGTATTGTTTGTCAAAAGGCTTGCTCCACCGTAACTCAGAGAGCGGTAAGTTACTAATTAATGTTGGTTACGCTGTCCATTACGTTACGTGTGTCGATATTACTGTGTGTAGGCTGTAGTATACAGTAGTGTAATTTTCTTAAATTGATAAATGGAAGGTGACGGTGGCCATCCGGTGTCTCGTACGCTTCCCGTTGGCAGTGGGACAGGGGGCGCTGCGTCTGGGGGTGGTGTGGCGGAACACCCGGGCGTTGGGCAGGTGTATCCTCAAGGGGTTAATGGCAGCCTTACCCATGCTGATTTCACTGCAGAAGCTGTGCTCAGGGACGCCAGACACAAAAAAAGAGAGGTGCTGCAGGGGGTTGGAGAATTAAGGAGAGGTCTCCCCATGGTACATGATGAAGCGTTGCTAGAGCGGGCCTTGGTTGATATGGCGGAGTTAGAGGGCAACTTTGGAGAACTGTTAGAACTTGCGAATAAACTAAAGGATAGCACTATGATATCTGAAGCTACAGAACAGGTCAGGTCAGAGATTGAGGAAATGAGACGTACTATAAAACAGAAGCAAATCTCCAAGGTAGATACAAAGTTAGGTACAATAAAAGGAAAATCAACCACCAGTGCCTCGAGTAGTCGCTCGCGCCGTTCAAAAGAAGAAGAGATTGAAATCCGGCTCGAAATGGAGAAGTTGCGGTGGGAAAAACAGATGCGGGTGACCAAAGCCAAAGCAGAGGAAGCCAGAGCCAAAGCCAAAGCAGAGGAAGCCAGAGCCGAAGCAGAGGAAGCCGAAGCCAGAGCCGAAATTGAAATGCAGATCAAGGCAGCCGAACTGAGAGCAAGGCAAAGTAAGCTTGACTTGTTTTCACAATGTGGATCGGACCAAGGGTCGGAGCGCGGGCAACGACGGCCTACGGCCAGTAGTCTCGGAGTCACCGACTACATCCCTACAGCGATAGAAAAGGTCCAGAGGTGGGATGCTGACATTATCAATCCGCCTGGGAGATCCCATGACATTCATGGGGCCGCTAGCATAGATGCCCAACCTAAACAGAGCCAGGCTAAACAGGAGAATTTAATGGAACCGCCACATAGAGAAACTCCCCTAAGAAAGCTCTTTCCAGGAAACGCCCTCACAAACAAGTATAGAACGTGGACTAAAGATAATTTTTTGGCAAAACCGCCCGGGGCCGCGGAAAGAGAACCTCATTATGATTATCAACGTGATTTTCATAGAGAGAAGGTTGTGAAACCGTCACAAACATGCCCCTTAACTGTAAGGAAAGATCTTAAAGACGAGAGATGTAATTTACCACTAGTTAAAGATGATGGCCGTGAAACTCGACATGCTATGACACCCCCGCCAGGGCTTAATGCAAACAGAGGCGCTGAGGATCAACAAAACTGGTTCTATAAATATCATAATTGTCGCACTTTCTATGACAGGGCCGCATTAATCAACTATGACGGCAACAACATGCCATTTATATTTTTTAAAAACCGTATCGAATCACTAATGGAGAGTTGCCCATTTGAGGGAAATCGGCTAACTTTGCTACAGGCAGCCTGCGTACGTAGCGCCGCGCAAACCATTTCAAACTTAGCATCGGATACTTCTGGTTGGAGCGAAAAGGAAAGGATCGATATGTCGCTAGATCGCTTGTCGCAGCGCTTTGGCGTTAGAGGCGGATTTCTCGCGGAACCGGAGATTCGGCGGATACGGCATGGCAATAAATTATCTGGGATGTCATCATCCTCAATAAAGGAATTCAAAGACGAGCTGGCTCAGTGTACCCTCTTCGCTAGGGCGTATAACCAGCGTCATCAGCTAGAAGGACGTTTTGTACTAGATTTGGCAGGTCGATTACCTGGATATGCGAAGAAAGACTTTTTGTACTATCTGAAAGAGCAATATGGTAGCACCGAGGAACCAAGCTTCCAAAGCCTAATGGATTTCGTAAATTGCGAAGAGACGTGTCGCTCTACGGACTTCGCCATACGCTTAATGGAGGAAGTCGTTGCTAGAAAAGATACAAAACGGTCGGCAAGTGATAATCACATTATGCGTATTCGTCAAACCTCAGCACAGCCTGTCAGAAATGTCACCCAAGGTAGCAGTCGCGGGTCTGGCTTTTGTTCTGGGAGCCGAGAAGAAACGTTTGGTAGCCGCTCTTTTGAGGGTACGAGGAAGGACATACTTTGTATCTATTGTGAGAGTAGGAATAAGCAAGAGCGTCACAGACTACCCAATTGTCCTGAGTTCCTAAACTTGACGCCGTCGCGACGCCGAGATGTCATCGCCACGACTGGTCGTTGTCTAAACTGCCTACGTCTAGGACACGAAGCAAAAAACTGCACCCAATCATGTAATTGTAGGCGCTGCGGCGAACATTTCCGATTTAAGCACTATTATCTACTGCACGACGCTTATGTGAGTCCTCAAGGAACATCGGGCAATGGCAATGGTCTTAGAACGGCACCTGCCGTCACTAATCGTAGTGTAAGCATCGCTCATAAGAGGGCAGTGTTTAATCGTGTCACGGCTGTGCGAGTCATAAACCCATCTAATGGAGAGACCACTCTGGTTTACTGTCAACACGACCCAGGCTCGCAGCTCACATTTGTTTCAAGCCGATTGGCTAAAGAATTGTATCTAAAAGCCACGGATAATGTATCCTTCCGCATGGACACTCTAGCAGGCAAACAAGAAATACACTCTGATCTGGTTAAATTTAATATCCAATCCTTAGTTACTGACGAACTGTATGGTGATGTGGAAGCAGTGGTAAATGCACCTTGGAGTGACCATGTCGAAACATTGCCGCAGCATCAAGACTTAAATAGGTTTTCACATTTCGATAATGTTGAATTGATTTCGTTACCTAACAAAATGTCGGTCGATATTGTTAGAAACGATTCCCCGCCCATTTAATATTATTGTTGTATCTCTGCTCCATTCTATTTTCATGCTTGAGTGACCCGGCCATGCATTAACAATTTTTGCTAGTTGATCTTTCTTTTTACGTTTTGGCATGGACTGGAGTGGTCATTGTTTTATAAATCTGGAGAACTGGAGATTTGGAGTGACTAGGGAATATGTAAGAATTCGGTAAGCAACTGTTTGTTTCGTTTTATTATTGTCGTTTTCAATACACCATTTCTTCTAATAAGTAAGGCCTGCACTTTATCCAGTCTAGGCAAAAAACGTTCTAGACATCATTTATAAAACATACCTTTGCTTGGTGCAAGGTTATGCCTGTCTAGTTAACTCTAGCTAGTTGTGTAATTTGTTTGTTATCCTAGGGTAGTCTTTTCAGGTCTGCCAAGGATTCATTTATGGTATGTGCCTTTGTATAGCTCACTCTAGCTAGTTGTGTAATTTGTTTGTTATCCTAGGGTAGTCTTTTCAGGTCTGCCAAGGATTCATTTATGGTATGTGCCTTTGTCTAGCTCACTTTAGCTAGTTGTGTAATTTGTTTTGTTATCCTAGGGTAGTCTTTTCAGGTCTGCCAAGGATTAACTTTTTGGTTTGTGCCTTTGAGCCTGCCATGCTGTAAAGTTTCTTTGAACTTTGTAACTAGTTGTTTTGTTATCCTAGGGTAGTCTTTTCAGGTCTGCCTAGGATTCATTTTTTTGGTGTGTGCCTTTGAGCCTGCCATGCTGTAAAGTTTCTTTGAACTTTGTAACTAGTTGTTTGTTATCCTAGGGTAGTCTTTTCAGGTCTGCCAAGGATTCATTTTTTGGTTTGTGCCTTTGAGCCCGCCACGTTGTAAACTTGGTTTAAATTTTGTAAATAGATCTTCACTTTGGGCAGTCTTGTCAGGTCTGCCAAAGATTGAAGCTTCTAAGCCTGTACTCTGTCAGGCCATTGTTCTAGTCAGGTAGAACTGGTTACCGTTAAACCCTGTAATTTTAGTAGGTTGCTTACTGACATTCTCCGTAACATCGTGAAGGTCAATTGTCACCTCACCAAAGGTAAGTACCATACAGATTTTGTTTTTTGTAGCTTGTATATTGCTGTGTGTTAATTATGGCTCGTAAAAAGCCCAAGCAAACTCCAAGACGGAGTAAGCCAAATGGTTATGCTAGTGGCTCAACAGAGCAGCATGAGGCCGCCTCTAATATTAGTGGTCAACATGACAGTAGCGAAGAGCTGCCAGGTCTTGTTGTGTTAGAACAAGAGCTGGTTGAAATCGAGCTTGGCATAACTTCCATCGACATGGAGCTATGCTCAAGTGATGATTTCCTGAGCTCTTCTGAAGTTTTGGAGGTAAAGAAAAGATGCCTTGAACTTCAAAGGAAGCTCTCCCTTAAACGTTTAGATTTACTCAAATGCAAACCACAGCAATCAGGCTCAATAGAATCTAGGATGAACCGTATGGGGGAAAGCATTTATGGTTTGCTTGAAGCATGCTCTACCCTCATTCGAAGCTGTCGAGAGCAATCCAAGCGAGTGTCACATCAAACATCATCGGTAGTTATGGATGCAGGCAGTGACACAGGCAAAGCTGCTGAGTCTAGCAGTCACGTGACACCCCGTGAGAGTGGTGTAAAGATACCACCTGTAAAAGCAGAACAGGGTATCCTTCAGGGCAGCAGTAGTGCTAGTAATATTCTTAATCCTTACACATCTCCCTTTCGCACTGAAGCTAATAATAGTAGTGAATTTCCCATCGTCGTGCCTCAACCCCAGCTCAGTGCAGGGTTTCAAAATGTTCATGGTCCTCGGTTGTCGCTGGAGAAGTTTGACGGCAATGTGTTAAAGTTCTTTAACTTTAAAAGGCGTTTTGAACGATACATTGAGTCAAACTATCTAAGCTTTGAAGATCGCATCGCCTTTTTGGAGGACAATTGTGTAGGCCAGGCCTTGGAAGTAATTTCTGGCCTGAGTTGCTTGCAAAATAGTGAAAGAGCATATGGAATGGCATGGGATAGATTGAGAAAAAGGTTTGGCAACCCTGGAAAACTCATGGCCAAAGTGAAGGAAGATTTGCTGCAAGGACCCCCTATTTCAGAGTGGGATGCGCCGGGCCTCACAAAGCTTTGCGACAAGATGTATAAGTGTGAAGTCAGTTTCGATGGCTGGGGTAAGTCCCATCTTTTAAACAGTGATGAGGTGCTTCAACGGCTGTTCCTGCGACTTCCTTATAAGTTAAAGGAGCAGTTTGTTAATGTTAATCACTTGGGATCGGACTGTGCCACGTTTGGCGATTTAAGAGTCTTGGTCGAGGATGCAGCCTCTCGAGCCGACAGCCAATATGGCCATCTTATGCAACCAGGCAAAGATGTTAAGAGAGCTCTACAACCAACGATGGCTCGATCTAATCCGCAAGGTGGCTACAAGCGTGCTTCGGTTTGCACAACCCAAGAGCAGATTTCCCAATCTGCTAACCATAAGCAAGAGTCCTGTTGTTTGTGTGCAGAGTCGCATGTCCTATGGAAGTGTGAGATGTTTAAACAAAAGCCTGTTGCAGAAAGAAGAACCCTGGTGCAAAAGCATAGACTGTGTTTTTGTTGCTTGAGAGCAGGCCACAGAGTGGTTGATTGCAGATTTAAGAAATCTTGTGCAACGTGTGGATCGAGGCATAATTCACTTCTGCATGTAAACCGTGTGGAAGAGGAAAGCCCCTCTGCTCTGAAGAAGGGCATCTCAGCAACAACGTCCGCAACTGTGCCAGCAACATCTGGGACAACAATTTTTAAGGTTTTGCCAGTTAAGGTATGGGCTGGGGACCCCTCCAACTATACCTATACTTATGCTTTTATCGATGAAGGTTCTAGCGTCAGTCTATGCTCCTCAAGCCTCGTATCTCGCTTAGGGGTTGCTGCGACAAAAAGCAATGTGGAGTTGCTGACCACCAATGCTGTCTCCTTTCATGACAAGAAAATTGATTTTTTGGCTGTGCAGGGAATGGAAGAGCAGGCTGTGTTTTCCGTTGCAGATGCTCTGGTGATGGACCAGATTGTGGATGTCAGCCACAGTATTCCCACCGAAGCACTTAGTAGTGCATATAGTCATTTGGAGGACTTAAAGTTCCCTGAACTAAAAGATAGGAAGGTTGAGTTGTTATTGGGCAGCGATCTTCACCAGGCTTATCTTTTGCAGGAAGTTCGTACTGGCGCACCAGGAGAACCATGTGGACTGCACACTCTTCTGGGTTGGACCATTTATGGGAAAGATGGTGGCGATAGGCAACTCAACTCACCAGTAATGGTAAACTTTCTTAGCGTAAAGGAGTCTTGCGATAGAATGTTAAATGTATTGTTGCAGGATTTTAATGACATCGATGAGCCACAGGCCCCCTGTCCTTCAATTGAGGATAAACGTGCGCTGCAGATCATGCAGGACACGGTGAAGAAGGTGGATGGACACTATTCTGTAGGGCTGTTGTGGAAGGATGAAGACCCGGACTTGTGCAATAATCGCTCTATGGCACTCAAGCGCCTAGAGGGAATGAAGCGCCGATTTATTACTGACCCGGTGTTATTCAATAAGTATCGTGATAAAATGCAGGAATATGTTAAATGTGGCTATGCTGTGCCACTTGAAACTGGTGTGGTAGACACACCAGGGAAGACGTGCTATGTGCCCCATCACTGCACGACCAATGCGGCCAAGTTTAGAGTCGTTTTCGACTGCAGCGCGAAGTTTAAAGGCGTGTCATTAAATGACAAGCTGCTTCATGGCCCAGATCTCACCAATAACCTTGTAGGAACATTGTTTCGCTTCAGGCAACATCCGATCGCTGTTGTGGGCGATATTAAGGCCATGTTTTCCCAAGTACGTGTAGACGAAGGAGACAGGGATGCCTTTCGATTCTTATGGTATCCGGACGATGATCTCAAGCGGGAACCTGTCGACTACCGTATGCAAACTCATGTGTTTGGAGCAAAGTCGTCGCCATGCTGTGCTGCCTTCGCACTTCGGATGACTGCCAAAGACAATGAAGCAGGTGCTGATCAAAACACTGTTAACACAGTTTTAAAAAATGTTTATGTTGACGATATTTGTCATTCATGTGAATCGCCGGATCAGGCTATCGAACTAATACAACAACTGCGTGAACTATTACAAAGTGGCGGCTTCCATTTAACTAAATTCCTGTCTAACAGTGCAGAGGTCTTGAGTTCTGTGTTGCAGGAAGACTTGGCGTCGAAGGTCGATTTGCCTCAGTGCCAGCTTCCAACGCAGAAAACCCTTGGTGTTGTGTGGAATGCTGCGAGCGATTGCATGGAGGTGAGGGTGAGTATCCAACAAAAGCCTAACACCCGGAGAGGCGTTCTCTCCATGATTTCGCAAACATACGACCCACTAGGTCTAATACAACCCTTCATTTTACCTGCTAGGCAACTCCTGCAGCAGGCATGTGACGCTCAACTTGATTGGGATGAACCCCTTAATGGCCTTGGGCCAGTAAACATTAATTGGGAAGCTTGGTTAAAGGCCCTTCCAGAGCTTGAATGTGTTTCCATCGCTAGAAGCCTGACTCTTTTTGGTAAATGTGCTATCCGCTTTGAATTGCATGGTTTTTGTGATGCCAGTACCAGTGGCTATGGGGTCGTGTTTTATGTTAAAGTGTTTTATGATGATTCTGTAGTAATTTGTAATTTTCTATTTGGCAAGGCTCGAGTGGCTCCATTAAAGCCTGTTAGCGTACCTCGCCTGGAGCTCACTGCTGCTGTGCTCGCTGCCAAAGTCTGCAATTTTATCCTGACGGAGTGTGATTTTAAATTCAATTGTGTTGTCTTATGGACAGACTCAACTGTTGTGCTGCGTTACATTAATAATACTTCGACTCGTTTCCACACCTTTGTGGCTAATAGGCTGAGCACTATTCACATGCTTACCAGTGTCAATCAATGGCATTATGTACCGACTACTTTAAACCCCGCTGACCTCGCGTCTCGGGGAGTTTGGCCTGATAAAGTTAATACCGCTAAGCTTTGGTTTAATGGTCCTAAGTTTTTGCATGATGTCACGAGCAATTGGCCAAACCAGCCCGACTTTGTTGGCGGAATTTCGTCAGACGATCCAGAGGTTAAAAGCATTGAACATTGCTCAGCTCAGCAACACGCGATTACGGACTCAGACTCTCTCTGTCGGTTGTTTACCCGCTACTCGCATTTCCACGATCTGCAAAGAACGGTTGCATGGTTGCTTCGCTTCAAATTGTACCTGAAAAGGAAATGCCGAGATGACTCCTTGACTGTTAAGACAGATTCGCTCAGTGTCGAGGAGATGGACGAAGCTGAACTTGCCATTGTCACAGCCGCCCAGCATCAAGCATACCCGACGGTGTTCGCAGTTCTCCATAACCACCCAGGATTTGACGCCCCGGTGGAACTCGTGTCCGACCTGCAGTTGAAGAAGCATGTGGCTTTGAAGGAGCTACAGTCCCTAAACCCCTATGTTGTTAACGAAACGTTAAGAGTTGGTGGGCGATTGCAACAATCTTCTCTGTCAAGCGGAAGAAGGCATCCGATCATTCTCCCATATCAGCACCCAATCACCGATCTAGTGATCATGAGGTATCACGAACGAGAAGGACACATGGGATGCTCACAAGTCCTTACCGCCATTGCTTCCCGTTATTGGATTGTCAAAGGGCGATCAGCTGTCAAAAGGGTCTTGCATTCCTGTATGAACTGTCGTTTTTGGAAAGCTACCGCCGGAAAACAGCAGATGGGCAACTTACCTGCTCCACGCGTAAACAAATCCATTCCTTTTCAAGCTGCTGGCACTGACCTTCTTGGTCCATTGATGGTAAAGAGCGGCCGCAGCAGTGTTAAGCGATATGTTTGTATTTTTAATTGTTTGGCGACCCGTGCTGTGCACTTTGAGGTCGTGCAATCCCTGGAGGCAAGTGCATTCATTCAAGCCTACCGAAGATTCTGCAGCCGTAGAAACGTTTGTCCTACTGATCTGTACAGTGACAACGGAGGAAACTTTGTTGCTGCAGACCGCGAACTTCGGCAAGGACTCAAGAACCTCCATCAAAAGAAAGTCACCGATGCCTTACTTCGGCATGAAACGAACTGGCACTTCAACCCTCCGCGTGCTTCACATCAAGGCGGCTTCTACGAAATATTTTTTCGTTTATTAAGAAAATTGATGCGGTCGCTGGTAGGAAACGCTACGTTGGATGAGTTCGACCTTCTAACGCTGGTAGCAGAGATTGAAAGAATTTTAAACGATCGTCCCATCACTTCGCTCCCATCGTCACCAGATGATCTGCAAGCCCTGACTCCAAGTATGATACTCACCGGATCAGCTTGTGACACCCTACCGCCAGATGTTTTTATGAAGGCTGACGGTTATCGACGCTCTTGGAGAAAGACCCAATACCTCACAAACAAGTTTTGGGAACAATGGCTGTTGCAATATCTCCCTCTGTTGCAGCCCCGACAAAAGTGGTTTGGCACATCTCCAAGCTTGAAACCAGGCGATTTGGTACTGGTAACGGACGAGGCAACTAAACGTGGGCACTGGCCCAAGGCTATTGTAAAGGAAGTTATGCCGGACACTAATAAACTTGTCAGACGCGTGCGAGTAAAGGTTGCTGACGGTACAGAGTTTGTTCGCGACATCAGAAAGATCTGCCTGCTAGAGGGCAGTATGGACTTTTAAAATGACAATTTTGTTTTCTAGGCTGGCTGGTTGGCACGATTGCACAACTGACATTGCTCATGCTGCTTAGGTTTCATATTTGAATTGTATTGCGTGTTTGTGTTTATTTTACTATTATTATTCTTGTGCTCCTCACTACCGCAGCTAGCGCGGCGTCGTCGATGCATTTGCATCCAGCAGTTCTGCCATAACTGTGTTATTGACTCCCATTAATAGTGTTGTTTCTATTTGCATCCTGCAGTTATTTACACTGTAGCAGTCTAGCTCTGTTTTTGGTCTGACTATTTCACACACCTGTCTCACTACTAATGCTTTTGCTATGTGCGATATTATTTTTCGTGTTTTGTCAATTCATTGCTTAATTATCACGACTCGACTTAACAGTCGCGTGTTTTTTCTGGTAGCCTACTTTTGCTCTGACGTTAATGTCACTTGCGCTGGTCATAGCATTGTGCAGTATTAGGTTGTATGTGTGCTTTTGTTTATGCCATATCCCCACTTCTGCCACTGGTACCATGTATGCTATCATTTGTTTTTCGTGTATCCGTTTATGCTGACTTCCAGTTGTCGGTAGACTTATGTTTTTGTGCTTAATTTTAGCAATCGCTAAGCATGTTGGTCAAAAGGGTTTTTTAACTCCTCTTGGGCGTGTCTTCGATGTCCTTCTGTAGGCTACTGTTATGCATGTTCTATTAAGTTTGTGTGTAATGCAAGCCAGCCTTTGTGTTGCAATTGTGATCCTTGCTAACCGCGAATATTTTTGATTCTGGTCGATATTTGCATAATTCATGTTCATTGTCGTTTATTTGGCCACCTTGTGGCAATTAGTTGGTTTGTATTTTGCTTCGTTGTAATCGTTTTACAGTGGTAAAACCCTCATTTGTTAAACTCTGGTTTTGGGGGTGGGTATGTTAGAAACGATTCCCCGCCCATTTAATATTATTGTTGTATCTCTGCTCCATTCTATTTTCATGCTTGAGTGACCCGGCCATGCATTAACAATTTTTGCTAGTTGATCTTTCTTTTTACGTTTTGGCATGGACTGGAGTGGTCATTGTTTTATAAATCTGGAGAACTGGAGATTTGGAGTGACTAGGGAATATGTAAGAATTCGGTAAGCAACTGTTTGTTTCGTTTTATTATTGTCGTTTTCAATACACCATTTCTTCTAATAAGTAAGGCCTGCACTTTATCCAGTCTAGGCAAAAAACGTTCTAGACAGATATTCTAATCGGGAATGACCATGCTTACTTGATGCGAGTATTAGAAGAACGTGTTGGCATGACTCGGGAAGAGCCCCATGCTATTTTAACCCCACTGGGCTGGCTGGCTAGTGGAGGTCGAGGTTCTATGATCTCTGGTGATTCTAAAGTACGTCGTGTTGCCATTAATGGTAACGTCGCTGAGGAGTCACTTAGTCTTGACAGTTTTGATGCGCAGGAGATTGAAATCAGTCGTTTAAAACATGTAATAAAGGATTTAACCCTAACAGATGAAACGATAGAACTGTCCCGCAATGATGTCATAGCACAAAAATTTGTTGAGACGCAAATGAAAGTTGAAGATAGGAGATTTGAAATGCCCGTACCTTTAAAAACCGACTTTGAATTACCGGATAACCACTCTTTGGCTTTTGACCGTGTTCTGAGCTTACGACGAAAGGCTTTAAAGCAATTTGATGTTCGAATATTCTTAGTAGAAACGATGACTGAAATGCAGTCCAGTGAGTACATTGAGCCGGTAAAAGACGATGACTCATCAGCATGTGTGTGGTACTTACCATATTTTGTGACATCCCAAGCAAAAAAGCGAGTGGTATATGACGGCAAATCTGAGTTTAAGGGTAGGTGTGTTAATGATGTGATTTTGTCGGGCCCAGACATATTAAACCCTTTAACACAAGTTCTGGCTCGCTTTAGATTGGGAAAGTTTGGCCTAATGGCAGACCTAACCAAGTGCTTCTTCCAGATTCAATTACCAATGGAACAACGCGACTTGTTCCGTTTGCTGTGGTTTGAGAATAATGATATCGAAAAGGGCAAAGTAATCCCGTTTAGATTTTGTGTACACCCTTGGGGAATTAAAAGCAGTCCATACATCGCCTGCTTAGCTATTCAAAAAATGATTGAACAAAACCCCACTGGAGCCAGTGACCTGACCCTGAGTACCATTCGAAAAAATATGTATATGGACGATCTGATTTTCTCTGGAAATAGCCTTGATGAGGTCAGTGAGATTGCAAAAGAAGCCATTGACTTGTTCGATAGCCGAGGCTTTAGTTTGGTGAAATGGAGTGCCAACAAAGGGGCGTTGGATGTTTTGTCCAACTTCAAAAAGGAGATGTTAGCTTCTTCCTTTCGCGATGTCGACCTGGAAAAAGACGATACAGACTTACCAGTAGCAAAAACTCTAGGTTGCGTGTGGCAAACTGAGTCAGATTCATTATACATTAAGTGCTCTCTCCGACCTTTGGAGAAGTACACACGTCGCTCAATGTTAAGCCAACTTGGCCAAAATTTCGATCCATTAGGGTTCGGCGCGCCATTCTTCCTGAAAGCTAGGTTAATTCTGCAGCGTTTAACTATTGAAGGTCTTGATTGGGACACCGAAGTGCCACCCGACTACATAAAAGAATGGAAGTCGTGGCTTCATTCTTTAGATTTGCTGAAAGAATTTTCTATACCTAGATGGTATTTTGTAAACACCGAGCCGTGTTGTGCAGACGTTGATGTCGTATATCAGTTACATGGATTCAGTGATGCCTCCAATCACTCCTTTTCCTCCGTCGTGTATATACGTAGGCTGTGTAACGGAGTCCCTTGCGTATCCTTCGTTTTTGGCAAAAGTAGGGTTGTCCTCAAGCATCAAAGTGCATGGCCGATTGCCAGAAAGGAGCTTGTAGCCGCGCTTAATACTACGGAGCTGTTAAACCAGGCAGCTAATGCACTCCACCTGCCTGATCTTAGAAAACATTTCTGGTGTGACTCGAATACTGTCCTTCAGTGGATCAGAAACCCTGATTTACGATTATGCAAGTTTGTTACTCGTAGGTTAAATCGTATTTTACTCTTGTCAGAGGTGAGCGAATGGCATTACTGTCCGACACATCTCAACTCTGCAGACGCTGGAACCAGACCGAACGCCATCACCAAAGCAGGTTCCAGAGAGATGTGGTTGAGCGGCCCATCTTTTCTCATGCAGGAAGGCGAGGTCCCAACGGTGAATGGAGCAGATGCTGCTATTCGTAAAATGGAACTGTCGCCGGAGATGACGGTAAGAGAAAATGCAACTGGCTCCATTAGCAAGATGATCGAAACCGCACCTACTCTGTACGTGTTGAAAAAGAGAGCCGCCTATCTTGTAGCTTTCACGGAGTTCATTGTATCCAAATGCAAGAAACATGGGTATGTAAAACCAAAGTTAAATGCATCTTATCTAGAGGACGCTTTAAATAGGGTTGTTTCCTACGTACAGAAAGTAGTGTATAGAGATTTGTTAAGTTGTGACGGTCTGCCGGAGTCGATCGATGTGGTAACAAAACGTCTTGCTTCGAGCGAAGCTGGCGCTGATAAACAGTGCCTGAGAGAGTTGCGCTCTCTAAAAAAGTATCGTCCTTGTGTGGACACACGGGGGAGACTTCGTATTGAAGGTCGTTTGAGTAAGTCTCCCGAAATAACTGTCGATGCGAAGCATCCTCTTATTTTGCCTTCGAGGCACGCATTCACACGGCTAGTTGTCCTTGACGCTCATTGTGATAGCTATCACTGTGGTGTGCAACAGACACTGTTATCTACTCGCCAACGTTTTTGGATTGCAAATGGTAATTCCTCGGTGAAACATTATTTGCATGATTGCGCTCCATGTGCCTTAGAGAAAGCAAAGCCTATCAGGCAGCTTATGTCGGATCTACCATTACCACGAACCACGGCCTATAACAAACCCTTCTTCAACAGTGGCGTAGATTATTTTGGTCCAATGACGTTTGTGGAGGGAAGAAGCCAAAAGAAAGCATGGGGTTTGTTATTTACCTGCCTTGCGAGTAGAGCAATCCATGTGGAACTTGTGACGTCACTATCTTACAGTGAATTTGTTTTAGCATTTACCAGATTTGTAGACTTGCGTGGATCTATACGTAACATGTACTCAGATAACGGGACCACATTTCAAGCGGCATCTAAAAGACTACCAGAAATTCTGGAGTCTTCTGAAATTCAAACTTCTTTGCGAAAAAAGGGAATTAACTGGGAGTTCATTCCTCCGTATGCCCCGGCCCAGGGAGGGGCCTGGGAAGCAATGGTCAAGCAATTCAAAATTGCCTTTTCCCACGTTATTGGGAACTCATCACGGAAACCCAACTTTGTTGAACTTCTTACATTTACTGGTAGTGCCACAAGAATAGTCAACGAAAGACCTTTAGTCCCTGTCTGTGATGACCCTAAGGATTCTACTGTTATCACCCCAGCCGCCCTCCTTAACCCATTCTTGAGCCCATTTTCATCAGTAGGAAATCCTCATGACCGGGATGAGTTACGGAGAGACTATAGGTACAACCTGGCTCTATCTCACAGTTTCTGGGAGAAATGGATCTCTTTCTATTTACCTTCCCTGCAGGGTAGAAAAAAGTGGGCCAGTTTGGTGGAAAACCTACAGCCTGGCCAATTAGTGGTGGTTGGTTCTCCAGAAGATATAACTAAGAGAGGAAGGTACCGTCTGGGGAGAGTCCATGAGATCATCCCCCAAATTAGAAAAGGAAAACCGATTGTCCGGCGCATCAGGGTGGCAGTCTCAGTGGTGGATGAGGCATCGGGTGAGGTCAAAGTGGATCTGGTCCTAAGGGATATATCGTGCGTTGCTCCTGTGGGGGGTGCTTGACTGCGTTCTGGACCCGGCCCCGCCCTGGTCGGTTGTTAGCGGGTGTCGTGGAGACATCTGTACCACCCTTGCCTTTCATTTAAATTTGTAGTGTATTGTAGATATGTACCGCGCAAATCTGTTTTTTAACCTGCGTATCTCTATGTGTCATCCGCAGGGCCCCAATATGCGTAACTCAACAACATGTCCTAGTAATGTATGCTCTACAGCGATCTCAGTGATCGGCCTCATTATAAGTAGCTAGTTAGTTACTGTGTAATGCATTTGATTTGTTTGCTACTGTGTGTTTCATGAAAATGATGTAAATAGTAATCGTGTAAGTATTCGCCAGCGATCTCAGTGATTTGCGTCATCATAAGTAGCTAGTTAGTTACTGTGTAGTGCCTTTGATTTGTTTTCTACTGTGTGTGTCTCATGAAACTAACGTAGATATTAATCGTTAATCGTGTAAGTAGGCTATTCGCCAGGCCATTGTGGCCAGGGTGTCCAAGTGCCTTGCACTGCTATCAAAAGATAATCACCGTTTTTGTGTAGTTTTAATGTACATACTTTCTGTGTATTGCATGTCGGGAATCGACCCTTCTACTTCAACCTTTATTTAATTATGTGCCATAATTAGGGGCCGCAATGTTCCGGCGGGTCGATTGCCCTCTTGATTAGAATTGAAATTGTGATGAATTTTGTAACTTGGTTGGTTGAATTAAGCAACGTTGAATTTGCGTTCTTTCACTGTTATACGTTACGTGGCCCGCCTTCTGACCAAGACGTTTAATTTCTGATTGTCGCATTTGCCGCGTGCCGGGAGCCGTGGTTTCTGGAGAGTATTTGCCATTGTGTGTTGAGTTTCATTTCATTATCGAAAAAAGCAAGCTAGAGAAATGAATGTGTACCACGGATTTAAGTTGTCGTGTTAAAGCCATTGTAAGTTTATACAAAATCAGGTTTTTATCCCAACTCGCGCTCAATAAATCAAAAAACAACAAGAAACAATTGCAAGTATGATTCAGGCAGACCGAGGAGGGATTGTAGGTAGGCAGTGAGCACCTACTCATGTAACCAGTAGATATTAACGACCTGTTTTAGCCAGATGCTGCAAGTTTGCTGTGGTAATGGCGAATTGCGCTAGGCTACCTTTCGAAACACAGTTTCCTAGTCATGTGCTATGCGAATGGTGTTGAACGCGGCTCTTTAGTTCGGCTTGAGGCTGCTGTCTGTTGAGTTGATTTTTGAGTGTCTTTGAACTATTTACTTTGTATAAAAAAAAAATACAATCCTCTTAAAAGAGGATAGCCTACATAGAAGCCTTATTAGGTAAATTCTAGAACATGACCACAGAATCGACAAGAAAATGAAACATGAGCTCATTGAGCTGTCGTAAAGGAAAAAAAGGTCAAAAGCGGAAAATTAAAACTTCTTCCTTGTCGATTTCATGGTCATTGGTCATGGTCTAGTTTTTATTCTTCAACGCAGGGATGAGCACAAGCTGGAACCAATCGGGATATTGGCATTTTTAGAAAAGTAGGATCAGGAGAGCGATATATTGTGAAAACAAGAACCGGATTAGGACTTTTTTTTCACAATTGATTTTTACATTGATTCATTGTCAGCAAACGTTAAAATCTTATCAAGAGTGACATTCGAAAACTTCAGTTTTTAATGCAGCACAGAGGGTGGAACAAGTGTCAGCTGTGTGTTTCGAAATTATTGCAAAAGGCAAATATAACGTTACCATATCAGCCAGGGCACAAGTCGTTTTGAAGTAGCCTAACATCTGTTTGAAATGAAAATTTGTATGAAAATGTTGATAAGTTGGCGAAAGCGAATGGAGTGAAGTGGTATGGGCATGTTTTAAGAAGGGATGAAGATGATGTTTTGAGAAGAGCGCTGAAGTTGCGAGTGGAGGGTCGTAGAAAACAAGGAAGACCCAAGAAAACGTGGAAAAGGCAAATTGAGGAAGAAAGCAGCAAGGTGGGCTTGACAAGAGAGGACGCGTTAGACAGATCGATGTGGAGGCAGGGTGTGAAGACGATTGCAGCATTTGGAGGTGAATCCAGCCACCATTGCTGACGGGGACATCACCGGATTAAAACTGGACTACTACTACATCTGCTCCAAGATTTAGGTCAGGTAGAACAAGTGATATTGGTTAGCTAATCCTTCAATAATGTTCGGACAATTCTTAATTGAATTAGACATGTAGACAGCCTTGGAAAAGAAGTTGGTTAGTGCAACTGTTTTATTTGCATGCGAGACCCAACAATCATGTTTCAGCTGTAGCCTACTTGATGAAGATCTGCAGTCAGCAAAAGTCTGAATGTAGCCCAGGGATATGAGGCCTGAAGAGCTTTGTTTTAAAACATAAAGATCTGAAATGAAAACACAAAAAACTTGTTTTGGCAACTTTTGTATTTTTGAGTATTTTGCATTTCGTAAAAAAATTCAAAGTTGGATCGGAATCTACTTTTGATAAAAAGATTCAAAAATTGAATGAGGCTTTTCACCCGACACGTAGGCCTATAGTTAAATAACATGGTGCGTTCTACTGGTACAAAGTAAGCTGAACTACTACAAGATGTAAGTTACAAAGTGACAATCTGCTTTTATTCCGACGTTTCGTCAATCAGACAGGACTGACTTCTTCAGGGGGCTAGACCAGGTAGTGACTACCTGTCTAGCATGACAAAACACAGGACCATGTTGCTGAAACCAACTAAACATGCAAAATGAAAATTTAACTTTTAGACAAAGAAATATCGCGGGGAACTTTAAACTAGAAGAGGGGGTTTAAATGTTGACGATCAACAAGAAACTTAATACAACAGCAGAGAAGGCTGAAAGTAATGAACCACAGCTCAATAACTGAGTATGGGACCTTAGTGCAGGCCCTTAGGGGAATCTTTAGGCTAAACGTGTTACACGTTGTTTTTTTGCATAAGTTGTTTTTGCAATTGATCAACCCAACTTTGATTTTAGTGGGTGCCGCAACTTTTTGGGTCACGTGATTACCCCCAAATCGGGGATTTCCCCAGAAATCATGTTTCAGCTCTTTTTACGCCATTTTTGTGCAATTACATATTTGATTTTTGTATATTTTAACTTGAAAAGCACATACAAATAAGTGAGACAAAATAAACACAAAATAATTTGATTGATGACGTCATTGTGACGTCATCACATATATTTTTTTGCATTTTTAATCTATTTTGGTCGTTTGCTGTTGGTTTTAGTTGGAGTACCGGTTACTAAAACCATTTCACAATTCCTAAAAGTAGTTTCGTCATGATTGCATCTTTTATGACGTCATCATTACATTATTAAAACTAGACAACTTCAAATTCAGGAACCAAAGATAAGTTTATTCCGAAAAAAGTGATCAAATACTCTCATTATAAGTTTTGCAAAAGCTTAAAATTTTACAATTGTAAGCAATAACAATAATTCCAGTACAGTATGACGCAATAACGACGTCATCAAGGGAATAACCAGAAGAGCAGCTACCAGGGGTGAATTTCCCTTTTGGTCATGCCACTTTAAAATTTAAAATAATATGTAGGCCTAATTATGATCTACAAATCAAATTAATACACGACCCCAGATGATGCAATGTCAGAGTCTTAACACTGTTAATTCAAGATGAAAAAAATAGCGGTTTTCGATGTTAAATTCCTACCATACGTAATTTGATGTTAAAAAAACTCGTGTACGACAAGTTTTTTCAAGTTACAAGATAGAGTTTAGAAAGTCAAAAGCATTTCTTGAATGATCAGTGTGGATTGGAGATGAAACGTCAATGTGGATTGAAGATGAAATATCAGAGGGGATTGAATATTTTGTGGTCGAATTGCATGTTTCGTACTCGCATGAACAAAGACTTGTGCATTTTATGGATTTTTTTCTTACAGGAACATCGAGAGTCACAAGTAGACTGACAAAACGGAACAAGCTGATTTGCATCATTATGTTTCCAACCCCAAGCTAAAGGAGAAGGTAGTTGCTGAACATTTACGAGGCTTGATTTCCGTATTTCAGCTTGATGTATCGCTCTGCGTGTATGTTGCATCAGAGCAGCTGACGTTGGTTGCAGCTTTTCAATAGTGCAACCATTGGTAAACATCATATAACGGCATTCGTCTACATCCGTGATAGTAGGACTATTGCCTAAAGAGCTATGACATACTTTTGTATGTCATTTATAGAACTAGGTGAGCTTGAGAAATTCAGAGAGTTAAATAAGCCACACATTGCGGTAATATTAAGCTTCCAACAATCCCAAGCCTTTTTTTCCAAAGACGAAACAGTAGGCTATCACAGATTGTGATAGTATAAAACAAAGGTAAAGAAGCGCAAATCATCGGAGATTGAGGTGAAGATGAAACAATATCATGGATTGGAATGAAGCGAGTTTTTTCTCCAACTCCAAATTCAACCCATAGTTTACAGATTTCTAACTTGTCAAAACACGAAATTGCAATAACTACCACATCAGTATCTACTGTTTTGACTATGGCATCGGATTTTTCATGTTTCACATGGAGAAACATACGGGTGTCTGCCTCTTCGTGATCACATGGGGAAACCTCAGACATGTCCAATGCTTGATTGGTAAGAGCTGTATCTAACGATGTTACAACAATCGTAAACAAGTTTGGATCGACTGAAGTTATCACAGCTTGTTGAACCAGTTGATATAACGCAGTTTTGTTGCTGTCATTTCCCAAAAACTCAGACCAGTTGAGAGGAAGACGAGTATTACTTGTGACAGCCACGTAACATCCAGACCCTGTTTCTTGCAGAAGATAAGCCTCAAATAGCTACTGCCATCACAGAACATACCAGCAGTGTGATGTCAGCCGATTATGAAGTAGTGAAAGAATCTGCCTCGAAAACCGATCACTACGTCCTTGATGGAGGGTTCTTGTTGCATCGAGTGCCATTGAAACTGGAGACAGTTATGGGTCTATTGCACAGTCGTATGCAGATTTTACCATTCGTCATTATCGCTTAGCAACGGTGGTCTTTGATGGATATGGTGGTCCGTCTATCAAAGACAATACCCATCAAAGACGCGGCATGAACGTCCACCCGGTTGTTCACTTTACTGTAGACACCAAGTTCATTGGAAAGAAGGAGCAGTTCCTGCCTCGAGTTTCCAACAAGGAAGGATTAATTTCTGCTCAACTGAGGAATAGAAGCTGCAATGTGATGAACGCTCCAGGTGATGCAGATGTTGACATCGTCAAGACGGCAGATGGACAGCCCTCATAGACATAGTACGACTTTAATTGGTGAAGACACGGACCTTTTAATATTGATACTACGCTATGCTGATTGCTGACACTGACCCAGACATTAAAGACCTCTACTTCCGCTCCGAAAAGGCTTACGCAACCAAGATACACGACATCAACAAACTCAAAGCAATCATCGGACCAGACATAATTATGCTTACAGCTCCTCTTCATTCATGCATTCACCGGTTGTGATTCAACGTCAAGGATATTTGGTATCGGGAAGAAGACGCTTTCAAGAAACTAGTGAAAAGTCAACCAATAATCAAAGAATGTGCAAATTTCTTTATTCTTCCAAATCAGACAGACCACATCATTAAGGATCTTGGAAACAAAGCTATGACCGTTATGTTTGGCAACGATGGCAGTAGTAACCTAGAAACACAGCGATACAATACATTGGTCAAGAAAATTAAAACAGCCAAATCCTTTGTTCACCCTGAACGTTTGCCACCTACATCATCCTTTACCAAATTCCACTGCCTCAGAGTTTACTACCAGATTATGGTCAGGATGGGTAGGCTACTGACGATGGTATGGATGCTCTAGACTGGGGATGAAAAGTAGACAATAATCAGATGGTTCCAATCATGACGGACATGAAAGCTGCCCCGGACAACCTACTGAAAATAATCACTGCAATTGCGAATCGTGTTCACCTCACTGTAGTTGCCGGAGATATGTGCTACCATACCATGCTGGATGTGGACCATGCCAAACTGGTTCATGTGTCCATACAGCAATCACATAATTACAGACGATGATATCGAGAGTGACAGCGATGAGCATTAGTAGCCTAATACTTAATCCATTTGCTTTCTTTACGCTGATTATGTCAAGAGAGTACATGACCACATCGTATGAGCTCTTTATGCCTGCTCAGTTAACACAAATATATATAGAAATCCCTGTGATAGAAATTTACCGGGTTTTTTAATAAACAATACATTGTTATTGTACATTTTTAATTGATTTGGCAGCCATCTTGGATTGCCATATTGAATTTATAGTCTATCAGATAATTTAACAATTCTGAGAATGGTCTCATTGACTTCACAAGGTATAAAAACCTAGATAGATACCCTAGATAAACCTAGATATAGACACCAAAACTACACGTTTTGGTCATATGATAACCTAGTTATGGTCAATTTAATGTTATTTTAATGGTTTGGCGGCCATCTTGGTTTGCCATATTGAATTTATAGGCTATCAGATAATTCAACAATTCTGAGAATAGTCTCATTGACTTCACAGGATATAAAAACCTAGATATAGACACCAAAATTACATGTTTTGGTCATATGATGACCTAGTTATGGTCAATTTACTGTTATTTTAATGGTTTGGCGGCCATCTTGAATTGCCATATTGAATTTATAGTCTATCAGATGATTTAACAATTCTGAGAATGGTTTCATTGACTTTACAGGGTATAAAAATCTAGATATAGACACCAAAACTACATGCTTTGGTCATAGGATGACCGAGTTATGGTCAATTTACTGTTATTTTAATGGTTTGGCGGCCATCTTGGAAGCTATCTTGAAAATAACCACTTTCCGGAAGTTGGATTCCTTAAGATTTTGAATATGTTAGTACTTACACTTACTACTAATCAAATCAGTTGAAAAACCGTTGGTAACTTATTGTAACCAAAAAAGTAACACCAACAACAAACAAGCGACTACAATAAGAAAAAAACAAGCAAAAAATTAATACATGACGTCACAATGACGTCATTAATAACATAATTTTGTGTCATTTTTATCTCGTGCATTTTTTAGTGGCAGTCAGTCCAAATGTAAAAAAATAATGTATCTAATTGCATAAAAATGCCGTGAAAAGAGCTCAAAATTGACTTGGGGGGAATCCCCAATTTGGGGGTGATCACGTGACCCAAAAAGTTGCGGCACCCACTAAAATTGAAGTTAGATTCATCAACTACAACAAAATGCAAAACAACAACGTGTAACACGTTTAGCCTAAAGATGCTCATTTTTGCCCCTAAGGGCCTGCACTACCTTTACTAACTTAGCCTATAGCTTTCGAGGCGGACATTTTTCTTGACTTTTACACAAGCAGCAAATACAGATCAAAGGCTGATCAAAACTTCGTTCTTTTAACTTGTAAATTTTTTTAATTTTTGCACGTATTGAATCGACCTTAAAAATGACTTTTAGATAAATGTCTATGATTCAAGAAAATAACTAGGCTACTTTACCAAAATTAATAAATGAATTTCCTATTGAATTAACGTTAAAAAAATGTTGTTGGCTACACAAGGTGAAACTTTAACCACGTCACGGCATCAAGAAACTTGCGTCGGATACATAGCCGAGTGGTGAGAGCGCTGGCGGCAATCGAATGAGCGCCGGTTCGACACCGCTCAAACGCATGCGTCTGTGCCTTTGGCAGGACGCATGCCTGAAGGTGGACACGAAGATTGGCTTCCTTGACTTCCCGTCCACTTAATCTGAATCTTTAACCAACGGATGTAAGCCTGGACACGACAAAAAAAGGAAACCTGCGTTATTGACATTTGACTGAGCTTGCAACGTTCGAACTTAGTTTTGTTATTGTTCAGTTTGTTTTTATTTCTGGCCATCACAAAGAAAAACATTATGTGCCAAACATAGCAGAGGTCTACGAAAAAGTAGGCCTAAAGCCTTTGTTGAACGGCTTCATGTAAATGCAGTATCACAGCAATGGACAGAGGAGCTGCGATAGCCCAGTGGGTAAATTTAACAACTTTAAAACACAAAACTAACATCTCAAAACAGAGCGCTGCATAAATACTGAATAGTGAATAACCTCCTAAGTTGAAAAACCAGCTCCTTGTAGGCCTATAGCCTATTGATCAAACGTTAAAACTGTGCACGAACGACGGATTTTTTGCTTATTCTACAAAATAGGCTAGGTTAACTCTACTGATGTTGCAATGAAATAGTTCACAGCACCATGATGTTGGTATTTAATGCTCCAACAACAACAATTCAACTCGAGTAATATTTTAATCAACAAACTCTTTCAATTGAACAGTCAACATAAGATATCGACTAGTTACGTCACCGCAACATGATGCAATACACGTTAACCAGTCTTGTTGATAAAAGAAAATATTTTTTCACCAATTCAATTCAACCAGAACAACTTGATCTGTCGACCGACAAAGTGATGAAAGTCTTGTATAATAAAACTTTAGACCTACTCTCTCTCAGTCTATTCATACAGTGTTGGGTTGATAGTGTTAAGCAAGATGCGCTTGAGCGCTATTCTGTAGTCCCCACACACCAGATCGGCCCGCTTGTCCCCATTGACGTCAAGTAGCTTCACTCTGTGATGACGTAGACTGCAAAAGGTGTTGATGCCCGACCAGTCTGTGACGTTTCGAAATTCCCCGTTCTTGTTCAAGGCTACGTCGATTCGACTGAAAAAGATGGTTAGATCTAAATTGAAACTAGTAGGGTGTAAAACCAGCATGAGAATTTGTTTGAGTGGTAAAGTAGGCCACAGTGCATAGCTCTAGCTCGCATAGCCATGAAACTAATATTGAACGTGCGCAAATACAACTTTAGCAACAACACAAAAAAGCGACAAAATTAAGCGACTTCACAAACGCAGAAACTTCAAAATCAAGCAGTGGTGGTTCGACTCTCGGGTATGTGCTTGAGCAACATATTCAAGGATTGCTTTCACGTCTCCACGTCTTTTAGGCGCCTTTTAGGCGGTCCACGTCTTTAAGGCGCCTGTCAAATAGGCGCACACACTGTGGCGTCAGGATATTCAGGTGCGGAGCACTGTGGCGCCCGTTCATTTAGGTGCTATTCCTAGTTAAGTCTGCAGATTGTATCAGCTCAGCTTTGGCAAAACCTAGTCTGGGTTTTAACGGGAAACTAAGTTACTCTTCAGTCTTCACTCAAGCCTACCACCCGCTTGAATATAGGCTACGGTATATTTTTTACTGTTGTTTAATGTAGTTATTATTGGACTTAACTAAAAGTGAACTCAGCCATGTTCGGAAACTTGGATAATAATTTATTGATAAAGCTTTCGCCGACGCAAACCTGGACCAACAACAAATAAATGCCGAACACGCGCATTAAAAAAACAATATATTTTTCTGATCAATATAAGATTTTGTGTGAAAAGCATTGCGAGATAAAGCAGCTTCACTCACTGAAGCCATGACTAACAACAAATAAATGCACGCGCATCAACAAAACAACATATTTTTCTGTTCAATATAACATTCTGTGTGAAAAGCATTGCCCTACTTGCCAAGCTGATACAATCTGCAGAGTGCAGACTTAACTAGGAATAACACCTAAATATCCTGACGCCACAGTGTGCGCGCCTATCTGACCGGCGCCTAAAAGACTTGTCTGCGCCTAAAAGACTGTCTGCGCCTAAAAGACTTGCTCCCCCATTCAGCGGTAGTGCCTGGTGGATGGAATAATGCACAGACAACAACATTTCAACAATCCGAAACTTCACTCGGTGACCGGGACACGTCAGTAGATCAAAGCCTCTACAAGAAACTGCCTCGAAGCTTCTCAGTCCTAGTATAAAGATCCCTTCAATCATTCAACATAGTTGTTCAACATATAACTCATTGTTTTAGCTCTATTAGAAGATGAACTTTCTGATGACCCAATTAGGGTGAAAAGAAACATTCTGTAAAAGGTTTTTAGGTGGCTATAGCAGCTATGTATGATATAGTCTTAACACTACTGAGTGTACAACTGTACATGTTGCAATTTGAACAGCAATCTTGCAGCATATCTTCTTTCGAAAGCATCCCAGCTGCAATTTTAAGAGGACAATAACATACAACACCAGTGGACCGTTGCCAAACCGAGTACCGTAACTAACGACATAAAATTCCACAATTATCTATTACTCAATAATGACCAACCAAGAACTATTCACCAACAATCAGCACTTACGACAAGCGTGCGTGGTGGCAGAGCAGGTCATCCAAACCATCTCCATTGATATCGCCCACAGCCACTGAAGCGTGTCTCCCCTCGTTGTACATGAACCGGCAGATAGGAGTGGGTCCTTCCCATGACAAGCCCAAGTATATCCCACGGTCAGAAGCGAAGTACAATCTCCTGTGATGATCATAGAAGGTCATTTGTGTCGTCATCAATTCAGTTTCAGTCATGCAGTTCAGTTTATGGTTTCAAATCTTATCACAATCGTTCGGACAAATACGAGAAGGAATATCAAATGTTTTTATCCAACTTTACGTTGAATTGTTCACTGTTTTCATATTTCATCTAGTCTTCATTTATTACGTCACACTCAATAGTGTCTTTCAAGAGATGCTGTGTTCAAAACACAAATCAATGCTCTAATTGTCGAGTGGTGTCTTTAGACGACCTCATGAAAAGATTAGATGAATGTGCCGGCTGGCACGGGAATGTTTCTGTGACCTGATTTATTGTGGTTTTAAACTAGGAAAATTTACTCGGTTGCACTTTTCAAGTAACAAATCAGTCCATTTCAACGTTGACTGAATCAATGTGAAAATGAGATGACTTGTGTCTGGGTCCCTGTAGCAGCTCATAAGCTATCTGTTTAGTAAAGCGCTGAAAGTGATGCATATCTGCGATTGATAAAGCGCTATATACAAAACACACAATTCCTCTCATTAACAATGATACTGAAAGATCATATTAACACCTTTCCCAACCGCAATCTAATTGCGGAAGGATTAAACTTACACCCATCCGTCCGGGTAGTAGCAAAGAAGGTCTCTTATCTTGTCGTTGTTGAAAAAGCCTGTGTAGTATCTCCCATAAAGACATCGTCTGTCCCTGGATCGCCACACTTCACCTAATACCCCTGCAGAAGGATTCGCATTCATTGCAATGGCCATGAAATTCTCATCTGTAAAACTACCCTGATACTTTCAGATATTACCGTTGCTCTTAGGCCCGCCATTGGGCCGGGTACCAATGATTAATCCCGGGGCGAAAATAAGACACCACTAAATAAATTCATTACAACAATATATATGCAAGTTTTTTCAACTTTTTGCGTCCCTTGGAAATGTTTTGGGGCCCAAAATCATCCAGGGCCCGAATCTAAAAGTACTTCCTCGAACCCCTTGGCAACGCTGCTGCTTGCTTCTCAAAGAAATTCTTTCAAGTCGATCTCTGAAACCATTATTGGACATGCGTACCATTCCAGTTATCCGCACACAGGATAATAAATGATTGGAAGCTCATATTTTAAAACTGATGACATTTAACTTCATTTGTCTGAACACGGATCAGGCTGCACATATCACTTGATTAGTTTTCACTTTTTATCGCAATTTATTATAATTTTCATATTATTTATTAGTGTTATATTATATATCAATATCACTTTTATACACATATCACTGGCTTACATTCGCCACAGCGCTTCAACTTCTGACTTTAAAAGAAAACTACCAGAGTGACCACCGCGATAGCTTGCTCAACCCATCACAAAAGTTAGAAATTGGCAAAACTGAAACCTCACCTCGATCGACAGGAGTACATGATCTTCTACCACAAGGAACTGACTGAGCCCCAGTAAGACCGTCGCCATCTCCAGGCTTTCCACATTTCTGGTCGATGGTCGAGCACCTCCGCCTGTGGTAATAATCGCTACATTATAACGTCCAACCACAAACCATCAGGAAGTTGCAAACCAAACATCGTAACGTTTGAGAGAGCGGTTAAGAAACCATTGAACAAAATAATTCCCCATTAGTTCTTGCTTGAATTCCACATCACAAAAAGTACGAAGGGTCATATTACCTGACTCTCGTGCCCCCACAAGTGGCCGAGCACGCACTCCACTTCTCCCAACTCCAACCCTCCTCCTCAAAACGATCGCACAAGCAAAACTCCCGATGGACTTGGTTTCCCGATTCATGAAACTAGTATCAATAGGATTATGCCACAAGGAAAGTTATCCTAAAGGTGTTCAACACTTACACGTGGCCAAAAATAGAGGAATTAAGTGCAAAATATACAAATGAATCGAAATTCTACCAAACTACACAAGGATGTACAATTGTACATGCTACAAGACATAAATTCCAATATTGTTACTATCTTGCTGGATGATGTATAGAAGTTTCACAGCTTCAGCATTTGTTTTTTTTTTTTCGAAAACGGTGGGATCTTATGTGCGGGTTTTGCTTGAAAAGTCGACATCCAAAATTTCAGCTCAATATGACGCATTGTTCTGGTGTTCGGAACCTCAACGGCAGTGCCCCACATCTACGTTAAAATCAACTGAAGCTGGGGTGTCGAAATTCTACATTAGAGGGCTTTGCAAGTGCTAAAATTTACAGAGACAAAAAACCAGAGCGTCAAAAAGTCGGTTAATGTTTGTTTGTTTTGTTATATCTTTATCCTGCATTGCGAGAAAGCGGACTTGAGCGCTATGCATCGGTGTACGCCTTCCGACGTACACCTGACCCACGCCGCAGCCGACGGCAATGTCTGTTTCCGGTTGTCTACTCTACTTATGACTTAAATTTGGTGCTACCCATTACTCGAAATCGATCACTGCAAGGCAATTATCGATTATTGTAGAAAACGCTAGAGGCAATTATGGTAAAGTTTCTTGCCCAGGGAAACAACAGCAAGTGCGGGTGGCTGGAGTCGAACATGCAGGCTCTCGACTGCGAGCCCAACGCGCTAACCACTCGGTCACTGCTGCTATCAATCACTGCTGCTAGCCAATGTTTCTATCAATCACAATTTTACAAAAATGCACGAAAAGAAAAATGGTTGGAGACCGCTGCTCTGAATCATCACTATCATGAGACTTGAACAAATTCAGAAATGAATAAGCTGTTCCTCCATCAAACCAACAACTGGCATGGGTTGGGTGCAAATCTATCACTATCATTAACCGATTATGCCACTGCCAGCAGGTGGCCTACACACATGTTTAATGTTTATATGATATTACTATTGCATAGTTATTAGTTATTTTATTATTATATTTTGTAGGTGTAATTTGATTATTATTACATTTATAATAGCCTACTATTGTGGTGGGATGGCGTAGTGGGGTGGCGTTGGGTTTTCAATTACGCGAACCTGGTTCGACTCCCTGCCTAAGCAGGTTGCTGATAAACACCGCTCACCTCTGTCCTCTACTTAGGGTGTATAAGTTGGGTCGGTGGAGTTGCCGAAGGAAACTCCACCGACCCACCCTAACCCAACTCCACCCTAACCCACCGAGAGAAAGTGGCCACTCTATCTACTCGTTACTGCAGAAGGCTTTGTGAGATGAGAATTGAGAACCTTATCTTACCATTCACCGAAGTTGAGTAACTGAGTATGGGACTAGCTCTATACTATATTGCTATTATATTAGTCTTTACCTCAGAATAGTTCCCAGAGGCAGGAAGGTATGTAGTCGACCAATCACATTGTGATGTTGCCACGTACCGCTCATCCACACACCATCTACTCCTCCTGCGGAAGTTGGTGTTAGGGAGGCAGGTGCGGTGATCGCAGGAGGAACTCCACTTGTTCCACTCGGTCCAGATGCCCCTCCTATCGTAATCTTCATCTTCTGCATAAGAGTGAGAAGCCGGCGGTGAGATACGTTGACAGAAAAACAATCAAGAATATGGAGTCCGAAAGATGCGTCTTCATCCAAATTCAGTTTTGTCCCTATTAGTGGGGGTGGTCGATTCTTTTCTTGCAGCCATTGTCTTCACTCATATTCTCAATCTTATTCCATATCGCATCTTCTTCCTACAGTGAAACTTTATCTGCCTCATTCTTCTTCAAATTAGGTTTAAGATTCCACAAGTGTAGATAGAAGGACCTGTTTCAGCCTAATGCTGCGGGTTTGCTGTGGTAATAACGGTATGTGCAGTTGTCACAGTTCCCTGGTCATGTGCAATGACAAGTGATGCTGAAGTCAGAGTCAACCCTTATGAAACAATGATACTCTGACACCAATACCACTCGTCATTGCACATGACCAGGGAACTGTGTTCAGAAAGCTGGTGCAAACCGCTATTACCACAGCAAACTAGCAGCATCAAGCTGAAACAGATCGTTTGTATGTACATTCTACATTGTAAAATAAGTAACGATCATGCTGCTAAAAGCGAAGCTCAAGCTATTACACTGTTTGACTGCCATAACATAATGATGATGTTCCGAAAGCTGGAGCGAACCGCTATTACCACAGTGAATTCGCAGCATCAGGGTGAAACAGATCATTCTATCTGCACTTAAAAATTAAAGTAAGGATCAGTCTGATAAGCTCAATCATAGCATGGGTATAAGATATTGCGGATTTGTCCGGCTCCAAAACCATGAAATGGAGCAAAAACGGTTGGAACACCTGGTTGATCTGATCAAAAAATAAAGAGCCTAAAATGTAGATCTGTACTAAACTCATCATCATCATCATAATCCATCGTCGGTTTGTTCCCCACTAGTGGGGGTGGCCGATTGTTTCCGCGCAGCAATTGTTTTAATCCCTTTTCTCCATTTCACCCTGTCCCTTGCATCTTCCTCCTTCAGTCCGACTTTTTTAAATTCATCCTTCACTTGTTGTTTCCACGTTCTTCTTGGACGACCGCGTTTCCTCTTCCCATCCACCTTTAGATCTAGTGCCTTTCTAAGAAAACTTCCTTCCTCCCTCCTTATCACATGTCCATACCATCTTACTCCATTTGCCCTTGCCAGTTGGTCTATGGTCTCTCTCATCTCTAGCATATCCAACAATTCTTCAGTCCTTTTTTCCCTTCTCGTTTTCACCCCACACATTGCTCTCACCATTGACCTTTCCGTTCTTCTCAGGATTGCCAGTTCACTCTCTCTCAATATCCATGTCTCGCTACCATATAGCATGTCTCGCTACCATATATATGCTACCATATATCCATGTCTCGCTACCAGTAAGATCTGTACTAAACTCATGTTCAGCAAACGTTTCGAATACTATACTGTCTTCTGAAGACAGTATAATTACAAAGATAATTACGTTTTCTGAACAGTACTTTAGTGTCTTCATTAGACTTGATAGAAATAAGACGAAACATACCAGTATCACATTCAAACTCGCTGTTGCAGGCCTGAGGAACGTTGTAACAATCCTGAGGGCATGCTCCCCTGGGGTCGCACTTGATGTTCCTGAAAGTTGTTACGTAATAATATACTTATATTTCGCAACAATCGCTTCATCACGAAGAAAATAATAACGGAAAGACATAAAAATAATTACCGGATTCAGAAGAGGGATTTTGCTACAGATTCATAGAAGTTTTTATTCAAAATTCAAGAAAATTTCGCTTGAAAATTCATTTGTGAAGTTTGATTACAAATTCACACAAAGTAAAAATGGCCAACTGCTGCTATGAAGAAGCACATTGTTGACACCGACGCGTACACCGAACAAAACTTTTTAAGAAACAATTGGATCTCACCTGTATCTGTACCCCCCGAAGCATGGCTTGTCGCAGGGGGTCCATGGACCTGTAAGGATTTCTTTTCCTACGCATTGGTCGTTTTTGCAAACTTCTCTGCAAATTAACCAAACAGTTTTAAATAAGCAGATATAATAATCAACTGAGAAAATTCTCCATCCAGCGATAAAGAAAAAGCCTTACAAACTTCACTCTGTCAACCTCGATAACCGGCTTGCGTTAATGGTTCAAAGTCCTACAAGTATGCGAAACTTCAAAAATTAACCTTTATCAATACAAACAAACAGAAAATTCTGTACAGGTAAAAGCCTTACACTAGAGCTGCCTTTCCAGGGCATCCGAAGGAAAACTCGCCATCAGCATTGACGCATCGTCTGAATCTCGTCTTGACCCCCTCCCCACAAATGGACACGCAGGTTGATGTGACCCCCCACTCCGTCCACTCTCCTGCAAGCACATGCGCCAGTTTAAAAGAAGAGCGCAACAAATTTAAATCCAATCTCTCACGTCAGCAGAGACTGACATTAAATGTAAGCATTTAACAGCAGAAAATTTTATGTAGCAAAAAATTTTATGTAGCTGATTAGAATTTCATTGACATGCCATAATAACCATGAGCAGACGACACTTCAAGTCAACTGCTCCGTCGATAAACTGAAGCAGAAATGCAAAACACATTAGATTTCAACTTTCTATTGATTCATAGGCACATGACTGTGGTGAAAATATTGCTACAGGAAGTAGAATAATGTGATGCAACGATGGTGAACGCATGTCCCTTTGTAAGCGATCAAGGATGGAGAAACATTATTTAGGGTTCGTTGGCGCAGGACCTACGATACATGAGCAGTGCGGGAAATGGAGGTGATTGCAACTGAACGATTTTATCATTTACAAAAACAACTGAATACATATAGCCGCTGTGAGTTTAGAACAGTTTATAGGATGAAAGTATAATTATAACAACTTTCAAAGTTGATTTTGAAATTCGAAAAAAATAACTTGCCGTCTTTCTTAAAGTTTCGCACGTCACCGCACTCATAGTGAGCGTTCAGCTCTGCCCAGTCTATCTCCGATACTTCTCTCTCATCCGCAATTACTGAACCATCTTTTTTAAGAATAGAGTATTCCCCAGCACTAGCAAAAGCAGTGCTCGGGTAGTGCAACACAGAATCAAAGTCGTATTCGAACCCGTAGTCCTCCACCGCGCTTTGCTCTTGCTTCAGAAAGTTGTGACGGTTACCTGCGCGACACAAACATTGTGCTATTATCAACATAGTAATTGTAAGGGAATACTACTTCCACTAAAAATACTATTGTTGAAGAAAACGAATTTACTATATATATATATATATATTATTTTTTAGCTTGTTGTGTCAAAGTTAGTGTCCAGTAGTTGAAGATCTACATTAAGTACATAGGAAATGAGAAGGCAAGGAAGCTAAGGTTCACTTTCGAGGGTCTTGACAAAGCTCAGGCAAATAGCTTCTGGCAAATATAAGAAAGGGTTTTTGATTCTCCTTTCAATATGAAGAGTCCCCGCTTATTCAGCCCACCTCCAGAAAGGAAGATTTTGGATTCTTAAGCGGGCGGGACTATTATATGAACAGTGGACTTAATATGCGGGGCACAGTAATACATAAAAAACATACGTAACAAACAACACAAAGTGTCTGGAATGGCCTTTGTCACAAATAAGCATAATTCATGTTCAATCTTATACGGATGTTGTAAAATGCAGAACGAAAGTAATGTATATATAGACTAAATAATAAAACCCAAATCTAAGAAGTTAGCACAGTGCGAGACAGCATGAAAGTCGAGTCCATGTAACCTAAAGAAAAAACTGGGATTACAGCTTTCAAGCAAAGACAAAAAAGCATTGGGGAAAGCTCTCATGCCATGTTTGCTTTTGGCAAAGCCAGCAATGCACTTTTCTGCATTGAAATTTAAATTGTTTTTTATGATATAAAATTGCAAATGTTACATCATAAAATATATATTGCTATGTATTGCCATCTTTGTTATTATAACCTGTTTTAGCTTCGATGTAAGGTTGGGAAAGTTTCAGACAGCAAAACCTGGCACTATCTGACAATATAAAAAGATAAAACCAAAAGAACATAACTGAAACCAGCCATTCCAACATAGCACACAAAAGTTAAAGGGCGGGGAAACCCAAATTAACTTTGCGAGTTTTTTGTTTCAGCGTGATGTCATTGTGTACAACATGCGTTTTAGCAAGAAAAAAATCCAAATTTTGTTGCCCTCGTCTCGCTAGGGCCGCTTTTGTTTGATACCCGTTTGCGAGGTCTTGTTGCGCATCAAGCTGTGATTCTGTTCGCTGTGACGTCACAAAGTACATATAGTTGTGGCCAAAAGTTTAAGACCAGACTTGATTTATGACGATTTTTGCATTACTTCAAAATACTGCATCAGATATAAGATGATGCATAAAGATGATGCAACTGAAACAATATATGATGCAGTATTTTGAAGTAATGCAAAAATCGTCATAAATCAAGTCTGGTCTTAAAATTTTGGCCACAACTATATGTACCTTGTGACGTCACAGCGAACAGAATCACAGCTTGATGGGCGCGAGACCTCGCAAACAGGTATCAAACAAAAGCGGCCTTAGCAAGACGAGGGAAACAAAATTTGGATTTTTTTTTTTGCTAAAACGCATGTTGTACACAATGACATCACGCTGAAACAAAAAACTCGCAAAAAGTGAATTTGGGTTTCCCCGCCCTTTAACAATTACAAGTACAACTTAGATAGGATATCAGCTCCATCTCTGTTTTGGTAGGCAGTGAAGTTAGAAGTTTAAATTTCAATTAAAATTTTATCCAGTCAAAAGTCTATCTATAACTGACCTGCAAAGATATTGTCGTAAAACACATCAACATATCCATCTCTGTCTGCGCGTGCCTGTTCGTGCCAGAATCCCAGGAGGTGAAAGAACTCGTGAATAATTGTAGGAACAACCTCACACCCATGACCGAGGCTCATAAAGTGAACGTGGTCTCCCTGCTTCCCCACGCCGCCCAACACGCTAAGTATAATAAAAACCCATGAAGCACAACAATTACAGTACAAGTCATAATTCTAGGCACTGCGAGGAAAATGTATGAATGCCTGGTTTACAAATTTAAATTTTGAAGGAGTCGGTTTCCACACAACAAATCGCATTCAATGCTCTTAAACTATGCAGTGAATGAGTGAACTAATCTGACGTCCCGAGTATAGGGCCTGAAGATTGATAACACAAGTAAAAAAACTTTTTTCATACTGTTTGAACTTTAAAAACTGGCAAGTTTAGGGCAATAATTTAAGAGTGCCGAATCGGAGTTTGAGCTCTGGCTACATTATTCCAAATCACATTTTTGAGTTATGATAACAAAACAACTATATATATTTTGGTGAAAAGTCACATAATTCATGACTGTAACTTGCACAAAGTCAGCAACAACTTCAGTAAAGGGACCACGTGCTAGTTCTAACAGTGGTCGTGTTGTCAAGGCGACGATACAGTTGGGCATCATCAGGGTACTTTGGGAATGAATATTACAGTATGTATAATAAATATTTAGTATTGATAAATAAGGTATTGACCAATTTTAAATTCTGTTTGTCAATCTAAGAAATATTTATGTATTTTATATTTCATTTGTGTATCGTATCTGCTTTTTGTTACATTTTTAGAGTAGTTTATCCGATGAAATCACTCACTAGCACCCTTTGCCGTTGGTGATGGCGGCATAAGGAATTCCACCTTTTGGGATCCGACCAAACGTTTCTGGTATAGGGGTCAGGTCTATGCAACTTTTCTGGGAAAACTGTCTACTGGCTTCGTAAATATTATGGATGGTAGCGGCAGCTATCAAAGAAATAAAACAACGTTGATGTATCCAATCTATCCACAACAGAATCTACAAGGTAACACTTAAAAAAACATGTTCAGTTGCATCGATGTAACGTAAATTAATTGCACAAACTCTTCAATAGCATTCTTCAAAAAGCAGCTACCATCGACCTTATACCAAGAGTATATGACAAAGCAATATTACACTGCTATGTTGAAAGTATCCACAGTACGACGGCTGCATAGCTGAGTGGAGAGAGTCATTGTTCGCCGTTCGTAAGGCCGCCGGTTCGATACCACTCAAGAGCATGTGGCTGTGTCTTTGGCAAGACACTTAAAGGTATGCCGTCGATTGGAGAGTGGCGGCCCTTCGTCTATACCGTAGCCCTTGATTTCTCTCACGATTATGAGCAGCAGGCTGCTCTAGAGAGAATATGCTTACGGCCCTTCTTGGGGCTATGGCCTACTGAACTGTCCGGTAATAAGTTGGCATTAAGCAGTATTTATACCATTGGCTTAGTGTTTTACCATTGTACTGTATTTATACTGTATGCATAATAGCGTGTCAACAAGGCTTCAAATTTGTGTACAATATACGTACACATGTTGGCTCTGAAAGTAACAAAGTGATAGATTTAAACCATGCTATACAATTTACTTTAGCAACATGCTATTCAAAAACCACAAACTACCCAGACAGCAATATCCGTCATTTTTACACTGATTCAACGTCTGGCTACAGACTAACAAGAGTTTACATTGATTCAACGTCTGACTGGGTACAGACCAAGAGGATAGAGAAACATGGTCACATTATTTTCAACATTATCCCAACACCAATATAAAATAACGCAGTCGAAAGGAAAATTAACTAAAACGGAAAAATGTATTTCATTGATGATCACAATATCGATAATGTCCTTTATTGCTGAGTATATACCAACTGTTTTAGTGATGCAACATAAAATGTCGCTATATTAGGCAGTGGCAGTTAATGAGAATTGTGTCAATGAAGCAATAATAGTGTACAATGACATTTTAAACAAGTCAGGTTTAAGCAGAAATACTGAACTGATCAAATGAAAACTATCGCAGTTGCATCAGCTTTTCTGGGTCTGATATAACTGCGCAATCCATCAACTATATACCTGACTACTATCACATTCAATAAAGAAACTTTCGTGAGATAAGCTACTTTCACTTTCTCAAATGGATTTGAAGCTATTTCCCTTTCGCATAGCTCGACTAATTTTTCACTAGTTTTCAGATTACATAGTAGCAAAACAAAAAACCCTGCTTGTGAACTTTATGCCTTGGATAAAATATTGCAATCTGCACAGATCACTTGCAAATATATTGTTATTCTAAACCGTCAGATTCCTCTGATCTGTTAATGTTTCATACGCTTTCGCTGCACTCACAGAGATCTTCAGCAACTTGGTAGTACACCTGCACTCTCCCATTGTCAAGCTTTGACCAGCGGCCCTCGGCTGATATCGATTTGAACACAGTGAAGGTTTTATCACGGTTGGGATCAGCATAATGCTGGAAGAATTAAATAAATTAAAATAATAATAACAGAATTTATACAGCGCCAAATCACAGTGCAAACTATGCTCCCCTGTGCGCTGTACGATGGTGATAAAATAAGATATTTAGTTGTAATATTGTTCACTGTTCAGTGAAATAGAATGTTTTCATCATTCAAATTTTCATTATGCGTAAGTTGCTGTTATTGTAAAAGATGGAATGGTGATATGTGATATGAAATGATGAAAAATGATATGAAACATATGAGGAGGACATATGCCAACACATGACCGATTAATGATGATCAATTGCTTTTACATTTTAGGCAAAACCGATATGACAGATTCAGATATTTTCAATACAACGGCAAATGCGACACGAATGGGTCTTACTCTGATAGTGCAACTTTTTTACAATTTTATCATCAAAACAAAACACTTTCCTGATTTGAAATCTAATTTTGTGCTATTTTTATGCTTTCAACAATTTTTTGTAAACTTGGGTCATGCCGAATTGTAATCCTGTTTTTTTTTTCGCTGAGACTTTTCAGTCATTTTTCCGAAATGACTTGAAAAAATTCGGTCATTTTTACATTTTACTAGCTACAACATTAAGTTTCGCTGAGAAACGTTGTTTTTTTCAGACATTTTGACCGAAGTAACTATATTTTTTTTAGACATTTTGTTAAAAAATTGGTCAATGACCGATAAATGACCGAAAAAAAAAACAGTTGTAATCATACCATTTTTTAAATGGGAAACTAGCCTACAAACCAATTACTGATACTCGTCCATATCAAATGAAATATTTTTGAATGCAGTATTATAATGTCAATTTTTAAATCATTTAAAAGCCATTCACAAACGCCATTTGAGAGTACGATTTTTCCGAGCTCAAGGAGCCATAAATTAAACACAGATTACCTGTAAAAGTGCTTGGATGTTTCCTTCATCAAAAGCAATGTCTCCTTCAAAGACCCCATTTGAAGCGCATTGACAGTTTATTGGGCATTCTGTGTCTGGATCGGTTTCAAATCCAAAAGAGCATTGCTCAGTACACAAGGACGCATCAAAACCACATGAAGCTTCTACAGAAAGCAACAACACAAGAAACTCTAAGTAAAAAAAACCTAGGCTACGAACTTTACAGTGTGACTAATGGTACCTAACACAAAGCAATATAAGATATAAAGAACACAATAAATTCTATTCATATTACAAAAAGTGCTCAATGTCATGCAAAAAGCGAAGCAGAGCGAATTACACCAAAATTAGTTACAAGTTCACTAAAAACCTTAACAGCCTGTTTTAAAGCATTAATAAGCAGGCTGTTAAGGTGTTTAGTGAACTAGTAACTAATTTTGATATAAGAAACAAATTAAGAATGTTTATTTTAAGTTTGTTACAAGATGCATAGAAAACCACATCAAACTTTAAGTAAAAAAAAAAACTTCCCGAGTAAGTTTAGAGTGTTATATACTTAATGTTGTAGCGGATCAAAAGACTAAACAAAACTACATAGCCTACCTTAGTTTAGAAACGAAAACAATTAAAAATATCCTTGTTTTATTGTATTATATAGCTTTTGTTGGCGAAGTACATGCCCACCGAACCAACAGAGCATTTGGATTAGAATGATGCATTTCATTGTGAATCTTTAAATGCATCCAATGAATACATAATAAAAATGCATTTTCACTTCAACACAGCATACATACTTGCACAGTTATTCACATCAAATAAACTGGTTGAGGGGTTGTCGCCTTCCAAACGCTGGCACGAAAGTTGTTCGGCAGTGGGCGGGGGTACAGTAGTTGCTGAGGAGGTATACCAGAATAATAAAAATGTTCCAAAAATCGGTCGTAATATTTTGTAATCAATGTCATTTTAGAGCTTCGGTACGCTAGAGAGTTTGTCTTGTGGTACAACAAGCACTCAAAGCCGAGTAACGCTACCACATTTGACATGTTTAATTTATATTTACAAAAATATTTGTCGAAAACGTTGGTTATATAATATATAAAATATATTTTAATGCATTTTTTTTCTGTGAGTGTTAAAAATAAACGTAAATACGTTATATATCTGGTTGCGTTCCTCAGCTACTCTGTGTGCTTATAATACAATATCATTTTTTCAAACAAAAAACAAAAAAATTTTAATGACCAAGAGGCCATGCAATCCACTGGCTTGTGCAACGGCCTATCAGTTTAACAGTTAAATATATATAAGGTTCAGATGCTAAGTCCCACACCCAGATCATTCGTAGAAGTTTTTAAATCAGAGATTTTCTATTTCGTCTGTTTTGAGATGAAATAATGTTGTTCAAGCTGTATGGAATCACAATATTGAAGTCATATTAGATAGTTGTACTGAATGACCTAAAACCAAAGTTATGTTACAACTAAACAGTAAACATTCTATTGATAAAACGAATAATAACCTCACCAATTACTATGATAACGCTCAATCCAATAATCCCAAGAGCAATGAAAGCAAGGGACACAATTTTGAAGTTTGTATCTCCAGGTGGTTTTGGGGGTGGTTTTTTATCCTTTACAGCTGCAAACAAAAGCAATATCAATACGATTACAAGTCAGTTGCATTTGATATCTAGTGATGGCAAAGACCTTCAACTTGGCTTGGCATAAAATATGACATAATATCATGATTGTCACGATTTCTTTCTATCTCTTACCAGGAAAGAGAATAGGATATCACCGAAAAGCAGTCAATTAAATGATCGGATAGTTCTACTAGTGAAATGATAATGAAAGTTCTTGAACGACTTAAACGAATGGTTCAGCACTTCCAGCAACTAATCAAACGAAAGTAATAGTAACAGTAAACAGCAATAGATTCCAACGCTTACAAAGTTCTATTAATCGAGTTTAACGTAATCCACTCACAGCTTCTCATACGATTCTAATTTCAATCAGAAATTATATTAGCACCAACTTTGGTTTACTCGTATTCAATAACTTCAACTCTCGATCAACAATAATCTTTGCGTCTGTTACCAACTACCACTACTACAATAAAAATCTTTCATAAAATTACGCAAATTACACCACTATTTATAACAGGTTGTTTGATCTAGTGACTTCGAGAAGGTTACGTAATGTTACATCATAAGAACTGATTGTTCTGTCAAGTTGCACTACACGTAAACAAGCAAGTTAAAGAAGCTTCCAGATTTGCACGTAGCAGTAGAATGCTCTAGAAATACGTCACATAATAAAGATTTCGCAAGCAAAGATCTACTGGTAAACATCCTTATGACGTCATGACAAACAACATTTGGCAATTGTGAAAAACAAAGAATATTCCAGGTTTGCACGTTTACAGAATGTTATGCAAATACGTTACATAATAAAGATTTCGCAATCAGAGGTTATTACAAGACAGTAACAGATAATAACACATTGCTCAAGAATTCCACAATCAAAACAGGACGTTCGGCCAAGATACAAAGCAGCCCGTCGCGAGGCCTTGCACATTGATTGTGACATACGCCCCCCTTAAAATATTGTTGCAAACAATATAACAACACAATCAATCACAAAAAAAAAACACCAAAGAAATACCGCTGTGTTATTCAACACAGCGGTATACAGCTGAGCAACTGTCAAGTTAATCAATGTTTATTCGACTCATAGAATTGGCTACAATGTTGTCTCTGCCCGCAATGTCTTCAATGCGATAGTCGTATACTTGCAGTGCCAAAGCCCAACGCATTATCCGATCGTTTTGAAATTTGGCGTGGGAAAGGAAAGTTAATGGCTTATGATCCGTTTGCAAAACAAATGGTTTTCCCATCAGAAACAGACGGAATTTGTTAATGCCCCAAATTATTGCAAGACATTCCTTTTCTATCGTTGAGTATTTCTGTTTGGCATTGGTTAGCTTCTTACTGGCATATGTAACTGGATACAGTTTGTCATTGTGTCTGCATCATCACTGCTCCAATACCAACGTTTGATGTATCGGTTCGCAATTTCAAAATTGGTCTTTGCAGAAGACTTTCCTGTATTGTTCGAAAAGCTCTCTTTTGTTCTTCTTCTCACATTACGTTGTTTGGCATCCCCTTCTTGGTTAGATCACTTAGAGGTGCAGCAATCGTAGCAAAAGATGGAATATGATCCCTGTAATAATTTAGCAAGCCAAAGAAACAACTCACCTCCTTTTTAGTCTTGGGAAGTTTTGCATAAAAATCTTCTTTAGGTTATCTTCATTTGGCGTAACCAGGGCTGGATTTCAGCCGGAGCGGTCTGGAGCGCCGCTCCGGAAGCTCGATCAAAAAGTTGACTTGTCCGGAACGGCGTTCCGGAAGCTCAAATATTTTATGTTCTTATTATGCTTTGCCTTGTTCAGAGTAGTGTTAAGATGGTGCTTGTAATTTGTATCATTCATTTGATCATTCAATCACTGTCTCTATATTACTTAGATAATATAGAGACTGTGATTCAATACAATACAAAGATTAAAAAGGAGTCTCTCTTTTACTGTAACCATTGTTAAACAATGGAATTGTGACATTGCAAAAGCAACATTGTGCTTCTCTTGGCTTATTTTGCGTTCAGTCAGCAACAATTGGAAGTTTAGTAAAGTCGCTATTAGTTGAAGCTTAGAAGTAGCACCAGAACATACTCATTTTTATAAGAATTTATAAATCTAATCTGTTGTATGACTTTAATTTGGCCTGACCAGAGCACTCAGTCTGTTCTAGGAAGAAATTAGCATTAAAGTAATATTGAGCCTAGAAGCATAATTATACGAAATTTTGAGACCAAGAATTAGGCTAGGTTGATTTTTTTTACGTGCTGTGCTGGCGCTGCTTAGCACTTAGCAGTCTGAAGTTTTGAGTATTGAGTTGATGTTTTGAGTTTATATAATTTATATAAGTTTGTATAATTTCGTAGCGCATTAAAAAAATTCTTTGACACATCAAATAATTTACTTAATAAACTATTTTTCCGGTAGAAGTAGTCAGTTTAAGTTAAAAATGAACAAAATTACAAGTTTCTTTAGCTCTGCCAGGAAGCGAAAACTTGTGGAAGACAGCCAACAAGCCATTTCCACTCGTGCCGATTCGATCCCTTCTGAGTTACCATCTTCGTCCTCAACTTCTGTTGCACAAGTGTCTACATCTGTAGATGCTTCAATTTCTCCTAATCTACTGGCTCTGTCCTCAACTGATGAATGGCCTGATTGTTGGACTACATTTCAGAAAACAAATGATCAAAACCAGTATGAATGGCTCACAGCCAAAGGCGGAAAAACTTGGTTGTGTAACATGTGGACAAGTTGGCAATTTAGGCGTAGAAAAAACAGCAGGGGCAAGAATTTCACGAGAATGGAGCCAAATAAACATAAATTACTATGGAACTACCAGATCACAACAGTTAAGTTCCCTTCGGAAAAAAATATACGAACATCGCAAAAGTGCTGGTCACAAATCAGTGTCGCTCATTTTAACACAGTCGAAGGAAAACCTTATTTTAAAGTGCAGTTGAGGCACAATATTCCCGTGAAAAAGAGGTCACACAAAAAATATTTCGAACTGCGTACAAAGTCGCAAAGGAAAACCAATCATTTAACAACTTCGAGAGTGAAATAGATGTGCAGGAACTTAATGGGCTTGAAATGGGACGTATTTTACATTCACGTAAAGCCTGCAAGAACATTGTGCACCACGTAAGTACAGAAATGAGGACGATTCTATTCAAAGAAATCGTTGAGAATCGTAAAAATATATCTATAATTCTTGATGAGTCGACAACGTTGAGCCGCGTATCCACGCTGATAATATATCTTCGTACCAGTCTTGACGGAAGCGAACCTGTGAATGTATTTGTAGATCTTGTTGAGCTCGCTAGTCTTACAGCGAATGGCATCTTTGATTCCCTGATGAGCTGCCTAAAATCATATGGCATGTCGACAACATTTTTATCTTCTTGTTTGATTGGTGTTGTATGTGATAGCGCGGCTGTGATGTTAGGTCGCAAAAATGGTGTGGCAAAATTGCTTCGTGATGAATTTCCAGACATTGTGGTGTGGCATTCCATAGATTGGAACTATCAGTTGGTGATGTTGTAAAATCAGTTAATAATGTGAATCGATTTCGATCTTTCATGGACAAGCTCTATAGTCTTTATCACGCTTCTCCTAAAAATAGCAGAGAATTGGGTGAATGTGCAGCGGCTGTTGAAGTGCAGTTGTTGAAAATCGGAAGGGTACTGGACACACGTTGGGTAGCCTCGAGTTTCCGCACAGTTAATGCCGTCTGGAATGATTTCCCAGCACTTGTCGAACATTTCAAAAAGGGAGCTAGTAGCGACACAAGAAATTCTCGGGAACGTGCGAAATATCAAGGACTCTTGTCGAAGATAACATCCACGGATTTTTGTTGGACTTGGCTTTGATGTACGATTCCTTGCAAGAGTTATCCGAAGTAAGCCTCGAACTGCAAAACAAAGCATGTACTATTTGGGATGCAGATAACAAAATTAATAATCTTGCAAAATTATTTGAAATACGTAGGAACGAACCCGGGCGACATTATCGCATTGCCAAGGATGCTGAAGAAAACTTAGAGTTCAAAGGTGTGGAATTGCATTTAAACAATTGCAGATATAGCCCGCCAATCAATCCCCACATCTTCTATCAACACTTAGAAAATTCCATCCGAGATCGCTTGTTGAATTCAACAGACTCGTCATTTATTAACGCCTGCAAAATAATTGATCCAACTACTTCGCCAGAGGACACAGTAATGACACACGGAGAAAACGAAATCACTGAAGTGGCAAAGAGATTGCGCTTAGATGAACGCGAAGCTGTGAGGGGACTTCGTGAATATGTGACTACAAAAAAAAGATCCCAGAGTCTTCAAAATTTGATAACGTCACTGAAATCCATTCCAATTTCATCGAGCGAGTGTGAGCGCGGATTTTCACAAATGAACCTCATACTGACATCTGACCGTGCTTCTCTACACACTGTAACTGTCTCAAGTTTACTTTTTATACCAATGGTCGGTCCTCCACTGAGACAGTTTTCACCAGCGAAGTATGTTGGATCCTGGTTGCGCCAGGGACGTAACTCGGCAATTGAGAACCGAAGTCGCCAAAGGTCTTGTGGTTTCGAATACGATAAATGTCTTGAAACGTTGTGGAACTTGCTGTAATTTTTTGTGTTATTGTTTCACAAAATATTCGTATTTCACTAAAATACGAATATTTGCATTGAACAACGTGATATAAAAAGAATTTGTTAACTCGTGTATTTCCTCTAGTCTAGAGATAAATATTATAATTTTTCAATATTTCGTTTTAACATGGACACAATTGGTCCCTTGCTTGTCAAACTGCCATTAAACCGCGCTGCTGGTGCTGACAAAATTTCAGCTGAACATCTTGTTTATGCTGATTATTCTATTCGTTTTTATATTGGTGTACTTTTTAATATGTGTCTTAATCATGGCACTGTACCAAATTCTTGCTTGGACACTGTCTTAGTCCCGATTGTAAAGAATTTGAATGGCGACATTCAAGATTCAGGTAACTATAGACCTATTGCTGTAGCGTAGCCACAGTAATCTCAAAACTGTTTGAACGTTTTATTTTGAATCATCTATTGCCATTCTTGAATACCAGTGACAATCAATTTATTATTATGTTTGCTGATGACATTTGCTGCATCTCTGCTAGTTTGTGTGGCTTACAAAATTTGTTAGATGTTTGCCACAATTATGCTGTTGAACATGAAATTACTTTCAATTCTAAAAAGTCATTTGGTAGGGTCATGCGGAGTCAAACGGGACACTTTTTCAGTTTTTTGAATGCCACATAAAACCTATAATGAAATTAAAAAAAAAAAATATTTACCACAGAGCATTACACCTTTTAGCAATGAAATAAGACATTTTTCAGAAAAATTAAAAACTTGCAAAAACACAAAAAAATGTACTAAGCTGGGGTAGGTGTGGCCCATTTGACCCCATCAGCTGTGGGGTCAAATGGGCCACAACTTCTATATGTCTAAATGGTAAGGAAAGAACTTTATTTTTGCTATTTTATCACAGACCTGTTGGGTGGCATGTATTTTGTTCAAGTGATGCTCAACAATTTTAGCAATGAAGGCCTTCTACGCCCTTTTCAGATAAAGGTAGAACACATAATTTGCACTGCTCTTTTTCGCAACTAAAATTGAATGATATGAATAAGGAAACATTTTACAAATGTTTAATTTTAAACCGGCAGTCATAAACAGAGTAGAAGGGGCCAAGTCAAACAGCACGGTCTATAGTTGACAATTGAAATAGGATACTATACAATAGGGTGATAGATTCATAAATTGGGGAAAAGTTAAAAGTTTGAAATTCAAATCGGGCACCCTCTCGCATCGTGTCAATACCTGAAAAAATAATCCTGTCAAATTTTTGGGGCAACTGAAAACATTTTTAAGGTTGCTACCTACTTTGAAAGCTTCACGGAATACACTAATAGCAACACGGGATTACATGATAGGAAAATAATGACAAAATTACTCAAAATTAATTAGTTCAGTGTTGACAGATGTCCAGAATGTTATTAGTTATAGTTATTGCATCAGTGTAGACTTATTCCTATCTGGATACAGCTGTCTGGAATTTTAGACTGTCATGAGGAGGAACTGTATTTGCTCTTTGTCATTGGTGTGCAGAAAATTGTATTGGCTCATCACGCTCAAATTTGTATTTGCCACACCACATTCAGATGTCATTCACAACTCTCATGCCAAGTAGAGTCGATGTTGTAGCAATGTAGGTGTCATTGAGTTCCTAAAGAGGTGGGTCTTGACTCAAAAAGTCAAAATGCAGTTCAGTAATTTTTTAAATCGTGTGTTGTTTGCTGTGATGAAGTCCTGCAGTTCTTTCCTATTGACAGTCATCAAGTCCACAATGGCACGTTTAGAAGGGTTCTCAAATCTTGGACTTTTCAAAGCCTTTACCACTTTCAATTTTATGCTTTCTATTTTCCTTTTGCTCAAAGAGAGAAGGCATGTCTAGAGCATGCAACCAACAGCTATGTATGTCTAATAATAATAATAGGCCTGTTTACCTAAAAATACCATATAAATTAAATAGAATTAAAAAAGTTATGCGAGTGAGCTATAACTTGTCAAAAAGTCAATGTGGCCCATTTGACCCCATTTTATTTAAACAAAAAATTACAAAAAGTAAAAAAGTGGGACTATTAATATTTTCAACATACTAATTCAGCATTCGGGGTGTATGCTGTTCAGTAAATTTTCATTCCAGCTTAATTAGTTTTTGTGGTATACCAAAGTTTTTTTGGTAAATTTTCAAATTTTAATACATCTTCACATTTTTTGGCCACTTTTTGCATCATCTGAAGTATATTTTCTAAATGTAGATCTGTGTTTGTTTTACATGATGCAAATCTATGGGAAAGCAGCTTTTAAATGAGCTATTAACTTCCGATTTTAAAAAAGAATAAGTAGGAAAAAAATGTGATAAGTAAACAGAGTAACAGAATGGCCCGTTTGCCCCCGCGTCCCATTTGACCCCGCTTGACCCTATGTTATTCTCCCCAAAAAGTTTTATCTTTCACGTGCTCCTCTGCTACATCTAGGTAAATCTGAAATTGTGTTCACAGACTCTGTAAAATACCTGGGTGTATTTATTGAGAGTTCTCTCTCAGATGAAAATGATATTTTAAGGCAAGTACGATCTCAGTACTGTGCTGCAAATAATGCAAAATCGCATTTTTTTAAATGCTCACCTGCTGTAAAAAACATTTTATTTCGTTCTTATTGTATGTCGTTTTACGCATCCCAGTTGTGGAACAAGTTTAGATCTTCTAGTAAGTTTATAAAACGATTAGGCCTACGTGTTGCTTACAATGACTCTTTCAGAATATTGCACAATTTGCCTCGTTATGTCAGTGCCCGTGAATATCAAGTAATGAATAATATAACAACGTTTGATGCTTTATTGAGGAAAAACATGTTTTCGTTTATTAACCGTTGCATACACTCCTCAAATCGCTTTATATCAGACCTGATGTCATCTGTTTGTTTTTATTGTTCTGAATACTTTCAATTCTTCCTACGCTCATTGTATGTAAATTTGTAACAGTGGGTTAGATAGCCTATTTATTGAGCTTTTCAACCGACCGACGCCATCCAAAGTGGCTCTCTGTCACCTTTGTGCGTTTGCAGTTTGTGTATTATTTCGTTGTTTTATTTTGGATATGGACATTGGACAGCTTTGTCTGACGCAAATAAATAATAATAATAATATCATCTACAGACTAGCCTATGATACTTACTTTAGCAACGTTTTAATCACCTACATCAAGTGTGTTGCTTCAAAGCTTTATAAGGCCATATTTCTGAAGCTCTTCTACTGCACCTATAGCGCATTTGGAAAGGAAAAAACTACCGCTCCGGAAGCTAATCTTCTGGAAATCCACCACTGGGCGTAACGGGTCTGCTACTATTCGGTGAGTCCGAATTCGGTGAGTCCGATTCGGTGAGTCTGATTCGGTGAGTTCCTAACTTCTAACCCCTAACCTTAACTCCTAACCCCTAACCCTAAAACGGCAATGATAATTAGGCTATGGTACCCGATAGTATAAAAAAAAATCCCCCGTTAAGGGATCGGACTCACCGAATCGGACTCACCGAATCGGACTCACCGAAACGGGCCATTCCGTGGAATCCGGGGCGTAACCAATCATATCCTACTCTATGACCCAAAAATTCAACATCCTTGGTCGCAACAACGCATTTTGACGGGCGGGCTGTTAAATTAGCGGCATGAAGGCGCCCAAACAGTTTGTCGAGTGTCCGTACATGTGTGTCCCAATCTTTAGTGTGTATAATCAAATCGTCAATGTAACTTTCCACATTATCCATTCAGGATAGAATCCTTCTGAATGCGCGCACTAAAGTCGCCCCAGAGTTTTTTATACCCAATGGCATTCGAATGAACTCATATGTTGCATCTGGTGTAACAAAAGCAGTCTTGGTAATATCCATTTCTTTCACTGGGATCTGCCAATAACCCTTACTTAAATCAATTTTCGTGAAATATTTACTATTACCCAAGCGTTGAAATAAACCTTCGGCCGTGGTCATCGGTTCCGGATCTCGGAGAGTAATTTTATTGAGCTTTTGAAGAATCCAAAGTGAGCTGGGGATGGACCACTCAACGCTTTGGAAATTAATCGACAGTTTGTGGAAGGTGCAAATATCTCGCGATCTGGAGAATGAGCAAATGATTGCTGGATATGCACTCATTGCACTGCCAGCAAAGCGTGGAAAGTATAAAGATGCAAATAAAACGCTGTTAACCTTAGTAAGTCGCTTCATCGGGAGAAGTGGTGACTCCAATCAAACAATGAGGGACTTTCTTCGAAGAAGTAAGCTACAGCTTCCACATGGGACCCCAACTTTTTATCTTCACTTTTGTCTGTTTATTGTGTTTTTTACGTGTTTTATCATTTGCACTGTTTAATTACGCATTTTCGTATTTTATTTAAATTGCTTAATAGAAATCTTCATCCTTACACCTCGTGCACCTGTCCAAACAAAAGAATTTGCTAAGTGGGTTCTAGGCAGTAGGTTACTTGCATAGCAGGCACTGCACACTGATATGTTTAATAGTGAAATTCACTTTGTAACACAGTGGGGAGAACTGTCACATTCTCAAGAATTTCTGATAAACTTGACACACTTTATAGCACCCAAATGCACTTAAATATCCTGACGCCACAGTGTGCACACTTGTTTGACAGGCGCCTAACTGCCTGCACTTAAAAGATGTTGACCCCCGCAATCATTCAAAGGGGCTTGAACTTGAAGAAACCACCTCGTATTTGTTGGATATGGTATGTTTTTCTTTGAAGTGTTTAAATTTGGTGCCCAAGTCACATTGATACTGGGCACAATTTATCTTCTCAGTGGCCCTGGTTGTTGCTTGGTACAGGTACACCCATCAAGCAGTGAAGCGATAATCAGGCACTCTTGAAGAAGGTGCTTTATGGCAATGCTTACGGTCCTTTAAAAAGGTTCATTTAGGAGTAAACTTTTGGGTAGACTTCAAATTTGGCTTTCAAATTTTTGTTTTATATTCACTTGACATAGTATGGCTTTTAAGATGTAGAAGATATTTGATTGATTTCCTTGGGACGACTTTCAATCTTACAACATATATATACATTTAAGACCAACGTTCCTGCAAAATTTGTAATTGTGTGTTCTTGCATTAGTACATTTATTACAATATTGCAAGGATACATAAATTTACTTATACAGTAGGCACACACACCTCCGACTCCGAGCCGAAACCACTACCACCTTGAGTTGAAAAAAGGGGGCCAGAGTTTGGCCGGAAGTAGAGATTGTTCCATCACTACAAGCCTCATCCTGCTATGGTATATCCATAAGACCTCACTCTCTTTTTAGTATGACTTAGTTATTTTTTTATTTTTGAAACAATAGGATTTTATTTTGTCAGGTGATAAAGTTTGAGGATGTCTGTTGTAGAGCACAATGAAGATGATCAACACGCCACACCCCACAATAACACATAAAAACTCACATTTTGTTGTGGCAGCTTGAGCTTGTTTCTTTTTAACATACTTCTTTCTATCATCTTTTTGCTGTTGCCCAGATTTTTGCGGTGGCCTAGATTTTTGTGGTGGCCCAGATTTTTGTGGTGGCTTGGACTTTTTCGGTGGCCCAGATCTTTGTGGTGGCCCACTTGATGGTGCAGGATGAAATTCATGGAAAGTGGAATAAGTTGCCTCCATAAAAGCACAGGTTGCTTAGAAAAATAACAATTAATTACGAGTATCTAATGAATGCAATTTTCAAAATTGTTAAGCTTGCATTTTGCATGCTAGTAATTATCTCATAGCCTAGTCCTGTAAGCTCCCTAAAGTCATTAAATAGCCTCCGAAACTATTACGGCAGTATAATATAATAATAATAATAAATATTTGAGTTTGTAAGCACCCAGGTGCTTTTTCATCATTCTGATATACATAACGCATTTGCTGTTGATTAGGTTAACAGCTAGTTTCATAACTAATAACTCTAACCATCAATAAGATCTGATAACATATATATATAAACTTTTAGAAGACATATTAGTGGGAGCAGAAAATGAAAAAAAATACGATCATATGTACATGAAAAATACATACACAATAGTACTGTCACTTAATACATAACATCATAAGATGATTTCAAGGTAAATTTCAATGGATCACTGTTCCAGTGCTTGTCAAGTCTTGCCTTGAATGCATTCAAGCTAAGTGCATTTATGACTGTTGGTGGTAAATTATTCCAGGCATTTACTACATGTACTGTGAAAAAGTTGCTTCTCAGCCTTGACATAGTTTGTGGCTTATACAATTTTAAGTTATGGCCTCTTGTATCATAGGTATTTGGATTCATTTGAAACAATGGAGTATAATTTACATCATAAAAACCATTTAAATATTTATACACTTGAATAATATCATGGCGAAGACGTCGGAATGCTAGAGTAGGCAAGTTTAATTTTTCTAATCTTTCAGAATATGACAAACGCTTGTAGGCCATGTTTGGTTGCCAACTTCCATAAGCCAACATTTCTCCACTTCATTCATACTTTAAACTTTTTGTCTACTTGTGTTTGGAAGTGAAACTTTTTCTCTTCACTCGCAACCTTTTTACACAAACAATGTAAAGTCTAGCACACACTGACAAGAAACATTGCTGATAAAAGTTGTGCAAAAGTTTGAGCGTCAACTTATAAAAACTTACAATTGATTGAGTTTCGCTTTTTGAAGCATGATCGTTGCTTACTTCGCAATGTACAGTATATTTTAATGACCTGTTTTAGCCTGATGCTGCGAGTTACACTAGCTTTCGAAACACAGTTCCTTTTTCATGCGCTATGACGAATGGTGTTGAATTCAATGAGTTGTTTTTCAATGCGGCCCTTTTGTTTGGTTTCAGGATGTTGAGTTTTTTGTTGTAATTGTACCGCGTCGTTTTCTCCTGTAGAGATTTTCTCTACAGGAGAAAACGACACGGTACAACTACGCTTCAAAGAAGCCATTTTCATAAGTAGATAGAATCCAAACATCAACAACCATGACAAAAGGGAAGAACTACATCACTTAATCAATTAATCAACTAATTTAACAAAATTTCACAGCAATAACGCTTAACAACAATTATATCATAGCTGAGTGTTTCTCTGCAAAAAATTATTTAAAAGACCCAATTTGCTTTCTTGAAATAATGTACACCCCATTACAGTAGAATTCGCCTATAACGGCACCTCTAGGGGATTACAAAAACTGACGTTATAGCCGAATTGACATTATAGACGCACTACCATACCGCAAACTATTCTAAAACTGTCTTTTCGGGAAAAAAAAGTTAATTCAGTTAATTAGTTTATACAGTAGGCTACTGCACAGTGCACGTACAACAGTTGCTTTGAGTTGTTTAAAGGTCAGCTGTAGAGCTACTTTTTACACGTGATAGTTTTTCACGCAGGAAAAAAGTTAATTGAGTTAAAGTCCCTGCTGCAAACGACACAGCAAAATAAAGGGAAAACATTTTGCAAGCAGCAGCGCTAACTGGATTAAAAGACTGACCGTTCGTGGTGAAGGCTTAAAGTGACGTTATAAACGAACAAAAGACGTCTGGGGACCAATAAAGGGTGCTGTTACATGCAAATTGACGTTATGGGCGATGCTGTTGTAGCCGAACTAGAATGTACGTAAAAGATAGGAATTCTACCGGGACCGACAAAATGTGACGTAATTGGCGAATTGACGTTATAAACGAAGCCGTTATAGGCGATTTCTACTGTAGTTCTAAGGAAAAATTTAAAGCATGATGGTTCAATAAACACGTAGCTACTCAACTAGAATATAACAAATTTTGTGGAACTTGTTTATCCAGACCATAATAAATTTTGAGAAAAATATGGTAACAAAAACGGCAAAAAAACAACAAAAAACATTAAAACTAAGCTAACATAAGACCTAAACCTAAAAATAGGAAGTGGTTATGACTGTTAATTTGAAAAATTTTGAATTACTGTGCAGAAAGTAGGCTAAACCTAGACTTAAACCTTTTCCAGATTTGAAAATTTTGTTACACTGGGGACAATTTTTTTTATTATTTAATTGTACCATATATTTGAATCACAGCTTTTTGATAGCACACTATAGCAAAAGGAGCCATAAATATAGCCACTCCCTACAAAATGTGCATTTTTACACTTGATTTATGAGTGATTTAATCTTCAATGCATTCCACAAGCTACATATATTTGGTGACATCATAATTTAAACTTTCAAAGTAAAAAGTTCTGGAAAGTTGTCAATCCTTTTGTTTTTGTGCAATAAAGTTTAAATCGCCCTTGTTGCAAGTGTATATTGCACAGTAATTTATTTTAGTGTCAATGGCTAAACCATTTTTAATTACTCAAGTACTGTAGTGTGCATGTCTCTGCACAGTGCACACCTATGTGTATGAATGTGTTTTTTAGATGCATTGTTATAAGGGTGGTGGTTGACTAGATGACCGTTTATGGCGTTTCTCTGCTATCCTGATTGCGCCATAATCTAACCAACAGCTATAACTTACAATGCATTGCTTTTATTTAGTCTGCTTGTTTGTTTATATATAGGGCTATTGAAACAAAATAAATTGACTTGACTTGTCACTGTCACTAAAAAAATGTCACAGTTTGGCAAAACTTTTCAGAGTTGCCATTGCCAGACTCACACCTATTCAATTCAATTCAATTTATTTTTTGCTGCTGGCGCAAACATGTACAAAACGGCAAAGTAAACATACGAATTTGACACCAACAAAAGGAAAAGATGGCAAAACCCAAAATTTTAAAATATACATCAATAAAACAGTGTTACCACTATCTTAAAATTGCACAGCCACCAAACCTAGAAGCAAATTAGAAAAAAAAACTTTGTTTTTTGGGAAAATAGTCCTACAATCACAATTAACACTTACAAGTGCAAGGGCGATTAAACTTTTTAACACAAAGAAATCTGTGAAATCTTTTGACACTGCCCCTAAATTTCTCTACCAACAAAGGAACTTCTAAAACTGAAACCGCAAGAACTGCTCTTCATTCAACGGTATCAAGTTGATGGAATAGCTCACAGACAGCATCAAGTGGGAACTTCGTTTTGCCAATCTTGGTGACCGACCCAGGGAAATCAAGAACATAAAAATCTGCTTCTACATACCTCTAAACCAGGTCTGCGTCAAAAGCCTTTACAAGTGTGCAAAGACATCAAAAATAACCTATCAATGGCTTTGTCAGTCCGATGATAAAGATTCAAAAACCAATCGTTTTTTTTTGCATTTCTAACTTGTTGTTAGTAGGCTATTATTCCAAAATCATTCAAAATCTTAATTTCCGGAAGTCTGGAAACAATTTTTGTATCTGACAACACTGCGACAGACAACTATTGTTTCACGCTTGACTAGTTTGCAGAGATAAACGTCATCCTAAATTAAGCATCCTATGGATCCGTAATTGAGCTTCTCTCAAGCACCAGCTTGCTGAGCGAGAGAGAGAGAGAAAACTTTTATTTTGTCTGTTGCAACAATAGCACGGTACAATTATACACAACATGAATAGAATAGCACCATAGCCATCTAGGTACCACAACAGACAGGAAGCAGTGAAAGACTATATCAGTCATCGAGTCAGCAGCTTCCCTGTTGTTGCTAGCGTGCAGTTGTCCTCGTGCGTTATATTGCTGTTCCCGACAATTTTCACCAAATCAAACGTCATATAAAAACCGTTCAAGTCTACTGAATATTACGTCATGGAAATTCCTAAAGCATGTGCCAAAATTGCACCAGCGTTCATAAGAATTGTGTCAAACCTGTTTGGGCCTGTTTGGGCCTGTTTAAACAGGAAATATTACATCAGCTTTAAACACCTGTTGGAATGACTTCATAATTGTCTTTCATTATTGCGTCACAGTACTGCATACGTGAATTTGAGATATTGCTATCTATTCTGGTCATTCGTAAAATGATTGTTTGAAAGTTGGCCGCACATTTAACTGTTGGCTTAGTGCTTGCTAGCTGGACAAAGGTTCCGTCTTTTATCCAAGTAATCTGTTCTGTAGTGACAGTTTTTCAGTGGTGTAAGGCGTTGCACCCCCTCGTTTTCGGTAGCCGTGGGCTAATTTTACAGAAATACACTGTTTGAAAAGAAGTTCAAGTGTGTGTTTCTTCGGTCATTATATACAGACGAACGGATTCGGGAACTTTATGTTAAAATTTTCCCAAGAAGAGATTATGGTTTACCGCTGTGACCAATTGCCTTTCTCATTATATTTGCATTTGAATAATTGATAGTGACTATATCGTTTGATCCGTTATAGAGCAATTTTGTGTCACTTTTGTACGAGGATGGCGCCTCCCCATAATCCCTCCCTGGCGTTTGTCACTCCGTTTTACTAATATAGTCTTGTTACTCAAAGCAACAAACAGTTTGCCAGGCTGTTAAAAATGAAGCTGATAAACTGTTTGTTGCGTTGAGTAACAAGACTATACTCATAGCCGTACGAGCCAGGGGGGCAGCTGCCCCCCCCCCCCTTGTTGTTTCAAAACGTCGCGAATTTGGGCAAAATCTTACAATTATTAGGGCAAAAATTGCTTTATGAAAAGCTACAAAATTTCATGAATTAAGAAAAACTATAAATTAATATCTTTTACCTATTCAACTAAATACAGCCTCTTATTTGCATAAGAAATGTGCCGCAAAATTTTCATTTGGCACACCCGTATTGATGTATTGTATTGCATGGTGATCAAACTGTAGTAGCCTACGAAATGCATTTAACCAACTGCATCATGCCAATTTGGGCAGCCACCAAAATATGTCTCTTAAACTTTTGTGAAACTGCCCAAATCAAAACGCAAAATTTGCTATAGCCTATAGCTAATTTTATTAATTTTCACAAATGCATCGTGTTGATTTGGGCAGCTGAAAACATGAAATTATTTGATGAAACTGATTAGTCTGTTTATGCAACTTCCCAAATTAGCGTGAGGCAGTTTCCCCAAAATGAACAAATTCAATAATTTTTCCCATTTAGGCCTACATAACTATATCGTTTAGATTTGGGCAACAAAAAAATATGAAATTATCTGATCATAGTCTATTTACAAAACTGCCCAAATTGGCATGATGCAGTTGCCTCGGCAAGAAAATTTACAAAGTCTTTAATTTTTTTCATAAAATGTGTAAATGCATCATCTTGATTTGGGCAACTGCAAAATATGAATTTATGCAAATCTGGTGAATACTTTTATAAAAAAAATTCGGTGGAGAGTTTGCAGTACATTTTCAACCATAAACGGACAGTCACATAGCCTACCTAAGCAACACCACAACATTTAACAAAAAAATGTTATACCTGTTAAATGTAATGTTAATGTTGTGGTGTTGCTTAGCTTTGTTTGGTTACTTTTATAAAACTACCGTACCCAAATTAAAATGATGCAGTTACACTCCAAAATAAAAATGAAATATTTAGTTTGTTTATGCAATTGTGTCATGTTAATTTCACCAACATTTAAAATGCTACTGCTGAAATATATCATCTCAAACCAATCATAATATTTTCATTGATTTCAAAGCTTTCCAAACTCAAAATCTGCCATGCAAGCTGACAAAATATTTGCTTTGCAAGATCTTGTGTGAAACATGGCAGCTCCACTTTTTTCATTAATATCTTGACTTCTGTTCTCTGGAGACAGATCCAGTTGTTTGCATTAACTTGATCTGCTTTTTCTGGTTGCAAAAAAATGTTGGCAAGCTGCACGCATAAAAAGTGTTTCTTGTGATGATGTAGAAAGCATATTTTTATAGTTTTTAGCTTAAGCATTCAACACTTAGGGGAAGGGAAGGTAATTTGATACGGAAGGTAATTTGATACACCCCCCCTACAGAAATGTACAAAAAATATTAGTCAAAAATATTGTCATTAGGTGGAAGATCTGTGAAAATAATGCCTACAAAAATTGCACCATGCAGCTAACTCGTGCTTTTATGGCATAAAATTGTAAAAGTGTGTTTTTTAAGTATTTTCGTAAAAATTTTAACTCATGATTATTTTCGTCTGGAAAATTAAAGAAAAGTTCCTGAAAGATCAAACCAAACTCATTTGACAGTTCATTGATAAGGCTTCAAGGGCATGTCACGTTTTTTCTGCGATGTGCATCCAAGCATACAAAAATCAGAATTTTATAACTTTTTTTGAAAAAGGTAAATTGATACATGTAGAGAAGGTAAATTGATACAGTATATTAAATTCTTTTTGTGACTGTAATAAATGTTGTTATTGATCTAGTTGATTTAAATAAGTTATTCTTTGTTAACATGACCTACTACTTTGGGAAACAACCATTATATGGGCTTTCGTAGGCCTACACGCTATCTGCTTTCAAAAAATGAGAAAAGCGCAAAGCACCCCCCTTGAATAAGAACTCCAGCCAATGATCCTTCCCATGTCCATCCCGCTGCAGAAGCTTTGCCGCACACTAGGTCTCAACAGTCATCCTTGCACCCAAGCAAGCCAACCGCGTTTTAAATTTTCATTTATTGCTTTGTTGTCAAAGGGGATTTCTGTATTAGTTTTACTGTATCAAATTACCTTCCGGGTGTATCAATTTACCTTCCGTGGAAGGTAAATTGATACATTTGAGTGACGTTTTTGAAATTTTAATTAAAAAAAAAGTAACAAAAATAGAAAAGTGAAAATGTTTTTAAAAAGTGTGTAAGGGATCAGACTTTCATTTCAGCTTAAAATCAATAGTTTGTGTCACGTAATTTTCAGTTAACAGGCAAAAATGTTAAAAGTGTATCAAATTACCTTCCCTTCCCCTACTGCTGCACGATGGCATGCATTGGTCATGTGTACCGTACCATAGTTTACTGCAGATGTATAGCCTTTGGTTCTGATGTCAGCAGTTAGCAAGCGCTTGCAATAGCCTACTGCAGAAATTTGACTATGAGAGCAACATATCTAAAACATTTGGCTATATCTGGATGTGTATTAGGGTGTGGCTGGTGCCGTTATGTTATTCAAATCAGCTCTTCTTTTAGCATACTCTAAAAATTTCAGCTGATTTCGACAACATGTAGGTGTAGCACATGGGATTTAAAGATTGCGCAGTCACGCGGCACCGAAAATAGTCAAAAATCGCTTGTTTTTTTAACATTTTTCAGTAATACAAGCATATTTTCAACTATAAAATGTATTATTAAGATAGGCATAGGCTACACATTGTGTATGCCTATCTTAATTTTGATATTAGGCTACCTCATAGGCATTGATATTATGCAATGGCGGTCTGTACACTTTCCTAAAATATCTGCTGTTGTTTGGAACTGATGAGAAAACTTTTCAAAATACCATTAGAAAAAGTTCCTGATGACTTACAAAGTTACAAGATGAGTTCGTTGACTTCAGAAACGACTTTGCAAGTTAAGACATGTTTGAGACTTTATCGATCTGCCAGTTTCGGGCAACAAAGGTGTGTTTTTCTTCCACTGTATCGGTAGGCTATAAAGAATGTATCAAAGTGCTTGCCTTTCAGCAGCACATATTTATCTGAAAAAGATTTTTCCACCTTGGTGGAGATGAATATAAAAGCTTGAAATCGACTTGATGTGGAAGATGGAATGCGTAAATTGCGAGCTCTGGTGGTCCTATACTTGATTCAAGTGTCGGGTATGAGAAGATAAGGTTCTCATTGTACTAAGCCTTCGGCACTAAGGTGATTAGGGTAGCCAGTTCCTTTCTCTCGGCCGCCTTTCCTGCAGCAACTATGCCCACCCAATTTATTATACCCTGGGTAGAAGTGAGTAGTGTTTTCAACAACCAGTTTAGCTCGGATTCGAAGCAGGCTTGCACAATTGGAAAACCAACGCCTTATCTGTTGCGCCATCAGCCCACCCGTACAAAAATTGATAGGTTGATCAATAATATGTTCAAGAGCAAGTGTCTCTCTAATGCTCGATAGAAAAAATGTTGACTACCGCTGGTCTTATAGTCTATTTTTTCTGATAGGCACTTAAACATATGAATGTTTGGTAAGACAAATGAATCATTGGACCAATCAGAAGTTACATGAACAGCGTCAGCCCCGTTAGCTCAGTGGTTACGCGCCCGACTCAAGATTACGCGGCGCTGGTTCAGCTCTCGGGGTGTACGCTTGAGCAATGCATTTCAGGACTGCTCTCCATTCAGCGGCACCTAGTGAATGGAATAATTCCCAGCCAACAACACTTCAACAATCGGAAAACTTCAGTCTATCAATCTCGGTTTTGGCCCTACGCCAAAAGCCTCTACATTCTACAAGTAGGCCTATGCAAAACTATCACGAATAACCTATCAAGGCTTTGTCAGCCAGATGATAAAGATGCAAAACCAACCAGCATTGTTGGAGAGTTTTAGTATTGAGTTAGACTGAAATTAGGCTACTCTTACTGTAAAATGCGTAGGCCTAATTGGTAATTGGCATTTGTTTCAAAAATATGTGGGGAAGGCCTACTCGCGGCCATTCATTTTCTCCTCATTTATCTACTATAATTTGTAATGATATCAATTAATTTTTTCATAGACATAGCCCTAGTATTTTAAAAGTTTAAATAATAACCCGCCAACTCTATTTCAGCAAAGTGACGCTCAGACAGTTGAATAATGGATGTCAATTGACATTTGGACTTACTTCGTCGCCAGGTAGGCCCAAAACAAATAAACCTTAACTCGTAGTGACCACGCTGTAGCAAGCTTCAGTTGATTCAGCGACGAGTAGAAGTGCATAAGTTCCTGTTAAGTTTCGTTGTTTGTACAAACAGTGAAAGAAGTTACCTTGTCAAGTTTAAACTTGGTTTAGATACCGTAGGAGTCGATAGATAGACTACGGTATCGGTAATGTTGAATATTTTAGAAGCAGCTAAAGCTTTAACAAATTAGTCGGCTTCTTAATAAGTAGGCTATGTATGCTATAAGTTAATTGGTAATCACTAGGGCAAGTAAAGTAAAAAAAAGTAAAGTTTATTTTAGTAACTTGTTGCGGTGTGGTTTTAAGTAGGACTTCTGGACACAAGGAGTAGGCTTTCGCAGTAGCCTACAGATTTCACTGGTTAATCAATTTATGTTTTCTTTTGCTTATGCTTTTCCACGTATTGAAGAAACCGAATTAACGGCGGCAAAAGTTTTATCAATAAATTATGCAAGTTTCCGACCCAAGCTGATTTTGTTTTGCCTACTTATTATGTTTAATCGTTCTGTTGTGTGTTAAAATGAAGGACCCTTGTGTAACCTTTCATCCGCCCCGTTAGCTCAGTGGTTACGCACCCGGCTCAAGATCACGCGGCGCAAGTTCGATTCTCCGCAGCAAGATCACGCGCTTGAGCAACGCATTCAGGACTGCTCTCCATTCAACGGCACCTAGTGACTAGAATAATTACCCGACAACAAAACTTCAACAATCAAAACTTCACTCTGCAAATCTCGGTAACCGGCCCTGCGTCAAGAGCCTCTACAAGTATGCGATACTACCAGGAATAACCTATCAAGGCTTTGTCAGTCCGAGGGTAAAGATACAAAACCAACCAACCATCCTCAATAACATCGTGGGAGCAGAATAGAGTTCGCGAGACATCATCAGCGCCTATCTCATTAGACTACTCATGGAAATTATTTATAGAAAGCATTTCGGGGTTCTACATTCACATTTCTAAAGTTTTCTAGAGACAATAAGCAACATTGTGTTGGTTCACGTTTTCATTGGCTTATCTTTCTGCAGATTTGGTCAGAAAACATTATAGCCTACTGGGAGGCCTATATTTTTGGGCTTTAATAATTTTCTGGCTCCTTATTCTATTTTATAGAAGGCACTCAAGGGTTTATTGGAAATCCTTGAGATAAAGATATTTCATGGAAAAGATTAAGGCGTCAATGTGCAGAAGGATACAAGATAATTCAGCGCTTGTAAACGCCCAACATTGGCTTTGGTGTGTTATTTTCTCGTGCGTCATAATACCAAGACAAAAGCAACGGCTAAGAAGCGTTTCACTTCTTCAGAATGGCTTGCGTTTTGAAAATAAAGAACCTTATCAAAAAAGTTATCTTTAAATCGAACTTTGGATTAGGCTACTTTAGTTGAGGGTCAATTGGTATCCACATTGGATTGCGTGCTAACAATAAAAGGCAGGTTATTATTCTGCTTTAAGTAAACAAATGTTCTGAAACCTTTTTCACATTTGGAATATTTTCTAAAATGCGGTATTAAGAGGGCTTTAAGTTTATTGCTTCTGGTATAAATGGATCCGAACATAGACTGTAAGCTAAACATAGTAGGCTACATTATCATTCTCTGTTTTAAAATGTATTTACGAGATATGTCTGCAAATAAGTCTTTTGGGCTAAATGATCGGGTCGGTCTTATTGGTTTACTGTAGACTTGTGCGTGTTACTGAATAATGAATAGAATGAGAAGATTTTCTCTTGTTTGCATCTGCTGTAAAGAAGTTAAGTTATGTGCCTAAAATAATTGAGATTTTTCACAAAAACGATTTTAAAATGAAGCCTCGGTGACGAGCTCTATTCGTTATCATGTAAAGCTGAGCAGCACAACTGGATTTAATACGTTACTTCACCTACATACAGTACAATAAAAAATAAATTAAATATTTTCAGTGCAGCTTTGATGCAGCACATTTCTTTTCTGGAAACAAACAATTTGCCATTTTATTTATTTTTTTAGTTTTACTGAAAATACAAACAATTCCCTTTAGTAAAACATCGCTGCAATTGAATACCCTACTTTGAACTAAATTTCTGAAGTAATCTTGTATCATGATATTGCAAAGTAGTGGTCAGTTGCGCTTCAATTGCTTTGGCATTGTACGCAGTTGTAGTCGTTTCAAATTGAAATTGATGTATTGTTTTGAAACCGCAAAGTAGCCAAATTACCGAGTAGTGAGAGCCATGGAAGAACGTTCGAAAGGGCGTCGGTTCGACACCACTAAAGAGCATGCGGCTGTGCCTCTGGCAGGACACTTACTTAGGCATGCCTAAAGGTGGACATGAAGATTGGCTTCCTTGCCTTCCCGTCCACTTCATCTAAATTTTTAACCAGCACGCGTAATCCTGGATATGACATAAAAAACTAGCGTGCAATACATCGAAATCGATTACATCATCATAAAAACCGTTTTTTTCCTGATTTTTAGAGAACTAACGTTACCAACGTGTGCTAACGTTTTATATATGTAAAAGCAATGAATTTATATAAGTGTCGTAAAATTGCGTTATTATTATTGCTATCGTGTTTCCCTTACTGTGCTTGTGGCTTCCTGATTGCTGACTATGCTTACTTGATGAGCCATGAGTCTGCTACTCACATTGTAGTGCAGTAGCTATAGGAAGCGTTGTATGCTGTGTAGTATGAGCGCATCTTTTGTTATTATCGTTCTATTTTATGTTCCATAGAGTTAAGTTTGCAACCAGCATATTAAAGCTTAACAAAGGTTAACTTAAACTCGATGTGCTTTATTACAAAGTTATGAAAACATACTTTTTTCTGATTTCTGTAGAGAACTAACATTACCTGTAAAGTACTGTTACAACGTGTGCGTTTTATATATGTAAAAGCAATGAATCAATATAAGCTTTTGCTAACAAGTTTCTCACAAATATGCAGTAGGCAGCGGCAGAACTTGTTTCTAGTTTTTAGTGAGAAATGAGAATGATATTACTGGGAGAAGTAGCCTACTCTAATTTAAATTTCATAGCCAGCCATAGGATGTAACAAAATAAATTTATTTTGGTGTGTTTGGTTATATATTAAAGATAAATAAAAAAATAACTTCATGAATCTCACACGAAGGAGTTTATAGCCTAATATTTGATTTCAAACAAAGAGGTTTGTCTCTAGAAAACACTGTCAACAGCAAATTGTTTCCAAACAACGCGTTTTTGTTTCGTTGCTCAATTTAATTTTATAATAGGCCTATTAGCCTATTACTAAAATTTTATCCTAAATATTGCTATTGATACGTGAGTAGCGCTGTGACTATTTACAATACTATTCTGATAGTTACTTTTGACTAAACAAATATAACATGTTTCACTGTGAACATCAAGAAGAAAGCAACCCTGCTTCAACAGAGGAAGTAGAGACTAGAACACAATCACTAACTGACTCTAGTAAGTTTGTTTGAATTTGTTATTGTTTTGAGTTCATGTTTTGTTTAATTTGTAACAAAAAATGGAACGCTAAACAGTTTGTTTAGTATTCCAAGCGATCTTTTATTGGTTGCTGGTTTGATATGTATTTCAGTCACTTGCATTGCAACCTGTTTTGCTATATTTTACTAAAACACTACAAACACCTTTAATCGCTGCGATTTAAGTGTCACTACCAGCCAATCCAGCCATTAACGTTCAATTCAAAGGCATAGAATTGAATTGTCATGCAAATGTTGGTGCCAGTGTTTCATTTCCACGCAGGACAAGTGAAAAACCGATCCGGTGGTTCGCAAAACCTGATTCAAAACGATAACCGGCAATGGATTAACTATTTCTTTGGCCATAGTAGTGGCCAATCTGGAGATGGGAGAGGTTTGTAAATTTTGTGCGATCAAATTATCTTAATTTTTAAATTTCAAATAACATGATCAAATATATAGCCCATGTTCTCAACAGAGTAGCTTATGCCCTATGTAACCGAAATGTATCATCAAAGCATAACATTAATGTAGGCTACTGCCGAGACTACCACTTTATCTAGTCCAGATCTGCCTTTAGTTTTCAGCGCTTCAATTTTTCCATCAGAAAGTTTTTAAGACTTTATTGGCAAAATTTGAGGGTGTGAAATTAATCGTTAATGTAATTTCGCAGTAGGCCCAGTAGGCTATTAATATGTACTGTATGATACAATGAAACCATTTACCAATGTTTTACAGAAAAGTAATGCAGATCAAATTTAGCCGTCAACAAAAGTATAATAGGCTCAGGGATAGTAGATTGTGTCCTGAGTGCTTAAAATAGCTAGTGCTTCTTTTGAAAAGGGTATTTTATATTTTCCTTTTGCAGGTCAAAGAAGCGCAATTAAAAAACTACAAAAAGTAACTCGCAACCTTTACAACGTCCAATTTGATGATGATTCGAGGGATTCAAACGAAACAACTTCTTCAGAAATCTATTCTCAAATGTTTAATATTGACATGTACAGGGGACAGATTGGTTTTGACGATGATGAATACAGTCCAGAAAGTCAAAATAAAAACTTTCCAAATTTAAATCAATCCGTAACAATTAATCAATTAGTTTCTGCCATTACAAAGAACAGGTTTGTGTCGGTTATCGGTTATCCAGGGTCTGGAAAAACAACCTTATCAAAACGATTGGCAAGACGTCTTTCCCAAAACGATGACTTTCTAGTTCTTAGCAAGCTTTTCATGGACATGAGTGATTGCAGCATCCAATTGACATTGAAAAACTTTCTATTAGATGATTGCAACTACAACTTAAACAACGAAGAAAAGAATTCTGTCTTTGGATGGATTAAAGTCAATCCAAAAAAATGTTTTATTATTTTAGATGGATTTGATCAGGTGAGCTGGAATCTGGAAGAAAATTTGAAAGAACCCAATTACACCACTCCACTGACGTATTGGGAACTTGTGTCATATTTAAGTCAGGGAAAATTTCTTCAAAACTGTCACTTGATATTCACTTCTCGACCATACGCCATGCTCAAAATTCCGCAAAGATGCCGGCCCGAACCCAATTACTTTATTCATGACCTGACCTCAGAGAATATGAAAAAGCTATTTCATGTCTTGACAAGCGACCATTCTTGGAACGAGTGTACTGCAGAACAAGGCAAGATAATTTGGGATAACCTCAAAATAAAAACCCCACACCTGAAGTCCATGTGCCATAATCCTTTGATGCTGAAACTGTTCTTAAGAGCTTCTTGCATGTCACATGAAAATGCAGATATCTCTACGATGACTAGAATATTTTATACTATCATGTTAAACCTTAAAGCATCTGGGCACGCGAACTGTTTGGCAAATGAAATTGTCATGAAATTGTTAACCATCGCGTATAAAGCAACAGAAAAAGGAACTGTGCTCATCACAACCGAAGATCTTGAGAAAGAAAGTCTTTCTACCTTAACAGTTCACGATATTGTCGTCACTCTGCTGGGAGCAAATAAAAAATGCGCACTTTTTGATGGGAAACATCGTTTATATTTCAGTCACCAAACTTTTCAGGAGTATTTCAGTGCTTTATATATCTGTCACCAAATGCCATTAGAAGATTTTAGATATTTTGTTCAAAACAATCTATTGCAAAGTCATTGGTCTGTCGTTGTTCAATTTTTGTCAGGGCTTGTACTGGATCCATACATGAAAGAAGGTAATTATATGGTTTCACCAGACAGCAAATCAGTTGATTTTTACACTGATTTAACGTGAGCAGACGCTGAATCAATGTAAAATGACGGATTTAGCTGTTTGGGAACTAACAACTACTGTAATATTATGGATGCGTTTATTGACAGTAAACTGCATTAAGATTAATTTATCGGTTAAATGCAGTGATTCTAGTGAAGTTGGTACCGGTACAAAAAGTGATTTGATTTAAAACTATCAATACTGTACTGCAATGTAAGTGGTATAATAAAACCAAAAAAAGTACATACCCTGTACTTTACATGTGTCGTTTACTCATATCATTTTGCGTAGGCCTATTTCCCTTCTTGCTGCTTAGTGGGAATGATAATTGATAATAGCCTATTGTTTATCACATCCACAACAGTCAAATATTTTCCTTTATAACAGAACGACCTACAATCAACCAGCTTTCTTCAGATGAATCTACATCGACCCTGCCTCAATCAGATCAGTTGAGATCGAACCTTCGACAAATCATTAAAAGTAAAAAAATGTTTGAAATACTACTTCGCAGTGTTGCCAGACCCCACGGGTAAATTTTTCTTCGGCCACGACTCAAATCCCATAAATGTAACTTTACTTTCCCAACAAAAGTCTAGTTTATCCAAGTTAAACGTGATCTATAAAATTATTAAGGTCATCAAGCATTTTTGAAACTGGTTTTTGTCAATTTTATCAAGATTTCTTGTAAAAAAAAATGATTTTCGATATCTGGAAATTTCTACAATTTTAAATTTTTATCTTCGACAACCTTGAACTTGAAGGCGTTCTCAGTCAACAAAGCGAAAAAGTTGGATAGGTCTGCAAACCTAAACAAATTTAATAAATAAAGCAAACAATATCACACCAAATCAGAAAAATCAGTTTGTTTAATTTTTTTAATCTTATTTTTTAATATTAAACTCTTTCGCAACCACCGAGGACGAGACGTTTATTCTAAATAACCAGACATTTTTCACAAAAATCTTTTGTATTTACGCCGTAATGACATCTCATATGAACGACGTAGACGCATAATCTTGACATGAAACGAAAGCATACATCTTCAGCTACCCGAAGATGCAAAGATTTGCTGTAAAATTTAAAACATTCAATGTACAACTAGCAACTTTCCAAATGGTATTTTTTTAATTTCTAAAAAAATTAAAAATTGGCAGAAAAGTATACTTCATTATAATCTTTACTACCCAAGCATGATGCAATATTATGAAAATATATGTAGGTTAATATAATGCGAAAACAATTCCGCATCTGAGAAAAATTTTACTTCGTTTCTGCGCGAAATGCTTTAGGAGATACAGCAGAATGAATATGGAAAAATTTGGAAAATTTTAAGCAAAAAGTTTACGTAATTTACAGTCTTTTTGATCGAAAAATTCTTGCATTTTTTTGCTTGAAACACCTTTTTACCTTGGACGTATGGATACGTCCTTGGTCATCATGGCAAAACTCCCAAGACGTGTGTGTACGTCCGTGGTCGCGAAAGAGTCTTTATTATTTAAATAAACTGATTCTTTTGATTTGGTGTAATATTGTTTACTTGATTTGAAATGTTTTGTCACACCACGCATCCTAGTGAATCATCAGTTGAATTATAGGAAAATTTGATGAAACTTTTAGGAACGAAGTTTTGTTTTGAAATTTAATAAAACTAATAAAAGATCACGACGTGTTTTACATTTCTTACCGCGGTCAGAAAATTGGTGGAGCTGCAGCGCCATAGCACCATTACACGAGCCGCCACTAACTGGGCTGTATAATCTTTTTTATATGATGTTTTTTCTTTGGAAACTGGATTTTAGGATATAATGACTTGTGCTGTAGGCTATTATCTTGTTAAGCTTGGGGTAGGTTGCCAGCACATTCGTTTATGTGTATCGCTTTGTGTGAAGCGTTGGGTTGGACTTTGGCCAGTGCTTCGGTCGGAACAATCAGTTGGACTTGGGAGCTGCCCAGAAAATCCCACGTTTTTACAGGTAAGACTTTCAAAAATGTTTTTGTAATCAACCTATAGTCTACTGCACTTCTACTAACATCAACACTTTAGCATCGAGTATTTGGCAAGTTTTCCTATGTAACGTAATAATAAACAGTGTCGAAAACTGTTGTTCTTCAGATAAACAGCAGAATGCAATAGATTGAGTTTGCTTTTAGTAGCATGACCGTTGCTTACTTCACAATGTAGATATTAACTGATATTAATGCTGCGAGTTAGCTGTTACCACAGTTTTATGTGTTAGGGGAAGGTGGGGATGGTTCGGACAAGGGGATACCGTGGACAAGCAACTTCCGGTTTAATTTTCACATCGCCACGCAGTTTGTACGCCAATTCCCACCATTGGTGAAAGTTGCCAGGGGCGTTAGGACTGCTGAACTTCAGTTGTTCAAATTTAGAAGTTTAGATTTTTTTCTCAAAGAGGTAGTATTTTCAGTGAACGTCGTAAGCTTTTATGAAAAAGTTTGTGCAGTAAAGCTTTTAAACTTTAGTGTAGTATATACGTTGTAGATAGCAGGTTCTTTACAGCAAAAGAGTTTTCTAGCAGAGCATTTTGTACCAGTAGAAATCCGCCATTGTTTGCTACACGTGACCATGGGGATACCGCGGACATAATATATCTAAGTGTCCGGGGTATCGCCTACGCTATAGACCTTCTGTAATTTTTTTGATATTTTGTTATTCCCTTCAACATCAAACAATTGCAGGATTTCTTTGTAAATATTATTGGTACAATATGTATTATTCAAGACTACTTTCAACAATAATTTGGTTTGTCCGACATAGCCTCATACCTTGTCCGAACCTACCCCCTCACTGGGGTAGGTTCGGACAATTCAGTGATGTTAGCATTTTAGGAAAATTAATAAGAAAACAAATTTTGAGAAATCTATGCTGTGCACCCTTTTTTCAAGGAAGACATAGCTATAAGTTGACATAAATCTAAGCTTCAAAAAAGTTTGAAAAAAATTTTACGGCCAAATTTCAAAAAAGTGTCCAAACCATCCCCACCTTCCCCTACCACTGTTTTATGTGGCTCTTTTGTTTGGCTTGAGTCTACTGTCTGTTGAGTTTCTGTGTTGTTAGGCGTTTTTGCTGTGAAACTTAATAATAGATTAGTAACGTTCAAAGTCTGTGCTATATGCAAAGACGTGATTATAAAAAAGTTTACACACTTGAAAAGGTTCTTCGAGATCATGGAGCATCCATCTACCTCCAAATGAATCCGAATCGACACAGACACAGTTATCATCCCAACAAACTATGTTGCCCCTGGATCTTTCATCAAGTAATTCAATTCAATTTTATTTTTCCTTGTAGGGAACGATAAAGTATAAGATAAAACAATTGAAATACCGTATAAAGTTTTTTGAAGAATTAAAGCGATACTTCCCATGACAGCATCGGGTTTTAAACACGGGCCAGTAGAGTGTCACCACTCCACTAACCACTACGCCACTCAAAGTAGTAGGCTAGTGTAACATGTACCTGAAACAAATATTGAAAAAATAGTTTTTGTGCAGGCTACAGAATTTATTTTGAAATTTTACTCAGAAAGTATGATCCAGAGACCCTGCTATTCAATTTGATACAGGTTCCTATTGATTTGAATTTTTACATAGCGTTATCAAAACAAATTAGTTGGCTTGACTAACTGAAAAGTATAACTGCTCAAGGTATAGGTTTTTACAGCAATGATTCTAAAAATGTCATACTCACAAGGATGGTGTGTGATTTCTTTCAGATGGAATGCTGCAAAAGAAAGAAATATTTATTTCGGAACTTTATCAAAAAACACAGGAAGCTGCTAAAAGTAAGCTAAGGAACAATTTGAAGTATAATTACTGTAGTTTTGGAATCAATTTGTTACTGCATTATTGGTACACGAGAGCATGAACTGCATATTACTTTAGTTCAGTGACCGGAAAACTAAAAATCATTGCCAGTATTGGACTGGTTTGAGGAGTGCGAAGCATAGTTTGAACAGGACATTTTAGCAATCGCATATTCGCTAACAATCTACTAAAAAATATCAAAGAAAAACAACTTCAATTTTTAGGACACGTGTTGCGAAAAGGAAAGTTAAAACATCTCTCTCTCACAGGCAAAATTGAGGGGAGGCGTGCCCAAGGCAGACAAAGATTAACCTACTTAAACCAACAAACCGACAAAACTAACACCAACATACACCTAATACACAAAGCAAACAACAGAGAATCTTGGAAACTTTTCATGCAAGAGGCAGTCAATGCTTGGAATCAAGTGCGACAATAAAAAGAAGAAGATATTCGCTATTACGTATCGTAACATTGCTTTTGTGAACATTAAAGTTTGTTCAAGTAAATTCAAAATTCTACAGTCGGTAAGATTGGTGAACTATTGGATCACAGACAATAATGATTTTTGCTTTTGGTTTGAAAAGCGCGAGAAAAGTTGTTTACTAATGGTCTTATAATTTGAGAGTTTTTATATTCCTACGTCGTTTAATCATGATCTAGGACCAATACGAATAGGCTACTTATTGTAAATTACATGGCCAAAATATTTCTTTTGTTGTAGTTGTTTGAAGAGTTTCCTTGTTGGTTTGCATTGCAACTAGGAAGCCTTCGTCTTTATTTATGATTTTATGCTTCAATGAAAGTCTAAGCATTCGTCTATAAATGAGACAAATATAACTTATGTGAAATCAAAAGCCCGCAAATTAACAAGGGGTCTAATAAAAAGGAGTGGGCATAGGCTCAATGAAAATGCCTCATATATTTTTAGTCTTTACTTAAATTTCTCTGGCTACTGCCTGCTTCTAAATAGTAGTTACCAGCTTAGCGGCCGAGTGGTTATCGCCTTCGGCTCTAATATGCTAGTAGGTCTGAGATCGATTCCATGTCGGGTCATACCGAAGACTTTAAAAGCGGTACCGATTATGTTCTTTCTTGCATAACGCAGTGAGAATAAGTCGGGTAATAATATGATGACATCGTAAATTTGATAAAAAATTGAAAATGAGCCTTGTCGCTAAAAAAGCCAAGCAGTTGTAGAGCGACAATAAATAAAACCATAACATTATTATTAAAAATTGTTTTTTCAGCAATTAAGTTATTACTACTGTAGGTCTACCCTGCGGCTAATATTTATTTTATATATTAGGCCAATGCCACCTAAAGATACGGCCTGATTTGTCACATTTTGCAGAAATTTCCAGGTTTTTCTAACTTTGGGCGAACGTTTAAATAAATTTTTCTGAAAATTAGATTTTTACGCTTTCTTTATTCTTTTCCCCAGATGACACAATAGGTTTTAACATTCTCACATGTTGAAAAACAAAGAAAATTTGATTTCGAAGATTTTAGTCAGACTTTTAATTTTCAATAACAGTCTGATTTTGCGTTTTTCAACGTACTTTTTCTCATTTGCTACTGCTTCCCCAAGGCAACAAAAAAGTTTTATGTCATTAGGAAACCGCAAAAAGTAAAAACATCTCAAAAAATGTCAGTCAAGCACTGGCAGTAGCTGTAATCAAAATCTGAAAAATGTGACAAATCAGGCCGCTTCTCCAGGTGGCCATGATTAGGCTACTGCAGTTTTTATGGAAAATGGGAGTTTTATGAAATAGTTAATTGGATACAGTGAGCTTAAAAAGACTGCTGCAAGAACAACACATATTTCAACGATGTGTGATTTTACAGTGCGGTCTTCTTTGCTAAAATGTTGTTTGTAGCCTATACATTACTGAAGTAGGCTACAATGCTACAATGGATCGTTATTTGTCACTCTATTAGGTCAAAGTCGACTTGACATAATTCTCATCAGCAAGATCTTGCGTGAAAGTAAATGCGATGATGAAGTAATCAAGGACACAGGGCGCTATTTCGAAGGTGGTCTGATTGGGATGTACGCAACCGATCCACAGAATGACTTCCATGCTGTAATCTCATTTCTTAAGTTAATGCCTGCTCGGGTTGGATTGATTCGACTGCGAGGACTAAATTCCTACGCATTTCATCCATGGGTAGAAGCGATAAAAGCAATGCCCGGAACGGTAAGTTATAGGCTACATAAAAAATGTAAATTCATCGTTTAGGTACTCTGATTTAAAGTTACAATAAAAGCAATTGAGGTTTTACAACTTTATATTGCCATTATATTGCTTTCTAAGTAAGCTATTTCAAGCTTTCACAAATAACTCATCTTTCTAGCATCTTTCTAATTTAAAGTTAATTTTGGTCATTTTCGGGCATTTCGCTAAATTATTTCTTTTAACAATCCGCATCATTTACAACATTACAACCTTTCCAACGTCTTCAGTGGAATTAGTTTGTATCACAAAATTTTTGTGATGAAACTTAGTTCTTGCTACTCTAGTAGGAATTAACAACTTTAGTTTCCACCTTTTAAACAAATCCATTAAAATTCATGGAGAGATTTTTGAAATAAAATTTACAAGTTTTGGCTAATTTATGTTTTGCTTTTACCTCGTTTTTATTTTTTGTTTTTTTTGAGAAAACATTTTCTATAGATGCATACGGTATCGTTCTAATCTCACTTGCGACGTCACACAACATTAATTATTGAATGCTTACTATTGGGCCTTATGTTTGCATACATCGCTGATGTGCGCTAGGCCAGTGCTTCCCAACCTTTTTCAGTTCGCCACCCACTTTTAAGGCAAGTTTTATTGAGCGACCCACAATGAGATATGACATCTTTATTATGGCATCTTTACTACTGGCGTACGTACTGAAATAGTTAATGCGACACAACACATCTAATTGTTACGTATTTGTAACATTGTTGCATAATTGTTAAGTAATCATAATGCAATAATTTCCCCAGTTACTAATTTCTAAAACCTCTACTCTACAGCCTGTTTCAATCTTACTGGGAGATCATCAGAAGGTCCATTATTTAAATAGAAAAATATCTTAATATTTATTCGAACAGAATAATAATTATTATTTAAATATTATTCCATTTGAATAAGCTCCTTCTGATGATCCCAAGTAGGCTAAGGGTGAAACAGGCTGTAGCCTAGAGGTTTAGAAAATAGTAACTATATTTAATTATTATTTACATCAAATATAGTTATTACTCTCTAAAACCTCTACAGTCTGTTTCACCCTAAAAGGGGGATCATCAGAAGGTCCTCATTCAAATACAATATTGTGAATACGGATCTTCTGATGATTCTCCTTTTAGGGTGAAACACGCTGTAGACGTTTTAGAGAATAATAACTATCTAATTCGCTCTGCTTGGCTTTTTGCTTGGCGTTGAGCACTTTTTATAGTAATAGCATTTATTGTTTAATTGTTATTTACGTGGATGGTTTAGATTGCTCGACTGAATATCGAATATAACCTTCTGACGAGGATTGACGACGTCATCGAAATATTAAACAAAGTTGAGGAGAAAATTTGGCTGCGATTCTGCCTTGATGATCGTCGAGGAGGGAACAGAGATCCAAGCGACCACGAACAAAGGATGTTGCAAGATGCTCTCAATAGAACAAAACATAAGGTGTAGCCTTGCTAATTTATTTCCGCCATGTAAATACTAACATGACATCTGCTTTATTAGTTTATCAAATACTAAATACAATTTGAGTAGAGCGGTAGGCTAACTTTATATCATTCTGAATGTACCATTATTTAGTAACTTATTAGGCTACGCAACGTGTTGTTTCTCTATCGACACAAACAAATTTACTTGACTTGGGTCTACAAGCTGTGAATAATTAAGTGAAAATGGATTCAGAAAAATGTTGGTCTTAGCCTAGAGAAGAGCATTGTGAATAATTTCAACAATCTCCTTTGTTTTTGCAGAAACTGGTGATCGTTGTCAATGACAGAATGCCACTCAAGTGCGAGAACCCTTGATCGCACATCTTGCTATTGATATGGGCTAGAGTTGACTATTTGACATTTCACGTGAAAGATGTGGACCGATAGTGTCTGTTGATGTTACTTTATCGTTGTTCATTTAGTATTGGTAGAGAGTTTGCATTTTTGAACCATAGACAAGCAAAACAAAGTAACCTTAGCGGGTTTAACATAATGTATTAGTATTAAGCTTACTTATAAAACTAAATATCTAACATAATGACTCAAACGTTTTCGACACGTACGTGTGTCCTCATCAAGAATTACATCTGTAATATACATAAAATAAAAAATTGTAAGATAAATGCTTGTACCGTACTTTACACCTCATGTGGTCTGTTTCCCACCGTATAACTTACTCGTAATCATTCTTGCATCACTTGTTCAGTTTCTGCTTTTCAGTCCATAGTGTCGTTACAGTTATAGTGCAAAGTCAAATTTATGTTACGATTTTTATTTTATGTATATTGCAGATTTAATTCCTGATGAGGGCACACGTAGGCTACGTGTCGAAAACGTTTAAGTCATTATGTTAGATATTTAGTTTTACAAGTAAGCTTAATACTAATACTTAATACATTATGTTAGATATTTTGTTTTGTAGCGTATGTAATAATTTTTATGTCAGTGGTTCCCAACACGTTCCGTTAAGGCGACCTATTTAAAAAAAATAATTCAGTTCGGTAAAATCTTGCGACCCAAGCATAGCAAATTGTCATAATATTTTAAAAGCCATACAGTGTTGCGTTGCAAACAAACAGCACTACAAAAGCAGTAACTTTTTCCGAATATATGCAGTAACTTTTATGTTTATCAAATCACTAATGAGATAGCTGTGCTCGCTTGCTGCAGTTTTTGAAATAGATGCGTTATTTTGCTTGTCGGCCTCAACTTCCAGCCGGTTTCGCTGTTTAGTTTTCAATGCACACATGGCGCTAAATCCAGTCTCACAAAGCCAAGTTGTTGCAAATGAAATCAGTTTTGAATCACTAATTTTGAAACTGTGAAATATACTTTCTACATGGAAGCTCAAAAGTAAATGTTTTCAGAATCTTTGGGGTATTTGTTTTTGAAGGACGCAAAAGAAATACGATTTGCTGCTTCTGTCATTATTTCCATAAACTGTTCTGTAACATGGATCCGTAAACCGGGGCTACTTTGAACGCCAGGGTAACTTTGAACGTTTTTTTTTTATTTTGTTTGTTCATTGGATGTTTACCTTAAAACGTATCTTCGCTTATTTTATTTTTCTGTTTAGCAGTCAATTTGTAAATAGTGTCTGGTAAACTATTTCTGAAAACCCTTTCTGCTCGAAAAAAAAGAAGATTGCTGCTTTGAGACTATTTTGCTTTCAACCTCAATTTTTAGGAAAATAATCAGTTTTGGCATGGTAAGAATACTTCATTGTGTGTCTAAGTGGTTTTAACGCTTTTGAGCAAGACGTTCTTATCAATTGCAGGGTAAGTCATAAGCAAGTTATATCAATATGCATATCGAGTTTTTTGTAGTAGCCTAGTTTTGGAAAGCTTGGGTCATATGCTAGATGGGGTTACTTTGAACAGTATTCTGGGGTTACTTTGAACGTCAAAAGTGGATTTCGAAAATGCGGTATTCATCCTTTCTATCCGAAAAAAGTGTTGGAACGGCTTCCATACTATGATTTGAATGAAAATGGCGATGCCAGTACCGGCACCGACACAGCTCGCAGAGTGTCATATGCAGTTCTTGGAGTGCTCAGAATGAAGTGGGTGCGGATGAGGACAGACCAAAGAAGAGAAGAAAGAAGATCAATGTCATTCCAGGGAAAAGCATCACATGTGATGAGATAGCAGAAGCAGGTGAGCACCAGAGCACATAGGTTTTTTTTTAGTTTTATTGCAAAGGTTAAATAACTTAATTTTGTGTAGGCTACCATCAGTAGGCTACTGGTATTGGTGTCTAAAATATTTCTGCTATGAAAGCACATCATCAACAACTTCATTATCATTTGCAAAAAGCTACGATTTCGTTGCACTGCTGTTCTGAATAAATATTTTTGCAGGCACATCTAAAAGTGAAACTGCAGTTACCGGTACGGACTGCGAAGATGAATCGGAAAGCGATGAGTGGTATGAGGACGAAAGCATAGAAGATGGTGCTTCATCAGAGGATGATACGGTTTCTGAAGATGATATTGAAGAAAATGAAGCAGAAGGATCTAACAAAAAAGATATTGCAACTGGAGAGTACATTCTTGTTAGCTGGTAGGCCAAGAAGCACTAGAAGCACATAAAAAAAATAAAAGACGATTTGTTAGCTGGTAGGCCAAGAAGCACTTGAAGGCATAAAAATAAACGACGTGTTTGTTGTCAGCTAGTGCAGAAGAACTACTTAGAAGTACAAGAAATAATAAAAGAAGATTTGTTGGTTGGTAGTCTACACTCTTACAGAAGCAAAGAAAAGTAAAGACATTTCTTCTCAGTTTGGTACAGAAGAAAAATAACTTTGACATTCATTGGCAAGAAAGAAGATTAAAAGACAATCCATCTGTGCTTGTAGATTCAAGTGGAAGAATCCAAGCAAGTTTTGTGGACTTTAGGACTTCATACCCGTACAGCTACGGTATCGTGCATTTAAATTCTTTTTTGTATTTTTACGGTCTTTGCAGTTAAGTTTTTTATAACTACTGTAGCCTAATAATTTGTGTGTTTGTGTAACTTAATTTTTTTTAATTGTTAATTTAGCCCCAACATTTAATATGTCTACACTCGGTGGCGACAAGGACTCGACCGCCGTAGACTCGACTGAGTTTAAGCCTGATGATGTTCTTTGCGGTCGGGCAGGCCATTCTGGGGAGGGACCCAGTAACGATGAGGCTAAGTCAGTTCGAGAGGCCCGGCATCTTAGAAGGGATATTTTGACTGAAATTGGGGAACTTTCTGTAGCCCTAGGTTCTTTGAGTGATAAGCAGGAACTGTTAATTTTTAGATCTAAGTTATCTACTTTGGAAGAGGAATTACGGCATTTCCATGCTCTTTTGACCAAAATCTTTAACTCTGCAATCTTGGCAGAACTTCGTGATAGGGTAGATCCCGAATTTAACTCGTTAAAAAATAACTTTGAACAAAACGAAAGTGAGTTCACAGATATGTTGGATGCTGACATACATCCTGAGGATAGCGCCTCAAATGTAAGCACTAGGATGTCTAGGACTTCGTCTCGGATAGTGGCACAAATTAACCTGCAGCTAAGACGAGAGGAGCTCCAGATACAAGCTGAGGCCGAAGCGAGAGCTGCTGAGGCTGCCGCGAGAGCTGAGGCCGAAGCGAGAGCAGCTGAGGCCGCCGCGAGAGCCGAAGCGAGAGCTGCTGAGTTCGCATTCAAAGACGCTCAGTTGAGGGCTGAACAACGTAAAGAGGTAGTTTTAGCTGAATATCGATCAGAGGTGGGCTCTCGGCGTAGCTCTAAGAAGAGCTCTTCTAGGCATTCCAGAAATGAACATCAATCGCAGTTTAATTTACATAACCTTTTCCAAACGCCCGTTCAACCTGTGAGTGGACCAGGGCAATCCACACGTTTTCCAGCTGTTTCAGGAGGTCTCGGGGCCGCGGCTAAGGGTCTTCCGAATGCTGTAGAGCCAAGGCCTGCGAATTACAACCGAAATCCTCCCCCAGAGCGTACAGGTCACGGGGCCGCCATTAGTAGCAATGCTTTTCCCCCTTCACAGTTTTCTGCGCCGCTAGGTTTTGATCGCCCAGCTACACGTAATTTGGGTGGTTGTGAGAGGCGTATCGCGTCTCCTGATTTTAACGTGTGTGAGGATCGTGATCGGGCTGTGCATGTGACTGAGCCCACTCAGCCCCTTAAGGGATATAGCTTTGTCTTCTCCCGCTAAATCGAGTTCTCAACAGCAGGATTGCCTTTTTGAATACCAAAATAGTAGGACGTTTTTCGATAAGGCGGCCTTGATTGGTTACGATGGTAATAATATGCCATTTATCTTCTTTAAAAATTGTGTTACGGCCTTAATGGCAGCTTCGCCCTTTAAGGGGACTTGTTTGACTTTGTTACAAGCAGCTTGTGTTAGAACAGCTGCGCAAACGATTGCTAATTTGGTTTCTGACACCCCTGGCTTGTCAGAGGAAGACATGATAGAAATGTCGTTAGCTCGCTTGTCCCAGCGTTTTGGGGTTCGTGGAGATCTTTTTGCAGAACCGGAAATTAGAAAGTATCGCTATGGTAGCAAATTGACTTCGACCTCTTCCAGTGATCTGAAAGAGTTTAAAGATGAATTATCGTAGTGTTTGCTTTACGCGCAAGCTTATGGTCAGCGTGGCAAATTGGAAGGACGTTTTGTTTTGGATTTGGCTAAGCGACTCCCGTTTGACGCTAAGCAGCGTTATCTTGATTTTTTAGGTGATCAGTATGGTGGCACTGATGAGCCTACTTTTCAGAATTTGTTTGAATTTGTAGTACGGGAGGAAACGCGTAAGTCGACTGATTTTAGCATTATGCTAATGGGCGATTCTGGTGAGTCGCAGCAATTTAAAAAGTTTGGCAAAGGAAAATTGCCTTCATGTCCGGTTAGGCAGACGTCCGTAAAACCCCACGATGATGTGATGTCAGGGAGTTCGCAGTATTCGACTGTTGTTGGCGCACCGCGCGGTGGTGAGGCTAGACGTAAAGACCTGCCGGCATGCATTTATTGTTCGTCACGTGGTCAAGTTGAATATCATTTTTTGTCTAATTGTAAAGAATTTTTGCGCTTGACACCTAAAGATCGGAGAGATGTCATTGTGAAAGCTGGCAAATGCTTGAATTGTTTGCGCCAGCATATGGTTAGGGATTGCGTTCATGCAAATAACTGTCGTAAGTGTGGGCCTAACAACGATAGGAAACACTATTTTCTTCTGCATGATTTTTATGTGACGTCACGTGATTCTCTGGATTCGGTTGGGAAAGATGATGCTCGTGCCAGAGTTCCTGTGCGTAATGTTAAGATTGGAAATGTTAAAGCAGCCTTTAACCGCGTTACTGCTGCTCGTGTTTTGAATCCAATGACTGGCAAATCGAAGTTGGTGTTTTGTCAGCATGATCCTGGTTCGCAGTTGACGTTTGTTTCGAGTGATTTGATATGTGAACTTGATCTTAAACCGTACGATAAAGCGTCGTTTAAAATGGATACCCTGGCTGGTCAGAAAGCTACTTGTGCTGACCTTGTCAAACTCAACATCCAGTCGTTAGAGACAGATGAACTGTTTTGTGATATAACCTCGGTGGTTAACCCAGCTTGGGCTGATGATGTTAAAACTTTACCGCATAAACAAGATTTAAATGGTTTCCGTCATTTTCATGACGTGAATATGTTTCATTTGAATGATTGTAGTACTGTAGATGTACTGATTGGCAACGACAACGCTTATTTGATGTGTGCAAAAGAAGAGCGTGTTGGTGAAAATCGTAGTGAACCGCATGCTTTACTCACTCCTCTCGGCTGGTTGGCTTGTGGTGGTAAGTCACCCTTAGATGAAAGCGTTGCTAACGTGTGCAGAGTGCAGACGTCTTCAGAGTCGGATGTCATCTCTGGCTTTCAGCGTAAAATTGAGTCTCGCGATATGGAAATAGCAGACCTGAATAAAGTCATTCAGGATTTGACCTTGCAAAATGAAACCTGTGAATTGTCTCGCAATGACATTTTGGCTAGAGAACTTGTTGAACCGAATATTGAGTTGAAAGATGGTCGATTTGAGATACCTGTTCCGTTGAAGGAAGATATTGATCTACCTAACAATTTTGTGTTGGCGTCAGATAGAGTTGCTGCTTTAAGGAAGAAGGCTTTAAAACAACCTGAACTTCGTGATTTCCTTACTGACACCATGAAAGATCTTAAATCAAATGGCTATATTGAGCGTAATGGTGAAGCAGGAAATGTCAAGGGATTTGAATGGTATTTACCATACTTTGTTACGTCACAATTAAAAAAGCGCATTGTTTACGATGGCAAGTCTGCATTTCGAGGAACTTGTGTTAATGATGTAATGTTTTCGGGTCCTGACTTGTTAAACCCTCTGGTAAATGTCTTGGCTAGATTTCGGCTTGGTAGATTTGGTCTCATGGCTGATGTGACTAAATGCTTCTTTCAAATATAGTTACCTGAGTCGCAAAGGGATTTCTTTCGTATATTGTGGTTTGAAGATGATGACCTTGAAAATGGTAGGATGGTACCATTTCGTTTTTGTGTACACCCTTGGGGAATAAAGAGTAGCCCGTATATCGCTTGCTTGGCTACAAAGAAAATGATCGAGCAGAATCCCAGCAGTGCTGGTGAATTGACTCTCTGCAATATTGCAAATAATATGTAGATGGATGATTTTATATTTTCGGCTGATAGCTTAGAGGAAGCTCAGCAAATCACTCATGAATCAATTGCTTTGTTTGATAGCCGTGGGTTTAAACTTGGTAAGTGGAGTGCTAACAAGGAGGCTATGATTGTCTTGTCAAATTTGGATAATGAGATGCTTTCACCTTTGATTCGTGACATTGACTTTCAGACTGAAAATATGACTTTGCCATCAGCGAAGACATTGGGTTGTGTGTGGCAAACCGAGTCTGACGAGATGCGTATCGCATGTTCCTTAAAGCCCTTAGCTAAACACACGCGCCGAAGTATGCTCAGTCAGCTTGGACAAAAATTTGATCCGCTAGGCTTTGGAGCGCCATTTTTTCTAAAAGCACGCCTTATACTTCAGCAATTGGCGATAGACAAGTTTGATTGGGACACCGAGGTCCCTGATAGCTTTGTTAAAGAGTGGGAGTCGTGGCTTCGCTCTTTGGACCTGCTTAAAGGCATACTAAAGGAAAATTTCAAACCGGAATTAAGCATTAAAATGAGTAAACTGAACATTCAAGAATACATTTCAAAAACAATTACCCAAAAAAATTTGTTTTCAATGGCGCTGGCAAGGCCCAAAGTCCAGTGTTTCATTTATTTTCATTTTTTTCAAAATGACCAAAACGTGCAAACACAGCTCAAGAATACGTCATAAAGTCCAGCAATAACAAAAACCACGTTACCAATCTGATGTTTTGAGCAAACTGTCTGCTGTTTTGATGTTAAAATGTGCTGTTTTGATGTAAATACATACATAGCCTACAGTCAAATCGCCCGCAGTAACAATTATTGCGTGATCGGTTGATTGCTAGACTTTATGACGTAGACTTTATGACGTTCTTTACAGTCGCACGCTTCGTTGCTCAGGCCAATCTCATTTTGAAAGCTCTGACAAAAGCACGCGCACAATGGTGGTCAGACCGCAATGGGGCAAAATTTTATTGAAAATCGTTTTATGGTAGCATGTTAAACACAAAGAACGTGGAAAATCGCCAAGTCAGGTTTTTCCTTTAATACCCCTTTAAGGATTTTTCGTTACCGAGATGGTATTTTGCAAACTCTGGTGTGTGCAGTCCGGATGATATTGTTTCATATCAATTGCATGGGTTTAGTGATGCTTCGAATCAAGCTTTCTCTTCTGTTGTTTACTTACGTAGACTGGTTAACGGAGTTCCGAGTGTGTCTTTCGTTCTGGGTAAATCTACCATTGTTGTAAAAAATCAGTTTTCTTGGCCGATAGCTAGGAAAGAGCTTGTTGCCGCTTTGAATACAACAAGACTCGTGAAGCAGGCCTACGAGGCATTGAAGATGCCCGACTGCCTTAAGTATTTTTGGTGTGATTCTCGTACTGTGTTGCAGTGGGTTAAAAACCCTGATTTACGTTTGAATAAGTTTATTACGCGTCGAGTTGAGCATATTTTATTGTTGTCTGGAGCCCAGGATTGGCGTTTTTGCCCTACCGATATGAACCCAGCTGATGTTGGCACAAGGCCAAATCTTATTACAAAAAAAGAATTTCGAGAGTTGTGGTTAAATGGTTCTAGTCTTCTCTACCAGTGTGAGGAAATTCCATCTGTAGAAAATGCCACTCCAGTACCTGTTCATAGCCTATATCTTCGTGACGAAGAGGAGTCGCTTGACGTTGGACAGGGTGGTCTTCACTGATTGATCGAGGCCGCACCTTCTTTGTATGTTATGAAAAAGAGAATCGCTTATTTGGATGCTTTTGTTGAATTTTTGTGCTGTAAAACGAGAAAGCGTAGCTTTGTGAAGCCAAAATTGGATGCATCTTATCTTAACAGTGCTTCAGAGTTTGCTGTGAAGTTTGTTCAGAAGAGCGTGTATGGCGAGGTGGTACATTTAATGACCAAACGATCGCCGGATGCCCTTGAGGAAGTGATAAAGCGAGGTAGTGTTGGCGCTTCGCAACGTGAGAAGGAACGCTTGAAAGAATTACATTCACTTAAAAAGTACAGACCTTGTGTAGATGACGCTGGTGTAATTCGCATTGAAGGGCGCTTAAGTAATTCTCCCGAGATCTCTCTTGAAGCAAAGCATCCGATTGTTTTGCCTTCGAAGCACCCCTTCACTAGGCTTGTTGTACTGTCGCATCATAATGGAAATGCGCACTGTGGAGTACAGCACACTTTGTTGTCTACGCGACAGAAGTTTTGGATCGCTAATGATAATGCCTCCGTGAAGAGGTATCTTAATGATTGTGGTGTATGTGCGATTGAGAAAGCACGGCCTATAAGGCAGCTCATGTCTGATTTACCTTTGTCTCGCACAACTGCGCATAGGAAACCCTTTTTTGATTGCGGCTTAGACTATCTTGGACCTTTAACCTTTGTTGAAGGTAGAAGTCACACAAAAGCTTGGGGACTCTTGTACACATGTATGGCATCTCGCGCTATTCATGTTGAGCTGGTTACGTCATTGTCGTTGAGTGATTTTTTACTTGCCTTTACAAGGTTTACAGATTTACGTGGGCAGGTTAATGCTATCTATTCCGACAATGGAAGTACCTTTCAGGCAGCATCTAAGAAGTTACCCGAGTTGATAGAATCAGCTGAATTTCACAACACCCTGAGACAGAGAGAGATAAACTGGGAATTTATACCTCCGTATGCTCCGGCGCAAGGTGGCGCCTGGGAGGCAATGGTTAAACAATTTAAAATTGCATTTTTTCACATTTTGGACTCTTCAATTCGTAAGCCCAAATTTATTGAACTGCTTACGTACACAGGCAGTGCCGTTCGGATCGTGAACGAACGCCCTTTGGTACCTTTGAGTGACGACTCTAGGGATTTTACTGTCATCACCCCTGCCTCACTTTTGACCCCATACTTAGACCCATACTGTGCTGTTGGGCAACCACATGATCGTGACTAATTAAGAAGGGATTATCGGTTCAATTTGTCACTTTCTCATCAGTTTTGGAGTAAATGGATCGATTTTTACTTGCCAGGTCTTCAGGGCCGGAAAAAATGGCTAAAAATGGCCGAGAATTTGGAGCCTGGTCAAGTTGTAGTGGTAGGTTCTCTCCAGGACATTGGTAAACGTGGGAAGTATCAACTTGGGAGGGTGCATGAGGTAGTTCCACAAATTAGGAAAGGGAAGCCTGTGGTTCGTAGAGCTAAAGTTGCGGTCTGCAACTATGATGAGAGTACGGGGAAAGTGAAAGTAGACTATGTGTTGAGGGATATTTCGTGCCTCGCCCCCGTAAAGAACACCTAAGTGTTAGGGTTTGAGCCTGGTTTTGTCTGCGGTGGCCGACACTTGTCTGAGCCCAGAACAGTCGGTTATTATCGCAACCATGGTATACAGCATCATTTTTTGAGTGTACCTACTACCTATGGTACCAATTTCATGTATCGTCGTGTTTATTCTTATTGCTGTTCATTCTTTGCATGCCCTTTGTATTTGCGTATTAACTTAAACGTGAGTGATTCAAACAATTTGTGTATCATATGTTCTTATTCATTGGCTCACAATTGTCGTCAATTCTTTTTTAGTTATGCCATGTCAGACTGTCAAAACTAGGGGCCGCTATGTTCCAGACAATTGTTCACCTAATCAAACGTCATATAAAAACCGTTCAAGTCTACTGAATATTACGTCATGGAAATTCCTAAAACATGTGCCAAAATTGCACCATCGTTCGTAAGACTTAATTGTGTCAAACCTGTTTAAACCGGTTTAAACCTGTTTCAGTTTGAAACCTGTTTAAACATGAAATATTGCGTCACGAACTGCTGACGTGCCTTTGAGTTATCACAAATTTTTCTGATTCATTCTTGAAGTTGTGTGTTGGAAGTCGGTGTTGTATTTCCAGACGTTTAATATAAAATAAACGATAATAATTGTAGCGATAGCCAACCAAGTGAGAAAACCATTTACCTCTTGTTACTTACTGATTCAGTGTATGAAATCAACGCAATATATAGTAAGAAAGAAACGCAAAGCAATCAACTGAGGAACGTGGTACAGAACGCTCAATTGATTACACGCGCAGTGCGGTGGTAATCAATTCCAACGTCTGTACCAGAAAACGCTGAACTGTGATTATGTAGTGACGCTGGTCACGAGTTACATATATTCAACGTAAATAAAATGACGACTATAACACCTCTCCCGATAATTTTTATACACAAGAAAAATATGAACAAGACACCGAATTAAACAATAACTCTCAAAGTCCGAAACGGGCCGGAGGTCTGCGGCGACGGCTCGACCTTCGTGGGCTGTGTGGCCCGAATTCCGGTACAGTCGGTGTGTCGTCCGAGTCCGTTCGAGCTGAGGTGGAGACAGCGGAGGAGTCGACTGTTGGTGCAGGAGTTTCTCCCGGCTCCTGGTCCTCCGATGATGCATAGCGAGGTTGCAGTTGGTCCATATGGCGCCTCCACGTCGGACCATGTGGCAGCAGACGTACCAGGAAGATTCTGCTACCCTGTCGCTTAATCACCTCGGCTAGAACCCAACGAGGATCCTGGCTCCGTCGTGGAGTGAATGATAGCGCGTAACAGGGATCTCCCGGTTTGAAATGTCGTTTTGTAACTTCAGAGGCGTCCGTGTTGTGAGGTTTTTGTCGGGGTACCACTTGAGACGATGTGGGGAGAAGCGTGTCGATCTTGGTTCGAATCTGACGATTGTTGAGTAATTGGCTTGGAGAGTAGCCACTCGGAGTTGGCGTGCGTCGATACTGCTGTAGGAATTCCAAGACTGCTTGTTTCGGGGGCAGGGAAGATTTGCGAAGTGCTTGCTTGAACGTACGTACGAGGCGCTCCGCCGCTCCATTGGTTTCCGGGTGGTAAGGGGCACCCGTGATGTGTACCATACCCCTCTCCTTACAGAAAGTTTGGAATTCTGTGGATTTAAAAGTAGTAGCATTATCGGTAACTATAGTATGGGGATAGCCAAAATGAGCAAAATCTTCTTCTAGCAGGTTGATAGTAGCTGTTGAAGATAAGGAAGTAGTAGCCTGAATACATGGGTATTTAGAAAAAGCATCAATGCTGAGTAACCAATGGTAACCCACGAATTCTACCGCATGATCTATGTGCAAGCGACTCCACGGTGCTTCTGGAACCGTCCATGATTGGACCTGAGTTTTAGATTGCGGTTGATATTCGCCACAGGTACTGCACTTGTGACAAAGTTCCGCTATGTCTCGATCGATGTTTGGCCAGTAGACGGACGTCCTTGCCAACTGCTTCATTCTCTCAATGCCGAAATGTCCTTCATGAAGCAACTGAAGGACGGAAGGACGAAGTTTGGAAGGGATGACCACTCTGGAACCGTAAAGTAGACATCCGTAACAAGTAGAAAGAGAGTCTGCGTACTTACGGAACGGTTCGACCGGGTCTTGTGGAGAAGACTTGGCCGGCCATCCTTCATGAATGAAACGCATTACCGTGGAAATGATAGGATCTTTAGAAGATTCTTTACGTAGTGAGGCAGCATTTGGGGTCTGGACCTGCAAATCCAAAGCATCGATAGCGCAGACGATATCAATGTCATCCGCACTTTCCTCTTCATCGAAGACTTTATCCCCTCCTGCTGGTAAGCGACCCAAAGCATCAGCGCTTTGATGATCCTTCGTCTTCCTGTACTCAATAGTGTATGTAAATTGCGACAAAAAGAGTGCCCAACGAGCCAAACGATTTGCTGCCAAAGAAGGTGTCGATTTGGTAGGGCCAAAAAGACTAAGCAATGGTTTATGATCTGTGACCAAAATGAATGATCTACCAAAAAGATATTGATAGAATTTCTTTAGCGCAAAAATTATCGACAAAGTCTCTTTCTGAATTTGACTATAGTTTCTCTGCGAAGCTGTTAATATCTTTGAAACGTTTGCTATAGGCCGTTCTGTGCCATCTGGGTAACGGTGAAACAAAGTAGCACCGATGCCCACACTAGAAGCATCACATGCGATACCTACCGGAAGTGACGCATTGAAATGTGTAAGAACCTCATCAGTAGAAAGATAATGCTTCAGCTGAACAAAAGAGTTTTCCTCTTGTTTTCCCCATCTCCAAGGAATGTCCTTTTTCGTGAGATGGTATAGCGGTTCTGCTACAGTGGAAGTGTTCAGCGGTAGAAACTTCGAATAAAATTGTAAGGAACCTAAAAATGAACAAAGAGAAGATACGTCAGTGGGGGCAGACATCTCCAGTATGGCGTTTACCTTAGGACCTTTGGAGATGCCCTGCCTGGACAAAATGTGTCCGAGATACTCCACCTGAGGTTGTGCAAACTTACACTTGTCCTTTCTACACCTCAGGCCTTTTGAGTGAAGTCGATCGAGGAGCCGTCTAAGATTCTGGAGATGCTCCTCAGCAGTAGTGCCACTGACAAGAATGTCGTCTAGGTAGACTGCGACCCCTGGAAGGTCGGCTGTAAGGTCGTCCATGATCTTCTGAAAATAACCTGGAACAGAAGATATGCCAAAAGGTAAAACATTTTGTAAAAGTACGCCACGGTGAGTGCTTAATGCGAGTCGTTTTCGACTGTCAGGACCAAGTCGAATCTGATTGTAGGCATCAGCCAAGTCTATCTTGCTGAAACCATACCCACCACCCAACTTTTGCATTAAGTCTTCTGGTAAGGGTAACGGGTGACGATGGGTCTCCAGGGAAGGGTTCACCGTGACTGAATAATCGCCACAAATGCGTAACTTGGCCTTCGCTTCTGAAGAATTTGAACGCTTACGGACTGGAACAACCGGTGTGCCCCAATCGCAAAACTGAACTGGTGTCCATACACCACGTGCAATGCCCGAATCATAGGCTTGTGCTAGGTCCTCCTTTAGCGCGAAAGGTACAGGCCTAGGTTTTAGAAAAACAGGTTTAGCATCAGACTTAAAATCTATGTCTAGTTCATAATCTCGCAAGCACCCGAGTACAGGCTTAAAAACATCTTTGAACTCGTCACATAAGAGGGAGCATGCCTTCTCCAGACTCTTATCAGGCTTGTCGCATGACTGGATGCTCTGTAAAGTAGAACAGTTAGACAGAAAGAATTTATCGATAGAAATTCCTAAAGACGAGATTGCATCACGACCTAGCAAGTTCAGTCCTTTGACTGTCGTGACTACAAAAGAAATATTATCTGACCTTCCCGTGGAAGGACAAGTTACCTGGGCCGTGAAAGAACCCGTGATTGGTACTAGATGCTTGGTAGCAGATTGGAACTGCGACACTGGTGCTTGCAATTGAGGTGCGCCTACCCGAGTCCAGACGTCGCTGGAAAGGAAATTTCCATTCGTAGCAGTGTCCAGTTCTAAGTGCGTGGTTACCGAATTAATGGAGATCGGTACTTCCAACTTTGAATTTCGAGGTTTTCTGCAAGAACTAGAAAGCATGTTAATTTCCTCGATACAATTTACCTTAGAAGGTTTAAACTGTCTAGCTTTCTTTCGACAAACACTCTGTAAGTGTCCCGTAATATTGCAGAAATGGCAAGTGGCTTTCTTAAACCTACAGTCATTGGCGTTGTGGTTGGAATTACCACAACGATAGCATTCTTTATTTTTAGAAGTAAAGAAAGTACCTGTAAGTTGCCTAGTTTTTGGAGGTTTGCTGATGGTCCTTACTTTCGCAACTGGTGCTGGTGGAGTGCCGTAAACAGTTTCTTTGGCCACCTTGGCTGCCTCTTCGGTTTCTGATGCAACCTCTACCGCACGTTTGAAAGTAAGTTCATCAGCTCTGATTTTGAATAACGCCTTAAGCACCGCCTCGTTACCTATTGAACAAATAAAACGAGTACGTAAAGCTTCGTCCAATGGATTTGAAATGGACGAGAAGTCACAGGTGGCAGCTGCCTGACGTATGCGGATGGCTAGTTCTTGAGCTGTTTCACCGGGCTTGCGCTTCATTTCGCTCCAGAAACGGAATCGCTCCCTCACGATGAAGCGTTTTGGGTCGAATTGTTGAGCCATGTAATTTGTAATTTCCGTCATGGTGAGATCGTTGACTTCCTTTGGGTTTGTTTCCTGCGCAGCCAAATTTGTTAACATTTTGTAGATTGTAGGTGATTGATTGGTGAGAAAAACCTGCGGCATTTTGTCTTGTGCGACTGAATGTGCTGCTACAAAGGTGTTAAACCTCTTCCAATAGTCTGCCCACAGTTCAGTGGTGGCATCGAACGCTACGAACTTAGGTAAAGATACCTGTTGTTGTATTGTTGTTGGCTGTGATCTCGCAGTTTGGGCTCGTATTTCTCGTAGTTGTTCTTGGTGGCGCCTTTCTTGTTCTACTTGACGTTCCTGGTGACGTTGTTCTTGTCTGGCAATTTGCTCCTTCGTCTGGCGTTCTTGGTTAGCAATTTGTTGTTGCAGGACTTCGATCAGTTTCTCCATGTTTCTAAATCCTGTAGAAATTCTGTAAAGATCCTGCCGGCGACGCCAGTTAAATGTCTGTTGTATTTCCAGACGTTTAATATAAAATAAACAATAATAATTGTAGCGATAGCCAACCAAGTGAGAAAACCATTTACCTCTTGTTACTTACTGATTCAGTGTATGAAATCAACGCAATATATAGTAAGAAAGAAACGCAAAGCAATCAACTGAGGAACGTGGTACAGAACGCTCAATTGATTACACGCGCAGTGCGGTGGTAATCAATTCCAACGTCTGTACCAGAAAACGCTGAACTGTGATTATGTAGTGACGCTGGTCACGAGTTACATATATTCAACGTAAATAAAATGACGACTATAACAGTCGGTCGCACATTTAACTGGTTTATTTGGTGCTTGCTAGCTGGACAAATTCTCCGTCTTTTATCCAAGTAATCTGTATCGTAGTGACAGTTTTTTTATAACTTAGGTGTACGGCGTTGCATCTCGATTTCGATAGCCGCGGGCTAATTTTACAGGAATACACTTATTGAATAGACGTTTCAAGGAGTGTTTCTTTTTCGGTCGATACATGCAGACAAACGGATCCGGGAACTTTATGTTACAATTTTCCCACGAAGAGATTATGGTTTACCGCTGTGACCAGTCCCCTTAAAGTGCCCCTGACAGGTGGGATCCAAGTATAGTAACTTTTTAAAGCATTTCCTAGCGCAGAATTACACTTAGCGAACTTTTTAATCTTACCCTCGTAGCTCGACTGGTTAGGGCGTAATTTAATCAAAAGACTGCTCTGCAGCGCCACCACAGGCGAAACTCCATATTTCACTGCTCTGGGACGACTTTGGTGGTATTACGTCATCCTAAGTGGACGTCGTTAGCAACGGATGAAACAAACGCTGCCTAGATGTAATTGGTGGATCACAGTTTGGTCGGAGTTGGTACAAGCGGTTGCTTTTTTCGAAGATTTATTGTTTTTTGCAGTTCAATAAAACTGTACTGGATACGTTCCTACAGAACCTAAAATATACTTTAAGTAAAAAATAAAGAAATCGTACGAATCATCATTCATATTTAATTCATCATCACTATTCAAAAATAAATAAAAGTTCTCTCTCTCTCTCATAATGTGCCTTCAGTTGGCCATTGAAATCCTGTGTAACGGCCATCTGGATCTGGAAAATTGTTTCGGATTTGCCAAACAATGCATGACGGCATCACAATCCGATTGTTGCTTCCGAGAGCATCACCTTGTTGTATACACTCCAACACATGCCTGTAGGCATTTTTACTTTAGTGGTCATCTTCAGTGAAGTGAACATATACGACTAGTTTTGTACGGCCCATCCCACTTTCCAACACTTGAAGAAAAACTTTGATCATTTTCTTCTCAGTACCTTGTTTTGTGGGAAAGTGGGAAAAGAAAGCACACGATCTTTGTCACTGACAATGTCACATAAACAGCAATTTGTAGGCATTGCCTCAACCATAAATCAAAGGTGCTGTTTGTGAAATACTGTTGTTACACTGCAAATGGCTATAGCCAGATTAGGACAAATAAAAAAAGTATGAAAATTGTAGCCCTATGAAACTGCAATTTCAATTGAATTGAGATGCTGTTTGATAAAAGTAAACTCAACCTATTTGATCGAAACCTGATAGTAATAATAAGTTCACTTTTTCATTTCGGTAATTCTTAATTTGCGCATGCTTTAGATCAACAGAGCCCCACACATTCACGTTTTGCAGTAGCCGTACCATACTTTACCAAGTCATCACAGAGAAAGAATGTATCCTTCCCGCTTACTGTGACGTCACAGCGGTGTTGCCGTTTTTATTTTCGCAATTGAATGAGTGCCAGATTCGCCGATGTCAACGAAAGTTTGCAAGCGTGTAACTTAGTAGCCTGTTGATATTTTTTACGATTTGCTGGTCAGAAAAGTTTGTTAGTGTCATCTTTTTGGTATCTTAGGTAAATTTAGCGAATTTATTTTCTTGTCAGAGGCACTTTAACATATTGCAATTTAGCGCGGATAGGTTAAGAAACCGCTGATGCACTTCATTTTGAAGTCAAAAAGCGTTTAATGTAGCCCCGGTTTACGGGTGTTACAGATTCTCCATAGTAGGCCTAGTGCACAAACTTTTTTGCAGCTGTTCTAGGTGTCCAATTATGGTTTGCTTAATATTAACTTCCCTGACACAAAATAATATATTGCGTTAGCTGTAGAAACATATCGTATTCATCTCTGGCGACATAACTTTTCCAGAGTACGAGTTTTTGTGGTAAGCAGAAACTTTTGCAGCGTGATCAATCACAGTAAAGCCATTGCCTTGCATAGATAAATTTAGAGAATTCAGAGAGTCCAACATATTGGCAAGATAAGCAACTTTTGTGTTGAAATCTTCTTGCAAAAACGTCTCGGCTAATCCCACACAGTTCTCTTGCCTTAAGAAGATAGCAATCTCTTACCTCAAATCACAAACTCGTTTCAGGACACGACCTTGTGACAACCATCGCACTTCCGTGTGCAGCAGGAATCCATGTCAGTGCACAAAGGCGAAAACAAACGCCGATTTAGTGGCCTAGCTTTGATGAAGTTTTCACCACCATTCAACACTTCGTGCAGCTCTTGAGACAGCTTTTTTGCAGTAAGGGCTCTCTGTGGAGAAAGCGCTTACTATATCCCCGGGAGAGCAATAAATCCACACAGCCCTTGGGCTTTGATGCCTTTTACCACACCAGACTTGATGCCAGTACCATGGACTTCTAAATGGTAGCACCTGGACTGGACACGCAGTGACCAACATGAGGCCAAACAGTTGGTACAACGGTTGGCCAACAGCCAAGTAACTAACCCTGTTGGCCACTGCGTGTCCAGTCCAGGTGCTACTGTTTAGAAGTCCATGCCAGTACAAGCTGCTGCATCATCGGTGCAAATGCCAGCACATTTGTCTTAAGGGAAGGAATACTCCGTAAAGAAATTATCCCAAGGTTTACATTTAATTAGGATAATTATAACAAAAATAAAAACGAAAACTGTTAAAAGTTCTTGCACTACAAACATGCTATAAAGCTTTCCGATGTCTCGACAAGAAACGCTTCACGACTTGTGTTAATATTTTCCAGTTTTGTGATCGATCTTGTCACTTTTTCGCCCAAGATACAATATGACTGAAAACTAAGCGATCCAAAAAAAATAATCAGGCGACCCATGCGTTGGGAACCACTGCGTTATGTTAAACCTGCTAAGGCTACTTTGTTTTGCTCGTCTAATTAGTTCTTGTTAATTATGAGAGCCATCCATATCACATGACGTTGTATAGCAGCAGGGAGGTAAAACGCGAGATGGCAGTGACCACCAAAGACAACTTGCTGTTGTTTCTCTAGGCAAGAAACCTTACGGTAATTGCCTCTACCCAGTAATCGATTTCGAGTAATGGGTAGTACGTACCAAATTTAAGTCATAAGTAAAGTAGACAACCGGAAACAGACATTGCCGTCGGCTGCAGCGTGGGTCAGGTGTACGTCGGAAGGCGTACACCGATGCATAGCGCTCAAGTCCGCTTTCCTGCAATGCAGGATAAAGATAAACAAACAAACAACCATATGCTGTTCTGCGCAAACGACGCATACTTTGATTTGACACAGAACTCTCATACATTCTCGCCATCTGCAGCCACTGGGCCAAATCTTAAGTTTTGGGGGAGAAAAGTTAGGACATCTGACTGACTTCCGACTGGACACTTCAGCTGGATAAAGTTGCCTATTTTGTAAAGTTACGTGAAGAACAGAAACGCTGGTTCAAGTTTTGGGGTGACCAACATCAAGGCAGGTGACTGCGCCAGATGGACTCAACTCACCCCCAAGACTTCAATTTAGAGAAGCGCAACGAATCAAAAGTTGCTGCTTCCTTTCTTTTAAACTGTGAAGCTTACAATACTGCTTTAATTTCCTGTATCGCCGCCATTGCTGTCAACAAGTTTTTATTTAGTGTTTTTTTATTCGAACGATTGATAATATAAAATGCAGTATACTACATTACTTCACAACAAATCAATGCAAAGCAACAGATTAATGTTTATCGCTAGAAACAAAATAATGTAACAGAATTTAGAAAATAGTGGGCCACACCAAGACAACTATTCACAAGGGAATGAATGGAAAACGAAATAAGGGGGTAGACATCACCAAATACGACAGGCATGTAAAGCTATCACGTACCAGGAAACCCTTAAGATATAAAAGGACTAGATGCAAAATCAATGTATAACATGCTCAAACATGCCTTGTTCCAGCGATGTTTCCACTGTCCAAATGTAATGTGGTTTAAAAGCAAACAAGATGAGCGGACGAATGTAAAAATGAGCAACCAAAATCCAATTCAGGAGACGCCAGTGCAGAAAGGCTTCGTAGGGGGCCTTAAGGTCGTTGACTAAGTAAAGCAAGAACTGTTAATAGTAAACAACTTGACGTTACAGACTTCTTGATATGTGCTTGAATACTGGATTAGGAGGCACGGGATCAGCAAGCAGATGGTAAAATCGGAGATTCATGTTTGTTTTAAAAGACGCAGCAGGAAAGGTAAGTCTTTTCACGGCGGTATATCATTCCACGACACGTGTGCTTACCAACAGTTATGCCACACCAAAGCTCGCAGGAATTGAAATTGAAGACGCGGGCAAAAATTTCCTCTAACGATAACAAGCCCACAACAGCAGAGGCGATGTTTCACGGCTAATGGAGAGCAAAAAAATCAGAGCAGGACATGACAAAAAGGCCACGTGGCTGACAACGAACGGTCGGCCATTTGAAAGCTCGCTGGAAATGGATCCATTAACAGAAGATTCGGAGGTGCACTTGACAGAGGTCTTCTTTCGATCAACGTACAGGATTAGAATAAACAGAGGAAACAAAAATTTTCTCAAATAATGCAAAAAGATGTGCACTAAGTGAAGGTTGTGCAGAACAGAGCCACAACTTCGTCAGATACCTCGACTTATTCGTACACAAAGCAATTCGAAAATGCTAGAAAGTACAACCGAAATAAAGTGCTGAAGGATATGCCAGGTGGGATCATAACATCCCTGTACGTGAACGAGATGCCACCATACACTACACACACCACAAACGCAGGAGGAGATCAGCTCTGGGCAATTCTCGACGGGCACGGAGAGAGCAAAGAGAGTAAGATGACGAAAATAAAAAGTTTCAACTACCACGACTTAATCATCATTACTTGCATGCGTTGATGTATTGCAATTGCAATAAATTTAAGACACGAAACTTAGTCTTCAAACAGTGTTCAAGTTGTGTTATAGATCAACGTTTGATTTTGAGATCAAATTTAGTTCATATTGTGTTAGATCTTTCAATCAACGTACAGACTGTCCCATCAATGTTATTCAACAAACACACTAACAAGACAATCGGCAATGTAATCAACGACATGCAAGTCGACCGAGCAAAGTGACTTTTTAAGACTGCTCACTTGCAAAAATGAATGGGTTATAACAATAATGCACTGTTTTGCACCACAATTATGGTTTCAGTGTTGTAAACAAGCTTTATGTCAAATTTGAAAAGAAAAAAGAAGTTTCAAGATACTGCTCTTATTGAATAAATCACCATCAGCATATTGATCAACGAGCGGTCAAGCAGGATAACAGACGACAACCAACAACGACGTCAATGCAACAGAGTTGGAGTTGGAACAAAGCAACAAAGTGGAGTTGGAACAGTTTGAAAACTATCACTTTAAAGATATGAACAAAACGCAAAAAAGTAGATTTAAAAGGCGAGTTATAATATTGATAAAAGATAAGCCAGTTGAAGTCACATAAAATTGAAAAAATCGAAACGTAGTTATATAAATTTAGAGTGGTACAGTGCCCCAAGACAAAAATTTTTGAACACAACGTTCATAAAACATTTTGAAAAGTAAGAATAATCTCACTTGGCACACACCATGTAGTAAATGAAACATACAAGATATTCTAAGTATGGCATATCTTGAAATAATCTAATTCTAAACAAATGTCACTCGGATACATAAGCTACAGTATCAACATTGAAACAAAAAATTGAATATTCAAGATACTGCTCTTGTTGAATAGATGTCCATCAGCATGTTGATCAAGGAGTGGTTCAGCAAGACAACAGACGACAACCAACTACGCAAAACAGAGTAAAGTGGAGTTAGTATCAATTTAAAGAAATACATAGAAAGGCAAAAAAGTAGATTTAAAAAGCGAGTTATAATATAAACAAAAGATAAGTCAGTAGAAGTAACCATGAATTGAAAAAGTCCAGCTTAATTTTATCAATTTAGAGTGATACTTTGAATTTAGCAGTGCCCCAAGACAAACATTTTTGAATGCTACCTTCTCAAAGCATTTTGTGCAAGTTGGACTTTTTCGTAATGTTAGGAATAATTTCACCTGGCACACACGATCTGGTAAATGAAACATACAAGATATTTTAAGTATATCTTGAAATAATCTAAACAAATGTCACTCGGATCCATAAGCTACAGTATCAACATTGAAACAAAAAATTGAATATTCAAGATACTGCTCTTGTTGAATAGATGTCCATCAGCATGTTGATTAAGGAGTGGTTCAGCAAGACAACAGACGACAACCAACAACGATGGAAACACAAAACAGAGTAAAGTGGAGTTAGTATCAATTTAAAGAAATACATAGAAAGGCAAAAAAGTAGATTTAAAAAGCGAGTTATCCTAATATTAATAAAAGATAAGTCAGTAGAAGTAAAATACGTTGAAAAACTCCAGCTTAATTTTATCAATTTAAAGTGGTACTCAGAATTTAGCAGCACGTCAGACAAAAACATTTAAGTACAAACCCCATAAAGCATTTTGCGCGGTGGACGTTTAAATAATGTGGAAAATAATTTTATCTGGCAAACATGATTAGGCAAAGGAAGTATGCAATACATTCTAAGTGTGCCATAAATTACTTTAGAACAATCTAAAAAAATGTCGCTCGGACCAGTAAGATGTAGTATGTATATATACACTTATTAGAATTTCTATCTAGAAACATTATGATTTCATAAATAAAATTTATTTGTATGTCAGGCTACTATTGTTGCCACTAACGCTAGCATTGTGCAAAGCGACGCTAAAGTATCTTTAAAGATATTTAACAGCAGCAATCGAATTAACTTTGCAGTCATCGTAACAACATACAGTAAACGCAAAACCAGTACAAATGCAACACAAGTGGTAGAAATGCACTGCAATAGTCAAGTAGCAAATCTAAAAGAACCAAGCAGTCACTTCTAAAGATTCTATTTCAAAATATAGGTTTGAAAGCAAAATTTAGAACAAAACATTTAAACACAGTGACTTTTTGTGAAACCATGTAGCGTTGAGACTGAATAAAAACAAAACTGCTTTGACATGCTTGGCTTGGCAGTTTCGGGTACCTTCCTTGATACTAGCTGGTTTCATCATTGTGAAAAGGAAGTGTACAGCTTGAATGGTGATATGTGTACATTTTGATGGATGGAAGCGTCTTCTACTCCATACCACAAAAGTATGAACAATAACAACTTCTCTTGGGTGCCTTTTCATGGCAACAACAACTTTCTTTGGCACGAATGAGCAACATAAATGCCTCTGTATAAGCTTTTACAAAAGATAACTTCATTAGCAAGACACACATCAACAGGAATATTTGCCTGCATAGTCCTTGCTCAGTTGTGGTTTACTATTGCAAAGATGCACGAATTAACACTTGCAAAAAGTCAAATAAATCTTGTTTTTGCGGCTGTATGCTTTATAAAAGGAAAGCAACCTTCTTTCAGCATTTGGTGGCTTCTTTGTATCTTCTGTAGAGTTGAAAACCAGACTACCTCTGATTTAAATGTTCAAAGGACTTTGAGTAATAAAGGACACTTCGTTTCACAAAAGATATCTTGCCATTAACAGTTTTAAGATTTTTCATGGTGTCAGTAAGGAAATCACACAAAGTTGTAATTTGAAGATGCATAAAAGGATATATTTGTTCATTGACGTATGCTAAAAGAACGAAGCCACTCACAGTATGTCGGCAAAGTTTTTCTCAGTTGGTTCTTTATTATGTTTTACGGGTCACAGTCTCTGGATTATGTCAAAGTCTTTACAGAGACGATGAAGGTTTTTTTTTCTAAAGATTGATATCTTCTCATGCAAAAGTAAAATAATTTGATCTTGAAAGTTTTATCCACAACGAAAAAGATGTGCTAAATGTGTAAATTGAATAGCACAAGGTGTGCAAAACATCAGTGACTGCTTGGTACTTCTAGTGAAAAGCATCTCTACAAGGCATCTCTACACAATACGAATCACTTCACTGATTTTCAAAACAAATACCGTAACAGGAAAGAAGCAAGACAGTGGGGAGCAATTGTATTGGAATTTACTAGCTGCAAAAGCATTGGTAGCACAATGTGTGCTATATCATTTGCGACATTAGTACAACATAGTACATACATAAGTTACATAGCAACATACATACATACATAAGTTACATAACAACATACATACATAGTACGACATGGTACAACAATATTGATTTACAATATTTATTTATTTACTGTACAATATTTATTATTGCGTATGACACAAATTTTTATTTCTAGTTTCATTTCATCCTGTTATTGTTAACTAGAGAAGTATATATAGTGTGTTGCTATTGGATACACAGTAAATGCATTACAAAATCCTTCAGTAAACTGAACAAAACATCTGGAAAACTATGATCACCAATTCGATGTACAAGTGTCGAAAGTAGAGACTTTTGCATCGAATTTGCCGTAAGTTTACCTACAGATCCTGATAGTTAAATTTTACGAAGGGAATTGCAATACCATTAGCAACCAGTGTGATCACAAATCTAATAACTTAAATTAGGAGAATCTCATGAGTATTGAGCCTAAATTTAAGCATAATGAAACCGCAAATTATTGCTCACTGGTGTGCGTCGCTTTGACGCTGAAATGTTGTATTGGGTTAATACAAGCCTTCTCAAATTATGGGTCGCAAATCGTAGTTTTAGCGTTGCTAAACAAATTAAAAATGGACCTGCAGTGGGTAGTTCATACTGTAAACTGCCCACTACGGGATCACAAAAGAAAATTATCTCAAGAGAGGCCATTTATCAGTTAAAAAGATCGGCGGCGGCATGTCCACCCGGGATGGTACCAAAGAGGAAGTCAGGCTCTGGCGCACCTAAGAAGACTTTGCCAAGAACGGATAAGCTTTTGAAGCACACTGGCAGTGTACTGACAAAACAAATTCAGGTTTTAGTTGGATAAAAAAATCGTACGCAAAACCTTCTGTTTCATCTTTGACAAACTTGACCAGGTAAACTATTGCGGTAGGAATAAGAAGGAAAAGATTAAAACAGGTGGGTGGAAGATATTTCATCATATAATTGATCACAAAAAGTCGTTCTCCCTGCTATCAAACAATTACCTGTTTGAAACCTGCAAAAAGATGACGGAAATTTTGATCTAGCTCTTAATGGGTTGAAAAGTTTCAGTCACGTGTGACGTACGTGGCAGTTACGTCAGCAAAGCAAATTTGGATCAGAGTTTATGGCCATCAAACTTTTACTTCATAATGAGTAAAAGATACCAGCCAATTAAGATGTCTTTGAATTTGGTCCAGAAAAAACAACAATATTATGACCAAAACAAAGACTTTCTCGTTCTGAAGATGCCTTTTAAACATATTAATAGTGCAATATCAACTTTAAATGAGTTTTTACTTGACCAGAGAAAAAAAATTCAGATTTCATGTCGGATTGTGATTTTCACCTATTTATAGATAAACTTAAGATCAGCTGCATTTTATTAAAAACAGAAAAAAAGATCATGGAAACCTTGATTAACTTCTCAATGGGTTGAACAGTTTCATAGTCACGTGTGACGTACGTGGCAGTTACGTCAGCAAAGCAAATTTTGACCAGATTTTATGGCCATCAAACTTTTATTAAGTTCATAAAGTGAAAAAGATACCAGAAACTTATGATGCATTTGAATTTGGTCAAGAAAAAAAAGAACAGTGTCAATGTATCAAGACCAAAACAAAGACTTTCTCGTTCTGAAGATGCCTTCTAAACATATTAACTTTAAATGAGTTTTCATTGAACCACAGGAAAAAACAATTCAGAATTTATGTCGGATTGTGATTTTCACCTATTTATAAACTTAAGATCAATTGCATATAATTACACACAGAAAAAAGGTGGTGGAAACTTTGATTCACTTCTTGTGAGATGAAAGACTGTTCTATAATTCTAATTCACCCCGATTATGGCAGCTGGGAAAAATACACCACCAAATGTCTCAACTAAGATTTGGAAACCATAAAACATCAGAACACACTATTTCTTTCTGATAAAATTATTAATAAACTATTAAAATCTTATTTAAAGCAACATAAATGCAACAAACGCAAACTATATTCTTTTATTAAAAAAGGGGGCGATTACTTTAAACCCGTATCAACGTATAATATAGTTTTTTTTGATTTAAAAAAAAACGTATAGTTAATCGGAGATAATAAATGAAGAGGGTTCAATACCCGAAATCACGATATGCAACAGAAGAATTTTAAATTGGACTTTGTCATACTATTTTGAACATTGAATTTCCAGGCAATGCATCTTTTCTCATTTTCTTTTTCTGTTTGAATTGACATGTACTCTGATAGGTCGTCGTTAATATTATAGTATTCACATTTTTCTCAAAATTATATTCTTTTACAGCCGAATTCTTTGAAAAGGAAACTGACATCTAAGATCACATTTAAAGGAACATTATAATGAATAAAAGTTTATTATGTGAAAAAATCTTAACAGTAAGAATTTAAGTTCAAATCTTCGTCAAAACATGATTAGGGCAAAACAAATCACAGTTTATATGAAGTGTAACTGACATGTACACATTCCCACCGAATATTTCAAAGCTACATTAGCCTTTTGTATATTAATACATTAAATGCTAATGTAAAAAATTTAAGTTATGTTTAAAATAACTTACCAGATTGCTACTGGCAGTTGTACAATTTACATCTGGACTACTTTTGGACCCATACAGGAGCAATCTGCTTTATCAACTGTGCAAAACAGTGATCTGTCAAAAGGGGCATAAAACATGCAAAAAAACATTGCCTTCCATAATCAAAAATTTCCTATATTTATAATGTTTTCTTCCTTATTTCTTTGCGTTCATAGCAAATAATAAACTCGCTAATGTTGATGAAAGATTGACATTGTAATTGGAACTTATAATGGTGATGTTCAAACTTTGTCTCAAAGTTTCTGAGAAGTTACTGTTGGTTGATATTTGCTCATCTAATGATGAACATGGATTACTTAATGATGATGATGATGTATCGGATTGTTGAAATTGTTGACATTAGGACTATGTGAAAATTCAGCCTTGGTGTCCCTATCAAAAGATTAAGGAGCGGATGTATCAGTTTTGTTATTTCACATGGGATTAGATTACTGATTATGAGGGTGTGCTACGATGACAAGGATGTGCTACTGTGCTGGGATCCGAATTGCAATGTCAATCACGGAAAGCAACAGATAAATTATATGAAGTCTACTAGCAAAAGTGCCTTCTGTTATGCTCTGTAAAAGAACTCTATAACATATTTGCTGCAAACAACACGAAAGTCAAACTAACATCCTTCCATAGCCTCAAGCCAAAGTAGTGCATCCAGCCTGGAAGATCTGGATCTCACATGGTCTGTGTGTGCGCCATTTGTTAAAATGCGGTAGTGCTGTGCAATGCCATTGGTGAGAATTACAAAACCCTGATGTCCTGATGGTTTGTGACTGTTCAAAACAAAATTTGCATGGTTCATAGCTGCCCTGGATGTTCTGAAACTGAAGGATTAGAAAGTTGGCAGAGATGCTGATGAGTCGATCCACTTCCAGCAGTGGAAAACAACCGATCGCACACAGATAGTGGCTCAATGCCTAATATTGTCAGAGTGTCTTCAGCTACTATCTGAAAAGCTGGACCAACACACTGCAAAGCATCCTTACCGCCTTACAAGTGCCTTATTTTAGCCGACTTTTCTGGAAACTACCAATTCATTATGCACAATGAAATTCAACGTTGCCGCTGGTCAAAACATTCCTGCATCTTGCATCCACTTGTTCTCTATTTGAAAGTTAATGACTCATTGAAAGTTTCATCATTCTGCTTTGTATTAGATGACCTTAGAGCAAAGATGATCATAATCAGCCATCCCCATCAATGTCACATGCAGCAACTGAACTAGATGCATACAGCGACTCAGGTTGAACCTCAGACTCCTCCGATCTCTCTCCACCACCAGCCAAACGACTAAGCATACAATTACAAAACAGACAAGAATTGACCAACCTTGCACTAATGTGAGAACGTTTTGATGTTTCAAACCGCGCAGGTGCTGCCATTGCATCAGCAGCTTTGAAGGATTTGGGGCGAATTGATGATAATAATGTGGCAAAAGTTATAGACTGAAGCAAACTGAGACGGAAACGTCAAAAATGCAGGCAAAAACACAAAGATTAAGAATGCAATTTCGAAATTGTTAAAGCAATTTAGATTGATGGCCGAAAAGATGTTACATTGACTACTATCGAAACCAGTGATTCCAAATTTTTACCTACATGATCCTTTTGCATATTATATATGAAATGTTAATGGAAAAATTTCAACTTAAGTTGAAAATAACTTACCAGGTTGCTACTGGGCAGTTGTACAATTTACATCTGGACTACTCTTGGACTCATACAGGAACAATCTGCTTTATCAACTGTGCAAAACAGTGGTCGGTCAAAGGGGGCATAAAACATGCGCAAAAACATTGCCTTTCATAATCAAAAATTTCCTATATCTATAATGTTTTCTTCCTTATTTCTTTGCATACATAACAAATAATAAACTCGCTAATGTTGATGAAGGATTGACATTGTAATTGTAACTTATAAATTGGTGATGTTCAATCTTTGTCTCAATATTTCTGAGAAGTTGCAGTTGGTTGATATTTGCTCATGAAATGATAAACATGGATTACTCAATGATGATGATGTATTGGATTGACTATCGATAAACAACTGAAGCCGCCCTTAGGAATTGGTGAAATTAGGACTAGATGTGAAAATTCACCCTTGGTGTTCCTATCAAAAGATTAAGGAGTGGGTGTATAAGTTTTGCTATTTTATATGGGATTAGATTACTGATTATGAAGTATAGTGACAAGGGTGTGCCGGGAAATTGCAATGTCAATCATGGAAAGCAACAGATAAAGATGAAGTCTATGAGCAAAAGTGCCTTCTGTTATGCTCTGGAAAAGAACTCTATAACATATTTGCTGCCATGGCTGTGATTTTTGCCTTTTCAGCGGCATTGCCGCTCGACACGCGTCGTCACTATTCTACTGGGCAGTTGTACAATTTACATCAGGACTACTCTTGGACCCATACAGGAACAATCTGCTTTATCAACTGTGCAAAACAGTGATCTGTCAAAGGGGGCATGAAACATGCAGAAAAATATTGCTTATTTCTGTACGTTCATAGCAAAAAATGAACTCGCTATCGTTGATGAAGGATTAACATTGTAACTTTAAGTTTAAGTAGAAAAACTTTAAGTTAAGGTAAAAATAACTTATCAGGTTGCTACTGGACCGTTGTACAATTCACATCAGGACTACTTTTGGACCCATACAGTCAACTGTGCAAAACAGTGATCTGTCAAAGGGGCATAAAACATGCAGAAAAATATTGCCTTTCATAATCAAACATTTCCTATAGGCTATATCTTTAATGTTTTCTTTCTTATTTCTTTGCGTTCATAGCAAACAATAAACTCGCTAATGTTGATAAAGGATTGACATTGTAATTGTAACTTATAATGCTGATGTTCAAACTTTTTCTCAAAGTTTCTGAGAAGTTGCAGTTAGTTGATATTTGCTCATCAAATGATGAACATGGATTACTTAATGATGTATTGGATTGACTATCGGATAAACTACTGAAGCCGCCCTTAGGAATTGGTGCAATTAGGTCTATGTGAAAACTGGTGTCCATATCAAAAGAAGTGGGTGACAGGGTGTATCAGTTTTGCTAGTTCACATGGGATTAGATTACTGATTATGAGGGTGTGCTACGGTGACAAGGATGTGCTACTGTGCTGGGATCCGAATTGCAATGTCAATCACGGAAAACAACAGATAAATTATATGAAATCTACTAGCAAAAGTGCCTTCTGTTATGCTCTGTAAAAGAACTCTATAACATATTTGCTGCAAACAACACGAAAGTCAAACTAACATCTTTCTATAGCCTCAAGCCAAAGTAGTGCATCCAGCCTGGAAGATCTGAATTTTACAGGGTCTGTGTGTGTGCCATCCGTCAAAATGTGGTACTGCTGTGCAATGCCATTGGTGAGAATTACAAAACCCTGATGTCCTATGACTTTTCAAAATAAAATTTGCATGGTTCATAGCTGCCCTAGATGTCCTGAAACTGAAGGGTTAGAAAAAAAGTTGGCAGAGATGCTCACTGAAAGAGATGCTGACGAGTTGATTCATTTCCAGCAGTGGAAAACAACCCATCACACACAGATAGTGGCTCAATGTCTAATGTTGTCAGAGTGTCTTCAGCTACTATCTGAAAACCTGGACCAACTCACTGCACATTCTTTCATAGCAAAAGCTCAAACGGCATACTTGAAGCAATGCAAAGAATCTATACCATCTCACAAGTGTCTTATTTTTGCAGACTTTTCTGAAGCTCACTGAAAGAGAAGCTGCATATCTGAACTATTAAACTGAATTAATAAACTATTAAAATCTTATTCAAACCAACATTAAAGCAACAAATGCAAATTATATTCTTTTACAGCCGAATTCTTTGAAAAGGAAACTACCATCTAAAATCAAGTCGTTGTTGAAACATTACAAGAGTGAAGCAAAAATGTATATCTGGAGATTAACCTGGAACACATCTGTGTTCATGTGGTTATCTACACCCGATGAAATTATTATCAAATTATCAAAAATCACATTTAAAGGAACATAATAATAAATAAAAGTATATTATGTGAAAGTCTCACAGTAAGAATTCAACTTCAGATCTTCATCAAAACATGATTAGGGCAAAAAAAATCACGGTTTATATGAAGTGTAACTGACATGTATACATTCCCACCGAATATTTCAAAGCTACATTAGCCTTTTGTATATTAATACATTAAATGCTAATGGAAAAATTTAAGTTATGTTTAAAATAATTTACCAGGTTGCTACTGGGCAGGTGTACAATTTACATCTGGACTACTTTTAGACCCATACAGGAACAATCTGCTTTATCAACTGTACAAAACAGTTGTCAAAGTGATCGGTCAAAGGGGGCATAAAACATGCAGAAAAATAGTGCCTTTCATAATCAAAAATTTCCTGTAATTATAATGTTTTCTTTCTTATTTCTTTGCGTTCATAGCAAATCATAAACTCGCTACTGATGAATGATTAACATTGAACTTATAATGGTGATGTTCAAACTTTGTCTCAAAGTTTCTGAGAATTTACTGTTGGTTGATATTTGCCTAATAAAAAACAGAGATAAAGCGTGTTATTACCGTTCTTTCGAAGGTACGACAGGCACGCTGGAAGAATAATCCTTGGGTGAACGTAGATTTTCTCACCCGCCGGAACCACTATTACCCATGACCCCAGATTGAATTTTGTGAACTTGTATATTTTCATTGCTTTGCAAAATGGTGTGGCTGTATTGTGCGGTGTCTAGGAATTCGCCTTGTAGAAAAATTCTAGCTTTGAGTTTGTTTAATGAATCATGATAATGCGATAACCCTAAACTTTTTGATACATTTGGACGTGATTTCGTTGATTGCACGCTTAACTAATCATCGATTCTATTTGAATAAGGTGCAAGGATTAGGAGGAACAACCGCGCACAATTTCTCCAACAAGCTCGCAACTCAACAGGAATGACGTGGGATCGAATCTTGCGCGGACTGGCACAAATGTTCCCCGTCTCGATACAAAACAAACAGAAGCGACTACAAGAATTCGAAAAGGGGTACAATTGGAACTACGAGAACCCGTCACGAGGTCTCATGCCACTCATCATGGAACTCGATTTGGACCTCTTACGGCCGATCTACAAAGATCCCGCCGGGAAGCAGCTTTTCGACATCTTCATGCGAAAGGTCCCGACGTTCGTGACCATTCAAATGGAGAATTACGACCAGCTCTCCTGGGACCGATTCCTAGAAAACGTCCAAGGAAAATGGAACCTAATGGATTCCATGGGCAAATTATGGGAGAAAAAAGCACCAAAACAAAAAGGAACGAACCTCCTTTTTGGAGGGGGGAGTCACCACAAATTCAGGTACACGCACAGGTCCTGCAACGTACACCCCAGAACAACCGGCTAACGCAATAACTCGCGGACAGGTTCAACAAGAAGAACGATTCAAGAGTCCACCGAAACCTATCCCGGAATGGATGAAATGCGACATATGGAAAGCGTTGGGCATAACCTTCTCGGGGCCGGCTATCCTGAGTCATTGCCATATATGCGCTGCGCCGGGACATTTCGCCAGGGATTGCCCGGTGAACTATGTGCTCCTCATAGAAAATAAGGTCGTATACATCGACAAACAAACAGGAAAAGCTGGGGCTTTCCCACGTAAGAAGGAACTGGCGCCAGAAAAGGTACAAGAAACACAACAACGATGGCAAACCATCCTGGGCGAAGGAAAAAATAAGCTAAGCATCAAACTGACCAACTTGGCAGAACTAGACCAATTCCTCAAACAGCAGGGATCGCCCACCCTTTTACAGCGAAAAACGGAACACGAAAAAATCTCTGGCCCAAGGCAAACGAAATGGGTGGGGAATAACAACCCCAACCCTGCAAGACAAATCATAATGAAACAGGGAAACTAGGCGCGGGTGACCTACACGACGTCCGTAGGACACCCCCGACCGACAACCCAACTGATAACGGACTCGCGGAAATCCTAATGAACCTAACGACCCTTGACGATTACTTCGCAAAGACGATGCCGTATTTCGTAGACCCAACAACCAAAGTCGCCTTTTTGATGGACACAGGGGCAGGAACGAGCCTCATTGGACAACGATCGCTTTCTCGGTACTCACCGGACGTCGTGAGGAAAGAGAAAAAGGACAAACCTATAACCATTGTCACGCTAAATGGGAAAACTAAACTTGATACGCTTGTGCACATCAAGATCGGACAAGAAGAACTTCCGTTCTTCTTGATGAAGGAAGCAGAAATCAACCTGATTGGGATCCCACAACTGGCAAAAGCACTCGAGAATGATCAACGCGAGCAGCAATGGCTAACGTCGTCCCAACGAAATGGAATGTACCCCACCCTGACGAACAAACAAGTGCTCGGCGTCAACACAGAAGCAATGGACCTCGTCCTCGACAGCGCTGGTCGCCTTGAACGAGACAACGAGGTCAACAGACTGCTCGAAAATACGAGACTCGAGCAGGAAAGGAAACCCATGAATCCCAAAGGGAAGGGGATCTTGCCCAACCCGACCGAAGGTCAAGCCGGAAAAGAGGACGGTGATCGTGACCGCCCCAACCTGACCAGGGGTCAAACTGGAATCTCATCGTACCACGTAAAAGGCGAGGACGATGAACTACGTGCAGAACTGTCCCAGCTAGCAAGGGCAGCTCAAAAGGAAAAATTCAAGATGGATGAGACAATTCAGAGCGAAGAACTCATCTCAAACGAGGAATGGATGAAAGTCTTTGAGCCATATTCTGACATCCTCACGGACCTCAAGGGAAATTTGACTGGGAACTCGCGACTCCCTTTCAAATGCACCTTCCAGTACAAGGAATCATTGAGCCCGAAACCACTTTTCAACGCCAGGCCCTATACACCATCCTCACCCGAGACCTACAAGACGTTGGTCGAGACCCTGGACATGTTCCGAGACGTCGGAATAGTGAGAAGCGATAAAATGCCCAGGTGCTCGCACCTAATCTTTACGGTACCACAAAAAACCAATGAACTCCAGAGAGCCCAACCAGGGTTCGTCCAAAAGCATCGTGTTGTGCAAGACCTGCGACGATTCAATGCCGCAGTCGAAGATGACACATTGGAACCGCCTAACGCGACAGAAATGAAGAACGCTGCGAAACGACGAAGGTACTTGTCACTCCTAGACTTAAGCAAAGCGTACTTCCATGTGGACGTAGCAGAACAGGACCAACCTGAGTTTGGAATCCCGTTCCAAAGCACTTCACTGGTATGGAGGAAAATGCCGATGGGCTACAAAAACGCCCCCGCCATATTCACCCGCAACATGCGACACGCAGTCCATGACCCGGTCTTACAGAAATATCGGACCATCCAACAGGAAAGAGGAAACACAGAGGAACTCGACACCCAACCCCTGTGGATCCACATTGATGACATTTTTGTCAACACAAGGACAAAAAAGGACCATATTCTCCTCCTCGACCTTGTCCTAGCACAACTCGGCCAGGCTACGCCTCACCGTCTCTCCAAACAAATGCACCATCGGGCGATCCGCAATTGACCTCCTTGGGTCAACCGTCAGTGCGGATTTCTGTCAGGCCCAACCCAAGCGACTAAACAACCTTCTCGAGATACCACCACCAAGAAGCATACGGGAATTGAGAGCACGGCTTGGAGCCCTACGATACATCGGAGCTCACATCCCGATGTTATCGTTAACCGTTGCACAATTTGATACCCACACCGGCAACAGAGTGTCATCACGGGTGAACGACTACAGGATCGACCTTCGCCACGCAGCAACAACAAACCGAAGAATCCAACGCCTGACATGACAGGAGACCCGTACAAAAAATGGAACACTCAATACTACATGTACCATGTTCGGGGATCCAGATACAACGCGAACTACGCAGAACACCGACAGCTACCCATTGAAACTTACTTGGACTTTGAACTAGGGCACGACGAAGGAACAGACACATTGCACGCCTACACGGACGCCGAATGGATCGCGCATCGCCTTGCAAAAACACGATTTGCGAACCTCTCATTTGTCAGCACTGACCAACATGAGGGACCGGAGCAACGAACTCATGGCCATCCCGCATGCAAAATAACCACACTATTTTCTGACCCAGAAGTGACTGACGCTTGCGCGCAACCGGAAAACTATCCTACGACGCCACCACAATGCTATGAAGGATACCTTCAGGGCCGAGCCCTGTGGCGCCCTGGAAGGGCCCCGAGTGATCGAGCCGATCGCCCGAACCTTCACACTAACTGCTTCATCCCATGCGATCTTGCAATAGACAACAATACCTACTTTCGACGACGAACCCAATTACTCGAAAACTCCGTCCTTGGGGTGTCACCCATCAACCACACTACCGAATTGCTATCACTCACCAAAACGTGCCACAACGCCACGTACGTGGTGGCTCACAGAATAAAATATGCAAATCATTCAACCCATTCATGCCTATGTGGTTGCCATATTCGTCCGGATGAAAATATCACGCTTTACTACGACACGAGCCACGTCAAATGGAACGGATGCTACAGGAACCAATCGACAACGTCCACATTACCCCCAACCCAAGAATTCCACCATTATGAGATAGCAATCTTCGTGGTAATAGCCGCAATTCTTTTTGGAGGGGGGGCCCTCGTTGTTTGGTGCCTTCACCGGAAGGCAAACGCCTTCTCAACCCTGAGCGGGATAATTAACTCACAAGGGAAAGAATCGGTCCTACACTTTAAACCACCCAAAAAACACCCCTTGGAAATCGGGTTGGTGGTGGACCAAACAGAAGTAATCATGGAAAAAAACCCTGATTTACTATACGTGTAATTACCGAATCTACATGCCACCGCCAGTGGTGTCATGCTCGGATTTGGGATTAACCTGCGACCGAGCAGACGATAGCGGATACCCAGTAACCCCATACGAAAAACACTGCAAGAAATTCGCACCCATATATAGATGCGCCTTTGGAACTTGCAAATACGGATGTTGGACCATTTTCAACACACAGATCAGCCGAGCCGCCGTAGTCCCAGACTTATCCTGCGATGACGATTATGCCGGAATATTCGACATAAAACCTGCAGGACTAATCATGAAAGGCTCCATTCACATGCGAAACCATACAACATCTTTTGAAATAGACGCCTTCATAAGCACGGAACAAGACGTCGCCATCAATGGAAGCTCGGTAAAACTATCGATTGGACCACCCTCAACGATCCCAAACCCCCTACAGGAAAGAGTGATAATATATCCCATGGAAGGGAAAGGAGAATTGTACAATTTTGATGCCCCAGGATTCGGAGAAGGAAAGGCGGGAGTCCTCGGGGACGTGGCCTATAGAGACAAAAAAGACTATTCTGATTGGTATGGAGTAGCCGACCTCCAACTCGAGCAGCCCACGTGGGCTACGCCATATGCATACTCAGCAAAAAAACGGCTTTGGACGCTGGTTACGGGAAAGCGAAATCTACGGAATCGGAACTCCACTTGGTTGTGAAGTGACAACCACAGACGGCAACCCCAAAGTAAAAGGGTGCATCGAGGGATTCGTTCCCTTTTCCATTACCGCAAAAGCCAAATTATTCCAAGACTTCAAGATAAAACTGCCACCCAGAATTGGAAACTGTACGGGAAACGGGCCACACGAGGAAACGTGACCATTTCCTTCGACTACTATAATGGGGACAATCAATATTGCAGCATCTCATCTGAAGACATGGCAATCGATACCCCAATACGTCATCTCAAAGACAAAGGTAGACTGACCGTGAAAGGCACCATTGACCGAACACCAGGAAAACATACCCTTTATTTCAGGATATGCGGACAGAACGTAACCTGCGGGCTGAATGTCACCCAGGTTACATTCGAAAGCGAAATCGAAACGGTAGAAAATAAGACTGACAACAAAGTGAACGAACTTGCCCACGCAGGGTACCATTTTGGACTATCCATTGGATGGTCGGTCGGAATAGCAGCCATTATATTTGGAGGCGCTATTCTACTCACTCTCACTTGCTGCTGCCTGATGAACCGCGGCAGTGGAAGAAGTACTGTAATAAACTTCACGATTAAACGACATCACCAAAAAAATCAAAAGGACAAGGCCAAAGTGAAGAAATACGAACGGAGATACAACTGATGCCCAAGACGAAACGAACAATTGAAATATGCGACTTGCATACGCCCGAGGCAGAACGAACAATTTTAAGAAATGTACATTGCATACGCCTCAGGGCATAACAGACGATGCTTGCATGAGATCGGAATTTGCCCTCGGGGCAGAACATGGTACTATTAAAACTCTAGGATTTCCGAGAACCACATACAGAAAAAGGCAATCTGATGCATAAAACATGGGAACATGGGGGCATAAAACATCAAAGGGGGCATAAAACATTGCCTTTCATAATCAAAAATTTTCTATATCTATAATGTTTTCTTCCTTATTTCTTTGCATACATAACAAATAATAAACTCGCTAATGTTGATGAAGGATTGACATTGTAATTGTAACTTATAAATTGGTGATGTTCAAACTTTGTCTCAATATTTCTGAGAAGTTGCTGTTGGTTGATATTTGCTCATCAAATGATGAACATGGATTACTTCATGACGATGTATTGGATTGACCATCGGATAAACAACTGAAGCCGCCCTTAGGAATTGGTGAAATTAGGACTAGATGTGAAAATTCACCCTTGGTGTTCCTATCAAAAGATTAAGGAGTGGGTGTTTCAGTTTTGCTATTTTATAAGGGATTCGATTACTGATGATGAAGTATGGTGACAAGGGTGTGCTGGGAAATTGCAATGTCCAATCATGGAAAGCAACAGATAAACATGAAGTCTATGAGCAAAAGTGCCTTCTATTATGCTCTGGAAAAGAACTCTATAACATATTTGCCGCCAGGGCTGTGATTTTTTGCGTTTTCGGCGCCATTGTCGCTGGGCACACACGCCGTCACTATTCTACCAGGCAGTTGTACAATTTACACATGGACTACTCTTGGACCCATACAGGAACAATCTGCTTAATCAACTGTGCAAAATCGTGATCTGTCAAAGGGGGCATAAACATGCAGAAAAATATTACTTATTTCTGTGCATTCATAGCAAATAATAAACTCGCTAATGTTGATGAAGGATTAACATTGTAACTTTAAGTTTAAGTAGAAAAACCTGAAGTTAAGTTAAAAATAACTTATCCGGTCGCTACTGGGTTGTTGTACAATTTACATCAGGACTACTTTTGGACCCATACAGGAACCGGAATGGCCCGTTTCGGTGAGTCCGATTCGGTGAGTCCGATCCCTTAGCGGGGGATTTTCCGATTTGAATAAGGTACATGGACTAGGAATTGTTAGGACTTGATAAATAAAAATCTAGGCAAAAATTAAAACATTGCTGAAAACTCCCGACAAGACAAAGATTCCAACATCCCGTTGAAACTCAACGAATGTACCCACCGAGCAACTGACGAACAACAAGGTCGCAAGTACTTACGTGCCCTCATCACCAACGGAACACAGAGAAAACGTGGACCCAAGGTGGGAAAATTTTTGAATTTTGCTTAATTGGCCACAGTTGACCTTGTGAGTCCGATCCCTTAGCGATCCCCATCCAAAACAAACAGAAACGCTTACAGGAGTTTGAACAGTCTTACCACTGGAACGCAGAAAACCCGTCGAGAGGACTAATGCCACTGCTGATGGAACTAGATCTGGACCTCCTGCGCCCCATCCACAAGGATCCGATAGGAAAACAACTGTTCGACATATTTATGAAAAAGGTCCCCACCTTCGTCACGATACACATGGAAGAACATGACCAGTTATCATGGGACCGTGTACTAGAAGCCATACAGAGAAAATGGAACATGATGGACGCGATGGGCAAATTATGGGACAAACGCTCAAAAAACGCTGAAAAAGCACAACACGCCCATCAAGCCAACGCCGTCCTTTTTGGAAGTGGGGGGGAAGCACAGGCACCGAACCCGGATCCACACTTCACCGCCCCAAACACAAGCAACCACTACGACATCACAAACATTCCCCCGTTCCCAGGAACCACGACAATAAACGCGGTCACAAGAGAGCAAGTGCAGAAGGAGGACAGATTTAAGGCGCCGCCCAAACCCATACCACAATGGATGAAGGCCGATATATGAAGGCCGTTGGGAATAACATTCTCAGGACCGACGATCCTCAATCACTGCCACATTTGCGCGGCCCCTGGGCATTTCGCAAGAGATTGCCCAGTGAACTATGTACTATTACTTGAAAACAAAGTGATCTACATAGAGAAACAGAGCGGTAGGGCAGGAGCTTTCCCAAGAAAAAAACCATTGACGCCTGAAAAGGTCGCCGAGACGCGACAGAGATGGAACGAGATCCTTGGGGAAGGCAAGAATAAACTGGGAAAAAAGATCCAGACGTTGGCGGAGATAGATGAATATCTGACCCAACAAGGCTCGCCGAAACTTCTAGAGAGAAAAACGGAACATGAGAAAATTTCGGGACCACGACAAACCAAGTGGGCGGGAAAGAAAAACACGAACCCTAACCCACCCCGACAAATTCTCATGGAGGGAAACTAACGACGGGTGTCCCACACGACGTCCGTGAGACACCCCGGACCGATAAACACGATGACGGAACCCTGGAAATCTTGATGAATTTGACAACGCTAGACGAATACTTTGCCACCACCATGCCATATTTCGTGGACCAAACAACGAGAGTCGCTTTTCTAATGGATACGGGCACTGGAACAAGTTTAATAGGCCAGCGCTCTCTCTCACAGTACTCACCGGACGTCGTGAGGAAAGAGAAGAGAAAGAAACACATCACCATCAAAACACTAAATGGTGAAACGAAGCTCGACACGATAGTTCACATACGGATCGGTGGCCAAGAAATACCATTCTTTCTGATGAAAGAAAGTGAAATAAATCTGATTGGAATTCCCCAAATGCCGGCGGCACTCGAGAATGATCAACTCGAGCAACGGTGGCTCACCCCGTCACAAAAGAATGGGATGAACAAACTAGGGGTAACAACGAAAACAATCAGCATCTCGTTGAAAGACGAGGAAAACTGGAACCCCCAGGAATGGGGGCTGCTCGCATCAACATGCACACTGGAGCAGGAAAATACGGAAGGGGAAAAAGCCCCACACCCAACCGGAGGTCAAACCGGCCCGGACGACGGCAGTGGTCATCCACGCGGAACAAGAAACATCGTCTCGGCGTACCGCACAAAGGACGAAGAAGACGAGGAGCTAAAAACCGAACTTGAGACGCTAGCAACTCAGGCCCGGAATAGAGAATTCCAAATAAGGGAAACAATCCAAGGCGAAGAACTGATAACAGCAGACGAGTGGGAAGAAATCTTCCGACCCTACGGCCAAGTTTTAACGGATTTGAGGGCAAACCTAAGGGGAGAATCGCGACTCCCCCACAAGTGCACCTTCAGATACAAGGAAGCCGTAGGTCCGAAACCCCTGATGAACGCACGCCCATACACACCCGCATCCCCGGAGGCACTCAAAACTCTGGAAGAAACGTTGGAAATGTTCCTAGACGTAGGAATCATGCGCAACGACAAGATGCCAAGGTGCACGCACAGCATATTCACGGTCCCACAAAAAACCAATGAAAACCAAAGGAATGCCCCCGGCTTTGTGCAAAAACACCGAGTAGTACAAGACCTCAGGAAATTCAATGCATCGGTGGAAGACGACACTTTAGAACCCCCGAATGCAATGGAGATGAAAAATGCAGCCAACGGAAGACCATATCTTTCCCTACTAGACCTGAGTTAGGCTTACTTTCATGTAGATGTGGCTGAAGATGATCAGGAGGAATTTGGAATCCCATTCCACAGCACCCCGCTCGTGTGGAGAAAGATGCCCATGGGGCACAAAAATGCACCGGCAATCTTCACCCGAAATATGCAGGAGGCAATACACGGACCAGTACTCGAGAAATACCGAGCTCACCAGAAAGCACTGGGAAACCACGAAGAAGCAGAAGCGTCACCCCTATGGATATACATAGATGACATTTTCGTCGCCACGAAAAATAAGGAGGACCACATCCTACTTCTCGACCTCCTCCTGGCACAACTCGCCAGGATGCGACTCACGGTCTCACCCCATAAGTGCACCATAGGACGAACGGCGATCGACCTTCTTGGCTCCACGATCACCGCACACCAAAGTTTTGTCCAACCAAAACGCTTGGACGCCCTACTGGAAATTCCACCACCCAGGAGCATACGCGAACTTCGCGCGTGGCTGGGAGCACTGAGGTACATTGGAAACCACATACCCATGCTATCCATCCTGCTGGCAGAATTCGACGCACACTCGGGAAACCGCGTCACTGCCCAAGACGCCGAACGAACCCCGTTACTATGGACCCGCACCATGAAGGAAGCATATAACGAAGTAATTGAGGCTCTGCAAAAAGGCACAGCAGCACTCGCCCACTTTGACCCCACGAGCGAAATCCTCCTCGAGACAGACGCATCAAACAAAGGGTTTGGGGCAGTCCTGTCACAAAGGGACGACGAAGGGGTCCACCCAATCGCCTACCACAGCCAAAAATGGCAGACTAACGCCCAGAAGAGTTACCATTCAACACAGCAAGAACTGCTTGCCCTATTCCGAAGTGCACAGCATTTCGCGCAATACCTGCGAGGGGTAAAGTTCACCGTAATAGGAGACAACCAGAGGTGGGCAGTAGCGCGCTACTTTTGTAGCGCGCTACTTTTTCGGTAAAAGTAGCGGTAGCGGCGCTACTTTTTAGTTGGAGTAGCGGCTGCAATAGCGGCGCTATTTTTTTTCTAAAGTAGCGGTAGCGAGAGAGGCGCTACTTTTTTTTAGTCGCACTCGCACTCCCGCTACTTTTTAATTTAAAGTGAAAATAATACTCGTTTTTTTGGCAACACTGGCGTGGTCAAGCAGCTATATAATCGGTTTGGTTGCGAAGTTTCGGTGTTTTGGGAATCTCGTTTTCTGGTTTGGAGTTGCGATCCTGCGATCAAGGTAAGAAAATTAATCGATAATTATTTTAATTTTAATAATAGCCGAAGTAAAGTTGTATATGGTTCATAGAATATAGACTACATGCAGTGACATTGCCTCATCAGTCACCTATGCTATGTCCAAAAATAAGGTTTTATCATAGGCTATTGGTTAAAGTAAAACTGTTGACAAATGGTTACTAAGATACCGTACGGTACTTGTTACTGATAAAATTTTCTTACATGATGGTTTCTGTTAAAAGAAATCATTACAGGGCAATTTGTGTAATGCAGAGATAACAGTATAAATGATATTAATAATTAGGCTGCTAGACAGTGGCTATTTGCCGGCTCCAATCTTTTAATCTGAAACACTATTTGACCGGTCATGACATCACTACATATGCACTTTTTTCTCTTTCAAAGCAAAAGATAATATGAGAAGATAAAAGTGCCTATATTAGTTCTAAATTCAATAGCTTTATTCAACTGAATCAGTGGCGTGTACGATGTTTCTCATGCTGGTATCCCCAAGGGTATGAGTTCGATACTACCCAGAAGCATTTTTTTAAACTAAATTGTCTGCTAAAAAACACTGCCTAAAAGTAAACTTGACAATTGACATAAATAAAACCATTTTTTAAAAGAATTATTGTATATAACTTTTTACAGCCACCAAACTAACTCGAGAGCAGAAATGTACCGTAATGCGTTGTTGTTCGGCAAGCACGGTCACATCCTCTTATGACTAACGGTAACTTACCCAGAGAAATTCCAGCAAATTACAAAAACTAACTTTATTACTCTTATTTGTAAAGACATGCAACATTGGGCTGTAGGCTACTCAAAATAAAAGTTGACCACAAAAATGCAGCAGCCTAACGATTGAGTCACTTAGGGTAAAAATTTAGTTAAAAAAACGCTTGAAAGAAACAATACGTCCTGACTAGTCAAATAGCCACTGCCTATTTATTTATTTTGTAGTGACAAATTCTTAGTGTGGAACCTCGCAAAAGCCATATCCTTCTATTATTGTGGTTGTGCATAGCATTAGCATGTCACAGTTAATGTCTGCATAAACATAACTTGTGCAGTGTGCTGATATTATTGTAGTTCAATAGGTGAATATTGTGGCATTTAAAAGGTTTTTGCCTATTTGGTTTGCCAAGAAAAAAGCAATATTATATGCTTCAAGCTGAATCAGTCGTACTCGTACTGTTATTCAGGCCTCGAAATTCGTTTTTGTTGAGAACGGACAAACGTGTCCGGTCTGACAAGCTATCTCAGCGGACAAATTAAATGTTGCTAGTTCCTGTGTTATTTCTTGGACAAATATGACCAATCTAGATGGTACTTTCTGCGGACATCACATGATGTGACAGTGGGCATGTCTGTCGTCAATTTCGAGGCCTGGATACATATTTCCTGCTACTTTATATTTTTAGGTTGTTGTGGCTATATTTACCATATATTTGTTGTAGGCTACCATTGTATGACTTTTACTTACCCATGCGATTAATCTTCATTTAGATAACATGTTTTTTCAGAACCATCTATTACGGAAGAGTTGAAGACCAAATTTTGTCCATAAAATGTCCGATCAAGCCCCAGAAGATTCTTCTGTAGTGGAACCATCAGTGCAGAGAAATGAGCAGAATGCTGATCCTTGGCCATATTTAAATAAATATCTAAAGTTTGTTCAGATCAAGGGGGGCAGTGTTGTTTACCAATGTCTCGCATGTGCACCTAAAGTTAAAATGTTGTCTGCCAATCTAAGATCACACTATAATTTGAAAAAGCACTTCACTAGTGCACATAGCAATAAAGTTACATCGTTTGAAAGAGACATTGCAGCTGGTGCTAAGCTAAAACGAAAACATGGTTCTGCTTCTGCCTTTGCTGCCGCGGCTGTTCAAGGTCCTCCAGAAAAAGTGATGAAGCAGGTCACTTTCAAAGATTCTTTCTCCTTGACACCATTTTCTCAAGGAAACTTTGAGAACAAGGTACATATTCTACTATGTCATGAGACTCATGACCTCTGTATTTGCTGGCACTGACCTTTTGGTTTAGTGTAAAGTGTAATGCAATGATGTTCCATATGCGGTGACCGTTTTTTGGGTGTTCATATATTTTAGAAAGTTTTAAAACAAATGCTTTATTTGCTAAATCTCTATCATATCAGTATCACATCAGTTTATCTGAACAGCCATTGAGCAACTACAAACCTAGTGTATGTTTAAAGCCTGCTGAAAAAAGTGAACACCCAAAAATGGTCACTGATGTAATGGTTTTCTTAAAAAGTTAAAAAGTCATTTTCACCCAAGCACCTAGTTGGATAATACAGAATAGTGTCTTCAACTTTGTTTTCTGCTAGATTGCTAGTTAAGCAGTTCTTGAATTGCTCCTGTCTGACTTTAAACAAAGTGTTTTTTCAGCTTATGAATTACTTCGTGGAAAACATGCTGCCTTTAGATGTTGTGGAAAGTAATAGTTTTGAAGAGATGGTTAAAGTTCTGCAACCTAAAGCCAAAGTTTTTTCCCGAAGAACCCTTACCCGTCAGATTGAAGGAAAGTAAGTAGAGAAGCTTGTATTTATTAACAGTAAAGATTTGTTTTAGTATTCATTATTAACCTGCCAGAACTTTGCTGCATTCTCAACATCAATTGCTCTTGTGCAACCCTTCATGTAGGACACAATATAGAAATCGCACCTACCCAGTTGTTGCTGCCAGTTGCTGGAATTGTTTGCCTATTTGTGTAAAAGAAGCTGAAAATTTAAATTGAAAACGTTGTATTTCACTGAACATTATGACTGAAAATACCTTATTAATTATCACCATTGTCATGTAAAGCGCCCAAGAGCATAGTTTGACTGGATGTGGGCGCTATATAAATATTATTGTTATTTTAGATTTTGTGTTATCTTTGTATGTGCAGCCTACTGAGATGTGTGTGTTGTAGATTCACAGAAAAAAGAGAAGAACTTAAGGAACTTTTAACGACTGTATCCTTTGTGGCGACAACTGCAGATGCATGGTCATGTAGAAACAGGTGCTGTATAAACCAGTTGTGACCTTGATTAACAACACTAACGGATTTTGATGCACATTGCACTCAAGGTGCATTATTATTTATGCGAAGGCCAACTAAGAGTTTAGTGAAATTATGCCTGGTCAATCAGCTCTTTGGGTATACAACTTTTGATCTAACTTGTGACTACAGGCCAGCCAGAAAAACAGGCCCATTTTGCATTGATTCAACATGTACAGGCATTGAATCAATGTGAAAAGGACCAGTTCTGCCTGCCTGGGAGTGGTTAGAGCACTTTAAAGTGAAGTAATCTTGTTTGTCCATTTTTTAGGTCCTACTTAGGCATGACTGTTCATTGGATAGATGAAGGCACTCTCCAAAGGAAGAAGGCTGTATTGGCTTGTCGTCGACTGAAAGGGCGTCATACATATGATGTCCTTGCAGAAGAAATGCAAGGCATACACTGGGAGTTCCAGATCGACGGGAAGGTGTCCATGACGACAACTGATAATGGATCCAACTTCGTCAAGGCGTTTAAGTAAGCTTTTAAATTGTACATGGTGATAGGTGATGTATAACTAACACATTGGTTTAACAACATCGAAGTTTTGTATGATGAAACAGTGACTGAAAGTATGGTAGTAGGCTACCATTCCATCTTGAGTAAATATTTTTAAACAGGTCTTTGACTTTTTCAGTGTGTTTTCCTCAATGGAAGATGCTGACGGTGCATGTAGTTCAGCCACAGAAGATGAAGTCCATCCGACATGCATCGCCAATGTGTTGGAGGAGCAAGATGTTGCCAATGCCAGCATTCTTCCAAGGCATGCTCGATGCGCTGCACACACGCTTAACCTCGTTGCATCCTCGGATGCAAACAAGGCCTTAGCGTGTGGTGTTTATAAGAAACATCATCGGCCTGCATTTGCAAAGGCACAAGAATTGTGGAATAAGCAATCAAGGTACAAAACATATAAAAAATCGATCATTTAATTCACTTGCTTGCTGCGTTGAAGCCGAGACCATCTTGTAACGTCAAATCTTATTTAGGAGCCCGCAAGTAGTCGACAACCTCAAAGAAGAGTTGGGAGTGTTGGTCGTCATCCCGGTGGTTACCAGATGGAACTCCGTCTATGACGCAGTAAGCCGCCTGGTGGCCTTGTTCAATGCAGTAAGCCGCCTGGTGGCCTTGTTCAATGACCGAGAGAAGCGAGCTGGACTGGAGCGTGTTTGTCGGAAGTTGCAACTTCCTATCTTCACCCACGGTAAGTCTTCGCTTACTATCTAACAAAACTCATACCTGACAAAACGTTTCTTACTTACAGTTACAGCCATTCAATTTTCATCAGCCCTGCTTACAACTTAGTAGTTACAACATAGTTTATTTTATCTCTAAACAGCTCATTCATTTCTAGCTGACGTCAACTTCTTCGGTGAATATCTCCGTGTGATGAAGCCTATCTGCCAGGCTTTAGACATTCTCCAGGGCGAGTCTAAGGCGTATTACGGAGTCTTGCTTCCAACCATCATAATTTGCGCGAAGAAGTTGACCGAGATCAGTGATCTTGTGACCTGTGAGGAATTGCGAGTGAAAGTCCTTGAAGAAGTGAAGAAACGTTTCAGCAAGTGCTTCAACGACATGAAGTGCGTTATGGCATCATGTCTTCATCCCTCCTTCAAGACGTCGTGGCTACAATTTCTGCACTACGTTTCCACGGATGATGCTGACGCACTGCGAGAAAAAGTCAAGACGGATTTAATTCGACTGTTGCGGGAGACATCAAGCCAGGTTGAAACCGAGAAGAGTGACACCAACACCAGTCACGAATCCGAAGATGAATTTTTTGGTGTGTTGGCGCCATCCCGTGAAACGTCGGTGCAGAAGGAAACGGCAATCGTTGACGCCTTTTTTTCGGACAGGAGCAAGTGCTTGAGCTTCTCGAATACCAATTTGAAACGTCTGTTCATTATTAAGTACAACACCCCCATTCCTTCCAGTGCTGCGGTGGAGAGACTTTTCTCTGTTGGAAAGGATGTCCTCAAGCCAAAGCGGGCAGGACTTAGTGACACCCATTTTGAGATGCTCGTGTTTATGAAAGATGTGTTATCGCTTTGAAATGCTGTTTCTGAAAGACAATCAATTTCCCTGATATGTGTTTTCTACAACGACGTCAAAATGACAGTATGAACGATTGAGAGCATTTGTTGTAAACAATTAATAGCATTCGTTTACACTGTCATTTTTTCGTCACTAGGGACTTCAACAGTGTTTCCTAGTGTCATTTTAGACAAAAGTAGCGGTAGAAGTAGTGGTAGCGCGCGCTACTTTGGGTCCGAGTAGCGGTAGCGGGTAGCGTGCTACTTTTGTAAATTGGTAGCGGGTAGCGGTAGCGCGCGCTATTTTGGTCCAAGTAGCGGTAGCGGGTAGCGCGCTACTTTAAAAGTAGCGGGTGCCCACCTCTGGAGACAACCAAGGGGTGATCGGCTTGTTAAACCAACTAACTACCCCAAGGAAAACCACAAAAACAACGCTTGACAGGCGGCCGCTCATGACAAGATGGCTGACACACCTATCCGCCTTTCAATTCCGGGTGGAGTCAGCAACAACTAAGGAAGTGTTCACCTCAGACGGGCTCTCCCGCTCCGCATGGATGGAAATGGAAGCCGAGGAGAACGAAGCCACCATATGGCCGATCATAAACCCCATCGAAAGGAAAACGCTTTCGAAACACGACACAAGAAAGTGGATAAAACACCTAAGGTGGGAAAAATGCCCACAAAATACCGACGGATACCACCCCTTAGACTGCGTCATTCCAGGAGAAATCAACGAGGAAACGAGAGGAAAAGTACGGGCGACCTGTGACAAGGAACCACGATTACACCTCAACAATGAGGATCGAATCGCTGCTTGCTATGGGCATGGAAAAGAACTCAATCCGCCCCTCAATCTGTTCCACGAAACAGACGTAGCAAATGAGTGCCAAATAAGAAGAAAAGGCATTCTCCCAATGGCCCGGAAGTACGTACACCTAAGCAAAACAAGGCCCTTCCCAAAACACGAAAAAATCGTGCTCACCATAACGCCCCAACCAAATGACGACATACTAAGAACACAAAATGATAATGTGTTCCTAATCAGCTGGATACAACCGGACCGCATCAACGAATAAAACGGCCTTTCATGTGTTCCAGACCCACAACGATGACCATCGTGAACCTCGTGATGATCTTGCTGTGGTGTTCTGCGACACATGCTTCGAACACTGGACCAATAGCGTGCGGACTAAGGCCACAAGTATTGCGCTGTTGGAGGGACCCAACCCCAGTAAGGGAAAACCCCTTCCTGAACCCAAACGAATGCGCAAGGATGCAGCAAGCAGAACTGACAGAACGTGTAAACATTCCATTAACAATGGACAAATGCAACCCATACCCACCAACCTTGAACCGAACAATACCACGAATACAGTGGCGAAAATGCGTATACAACACACTACCAGTACGGATCCGCATCCCAGCGGACCCAAACTTGCCCGAACATTTCTACTCAGTAAGAGGAGCTTCAATTTCCGTAAAAGGAAATACACGCGTGAGCACTTACCACATCGACCTAAGAAATACAGCTACCACAAACAGACGAATAACCCGCCAAACGGGTGACCCTTATAGAAAATGGAACACCTTATACTGAATGTATAACACCGGAGGAAACAGATACAATGGGAATTATGCAGACCATCCCGACCTCTCGATAGAACGATACCTGGATTTCGAACTAGGCCACGACAGAGACACAGACTCCCTACGGGATTACACAGAAGAAGAATGGGCCGAGCTGCGGCGGACAAAAACGGTCTTCGCAAACCTCTCCTTCGTGAGCTACTTTGAACATGAAGGACCCATACAACGAACCCACCAGCACCCAGCCTGCACCCTACTGACCCTCGTCTCGAGACAGGGAACATTTGACTCCTGCGAAATTGACGACACCACACATCGACCACAATGTTACGAAGGATACATGAGTTAGGAAAGAATTCTTCATCGAAACCGAAGCGCAAGCACCCAAGTCGCAAGTGACACTCCACCACATAAAAGCTGCTTTAAACCATGCGACCTAATGATCGACCGTAAAATTTACTTCCGGCGACGATCCCAACTACTCGGAAACTCCATATTAGGAGTACCACAAATCAACCAAACAGACCTTCTGGAAGACCTGATAAAAACGTGCCACAATGAAACGTACATTGTCGCACATCGCATCCAGTTCCACAATCACTCGACTCACTCCTGCTTACTCGGTTGTCACATACAGCCAGACGAAAACATCACCCTGTACTACGGAAACAAGGTTGCAAAATGGGACGGTTGCCACCGTGAAAGCCCCAGTGGCACCGACACAACCCCAACACAACCACTTCATCACTACGAAATTGCCATATTTGTCGCCCTTGCCGCCGTCCTTTTTGGAAGTGGGGGGGCACTCGTAATATGGTGCATACACCGACACGCACATGCGTTCACTACACTGAGCGGAATAATCAATTCCGCGGGAAAAGAGTCGATACTGACATTTAAACCTCCCGGAAAACACCCACTTGAAATAGGACTTGTAGTTAAAGAAACCGAGATAATAATGGAAAAAACATTGATCTACTACACCTGTAACCACCGAATATACATGCCACCGCCTGTAGTATCCTGCTCTGACCTCGGACTAACCTGTGACCGAGCGGATGACACCGGATACCCAGTAACACCTTATGAAAAACATTGCAAGAAATTTGCACCTATTTACGGATGCGCGTTCGGCACCTGTAAATATGGATGCTGGACGATTTTCAATACCCAAATAAGCCGAGCGGCAGTCATGCCGGATCTATCATGCGAACACGACTACGCCGGAATCTTTGACATTAAACCAATAGAACTCATCGTGAAAGGAGAAATCCACCTGCGAAATCATAACACGTCTTTTACGATCGATGCTTTCATAAGTACCGAACGAGAAATAAACATAAACGGAAGTAAAGTGAAACTATCACTCGGACCACCATCAACCATACCTAACCCACTGCAAGAAAGAGTAATAATATACCCAATGCAAGGCAAAGGGGAATTATATAACTTCGCCGCCCCAGGATACGGCGAAGGACAAGCCGGAGTACTAGGTGACGTAGCATTTAGAGATAAAGAAGCATACAGCGACTTTTACGGAGTAGCCAACCTCCAACTTGAACAACCGACTTGGGCAACGCCCTATGCCTATTCAGCAAAAAAACCAGGATTCGGATGCTGGATAAGAGAGCGACAAATTTACGGAATCGGTGCACCATTAGGATGCACCATAGAAGTAACCAATGGAGAACCAAAAATAAAAGGATGCGTGGAAGGCTTCATTCCCTTCTCCATCACGGCAAACGCCGACTTATTCCAGGATTTCATGATATTACCAAAACCCGAACTAGGAAATTGCACAGGAAACGGGAATAGAGCCACAAGAGGCAACATAACCGTCACATTTGACTACAAAAATGGGCATAATCGATTCTGCAGCATTGCATCAGAAGAAATGGCAATCAACACCCCAATAAGACATCTTAAAAGCGAAGGACGCCTCACGATCAAAGGAACTTTAGATCGAACCCCAGGAAATCACAAAATGACCTTCAGAATATGCGGGAAGAACGTGTCATGCTCTCTGAACTTGACAGAAGTAGACTTCGAGACCTCAATCGAAACAATAGAAAATCGAACGAATGACAAGGTAAACGAGTTAGCCCACGCCGGATATCACTTCGGACTATCAATAGGCTGGTCCATTGGGATAGCGGCAATAGTATTGGGCGGAGCAATCCTGTTAATTATAACCTGTTGCTGCATAATGAACCGAGGCGGCGGGAGCAGCACCGTCGTAAACCACGTAACTAGACTGCGAAAGAAAAGTAAAAACAAAGCCAAGGACCACGGAGTAGAGAAATACGAAAGAAGATACCAATAAACACGCCCAAGGCGAAATGTACATACCAACACCCGAACAAATAACTGCACCGCCTTTCTAAGAAATATAAAAACGCCCCAGGCAAAATGTACATACCAATGACTGATCGGAAAGACGCCGCTTTCCGAGAAACACTAATTTCCGAGAAAAGAACAGCATTTTCCAAGAAATGGACATTCCAACAGCAGAAAGAAAAACGCTGATTTCCGAGAAATGAACAAAAATAGATTCAAGAGGAAAGGAAAAATTTGCCTTCTTCACACAACTGCCTTTATAAACCAGACACCTAACCCAGAAAGCTCATAGCAAAAGCTACCTGCCAGTGCTGATGTTCACCTGGCCCTGCGGTGGCTGGCGCTATCCTCTTGCCAGGACCGGTACGGGGTAGAGGAAGGACGAATATAACGAAGACAGGCGCGCTAAGATTACAGAATAATCAAGCACACAAAAGGAAAGAACAGACGAAAAATAGTCGCAATAGGCGACTAGCCTAAGTTCTGCTCAAAATTTTCAAAAACAAGACAAAAAATAGTCGCAATAAGCGACTAGCCTAACTAACCCCTGCCCAAATTTTTCAGAAACAAAAACTAGAGGAAACAATGAATAGTGAAATGATAAATATATATACTGGCTTGACAACCATCGAAGAGATAGAAGACCTAATGACAAAACGAAAGAATCTACTAGAAGAAATAGAATACAACAGAGAACACCTGCAGATCGGGGCAGGATTTTGCAGCGATAAACAATTAACACAAAACCTGATACAAGAAGACAAGCGACGCATCGAGGAACTCGAAAAGGAAATAGAAGAAAGACTAAATAGACAATCAACTAAGAATATTATTGAAATGTATTTTTACGATTCGCCCGGGGGCAACTCACTTGCCCAAGAGATGGAAAGTAAATGCTCCATAAAACCGGAATAACCTGTTGCTTTTGTGTGCACTGTTGACGTAGCTGAAGGCTGGACTCAGAGTCATAAACTCGACATGGCTGGAATGATTTCTTGTTGAAAATTTCCGTTTAAGAATATTGAAGTCACTTATTGAGTATTTTTTATCGCGCACTATGGTGAGGCTGCTGACTGACTGTTTAAATTTGGTACCGTTTCTACTTTATGTAAACTTTGAACCATGTAGATATCCTTTACTTTGATGCTCCTTGAAAATTCTGTGTTAAGATACGAGTATTCTTTGATATACTCTTAATTGGATTATGATAAAATTAAGGTTTTAATGATTGACTTGTAAATATTTTGTGTAACCATGATTCTATTTGAATAAGGTACATGGACTAGGAATTGTTAGGACTTGATAAATAAAAATCTAGGCAAAAATTAAAACATTGCTGAAAACTCCCGACAAGACAAAGATTCCAACATCCCGTTGAAACTCAACGAATGTACCCACCGAGCAACTGACGAACAACAAGGTTGCAAGTACTTACGTGCCCTCATCACCAACGGAACACAGAGAAAACGTGGACCCAAGGTGAGAAAATTTTTGAATTTTGCTCAATTGGACATGACTCTTCTGAACTCGTATTCCGGCATATGTTGGACATGACTCTTCTGAACTCGTATGTTACATACAAAGCTCTTGGTGGAAAAGTAACACGACGTGAGTTTATTTTGACGCTAAGTGAAAACCTCATATCTCAATATGCCCCTGAAAGGCCTGCCGCTACACGAAGGCCACCCCAATTGTCAATGAAACCATTGCGGCTAATTGGCAGACACTTTCCAGAATATTGTCCCCCCACTGAAAAAAAAGCAAGACCACTCAGAGTTTGTGCTCAGTGTCGAAAGAACAAAAAAAGAAAGGAAAGCTCGTATTGGTGTAAAGACTGTGAAGTTGGCTTGTGCGCTGCTCCCTGCTTCAGAGATTGGCACACCAAACAATGAATTCTGTATTTCAACAAACTTTTGCATACGGCTTCAACGGCCTATAGGCTATTTTGGTATTTCAACATTTCATTTTATGTAAAAAAGTGTGCTGAAAACAAATAAACTGAAATAATGTTCAAAGCTTTTTCTGCATTTGTTATTGTTCTAACATGAAACAATAAAAATCAATGATTTGCAAGGAAAAATATTTTAGAAGACGCTCAGCCCTTCCTTGACCTAGACCCTGTCGATTATTATGGTCCGGTCTCTCCTGATGAATTGGACTGGTTATCAGCGTTTGATCCGGATTATGACCTGGACACGGGATATTTTGAATTGCGAGTGCGTGGAAATCTTCGATGTTTGTTTCACCCTTCCTTAGGATGGGTTTTACTACCACGTCTAACCGTTGATGCATTACCACTCGGGTCCGAATCACTGTTATACCAATATAGCAGTTTACATGGGACTGCCTATTCACCTTAACCACTTCCATGCGGATAGCGTCAAATGACGCGTGATTTTTCCGTGCCAATCTTACGGGGAACGTCAAATGACGCAAATTTTTCGTGGTTTGACATCGGATAGCGCTTATCGACGCTCATTGCTAGCTCATTGCTAGCAGCTGAAAGGGGAATCACCTATTGGTTCTATTATCTTCAGGCAATGGTTTCAGCTGTAATAAATCAATGCTATAGCGGAATTTTGTTTGTCAGAAAGTTGCCTATGACGCAAGCTTTCTGAGCTACTGTTCATTCCAGTTCAGTTCGGTTTGTTTTTCTGTTTCAGCATGAGCGAATTGAAGGTATTCCAGTGGTTGCTTTAGCTGTAAGAGGTGGCAACGCGAATTTTCTTTTGTTGTAAAACGGAAGTATTTTTCCACTGATCTTTTCGTAATGCTTGCGATTTTTCAGGCAGATATTTGCAGTTTTAGTACCGGTACAGACATTCAAAGAACATTTCAGATGACAAGCTTTGTATTTTATGTGTTTTTGTTTCTTGTCTTTCAGTGATATATATAAGCTTTACATAATACGTTATTGATTTGAAAAATGGCTGCGAGAAGATTGTCTACGGTTGATGCTGAAGTTGGTCTTCAACAAATTCTTGGCTCTGCATCGTCTGGTGAGTCCAGTTCCGAAGATGGAGATGTTGCTGAATTGGAAGATTTAATCGACACATTCTCCCTGAACTCAAGCGACAGCGAAAGTGATGAGGATCAAACTGATGAAGATCAAACTCCTTCCAGGTCACCAAGTCAGAGTGTGGCACAAAATTTGACTTGGAATTCGACCCAAAATGAGCTTGATCCCAAAAGTTTTCCTTTTAAGACAAAAATGTTTGCATAAAAAACTCAAAGCACTAGTAAAGAGCGGTTCTTCAGTGAGGCTGCTGCATTAATTTTTCAAAGTGTTGTTTCATTTCTTGTGTAAAATTAAATGCTAATCACTGATAATTAAATGCCAATCACTGGAAATTAAATGCCAATCACTGACAATGTTAGCTCTAAACAAGACACCACTGCGGCTGCGCAATAAAACAGCAATGCGAGGCAAAAAAGAAAAAAAAAATGCCGTCACAGGTTACGATCGCGGCTCGCCATACGGCGAAGTGGAGTGGTTAAAAAGTCAGAACTAGCTTAAAAAATATAGTTTAACAATAACTATTAATTAGCCTACTATATATTCTTACATAAATAACGTATTTTTTGAAAAATGCAGGCTTCCTAATACTTTACTCTATTTCATTATTTTATTTCATTAATTTTATGAAACGTAATCATCTGTCCATGAAAAGAGCTAATATAAGTAGCGCAAGAAAATCTGAAACATGTAATCCGTTTATCATTTATGGTTTCCATGATCTGCTTCGGCTATTACCTGTAACCACGCCAGGTGTGGAATTGCAATGAATCTGGTTTCCCACATGATCTAGCAAGATGCAAAGTCGTAAGTCCACGTGGACAAACAAAATGACTTGTGGATCAGGTCGGCAAAATACAACGGTTCTAACTCGTTGTAATGCTGCAGACGATGTGTTATCCCCACTGGTCATCTTTCAAAGGAAAAATCTACAGAGTACCTGGAAGGGTACTAACGAACTTAGTGGCACTACATACGCTGTCAGTGAAAATGTTGTGAAGCTATCTGAACAATATATTGAAAAATGTGATCTCAGCAGCAAGTTTGCCAATGGTAAACCAGGACATGAATGGTATGTAGGGTTTATGAAACGCTGGAAGAATGAGTTATCCACACGAACACCAGAACTTTTGACTTCAACAAGAGCAATGGGCTGTAAAAAAACTGTTGTTGATGCATGGCTTAAACTTTTAAAAGATATTTTGGTGAAGCATGATTTGTCGGATAAACCAGCACAAATTTTAAACTTGCGGTATTGCTGGCATTAGCAAAGATGAGATTGTGTTGGAGAGTGAAAGGGATGATAAGGAATTAGAGCAGCTTAAACAGGACAGTTCTGATTTGTGGCAACTTATGTTTGACTTGAAGGAAAGGTTCAATGACCCAGATACAACATATGCTGAAAGGATCCAGATCTTGACATAAAGGCCTTGATCTTGGAAGCATGCAAAAACTTTTGAATTTTTTGGTTGTACAAGCTATGGTGCAAGGCCGAACTTCAACTTCTTGTCACAGTCGTTCCAACACCATCCCGGCTTACTACCGCGTACGGAATGGGAATTTCTCGTTCTTGGACGCCTAGGGCTTGCTTTAATCTTGATATTTTTGGGTATTAATACCAGCATTGCATCAGTCACTAATCAAAATGTCATTGTCCGAATCACTGTACGATTCTGACATCACCCAGTTCGATTCGCCTGATGACATCTTTCAGCATTCGGTTGAGGGTTGGACCTCACCGTCGAGTCCGGTGGCTTCTCAAGATGTGGTACCGTAGAAAACGCTGCTGTTGAGGGTGATCCAGGTGTGGCTGTGGACATACCCCCTTTCCAGGCTGAGATTTTAGAAGATGCTCAGGCGATCGTTGATCCAGACCCCGCCAATTTCTATGATCAGGTCTCTCCAGATGATCTGGATTGGTTAGTGGTGGTTCATCCGGATTACGATCTGGATATAGGATACTACGAAATGCGAGTTTGTAAGAATTGTCGTTATTTATTTCACCCTCCTTGGGGTGGCTGCTACCACCATCTCTTAGCATTGAGGAACTACCATCCGGTTCACAAGCATTGTTGTATCAATACAGCAGTTTACATGGTACTGTTTACTTACCTTAACCTTGTTGGTTTTTCTCGTTTCCTTACAATACGTCTTTTTTGCGTCACATCGCATCGTTTTCACCGTGGCTGCTTTGTTGTCCTTGATATCGCGTTATTTTCTTGTCTGTTCGCCCCCGTGCGTGTGTCACCGTTTCGTGTAATATTAACTCTCGTGATTACCAACATCTCCCACATTATGTCGGCTTTATTGAGTTGTATAAAATACGTTTTGTTTGTTGTTGCAAGCTTTTTTACATGTTTTCAACTTTTTACAGATTGTAGCAAAAGATCACACTTGTTGTAAGTAAAGGCATGACCACTTCCAGCGGAAGTGGTTAAGCGGGACCAGCGGGCATTTAAACACGTTCGGCGTGAGAGGTCTCCCACCAGCACTACAGTGGATTGGGGCAGGCGCTGTGATACCACCAGAGAGAGTTCGCCTCATCCGAATGCACCGTCTAATGTCTGCTTCTTTTGGAATGCTAGTAAATCCGAAAGGCAAAAGATCACAAATCTTCTCTTTCTGGCAAGCTTCTCATCAGTCGACTGTTCTCAGTACTCGTGCGAGACAGCATTTAATGCGGTTATTAGGCGTGCCTCCTGAAGAAGATATTCCGGAGAATCCAGTCATTCACAGAGGTGCTGAGGCAATACACCTTAGTAATAATGAAACACGTTTTGTTGAAACCGGAGCTTTCGATGATTTTGTCGTCGCTGGAGTCCCCGGTGTTGATCGGCAAGCTCATTATGTGCATGCTATGCAAGATATTAGTGGTGCCCATGCTGTGACTGCCGATGAGCTCGTTGCACTGAATGCAAATGTGCCCGCAGGCTTACAAGCAGTTGTTAGGGCTAGAGATCCCAGAGTCGATAGGATTTTGACAAATTTGCATAATGCCCAATCTGATGAAGCTGATGTCGCAGGTGATCTTCCTGCTGGAGATCGTGCCAATCGACTGGCTGACCAAGATGCAGATGTGTTTTGACATGTTGCGGGGTTGGCTAGGCATGAGGCTCAAAACAACACAATGCCCCAGAATTACCAACATGACCACTTTAAATGCCCGCTTAACCACTTCCATGCGGATAGCGTCAAATGACGCGTGATTTTTCCGTGCCAATCTTACGGGGAACGTCAAATGACGCAAATTTTTCGTGGTTTGACATCGGATAGCGCTTATCGACGCTCATTGCTAGCTCATTGCTAGCAGCTGAAAGGGGAATCACCTATTGGTTCTATTATCTTCAGGCAATGGTTTCAGCTGTAATAAATCAATGCTATAGCGGAATTTTGTTTGTCAGAAAGTTGCCTATGACGCAAGCTTTCTGAGCTACTGTTCATTCCAGTTCAGTTCGGTTTGTTTTTCTGTTTCAGCATGAGCGAATTGAAGGTATTCCAGTGGTTGCTTTAGCTGTAAGAGGTGGCAACGCGAATTTTCTTTTGTTGTAAAACGGAAGTATTTTTCCACTGATCTTTTCGTAATGCTTGCGATTTTTCAGGCAGATATTTGCAGTTTTAGTACCGGTACAGACATTCAAAGAACATTTCAGATGACAAGCTTTGTATTTTATGTGTTTTTGTTTCTTGTCTTTCAGTGATATATATAAGCTTTACATAATACGTTATTGATTTGAAAAATGGCTGCGAGAAGATTGTCTACGGTTGATGCTGAAGTTGGTCTTCAACAAATTCTTGGCTCTGCATCGTCTGGTGAGTCCAGTTCCGAAGATGGAGATGTTGCTGAATTGGAAGATTTAATCGACACATTCTCCCTGAACTCAAGCGACAGCGAAAGTGATGAGGATCAAACTGATGAAGATCAAACTCCTTCCAGGTCACCAAGTCAGAGTGTGGCACAAAATTTGACTTGGAATTCGACCCAAAATGAGCTTGATCCCAAAAGTTTTCCTTTTAAGACAAAAATGTTTGCATAAAAAACTCAAAGCACTAGTAAAGAGCGGTTCTTCAGTGAGGCTGCTGCATTAATTTTTCAAAGTGTTGTTTCATTTCTTGTGTAAAATTAAATGCTAATCACTGATAATTAAATGCCAATCACTGGAAATTAAATGCCAATCACTGACAATGTTAGCTCTAAACAAGACACCACTGCGGCTGCGCAATAAAACAGCAATGCGAGGCAAAAAAGAAAAAAAAAATGCCGTCACAGGTTACGATCGCGGCTCGCCATACGGCGAAGTGGAGTGGTTAAAAAGTCAGAACTAGCTTAAAAAATATAGTTTAACAATAACTATTAATTAGCCTACTATATATTCTTACATAAATAACGTATTTTTTGAAAAATGCAGGCTTCCTAATACTTTACTCTATTTCATTATTTTATTTCATTAATTTTATGAAACGTAATCATCTGTCCATGAAAAGAGCTAATATAAGTAGCGCAAGAAAATCTGAAACATGTAATCCGTTTATCATTTATGGTTTCCATGATCTGCTTCGGCTATTACCTGTAACCACGCCAGGTGTGGAATTGCAATGAATCTGGTTTCCCACATGATCTAGCAAGATGCAAAGTCGTAAGTCCACGTGGACAAACAAAATGACTTGTGGATCAGGTCGGCAAAATACAACGGTTCTAACTCGTTGTAATGCTGCAGACGATGTGTTATCCCCACTGGTCATCTTTCAAAGGAAAAATCTACAGAGTACCTGGAAGGGTACTAACGAACTTAGTGGCACTACATACGCTGTCAGTGAAAATGTTGTGAAGCTATCTGAACAATATATTGAAAAATGTGATCTCAGCAGCAAGTTTGCCAATGGTAAACCAGGACATGAATGGTATGTAGGGTTTATGAAACGCTGGAAGAATGAGTTATCCACACGAACACCAGAACTTTTGACTTCAACAAGAGCAATGGGCTGTAAAAAAACTGTTGTTGATGCATGGCTTAAACTTTTAAAAGATATTTTGGTGAAGCATGATTTGTCGGATAAACCAGCACAAATTTTAAACTTGCGGTATTGCTGGCATTAGCAAAGATGAGATTGTGTTGGAGAGTGAAAGGGATGATAAGGAATTAGAGCAGCTTAAACAGGACAGTTCTGATTTGTGGCAACTTATGTTTGACTTGAAGGAAAGGTTCAATGACCCAGATACAACATATGCTGAAAGGATCCAGATCTTGACATAAAGGCCTTGATCTTGGAAGCATGCAAAAACTTTTGAATTTTTTGGTTGTACAAGCTATGGTGCAAGGCCGAACTTCAACTTCTTGTCACAGTCGTTCCAACACCATCCCGGCTTACTACCGCGTACGGAATGGGAATTTCTCGTTCTTGGACGCCTAGGGCTTGCTTTAATCTTGATATTTTTGGGTATTAATACCAGCATTGCATCAGTCACTAATCAAAATGTCATTGTCCGAATCACTGTACGATTCTGACATCACCCAGTTCGATTCGCCTGATGACATCTTTCAGCATTCGGTTGAGGGTTGGACCTCACCGTCGAGTCCGGTGGCTTCTCAAGATGTGGTACCGTAGAAAACGCTGCTGTTGAGGGTGATCCAGGTGTGGCTGTGGACATACCCCCTTTCCAGGCTGAGATTTTAGAAGATGCTCAGGCGATCGTTGATCCAGACCCCGCCAATTTCTATGATCAGGTCTCTCCAGATGATCTGGATTGGTTAGTGGTGGTTCATCCGGATTACGATCTGGATATAGGATACTACGAAATGCGAGTTTGTAAGAATTGTCGTTATTTATTTCACCCTCCTTGGGGTGGCTGCTACCACCATCTCTTAGCATTGAGGAACTACCATCCGGTTCACAAGCATTGTTGTATCAATACAGCAGTTTACATGGTACTGTTTACTTACCTTAACCTTGTTGGTTTTTCTCGTTTCCTTACAATACGTCTTTTTTGCGTCACATCGCATCGTTTTCACCGTGGCTGCTTTGTTGTCCTTGATATCGCGTTATTTTCTTGTCTGTTCGCCCCCGTGCGTGTGTCACCGTTTCGTGTAATATTAACTCTCGTGATTACCAACATCTCCCACATTATGTCGGCTTTATTGAGTTGTATAAAATACGTTTTGTTTGTTGTTGCAAGCTTTTTTACATGTTTTCAACTTTTTACAGATTGTAGCAAAAGATCACACTTGTTGTAAGTAAAGGCATGACCACTTCCAGCGGAAGTGGTTAAGCGGGACCAGCGGGCATTTAAACACGTTCGGCGTGAGAGGTCTCCCACCAGCACTACAGTGGATTGGGGCAGGCGCTGTGATACCACCAGAGAGAGTTCGCCTCATCCGAATGCACCGTCTAATGTCTGCTTCTTTTGGAATGCTAGTAAATCCGAAAGGCAAAAGATCACAAATCTTCTCTTTCTGGCAAGCTTCTCATCAGTCGACTGTTCTCAGTACTCGTGCGAGACAGCATTTAATGCGGTTATTAGGCGTGCCTCCTGAAGAAGATATTCCGGAGAATCCAGTCATTCACAGAGGTGCTGAGGCAATACACCTTAGTAATAATGAAACACGTTTTGTTGAAACCGGAGCTTTCGATGATTTTGTCGTCGCTGGAGTCCCCGGTGTTGATCGGCAAGCTCATTATGTGCATGCTATGCAAGATATTAGTGGTGCCCATGCTGTGACTGCCGATGAGCTCGTTGCACTGAATGCAAATGTGCCCGCAGGCTTACAAGCAGTTGTTAGGGCTAGAGATCCCAGAGTCGATAGGATTTTGACAAATTTGCATAATGCCCAATCTGATGAAGCTGATGTCGCAGGTGATCTTCCTGCTGGAGATCGTGCCAATCGACTGGCTGACCAAGATGCAGATGTGTTTTGACATGTTGCGGGGTTGGCTAGGCATGAGGCTCAAAACAACACAATGCCCCAGAATTACCAACATGACCACTTTAAATGCCCGCTTAACCACTTCCATGCGGATAGCGTCAAATGACGCGTGATTTTTCCGTGCCAATCTTACGGGGAACGTCAAATGACGCAAATTTTTCGTGGTTTGACATCGGATAGCGCTTATCGACGCTCATTGCTAGCTCATTGCTAGCAGCTGAAAGGGGAATCACCTATTGGTTCTATTATCTTCAGGCAATGGTTTCAGCTGTAATAAATCAATGCTATAGCGGAATTTTGTTTGTCAGAAAGTTGCCTATGACGCAAGCTTTCTGAGCTACTGTTCATTCCAGTTCAGTTCGGTTTGTTTTTCTGTTTCAGCATGAGCGAATTGAAGGTATTCCAGTGGTTGCTTTAGCTGTAAGAGGTGGCAACGCGAATTTTCTTTTGTTGTAAAACGGAAGTATTTTTCCACTGATCTTTTCGTAATGCTTGCGATTTTTCAGGCAGATATTTGCAGTTTTAGTACCGGTACAGACATTCAAAGAACATTTCAGATGACAAGCTTTGTATTTTATGTGTTTTTGTTTCTTGTCTTTCAGTGATATATATAAGCTTTACATAATACGTTATTGATTTGAAAAATGGCTGCGAGAAGATTGTCTACGGTTGATGCTGAAGTTGGTCTTCAACAAATTCTTGGCTCTGCATCGTCTGGTGAGTCCAGTTCCGAAGATGGAGATGTTGCTGAATTGGAAGATTTAATCGACACATTCTCCCTGAACTCAAGCGACAGCGAAAGTGATGAGGATCAAACTGATGAAGATCAAACTCCTTCCAGGTCACCAAGTCAGAGTGTGGCACAAAATTTGACTTGGAATTCGACCCAAAATGAGCTTGATCCCAAAAGTTTTCCTTTTAAGACAAAAATGTTTGCATAAAAAACTCAAAGCACTAGTAAAGAGCGGTTCTTCAGTGAGGCTGCTGCATTAATTTTTCAAAGTGTTGTTTCATTTCTTGTGTAAAATTAAATGCTAATCACTGATAATTAAATGCCAATCACTGGAAATTAAATGCCAATCACTGACAATGTTAGCTCTAAACAAGACACCACTGCGGCTGCGCAATAAAACAGCAATGCGAGGCAAAAAAGAAAAAAAAAATGCCGTCACAGGTTACGATCGCGGCTCGCCATACGGCGAAGTGGAGTGGTTAAAAAGTCAGAACTAGCTTAAAAAATATAGTTTAACAATAACTATTAATTAGCCTACTATATATTCTTACATAAATAACGTATTTTTTGAAAAATGCAGGCTTCCTAATACTTTACTCTATTTCATTATTTTATTTCATTAATTTTATGAAACGTAATCATCTGTCCATGAAAAGAGCTAATATAAGTAGCGCAAGAAAATCTGAAACATGTAATCCGTTTATCATTTATGGTTTCCATGATCTGCTTCGGCTATTACCTGTAACCACGCCAGGTGTGGAATTGCAATGAATCTGGTTTCCCACATGATCTAGCAAGATGCAAAGTCGTAAGTCCACGTGGACAAACAAAATGACTTGTGGATCAGGTCGGCAAAATACAACGGTTCTAACTCGTTGTAATGCTGCAGACGATGTGTTATCCCCACTGGTCATCTTTCAAAGGAAAAATCTACAGAGTACCTGGAAGGGTACTAACGAACTTAGTGGCACTACATACGCTGTCAGTGAAAATGTTGTGAAGCTATCTGAACAATATATTGAAAAATGTGATCTCAGCAGCAAGTTTGCCAATGGTAAACCAGGACATGAATGGTATGTAGGGTTTATGAAACGCTGGAAGAATGAGTTATCCACACGAACACCAGAACTTTTGACTTCAACAAGAGCAATGGGCTGTAAAAAAACTGTTGTTGATGCATGGCTTAAACTTTTAAAAGATATTTTGGTGAAGCATGATTTGTCGGATAAACCAGCACAAATTTTAAACTTGCGGTATTGCTGGCATTAGCAAAGATGAGATTGTGTTGGAGAGTGAAAGGGATGATAAGGAATTAGAGCAGCTTAAACAGGACAGTTCTGATTTGTGGCAACTTATGTTTGACTTGAAGGAAAGGTTCAATGACCCAGATACAACATATGCTGAAAGGATCCAGATCTTGACATAAAGGCCTTGATCTTGGAAGCATGCAAAAACTTTTGAATTTTTTGGTTGTACAAGCTATGGTGCAAGGCCGAACTTCAACTTCTTGTCACAGTCGTTCCAACACCATCCCGGCTTACTACCGCGTACGGAATGGGAATTTCTCGTTCTTGGACGCCTAGGGCTTGCTTTAATCTTGATATTTTTGGGTATTAATACCAGCATTGCATCAGTCACTAATCAAAATGTCATTGTCCGAATCACTGTACGATTCTGACATCACCCAGTTCGATTCGCCTGATGACATCTTTCAGCATTCGGTTGAGGGTTGGACCCCACCGTCGAGTCCGGTGGCTTCTCAAGATGTGGTACCGTAGAAAACGCTGCTGTTGAGGGTGATCCAGGTGTGGCTGTGGACATACCCCCTTTCCAGGCTGAGATTTTAGAAGATGCTCAGGCGATCGTTGATCCAGACCCCGCCAATTTCTATGATCAGGTCTCTCCAGATGATCTGGATTGGTTAGTGGTGGTTCATCCGGATTACGATCTGGATATAGGATACTACGAAATGCGAGTTTGTAAGAATTGTCGTTATTTATTTCACCCTCCTTGGGGTGGCTGCTACTACCATCTCTTAGCATTGAGGAACTACCATCCGGTTCACAAGCATTGTTGTATCAATACAGCAGTTTACATGGTACTGTTTACTTACCTTAACCTTGTTGGTTTTTCTCGTTTCCTTACAATACGTCTTTTTTGCGTCACATCGCATCGTTTTCACCGTGGCTGCTTTGTTGTCCTTGATATCGCGTTATTTTCTTGTCTGTTCGCCCCCGTGCGTGTGTCACCGTTTCGTGTAATATTAACTCTCGTGATTACCAACATCTCCCACATTATGTCGGCTTTATTGAGTTGTATAAAATACGTTTTGTTTGTTGTTGCAAGCTTTTTTACATGTTTTCAACTTTTTACAGATTGTAGCAAAAGATCACACTTGTTGTAAGTAAAGGCATGACTCAAGCAATGTTTGCAAAGGCAAAGCAGGACTACTTCACGCATTGGGAATGTCGGAAGGCAATGCATCCTGAAGAAATGTCTTGTGCGGATATCAAGTTTTTGCATGCCTGGGGAAATTTAAACATGACCGACTACGACCGATGTCACTGAACTCCAACAACCTGTGCATCAAGTGCTACGATGATTTGACAGACAATCACTTGTGTGATGATAAACGATGCGGATTATGCTTCCGTCACAATTGTTGTGAGAAGTGTGGTCATGAATACTACTTCAAACGTGAAACCGGCTATCCACCAGTGACACCACCATGTCCGCAATGTGTGTTGGTTGTTGAAACAATTCCAACCAGTCAAAGCAACACGTCAAAGCAATAAGTTGAAAATGTTTGCAATGTTCCTCCTATATGTGTATGTGCCATGGTGGTTTCGTTGCAGTTCAGGAGTTTCTGCACCATGGGCAGACTTGAAGTTAATGAAAACTTTACATTTGTTTGAGAAGATTGATCCCATTGTAGCTTCTAGTGCTTTGAAGAAGCTGAATCACCACCTTTGATACTTAACTGAGGAAAAGATTCCTCCTTCTCTGTTTGATTACCACGTTCCAGAGGAAACGAAAAGGAATTGTTACTGCTTTGTTAAAAATGCAAGCAGTTGATGGTTCAATTCAGGAACCTTTGAAAAGAAAAGGTAAAGGAAAGCTTTCCAGACACAATTGATGCCAACACTTCACTGGTTGATTTGATTGGTAAAGATTCCTGGTAACAAAAAATGCGTAAGACACGGATAGTGTCTCAAGATATAGAAAAGGTCTCTCATGACGGATAAAGGGAGTCCTGCAACAGTATGATATACAACATTAAGGTTATGAAGAAGTTGCTTGGAAACGATGTCTGCAGCAGTCTTCTGTTCCTGCATGCATTCACGGGATGCAAAGAAAAACATAGCTGAGATTGAAGACGCTGGGTGTAAAGCGATGGTGGCATTGTTTGGGGGCAAATCTGGAGACAATCTGTCTGCAATGAGGTATTCTAGTCTCTGCCAAAAAGTTAGTTCAGCCAAAACTTTGGATAAAAATTGTTAAATCAAAATATATAGTATAAAAAATGCAAACTCTTCTGTAACCTACAGCTTTGAAATAAAGAAATATTAGTTATTTTTGTGCGATGGCTGTCATTGTCTTATGACGTCATAGTTAGAACCTTTTGTGGTAATCAATTTTTGGTAAACTTTTAGTATGTTTTTCCCCACATATGATAGTAATAAAAAAAATCATAAAACGCTTTCTTGGAATTTGTTCAGGGTCAAACTGTATTTTGACTGGACTGTATATAAATAACGTATTTCTTGAAAAGTGCAGGCTTCCTGATAGTTCTACTCTATTTCATAATTTTAAAGCTATCTTTAATTCTTTGTGGACTAAAGACTGCAGTTAGCTCTTGAAGAATTCAAATCTGGCACCAGTAGTGTGCGATAAGTTTCCAAGGAATACAATATTCCAGAAAGCACTACACGGGGCAGGATAGCAAGGATGGATGACGTTCCTGCATGAAAAATGGGTCGAAGGCCAGAACTGGATGAGGAAGTAGGCATCCTTGGCTTAGTATGGAAAGATTCTTTGCCAGCATGGGCTTAGCCTACAGCAGAGCGACATTCTGGACGTGGTAGAAGAATATTTAGAAATCAACAAGTTCGAAACCAGGTTTACATCAGGGAAACCGGGTTATGATTGGCTACGCAGTTTTATGAAACGTAATTATCTGTCCAGGAAAAAAGCTAATATGATAAGTAGCGCAAGAAAATCTGATACATGTAATCCGTTTATCATTTATGGTTTCCATGATCTCCTTCGGCTATTACCTGTAACCACGCCAGGTGTGGAATTGCAATGAATCTGGTTTCCCACATGATCTAGCAAGATGCAAAGTCGTAAGTCCATGTGGAAAAACAAAGTGACTTGTGGATCAGGTCGGCAAAATACAACGGTTCTAACTCGTTGTAATGCTGCAGACGATGTGTAATCCCCACTGGTCATCTTTCAAAGGAAAAATCTACAGAGTACCTGGAAGGGTACTAACGAACTTAGTGGCACTACATACGCTGTCAGTGAAAATGTTTGATGACTATTGCAAAAACATTCTCTAAGTTTGAATTTAGCCTGAATAAGACAAAATTTGTGGAGCTATCTGAACAATATATTGAAAAATGTGATCTCAGCAGCAAGTTTGTTAATGGTAAACCAGGACATGAATGGTATGTAGGGTTCATGAAACGCTGGAAGAATGAGTTATCCACACGAACACCAGAACTTTTGACTTCAACAAGAGCAATGGGCTGTAAAAAAACGGTTGTTGATGCATGGCTTAAACTTTTAAAACATATTTTGGTGAAGCATGATTTGTCGGATAAACCAGCACAAAATTTAAACTTGCGATATTGCTGGCATTAGCAAACATGATATTGTGTTGGAGAGTGAAAAGGGATGATAAGGAATTAGAGCAGCTTAAACAGGACAGTTCTGATTTGTGGCAACTTATGTTCGACTTGAAGGAAAGGTTCAATGACCCAGATACAATGTATGCTGAAAGGATCCAGATCTTGACATAAAGGCCTCAATCTTGGAAGCATGCAAAAACTTGTGAATTTTTTGGTTGTATAAGCTATGGTTCAAGGAAGGGAAACACAACAAAGAGTGTTTCAGGGATATTGTCGCTGCCAAAAAGAAAGAAAAAAGAAGCAATAGCCTACCTTCAGATATTTTGCAAAGGGTGAGAGATGCTTACGAAGACAATGAAACTTCCAGATTGATGCCAGGTAGTAAGGATGAACGAGTCATGGAAATAAGCAATACGCACAAAAACGATTGATGCTTTGTAAAATAAAAGAATTTCATACAATATTTTGTACAAAAAATCCTGATATAAAAATATCACCATCAAAATTCACTTGTTTGAGACCAAAGTGGTGTATTATACTAGGATCTTCAGGAACTCACAATGTGAGAGACTGTGCGTATGTAGTATACACCAAAATATCGTTATGCTTGCTGATGCAATTGGTTAAAGGACAAGGAAATTACGTCCAAGCTTGTTTGTGACATGTCAGCTAAAACAGGCATGATCCAACAAAGTGAGAATTGTCAGGGAATAGAAGGTTTACATCAGTATCTTGATAATCATTTTGAAAATTGTGACGAAGATGACTCCGTGTACTCTAAGCAGTAGATTTCAACCGACCTTGCCCAACTGTCCAAATACCGAATAACTTCCTGCCTACTTGCGAATTTATTGGAGTGAAAGACTCAGCACCGTGTTAAAGGCAGCTGAGGCTAAAGCTGTGACAGCAGAAGTTGCACAGCTAAAGGAAAAGATGAAAGTCCAACAAATAAAATCATGTGTCAAGCTGATGGCCTCATCACATAACTACTTTATCAAATAACTCGTTTATCGCCAAATCACAGTTATCGCCAAACTACCAGAGCAATGGACTGTAAAAAAACTGTTGTTGATGCATGGTTTAAACTTTAAAAGATATTTTGGTGAAGCATGATCTGTTGCATTAACCAGCACAAAATTTAAACTTGCAGTACTGCTGGCATTAGCAAAGATGAGATTGTGTTGGAGAGTGAAAGGGATGATAAGGAATTAGAGCAGCTTAAACAGGACAGTTCTGATTTGTGGCAACTTATGTTTGACTTGAAGGAAAGGTTCAATGACCCAGATACAACATATGCTGAAAGGATCCAGATCTTGACATAAAGGCCTTGATCTTGGAAGCATGCAAAAACTTTTGAATTTTTTGGTTGTACAAGCTATGGTGCAAGGCCGAACTTCAACTTCTTGTCACAGTCGTTCCAACACCATCCCGGCTTACTACCGCGTACGTCGTACGGAATGGAATTTCTTGTTCTTGGACGCCTAGGGCTTGCTTTAATCTTGATATTTTTGAGTATTAATACCAGCATTGCATCAGTCACTAATCAAAATGTCATTGTCCGAATCACTGTACGATTCTGACATCACCCAGTTGGATTCGCCTGATGACATCTTCCAGGATTCGGTTGAGGGTTGGACCCCACCGTCGAGTCCGGTGGCTTCTCAAGATGTGGTACCGTAGAAGACGCTGCTGTTGAGGGTGATCCAGGTGTGGCTGTGGACATACCCCCTTTCCAGGCTGAGATTTTAGAAGATGCTCAGCCGTTCGTTGATCCAGACCCCGCCAATTTCTATGATCAGGTCTCTCCAGATGATCTGGATTGGTTAGTGGTGGTTCATCCGGATTACGATCTGGATATAGGATACTACGAAATGCGAGTTTGTGAGAATTGTCGTTATTTATTTCACCCTCCTTGGGGTGGCTGCTACTACCATCTCTTAGCATTGAGGAACTACCATCCGGTTCACAAGCATTGTTGTATCAATACAGCAGTTTACAAGGTACTGTTTACTTACCTTAACCTTGTTGGTTTTTCTCGTTTCCTTACAATACGTCTTTTTTGCGTCACATCGCATCGTTTTCACCGTGGCTGCTTTGTTGTCCTTGATATCGCGTTATTTTCTTGTCTGTTCGCCCCCGTGCGTGTGTCACCGTTTCGTGTAATATTAACTCTCGTGATTACCAACATCTCCCACATTATGTCGGCTTTATTGAGTTGTATAAAATACGTTTTGTTTGTTGTTGCAAGCTTTTTTACATGTTTTCAACTTTTTACAGATTGTAGCAAAAGATCACACTTGTTGTAAGTAAAGGCATGACTCAAGCAATGTTTGCAAAGGCAAAGCAGGACTACTTCACGCATTGGGAATGTCGGAAGGCAATGCATCCTGAAGAAATGTCTTGTGCGGATATCAAGTTTTTGCATGCCTGGGGAAATTTAAACATGACCGACTACGACCGATGTCACTGTAACTCCAACAACCTGTGCATCAAGTGCTACGATGATTTGACAGACAATCACTTGTGTGATGATAAACGATGCGGATTATGCTTCCGTCACAATTGTTGTGAGAAGTGTGGTCATGAATACTACTTCAAACGTGAAACCGGCTATCCACCAGTGACACCACCATGTCCGCAATGTGTGTTGGTTGTTGAAACAATTCCAACCAGTCAAAGCAACACGTCAAAGCAATAAGTTGAAAATGTTTGCAATGTTCCTCCTATATGTGTATGTGCCATGGTGGTTTCGTTGCAGTTCAGGAGTTTCTGCACCATGGGCAGACTTGAAGTTAATGAAAACTTTACATTTGTTTGAGAAGATTGATCCCATTGTAGCTTCTAGTGCTTTGAAGAAGCTGAATCACCACCTTTGATACTTAACTGAGGAAAAGATTCCTCCTTCTCTGTTTGATTACCACGTTCCAGAGGAAACGAAAAGGAATTGTTACTGCTTTGTTAAAAATGCAAGCAGTTGATGGTTCAATTCAGGAACCTTTGAAAAGAAAAGGTAAAGGAAAGCTTTCCAGACACAATTGATGCCAACACTTCACTGGTTGATTTGATTGGTAAAGATTCCTGGTAACAAAAAATGCGTAAGACACGGATAGTGTCTCAAGATATAGAAAAGGTCTCTCATGACGGATAAAGGGAGTCCTGCAACAGTATGATATACAACATTAAGGTTATGAAGAAGTTGCTTGGAAACGATGTCTGCAGCAGTCTTCTGTTCCTGCATGCATTCACGGGATGCAAAGAAAAACATAGCTGAGATTGAAGACGCTGGGTGTAAAGCGATGGTGGCATTGTTTGGGGGCAAATCTGGAGACAATCTGTCTGCAATGAGGTATTCTAGTCTCTGCCAAAAAGTTAGTTCAGCCAAAACTTTGGATAAAAATTGTTAAATCAAAATATATAGTATAAAAAATGCAAACTCTTCTGTAACCTACAGCTTTGAAATAAAGAAATATTAGTTATTTTTGTGCGATGGCTGTCATTGTCTTATGACGTCATAGTTAGAACCTTTTGTGGTAATCAATTTTTGGTAAACTTTTAGTATGTTTTTCCCCACATATGATAGTAATAAAAAAAATCATAAAACGCTTTCTTGGAATTTGTTCAGGGTCAAACTGTATTTTGACTGGACTGTATATAAATAACGTATTTCTTGAAAAGTGCAGGCTTCCTGATAGTTCTACTCTATTTCATAATTTTAAAGCTATCTTTAATTCTTTGTGGACTAAAGACTGCAGTTAGCTCTTGAAGAATTCAAATCTGGCACCAGTAGTGTGCGATAAGTTTCCAAGGAATACAATATTCCAGAAAGCACTACACGGGGCAGGATAGCAAGGATGGATGACGTTCCTGCATGAAAAATGGGTCGAAGGCCAGAACTGGATGAGGAAGTAGGCATCCTTGGCTTAGTATGGAAAGATTCTTTGCCAGCATGGGCTTAGCCTACAGCAGAGCGACATTCTGGACGTGGTAGAAGAATATTTAGAAATCAACAAGTTCGAAACCAGGTTTACATCAGGGAAACCGGGTTATGATTGGCTACGCAGTTTTATGAAACGTAATTATCTGTCCAGGAAAAAAGCTAATATGATAAGTAGCGCAAGAAAATCTGATACATGTAATCCGTTTATCATTTATGGTTTCCATGATCTCCTTCGGCTATTACCTGTAACCACGCCAGGTGTGGAATTGCAATGAATCTGGTTTCCCACATGATCTAGCAAGATGCAAAGTCGTAAGTCCATGTGGAAAAACAAAGTGACTTGTGGATCAGGTCGGCAAAATACAACGGTTCTAACTCGTTGTAATGCTGCAGACGATGTGTTATCCCCACTGGTCATCTTTCAAAGGAAAAATCTACAGAGTACCTGGAAGGGTACTAACGAACTTAGTGGCACTACATACGCTGTCAGTGAAAATGTTTGATGACTATTGCAAAAACATTCTCTAAGTTTGAATTTAGCCTGAATAAGACAAAATTTGTGGAGCTATCTGAACAATATATTGAAAAATGTGATCTCAGCAGCAAGTTTGTTAATGGTAAACCAGGACATGAATGGTATGTAGGGTTCATGAAACGCTGGAAGAATGAGTTATCCACACGAACACCAGAACTTTTGACTTCAACAAGAGCAATGGGCTGTAAAAAAACGGTTGTTGATGCATGGCTTAAACTTTTAAAACATATTTTGGTGAAGCATGATTTGTCGGATAAACCAGCACAAAATTTAAACTTGCGATATTGCTGGCATTAGCAAACATGATATTGTGTTGGAGAGTGAAAAGGGATGATAAGGAATTAGAGCAGCTTAAACAGGACAGTTCTGATTTGTGGCAACTTATGTTCGACTTGAAGGAAAGGTTCAATGACCCAGATACAATGTATGCTGAAAGGATCCAGATCTTGACATAAAGGCCTCAATCTTGGAAGCATGCAAAAACTTGTGAATTTTTTGGTTGTATAAGCTATGGTTCAAGGAAGGGAAACACAACAAAGAGTGTTTCAGGGATATTGTCGCTGCCAAAAAGAAAGAAAAAAGAAGCAATAGCCTACCTTCAGATATTTTGCAAAGGGTGAGAGATGCTTACGAAGACAATGAAACTTCCAGATTGATGCCAGGTAGTAAGGATGAACGAGTCATGGAAATAAGCAATACGCACAAAAACGATTGATGCTTTGTAAAATAAAAGAATTTCATACAATATTTTGTACAAAAAATCCTGATATAAAAATATCACCATCAAAATTCACTTGTTTGAGACCAAAGTGGTGTATTATACTAGGATCTTCAGGAACTCACAATGTGAGAGACTGTGCGTATGTAGTATACACCAAAATATCGTTATGCTTGCTGATGCAATTGGTTAAAGGACAAGGAAATTACGTCCAAGCTTGTTTGTGACATGTCAGCTAAAACAGGCATGATCCAACAAAGTGAGAATTGTCAGGGAATAGAAGGTTTACATCAGTATCTTGATAATCATTTTGAAAATTGTGACGAAGATGACTCCGTGTACTCTAAGCAGTAGATTTCAACCGACCTTGCCCAACTGTCCAAATACCGAATAACTTCCTGCCTACTTGCGAATTTATTGGAGTGAAAGACTCAGCACCGTGTTAAAGGCAGCTGAGGCTAAAGCTGGGACAGCAGAAGTTGCACAGCTAAAGGAAAAGATGAAAGTCCAACAAATAAAATCATGTGTCAAGCTGATGGCCTCATCACATAACTACTTTATCAAATAACTCGTTTATCGCCAAATCACAGTTATCGCCAAACTACCAGAGCAATGGACTGTAAAAAAACTGTTGTTGATGCATGGTTTAAACTTTAAAAGATATTTTGGTGAAGCATGATCTGTTGCATTAACCAGCACAAAATTTAAACTTGCAGTACTGCTGGCATTAGCAAAGATGAGATTGTGTTGGAGAGTGAAAGGGATGATAAGGAATTAGAGCAGCTTAAACAGGACAGTTCTGATTTGTGGCAACTTATGTTTGACTTGAAGGAAAGGTTCAATGACCCAGATACAACATATGCTGAAAGGATCCAGATCTTGACATAAAGGCCTTGATCTTGGAAGCATGCAAAAACTTTTGAATTTTTTGGTTGTACAAGCTATGGTGCAAGGCCGAACTTCAACTTCTTGTCACAGTCGTTCCAACACCATCCCGGCTTACTACCGCGTACGTCGTACGGAATGGAATTTCTTGTTCTTGGACGCCTAGGGCTTGCTTTAATCTTGATATTTTTGAGTATTAATACCAGCATTGCATCAGTCACTAATCAAAATGTCATTGTCCGAATCACTGTACGATTCTGACATCACCCAGTTGGATTCGCCTGATGACATCTTCCAGGATTCGGTTGAGGGTTGGACCCCACCGTCGAGTCCGGTGGCTTCTCAAGATGTGGTACCGTAGAAGACGCTGCTGTTGAGGGTGATCCAGGTGTGGCTGTGGACATACCCCCTTTCCAGGCTGAGATTTTAGAAGATGCTCAGCCGTTCGTTGATCCAGACCCCGCCAATTTCTATGATCAGGTCTCTCCAGATGATCTGGATTGGTTAGTGGTGGTTCATCCGGATTACGATCTGGATATAGGATACTACGAAATGCGAGTTTGTGAGAATTGTCGTTATTTATTTCACCCTCCTTGGGGTGGCTGCTACTACCATCTCTTAGCATTGAGGAACTACCATCCGGTTCACAAGCATTGTTGTATCAATACAGCAGTTTACAAGGTACTGTTTACTTACCTTAACCTTGTTGGTTTTTCTCGTTTCCTTACAATACGTCTTTTTTGCATCACATCGCATCGTTTTCACCGTGTCTGCTTCGTTGTCCTTGATATCGCGTTGTTTTCTTGTTTATTCAATATTCACGCTTCACGTTTATTCAATGGCAGTGATTAACCATCCCTCAATCACTGCCATTGAATATTTTTCTGATGGATGTGCTGGGCAGTACTGAAATTTTAAAAATGTGTTGAATTTGTCATATCATGAAGACTTTCCATTAAGGCTTGTTAGTCATTCTTTGCCACAAGCCATGGGAAATCTCCATGTGATGGCATAGGCGGTGTTGTAAAGTGCAAGCTTCATCGTGCTAGTCTAAGTCGACCACTGAACAGTAAAATCTTGACAGCAGATTCAGTATTTCAGTACTGCAATGAAGCCATCGTAGACGTGAAATTTTGCTTCATAACGAAAGATGATATGTTTCCGCACCGATCAATGCTTCAGCGGGGATTTTTACTTGGAAATACCATTCCCGGTACATGAAGTTTTCATCCCCTGCTGCTGGCACAATATACTTCAAACGCACTTCTGATGATGATAGTTTTTCTGGCAGTCACAGATTTTTTGAAGAAAGGATAGACTTTGATATATCAGATTTTCCAATCCAGAGTTATGTTGCATGCAGGTATGGAGATGAATGGTATATCAGTATGGTTCAGCACGTCAACCTGAGCACTCTGATATTCTGGTGAATTTTCTTGAGACTTAGTCTTAGTATTTTCTTGAGACTTTGTCCGAAGTTACGCAATGTTATCTATATTATACATGATAGCCAATTTATATCGCTTGTATCAATTTGATGACTTCCAAATATATTTGTTCTCAGTAGAAGAGTAGCGTTGCCGACCTGCATGCGGTGCAAAGTGCTGCAAAAAGAACTACGGAAGATTTGGGACCTATTCAAGAGTGTGACTTTTTCTACACTACCGTATTTTGCCCCATGCAAAATAAATGTTTTTGATTTCTATGTTTTTGGACTGAGATTTAGTACAGATTTGCATTGTGCACTTTCTATCTGTGACTGAAAAGTAACTAACACAATTGGTTTTATTATCAGGTATGTGCAGGTTATTACATAGTTCCAGACCTGACACTCTTGCAAATAAAAAGTTTAGAATCGAAAAGCAAAAGTGACCGACTGTGGGGGTATATGGACAAAAGCCCCCCTCTATAGGATAAACACCATGGGTTAGAGGTTCAATAATTTTGGGGTAGCCTCGAGCTCGGAACCTTCGAGAATTTTAAAGTTTTTGTGTGAAGTTACCAACTGTGTGGTGTCACCAGCCGGGAGTGGACCAACTTTAATGTAGGCCTATGACTTTTTCTAATCATATTGTTATTTATATAATCTAGGTATTTTGGTCTGAGCTAGTTACTTAATACCTATGCTTCATATTATTTTAGCATAAACTTTGCATAAATAATGGCACCGAAACGAAATTACAACTCGGCTGAGCAAGAGAATATTAACGCGGCTTTAAACGCAATACGTACAAGAAGAATTAGCATCAGATAGCTACTGATGAACATGGTGTAAAGCGATCTACATTGCACAACAAATTGAATGACAATTGATCTACATTGCATGACAAACTGAGAAATAATCACCCCAAGGATGTTGGCAAGTCCAAAGAAGTTCAACCAGAGGATGAAAAGTTATTGGACAAAATGTCTAATTTATTGGACCAGATTGCCGCCTGGGGTTACCCAAATAATGGATTTGAGGTGACGCTAATGGTGAAAAACATTTTTGATCAGAGAGGCAATACGTCGATTTTTAAAAACAATATGCCTGACGACAAATGACTGAAAAGCTTCATTCGTTGGAACCAGGTATCACAACCTCTCCACAAACATTAAAAGAGCCAGGTCAAGCCTCAGCCAGGAGGCTATCAACAGCTTTTTTGATAATATTCACACAACTCTAAAAGATGCTGCTCCTGAATAAATTTTTAATTTCGATGAGACGAACCTAACTGACAGTCCTGGAGAAAAAAAAAGTGAGTGAAACTTTAAATTTGTTAATCATTATGTAGGTAGCCTACATCCCTGTAGTGTATGTATGTACCGATATGTAGGCCTGAGTATAATTTTATAAACTCTTCAAGGTTCTGGTACGAAGGGGAATGAAGCGCATGGAGAATGCACTCAAAAAGCTCAATATCAATCATGTGGTGTGGAAATGCCGGTGGAAAAACTGTCCCGCCAATGGTATGAACCTTTTGACAATGTTAGATTGTGTACAGAAAATCGATCCTTTCAAATGTATATGAATAATTATCTACTTGCGGTTACTTCTGAATAATGAAAATAAACTTAACTGAAATGTTTCAAATAAGATATTTCATTGTTGTATAATGTATACAGAGCGAAGAATAGTTATGAAGGATGAAAGAGGGGTGGTCCATCTAACACCTTCTACGATGTAACTCTCAATGGCTGGTTTGACATCAGAACCTTCAGTGTCTGGTTCCACATTGCTTCCTCCCACTTGTGGAAGGCAAGCCAGGCCCTAAAGTTCTGCTAGGCGATAACCTAGCATCACATTTCTGCACAGATGTTATCAGAAACGCGCAGGAGTGTAATGTATACTTCGCCTGCTTGCCGCTTAACCTGTTAAGTGCGTATGACGACAATTGTCGTCCGAGACAGTCGCTCTTGCTGTGCGTAAGACGACAATTGTCGATTTCGTGATCGCAGCTATTCATGGCACTTTTAATTTCGCTTTCC